>NW_026889750.1:27672500-28287500 GCF_033153115.1 Saccostrea echinata
TATCTTCAGTTGGGGGGCACTTTCAACTACCAAAACTTCCTTGACAAGCAAAAAAAAAAAAAAAAAAAAAAAAAAAAAAAAAAAAAAAATTAAATTAAATTAAATTTAAAAAAATTGAGGGGGCACGAGCATATAGTAACTATGTTTTCTACAGAAATCTATATATCGGCAAAATTATCGGGGGGGGGGGGGGCGTTCCTACGGCCATGAATCGATCAAATAATTCTGCTGAAGAACATGATGTACATGTACTGGACGAAAATGAAGGGCTTTTTAGATTCAATTATTCTGTAATAGATAATATGTTTGCCTTGCAATCATTGCGTTATGCACTTTGCTGAAAAAGAAAAATGTTTTGGGCATTTATAGATTTTATAGCTGCATTTGACAATGCATAGAGAGTAGGTCTATGACAAAAGTGGTATTACTTGAAAATGTTTTGATGTGATAGTGAAAATGTATTCTGAAAGTAAGTCGAGAATAGTGTTAAGGACATATGCAACGTAGATTGAATCTTATTGTCTTTTTCCCTGGAGTTGAAGAGCTCCAATACTTGAAGGAACTGTGTGCTACATTTTAATGTCTATATATATATGCTGTTGCACACTTCTTCTAAAACAAGTTTGGATAAACAAATCATCTAGAATATATGTTTAGTAATTTTTGTATATTTTTCTTTGAATTATACAAAAATTTTCATCAATTGGTATCTTTTCAAAACCCCTGGTAATATACGCTGATTTTTTGTCTACGAACATCTGATGGCACTATAATCTTAGATTAAGAATGTCTTGAAAAATTATCAGTGGGTAAGGGACGTTGCGTATGTCCTTAATATTATGTTTACTGAATACCATCCACGCAGAATAGGTGTAGGACAAGGGGAAAGCCTATCAGCGTTTCTATTTGCTTTATTTCTAAAAGATGTAGAAACTTTTTTTTCCCATTACACATAATAACATTGGTGTTTCAAAATATCATATGAGATTAAAAAGAACCTGATATTTTGTTAAAGATGTCGGTTATTTTGTATCCAGACAATGCATTTTTACCTCAGAATCACCGGAAGATTTACAGAATCAATTGAACAGTTTTTTTAAAAATTGTATTATGAAAAATGGAAACTTGAGGTCAATACTAAAAAAAAAACGATTTTTTTTTCAATGGAACTTACACTAAACGTTATGTTTTTATTACTATAACAAAGATATCGAAATTGTCAAACATTTCAAATATTTTGGAGTTATAGTTTCATCTTCTGGTTCATTTATTAAGACAAAACAGTCTGCATGTATGTATTCCCATGAAATTTTTGAATGGACTATATGAAGAAACTAAAGCAAGTCCATACTAAGTTTCTTCAACTGCCGAATACAAGCTAGTGTTTGTAATTATACCCAACACAGGCTCTTTAAGCCACCACATGCGTTGAAAGATAATTCTGATTCAACCGGTTGGTTCCTTAAATTTAACAAAGGAATAGATGCTGTGAACATTAGTAACATTCTTAATCATAAAAAAAGTTCAGCCTTGCATTCCACGATATTTCAAGCTGAAGTATACACCTTTCATTTACCGGTAAATCATACAGACATTCCCAAACTCTTGCTTCCAAACTTTTCAGTTATAAACAATCATTACAGTGCCAAATTATTGAACATCTGAAACAAAATTCTATTAAGTGTTCTTGCTCTTCTTCTTCTTACAACTACAGTCCCGCTTTACATGTCATTACCGGTGATGTTAATATAGTTCAAAATTAAGACCTATATAAAAGCAATCATCTTAAAAAGGTCCTAAATACAGACCTTTCAATTTGCAACAGAACTTCATTTCTATTATGAATTCTGTCGAAGATTATGTCAGACGTTGGGCTAAATTTGAAAAGGAATACCTGAATACTTTGTCAGAATGGATTAAGTGTTAACTTTTAGAAACATATTTTAAAATGTATTAAAGAATCGTATTAGAAAGTAAAGGGTCAAAGTTAAGGCTTGTGAAGGTCTCGAGGGGTGTAACTGATGTCACTTAGTTACACTATCAAAACTTCGAGTTAATGCCTACCGTCTGAAATAGGTTCTGCCAGCAAGTCACATGTCACAGCTCCCCGTTGGTGGCCCTGGAAATACTTAGGTAGCTGAGTGACATTGGCAAAAAGCGAGTCTCCAGCGCCTTTAAATAACTGGAATCTGTGACTAGGGGAAGAAAAACCCCAACAGAAAACAATCGGTCCTCCGGTCCAGGGGGTTTTGCAACCCGCCATGTAAAAAGGCAATTGCTACAAAAACGCAAACAAAATTTAATCAAGACTTCTCAAATTCTGGAAGAGAAGGTTCTCCAAAAGGAAGACGAAGGACGCCATGTGGTGAAAACCAGAGACAGAAGGAAGCTACGAGGCCGAAAACCCTTCTCGGACCCAGAAATATCAACATAGGAACTTGAAACGTAAGAACCATGTACGAAGCAGGGAAAAACAGCGCAAATTGCAGCAGAGATGAGAAACTACAATCTGACACTGCTCGGCATAAGTGAGACAAGACGGATTCAATCAGAACAGTGCAGACTTACTACAGGTGAATTACTCCTCTATTCCGGACATGAAGAAGAAAATTCTTGGCATTTTCAAGGAGTGGCACTTATGCTATCCAAAACAGCAAGGGAAGCATTAATAGGATGGGAAGCACATGGACCAAGGAACATAAAGGCATCATTTAAAACAAAACATAAACGGATTAGCACAAATATTTTCCAGTGCTATGCTCCAACAAATGATGCAGAGGAAGAAGCAAAAGATGAGTTCTACAACAGACTTCAAAGTGTTAATGACACCTGTAGAGAACGAGATGTTACCATCATAATGGGAGACCTAAATGCAAAAATTGGAAATGATAACACCGGATATGGCGAGATCATGGGACAACATGGACTGGGCCAAATGAATGAAAATGGTGAAAGATTAGCAAACTTTTGTGCATTCAACAAACTAGTTATTGGTGGCACTTTATTCCAGCACAAAAGAATTTACAAAGCCACCTGGGTATCACCAGACCAGATAACTGAAAACCAAATAGATCATATATGCATCAATAGAAAGTTTAGAAGATCTGTGCAGGATACCAGGGTCAAACGAGCAACAGATGTAGCCTCAGATCACCATCTACTGACAGTCAGCATCAAACTGAAGCTCAAGAAAATGAAAACAGAGGGAATCTCTCAGAGAATCAGGTATAATACAAGTTTTCTTCAAGATACCAAAATCTTACAGGAGTATAAGATTGCGGTTAAAAACAAATACCAAACTCTACTGGAAATAGGGGAATTAACAACAGTTTGTTTGTTTGTTTGTTTGTTTTTTTTTTTTTTTGTTTTTGTTTTTTTATAAATAATATATTTATTTTCAATAACATACAACAAAATATCGAGGCAAAACTTCCGCAGAAGCCCTCTGTATATACCTCACCTGGGGTGCCAGGAGCTCCCTGGATCGGTATTTTTAAAATATTTAATTTACAAAATTATATACATTAAATGAAAAAAAAAATACATGTACGTATACATATCATTGTTGACATTTCATTTCTATACATATGCTTATATTTCATTGTATGATATTTTTTTGTAATTAGTATTATAGATGAAATATCTATACTTAATTTATATACTTCTCAAAATACATACAATCACAAAGAAAATCATATTTGGTCAGATAACTTTTTTAAAAGATGGTAATTTAATTTAACACTTTTTGCAACCTTTGCTATTAAATAATACTGATATAAAAAAAAAAAAAACTGATTTTAAAAAAGATAACATTGCATGTGCATTTACATTTTCATTTTGTAATCTACATTTCATTTTATACTTGTATATTTTGTAACCTACAATTGATATGACAGTATTAAAAAATTTTGTTGTTTCGTTAAACTCATTAAAAAATCCTACAACAATATTTTTCCAGGATAATTTGATTTCAATATTTTTGATATTTTTTCCCATAATCTTTTTGAATCCGAACATTCTAAAATTAAATGTTCAATATACTTTACTTGTCCACAACTCTGTACAATTTTTCCCCACCTCTTTATTCCATTTTCTTACATTATAATTACAATTCAGCTGGTTATGTAAAAATTTAAAATTGAATTCTGCTATCTGTTTATCAAATACATTTAATATCTAAGCTGTATAAATATTTTTCCATTGACCATTTGTTATATTGAATTCTTTTGACCACTTCGTTTCCATTATTGGCTTTTGCTTCTTTTTAGAAAGTAGGATTTTATAATAAAATCCTGTTTTTTCAAATTCTGGGTTTCTACTTTTTCCTTGAAAATAAAAATAGAGTTTTTATATATTAGTGTTTTTTACATTACAGTAATCTATATTTAGCTTTTTAATTGCTTTTTTCATTAATTAACAACAGTTGAAGATCATTGGAAAGGGATAAAAGAGACCATCACAACAAGCTGCCATGAAATACTCGGAGTGAAAAAGTACCATCATAAAGAGTGGATCACAAATGACTCACTCAGGAAAGTAGAGGAGAGGAAGGATAAGAAGGCTGTGGTAAATTCAAGAAGAACAAGAGCTGAAAAAGCAAAAGCACAAAAAGAGTATACAGAGGCCAACAAGAGAACAAAACAAAGTATTAAAGCTGACAAAAGAAGGTCCATCGGGGAACTAGCAACGGAAGCAAAACAAGCTGCAAAAGCAGAAAACATGAAAGACCTGTATGACATCACCAAGATGCTAGCTGGGAAGCGAAGTAAACAAGAAATACCAGTGAAAGACAAGGCAGGGAAGCAACTAGAAGGGGAAGAAGAACAAAGAAGGAGATGGAAAGAGCTTTTTGAAGAATTGTTGAATAGGCCAGTTCCACCTGACCCTCCTAATATTACACCAGCAGAAAAAGACCTAGACATAGACTGGGGACCACCTACTAAGGAGGAAATAAAAATAGCCTTAAAACAGATGAGGAATGGCAAGTCAGCAGGGCCTGATAATATCCCGGCTGAGGCACTTAAAGCTGATTTTGACAACTCCGTCGACATACTCCACCCACTTTTTCTGAAAATATGGGAGGTAGAAACAATCCCAGAAGACTGGAAAGAAGGATACCTCATCAAGCTTCCAAAAAAGGAGACCTCAGCGATTGTGCCAACTATAGGTAAATAACACTGTTAGATGTTCCAGGGAAGGTATTTAATAGGATCATACTGAACAAAATGAAAGAAGAAGTGGATGATAAGCTTCGTAACCAACAAGCTGGATTTCGTAAAAATAGATCTTGTACAGACCAGATAGCAACGTTGCGCATTATCATCGAGCAATGTGCTGAATGGAACTCCTCCCTCTATGTAAGCTTCATAGATTATGAGAAAACCTTTGACAGTGTTGACAGGGAGACAATATGGAAACTTCTGCGACATTATGGAGTTCCTTGTAAACTGGTAAATATCATCCGCAACTCTTATGAACACCTGACATGCAGGGTCATACATGGAGGTCAACTGACGGAACCATTTGAAGTAAAAGCAGGAGTTCGTCAGGGATGTCTACTGTCACCCTTTCTGTTTCTTATTGCAATAGACTGGATAATGAAATCCAGACAATAGGAGAAATGGATTACAGTGGACACCATGGTCACAGTTAGACGACCTAGACTTTGCGGATGACCTGGTACTCCTATCACATACCCAGGCACAAATGCAGGAGAAAATTACAACAGTGGCAGAAAGATCAGCACAGAGAGGACTCAACATCAATACTGCAAAAACAAAGATCCTAAGAATAAACACACCATCACATGCTTCATTAAATATAGAAGGAAAGAGAATAGAGGAAGTAGAACATTTCACCTACCTTGGCAGTGTAGTGGACCAACAAGGAGGAACGGGAGCGGACATAAAAGCAAGAATAGGATAGGCCAGAGTAGCATTCCTGCAATTTGGAAACATCTGGAAGACCAAGGGAATTACAAATCGCACCACAGTTAGGCTTTTTAACAGCAATGTTAAGGCGGTGCTTTTCTATGGTTCTGAGACATGGAGGATGACCGTTACCACAACAAACAGGATCCAGACATTCGTCAACTCTTGTCTGAGACGCATCCTCCAGATTAGATGGCCCGACAAAATCAGCAACATCAATTAGTGGCAAAGAACAAACCAAGCCCCATATAGAATAAGAAATAATGCAGAGAAGGTGGAGGTGGATAGGGCATACTCTACGCAAGCCCCACAATAACATCACAAGGCAAGCCATATCCTGGAACCCCCAAGGAAAACGTAGGAGAGGTAGGCCAAAGAACACGTGGCGGAGAGATCTGAAGGCAGACATCAAAAGAATGAACTGGAAAGAGGTAGAAAGTACTGCTCAGGATAGAGGGGCCTGGAGGAATCTTGTTAGCGGCCTATGCCCCAAAAGGGGTAGCAGGCATAAGAAGATAAGAGTAGAAAGTTAAAAAACCATCTATCCTTTTTCATTAAAATCGGAGATGAGTAAAGAATTAGAAAAGACAACACGAACAATATATAACGGTTCCAGCGCTAGTAACAATATGATCGTCTTTGTTTGTAAGGCTTATTATAACTGTATTTCAGAAGAACTTGGTTTTAAATCTGGAAATACAACTTATACTGAGGTCACTTACTAAAGATGAATTTCTTCAAAATCACATTTAAGTTTTAATATTTTTTGACATTACAGTCAACCAACCTATACTGGATTCATAAACTTCATTTACAAACAAAGATAAATTCCAGGTCATTGTTTTCTGTCCATTCTTTGGTCTTTTTGTTAATAATTGCAGTCAGATTCGAGTTCAATTTTCTGTAGAGGATTAAATTTATCATTTGGAATACATATAAAATATTTTTTTTTTGAAAAAGGGATATTTTCAATTGTGCAGAAATAATTCATATCCATGATCTTGTTATGAAAATGGAACAAAATGACACTGTATTACTTTTGAAAATTTGATTAATTTCGATTTGAAACAAGAGACCCATGTGCCTTAACTGTCACCTGAGTATTATATACTAAGTAACCCTGTAAAGGATCCATGGAATGGAAATTAATTATGTAATAACACAAAATAAACCGAAACTCAAAAACAAGAGAAAAAGGATGATAGGAATCAACAATATAGTTAGTCTGGTAATCAGCAACAACTCAGAAACTTTGCTCTATATGCCAGACTGGTGTTATCTACCGTAATTTTGGCCAACTACAAAAGTTGGTTTATTTGGCAGATAATAAAAAGTCGCCAAAAAAAAATAAAGCGACAACATTTCAATTTAGTTTGAGTTATTATACAGATTATTAAAATTGAATATCCATCAAAATACAAAGCGCCGATTTCTCAACTCCTTTTTCGATACCAAATTCGCCGAATACTCCCTATGCCAAAATTACCATATACGGTATACCCTATTCCTACTGACAAACATAATGAAAACTTTAGTACTTTAGCAGAAAACACAATATTTGCAGAGTATATCCCACACAATCCTCACAACTTTTTCACTACATGATCAATAGATCCCCGCCCTAACTAAAAATTTCACAATTTTGGTAGAAACACTCTTGCTCATCATAACAATGCACTTATTTTGTTTGCTAAATATACAGGGAGAGAGAAAAAGAATTTTGAAGAATTTATGCATTTTCACTACATGTATATGACAACTAGAGCCCCACTCTAACACCCGAACCCCCGACCCTGGGGCCCCAAATTTCACTATTTTGTAAGAGGCTTTCTTACTCATCATCATGCATTACTTACATGTAGTTTGTCTGCTTTATATACAGGAAGAGATAAGAAGATTTTCGAATAATTTACGCATTTTCACTATACATTCACTAAATATAGAGCTCCGTGGACCCTAATCCCTATCCCTGAAGCCATGAATTTCACAATTTTGGTAGAGGACTCAGTGCTTATTACAATCTTGCCAAAAGGTTGACTGCTTGATGTCCAGGAGTAAATAAGGTTTCTACAGATTCCATTAATTTTAATAGTTTTATCCCCGCCTCTCAGGCCCCCAGGGTTGGGAACCATGAAATTCACAATTTTTGTTCCCCTTTACAATAGATGCTTTAATACCAAATTTGGTTGAAATTCAATCAGCAGTTCCAAAGATGAAACTGAAAAACAAAGCAAGACGATGGACGAAACGGATGACAATAGGTCACCTGGGTGACTCAAGTGATCTAAAAGAAACATCGTTGGTCCGGCAGATGATCGAGAATAAAAGGTTTAAATAAGACGCATTAATTTAAACAATAAAATGCTTTTCTTTGGTTGTTAGTATGGGAATAAATGTTGCAGGTATTGCGGAAAAAAAATGCATACTAGTAAGTAGTAACCAACGTAAGCGGGTTATGTAATTTTTTCTGCAGTACTAGTAGCTGCAACGTTAATTTCCATACTAACAATCAAAGAAAGACATTTTAATGTTTATATTAATATCTGTACAAATAATCATCTAAAGTTGGATTAAGTAGATTATATTTTGTAATTATTGATAAGTACATCACTGTACGTTTCATGACGGAAGAACAACTGCTCAAGAACTCTGTACAGGTGATAAGCTTAGCGGTGTTTACTGATTGATAAACGACAATGGTTTTCTTAAGAAATAAAGGACAAAATATTCAAAGGATGTAAATATAATGAAAACAGAGGGAAGTAATGTCACTGGTAAAGATTTGATATTTACCAACAAGGAATTAGCATTAAAAAAATGAGATGTAAACATTAACCAACTGCAACTGGAGCAAAGAAAGGGATGGGTTCTTAATTTCCATTTCGTTAAAGATAAAACTTTGAAACATTTATATCATTTGCATGGTAATTAACATTGGCAATAGGCAATTAGGGTTTGCATTTCAGCCATAGGTAATAAGCAACTGAAATTTTAAAAAAAAGCCTGAACTGACATTGCTTATAGCAACTGCTAATTACCAGATGCTCATTCCCAGTCTTCAGTCGTTCACTATCATTTATAAAAACCTGAGATGTTCTAATCTACCCGATTTCTTATTACCAATTAAGATACTCGCTAATTGCTTATTATTTGGTACTTATTATCAATTGTTTAATGATCCCTTAGTACCACATGTGCAGTTATTATAATTGTTATCGCAAGAGTATACCTTTAGGTGAACACTGTCTTATGTACTTTTTATAAATCTGTTCATAAATTTATCAATGTATTGAATAAGTTACATATTTTCACAAAAATAAACAGTCTATAATCATGTTGCATTTTTATTACTGAAACTTCCCAATAAATAATTGTATATTCAGTTTCAGTTAATCATTTGACAAATTTAGATGTTATGTTTATAAAGTATTTCAAACTTAGCGTTTGAAAATAAGCTGTTCAATAGCAATGACGATTAGCAGCTGAAATTAGCAGTTGATTCTTTGCAGGAAGCAACTAGCGATTTGCTTTGTGATTTATCAGTAAGCTATTAGCCCTTGCACATTGGTTAAGATTTCTATAGGTTCAAAGATTTCCAAAATTTTAATATCAAACTAGATACTGTCATAAGAGAGTGTTACCCACTCATAAGTACTTGCCTTTAAATGTATCTATTTCGTACTTGG
Organism: Saccostrea echinata; assembly: GCF_033153115.1. NCBI lineage: Eukaryota > Metazoa > Mollusca > Bivalvia > Ostreida > Ostreidae > Saccostrea > Saccostrea echinata. Next base: position 27,682,117 of record NW_026889750.1, read on the forward strand.
GTAACTAATGAAGAATCCACGGTAGTAATTTTATGTTTCCATAAATATATATGTTTCAAAACGAGCATCAAATGCTCAGAGAACATGTGGACCATGGGTTTCTTATATATCAGTATTTCATATAAAATTATTCTTATAGTCTGAAATTAAAGAATATTCAAAATTGAAGAAAAAATTTGTTTTAAAATTAGTTAAGGAAAGAAGGCTTTTGTAAGGTAAAAAGGGTCTTTTAAATTTTCGGCTCGATTGGCCTCCTGGATGAAAATGAAAACGCACATTTGCAGGGCACCACATTTTTGCAAATCTACAGGACACTACCAGTCAATATTCCAAAAGATGATTTAGCTACAATTACTAATGAAATGTAAGAGGAGTTATGGAAACATGGTTTTTGTAGATCGACATCTTTTTGTCACATGGATGAAAATGAACATCTACAAGACCCTACCAGTCATAGTCCAAAAGATAATTTGCTATACTGTGTAAAATGTAAGAGAAGTTCTGGAAACCAGGTTTATGTAGAAAAACGTCGTTTTCGACATCTTATTAGTCCCTTATATGAAAACGAAAGTGCCAATACTTTATTGCACATCTACAGCATACCGCTGATAATATTCTAAAAGTTAAATTGGCTACTGTTTAATATGTAAGAGGATTTTTTTGGCAGAAGACGAGACAGATAGACGGACAGGATAACAACAATATATACACATAACTTTCTCAAGAAAGTGCTGGTATAAAAAGAAGTTTTAAAATATTTTCACAAATAATTCTATTTTTAGTGGACATGGCAGTATTATTAGTCTACTTGTATACCAAGTTTGATTGAAATCGGTTTTAAGACTTTTAAAACTGTAGTTCTTACTGAACTTGCACATGCTGACCAAAACATAACAAAAGAAAAATCCCATTTTTGAAGATATTATGATAAAAATTATTGAAAAAAGCACTTTCGGTACATGTAGTATCTATTTGAAATAATGGAATTTTGACGCGCCATTGAGAAATGACTCGTAGTAATTTTTTAGTAACAGCTCCAAAGCTGTGAAAAATTTAAGCGATTTCAAATTTTCAATATGAGTATAGGAATTATAGGGAAATACCTACAGAGTCGCAACTTTGAAGCAACTCACGAAAGCTATTCCTTGTTGAATTCCTTCGGAAATTCTTGAATTTCTTCACCTCATACGACCTTCTGAGCTGTCTGAAAATAGATACACCCATTTAAACCGCAATATTATCAATAATATACTTATACATTGTTACTTAATACCTAAACTTTGACTGCTCACAAGATTTGAATATCCAGAATGCCCCCTTCCTCTCTTTAAACTGTACTAAACCTTGAAATACTTCTAATCAAGAAGTCATGTAGGTATGGGACTAACCGTAGGTGCCTTCTGCCATCTTGTAACGTGGCATTGACAATGTCATGGTGAAAAGAAAATGATTAACTTTTCATACATGTATAATTATGTGTTACTTTGTATTATTCTAGCGATTTTGATCTCAAACCACTATATCTTAGTTACTGAGCACTGCTCGCAATTACTGGAAAAAAAAAATCATTCAGAAAGGTCTGCAATGTATAGTAAAATAAATTAAATAATTTTTCTCTTTTTGCCGATAACAATACCGTACGTCAGTAGTTCAATGACCAGCAGACAAATTAAGGATATTGATTTCTGTTTTACACGGTACATGTTACGTACAAAATTGGCTCCAGAAAGACGGAAAGAACCAACTGTTACAGTTACACGACATCAATCTGTCTGGCAATTATTTTCGATTTTAAAAGTTTTAGATCTTTTTTAAAAGAATTTGTGTTACTTTAGATAAGTATTTTTTTTTATGAAATGGTCACTTTTTGGCCTTTAAGACCTTTATTAACAAACAATTATTCCCTTCCTAAATAAACATCATTTTTTTTATAATATTTACATCTTAAAACAATTTGAAAGCTAGCAAGTTGTATTTTTATCCTACTCTGCATGTTTCCTATCCCATCGTCAAAAAGCTTGGGATACAAAACACGAAGCTTGGTTAAAAATCAAAGAAAAAATATTGATCACTATATCATGGAAGGATTCTGAAGCTAGAAGATCTGAATTAAGAAGAACGATCATGCCTATAGGGTGTACAATATTTATCTTGCTCATAATGTACTGATATACAGGGTAGAATACTATTGATCTTGATGGTCATGTCGATAATCGAGGTAGACAATTTTTTTCCATTAAAATGGCCCTAAAATTGTTCACCTATATACCAATGATTAATGTTGAAAATTTTTCGACGTTCCATGATTAGAGGTAAGCCGGTTATTTTTTCAAAAATGAGAATTGAACCGGATCAATTTTCTATTCGGATAATTCATCCCAGTCAAAATATATGAATTCAAATTTCTCACATTTTTAAAAAAGATCCTTTCAAAATGTTTATGTAGATGGCTTGATACTACTAATATATTCTACATGTATTATATATATCTGACAGCCTTTACAGTCAGTGCAATAGGCAAAAAGCCACAAACTTGCTTGGATAATATTTATAAAATATAGATTTATTACTAATAACCCTAACATGTTACTTTCGACTTCATGAGAAGGTCAATATGATATGGTTCGTAACTTTGTGCTTACATTGTATTTCGAAAAGAAACCGAAAAAAGGAAAATTAATCGAAATGCTGGTAGGTGATGTATTTAAAGCAATTAGCATGAGCAGTTCGCTTCAAACAGAAAAATAGAATTTTAGGCTCAATGTCCTCTGTGACAAAGAGATAATTCTTCCCTTATAAATCTGTCAAGTTGAAAGAATTATTTCTGTCCAGTTTTGAATCGTAAGGTAACCTGAAATTGAATGCATTTTAATTATATATATATATATATATATATATATATATATATATATATATATATATATATATATATATATATATATTAGTTTTATCTTTCTTTTTTTTTTAATTTTATTTTTTTTTTTTTTACATCAATCATGTTTCTGACTTTATACCAATGGTTATAAAAGTCAGAATGATCAAATATGTATGGTTTCTTATTATTACCAACATAATTACTAATTGCTAACTATTTGTTGCTTTTCTGCATGCTTATTGTCAACGGCTTATATAATAATTTTTTTTTTTTTTTTTTTTTTTTTTTTTTTTTTCAAAACATGCAGTAATTAAAATTAATGCAGAATTATACGGTACCTTTTAACGATTATTATCCTGATTTATTTTGCTCTGAAATTTGCTACTGAATTTATAATGTCATAGCTAAATTACGAGTACATATTTAAAAAAATAACCATTGTATTTTTATGTTTCATTTGTATTACTGGAACCTGATAATAAATGAGTGTACCTTCATCGAGTTTTAGTATTAGTTAATTATCTGTCATATTTAGATGGAACGTTTATATAGACCTTTATGATTCCTAAAGTCTGACTTAAAAAGCCACATCATATTCTTGTATATAACTAAATAGTCGCGTCGTATGGAAGAACATAAAAAGACATCAACATTTATATATATGTATTGATAAACTAAATTGTTTCCTTTGACAAAAGAAACTGATTTTAGATAAAATGTACGATTTTCTGCAAAGCAAAACTCCGTGAACACATCAACGTACTAAAGACTAGAATATTCATGACACCATTTGCTAATTAATCAAACAATGGGCGTTAGAAAACAAACGGCCAAAATTAATACTTATTTCACAAAACATCAACAAATATTAACGTTCTCGTGAAATTATTCATTTGTAAATGTCGAAAAGGCTTTACCTTGACAATACTGAATAAGAAAACGTTTACTAGATTTTCTTACCGTAATGTTACATAAAACAATTCTTTATTAAGATTTACAATTTGCTTTTGTAAATTGCAAAAGTAAATTGTGAATCTTGCAATTTGCTTTTGATAATCACCAGATAATTCTGTACACTGCACAGATAGTTTTGTTTTCTTCTTATAGCTTAAGGATATCCGATCCTCAGCCAGGAAGGATAACTCCTAGATTTATCATTTTATTTTAAAAGTCTCAAAATGAATCTTGAAATTAAAATCTTTTCGAGCAACAATTTTCATTTTATGCATCTTGATATGATTCAAGGTTCTTTGAAGTATTAGAAACGGTCTTATAAAAAGTTGACATTTGTACCCCATAAAAGAAGAAAAATGAATTCATTTTTAGAAAAATCGAATTTCCTTTAGTCTAGCATTAGATACCACTGTTTAATAGCATGATATGAAATTAGATGTGATATGTGATGTCTAGCAATGATAGCACAAGCTTTTTACACTATGTATTATATGACAATTGAAGTAAAAAGAAGAACTAAAATATTGTACAAGAATAAAAAAAAGATGCAATTTTCTCCAAATGCCTGGATACCTATATATTTCTATCCTTAATTATATTTGTTGATCAATTTTTAATTAGAAAATGCATAGTTGGTGTTTTTATTCGCATTTCCTGAAAATATATTTGAGATTTGATAATTTTCCCTATACAATATGGTTAATTTTAATGATGAACTTTGAAGAAATTCCATGGGTAAATTCATGTTTCTATGTGAAATCAGAGACATTTTTGTGAGCATTTTCAATAACTTAACAGGTTTCAGCACATGATTGCACATGGATTGCATTATCATTGTGGTTTTATTTGTAACGTTCTATAAGCACCTGTTAAACATAAGATTTTTTGGCAAAATTTCATATTTAATGTTGTTAGCATGTGATTTTCTAGATGACAAAGCTTGTTACTATATAATCTTTGTTTGTAATGTTCATTAGTACAACTGTATTTTAGAAGAACTTGGTTTTAATTTGATCTGGTTATCCAACCTATACTCACAGTCCCCTTCCAAAGGATGACGTTTTTCAAATTTACATTTCAGTTTCAAATAGGTTTAACATTCCAGTCAATGGAAGTGAGTTTGATTTATCGTTCCTATACTGGATTCCAAAACTTTATTCATGTAAATATTCTAACAAAGATATATTGCAAGGTCCAGTAAATGTTAAACCTAACCACTCTCCTTACTCCTGAACAAAATACAGTGCACTAACTGCTGAGAAGAAGAAACTTCAGACGTACTGTGCTACAACATATTCAAGAAGTGGTGTAAATCAACTGTGGAGTCTAAAAAACTCCAAAGAACTTTTAGAAAATCTTAAAACTTTTCAAACACAATAGCATCAAAACTTTTGACTTTTCTACGCCTCATACAGCCATTCTTCGCGATAAACTTGAGAGCAGGCTTTTTTGACATCATAGACAAGTGCGTCCTCAATAAAAATAGTATTCGTAAATTTTCATATCTTATGATTGGTCATATACAAATTTACTTTACCACTTTGGTGTTAATCAGATGTATATACTTAAAAACTTCAGGTAACGTTTAGAGAATTTGAAATCACAAAATTTTACGAAAATCAATAACATCAAAATGTACGACTTTTCAACACTTTGTACAACCAGTCCCTACTAAATTAAAATACAGGCTTTTTGATATCAAAGACATCTGCCTTTTCAATAAAAATTGAACTCGTAAATTTACTTACCGTGTCAGTTGTCATTTGAAAAATTATTTTGTAAAACACATTCTGATTATATACACAAATACACCAAAGAAGATATAAAAAGATGCTTGAGTTTGAGTTTCTAATCGACAAAATCTATGTTTTTGGAGATGAAGTCTTCCAACAATCTGTTGGCAATAATTGCGCCCCGTTATTTGCAAACCTATATTTGTATTCATGTGAAGCAAAATTTATTTTAAAAAAAGCATCTATATGAAAAGGAGAAGTCTCTTGTTGTGTCCTCCAATTGGACATTTAGATATACATGTATCGACGACGTTTTGTCAATTAACATTGCTCATTTTCATTCATACGTAGAATCGATATACCCGGTATCCTTTTTGAACTGAAAATGAAAGACACCACAAAGTCTAACGATCTATTTTCTATTTGGAATTTTACTAGAAAAAAGACGTTTATGGCAGTCTAACAACAAATCTTTAAGATAAACGTAATGACTTCAACTTTTCTATCGTCAACTTCCCTCACTTATGTAGCAATATACCCTTATCATCTGTATAGGGAGTTTATGTCTCCCAGTTGATTTGATGCGCAAGTAAGTACGAACAATTCTAAAACGAGGCAAGCTATTTACAAATAAGTTGGTGATACAAGGATATCAACAGTCCCGTTTAAATTCAACATTTTGCAGATTCTATGGTCGATGCAATGACCTTGTTAGAGAATACATATCTATCGTTATAATTTTCGAAGGTTGAATGACGTATTTCATACAAATTGTTAGACCATCATTTTCACACTGTATTGTCTACGGATTTTTCTGTTTGCCCGATCATAACAAGGAGCACACGAGGGGTGTGACCGGTTGATGGGAGATGCTTACTCCTTCATTGCACCTAATTCCACCTCTGATGTTTCTAGAGGTCCGTGTTTGATTACAGTGCGTTATCTTCATATTTCATTTGTTAAAAATCATTCTGATGCTACATACAAGTACAGTAAAACTTGTTTAGTATGAACACCGATATACCGAATTCACGGATAAAGCAACGTTTTCTGGAATCTTCGGCAAAATTCTTAACAAATCCTAGGAAAATATTACAGTTATAGCGAACTCTGATATAACGAATTTACGGATATAGCGAATTGATTTTCTGTTCCATAGAGATTAAAAATAACGAAAATTACATCTTTTATAACCAATTTTCAATATCTTAAAATTCAAAAATCTTAATTTGACATTATCTTTTTTTATAAATACTAGACGAAATACCGCGAAAGCGCGGGGAATTGAATTTATACCACTACCGACAGAAAATATATAGTAGTTTCTACTGACAGCCTACAGGCTTATAGCAGGAAGAAATACTGTGTTCAAAATCCAGCATGAAGTAGATGTACGTCTCCACACCACCCCAACCCCCTACCCCCCCCCCCCCTTTTGGAAAAAACTTGAAATATAACAATTTCATTAATTGACGTTTATTGTGAAACCTGTTATACTATATTATGGATAATGTACTTCAGATGCTGAGCTCATATTACATTTCCGTCTTTAAAGACGAATAATGACCCCCGTAGAATAATGACCGGGGGGTCATCGAAAAATGACTCCCTAGCCGTAGAAAAATTTAATTTTTTGTAGAAAAAGAACCCCAGGGGTCAGTTTTTTATATATGCAACCTATAAGAAATTGACCCCCGTTGAAAAATGACCCCCATCGCAACAGATTGATACAAAGTTCAAAAGAGATGATTGATGCCAAGGTTTGGATTCTCTTACTTTTTTACATGTAATACTAGACGAACACACCATTAAAATTTGTTTAAAAACATTGCATGTGTTTCTTTCTATTAGATCTATTGTGTAAGCCCAAAATTAAAATTGCACAATACATACGCCACAGTGGCTATTGGTAAAAGGAAAGTCAGGACGATATATTTTTATCGCCAGACCTATTATTTTGTAGGAACATTTTCTCGGACATGACTTTGATAAACTTACTCAGGGCTCTAATTGGCGACTAATTTAGTCGCCATGGCTCATAAAATTTTTGATTTGCGCCTAATATTTTTCCAAATTGGCGATCATTTTAAATTGACTTGGCGATCGTCGAATTCCAGAACTTTTAACATTTATTATTTTTCTGAAGAAGCGAAAAAAAATTTTAAAAAAGAGGAAATTAGTTTTAGTAATAGACATGTGTTTTCTTGGTCACCTTTTTGTTCTTTAGTATGCAAACGTCCTCTATTGATAACTATTAATTTTTTTAAAAAATTGCCTGGTGACTAAAAATTTGCATTGGCGACTAAATTTTTTTGATTAGGCGCCAGCTGGCGCCTAAATTTTAGCGGTCACTTAGAGGCCTGTAAAATAATGAAACGTTTCAAAAATGACGATCATCAACAGTTACTCTAGTTGTGCATTAAACATTTTGATTTTTAAATCTGACCGCCGTTGTCATGGGGAAAAATTGTCAACTAATATTTTCACGGTTGGCTTGTTAAATCTTTGTGAAACCTCACAAATGCGTTTAAATTTACATGTAAGATTTTTAAAACTGTTTACATGGCTGTGGAAACAATTGGACAAACTTTTTCTCACAACGAACGAGTGAATTAACGCGCAGAGGTACAAAACTTTCCCTATATGAGCGAAAAATTCTCGAATTGGACGTAAAACAACATACAATCAATCAATCTAAAGTCAACCCGTTTGTTAATTGGCCATAAACGTCTATAAACAGTAAAATATCGAAATATGAAACAAATGATAAAAAGGATCAAGACTAGAATGTATGCTATTGCAAGCAAGAGTATGAGGGACCGTTTTGGTATTTACCGCCATTAAGTGATATCACCTATTCGATTGTGTGATATCACATTTTTAGCTTTTAAATTTGTGATATCCCCTTCTCGAATAGATGATATCACCTATTCCATTTGAATGAGTGATATCACCTTTTCAAACAGGTGATATCACCTATTCGAAAAGGTGATATTACTAAATGGCAATAAATACCAATGCTGCGCCTCATACAATAGAAATACACAATGATCCATAAATGATCCTGTAGAGACGTCACCATATACCGGTGAAGGGCCTCAAATTTAGACCTTTACTCGGCACTCAGGGCCATTGAGCAGTGAGGGATCTTTACATGTATCGTGCTAACGCCTGCCGTGACACGGGGCCTCGGGTTTTAAGGTCTCATCCGAAGGACCTGCAACTTTCACTTCAAAGTGCCGAGCGCCTGGCGAAGGAACATTTGCTACCTATTTTTTATCGACTCAGGTCAGTCGCGGCTGAGATTCGAACTCACGGCGAGCGCTTTAAAACCGACTGAGCTACCGTGACGGCGGTTACTTTAGAAGTCTCTAAAAAGTAATTCTTATTTTAAAAATTATAAGGCACTTTTGCTTTTTGTCCGAAAATTACATGTATGTACACTATTTAAATCATTGGCTTAAAAAGGCATTCGGACGCAACTTAATTAACCGGTAGATAAGGTACATTGTCAATTCACCATAAAAGACATTTGAAAGATTAAATGAGAACAACAGATCATTGCTATATCTTCAATTTATCTCAGGTGGGCATTTTGATCCATGGCCCTCTTGATTCATTAGTTCTTAATTTTTTAATCCCAAAAAAATATATTTCTGATCAAATCTACCAGGGGTCATTATTCTACGGGGGTCATTTTTCTTCACGTAGGATATGCAGATTTTAAGGGTGATGCCACTTTTTCTACGGGCGAAAGGGTCATTTTTCTACGTCGAATAATGACCCGGAGTCATTTTTCGACGTCGGAAAATGACCCCCGGTCATAATTCTACGGGGGTCATTATTCGTCTTTACACCGTCAAGGATAAAAGCAGCGAATATGTACATTTTACTGATAAATTGATTGGGGGGGGGGGGGGGTAAAAATTCACAGGTACTTGGGTCTTGGTTTATAAATATGTTTGTACCTTATCTATATGTAAAAATTGTACTTTACTTTTTTTACACATCAATAAGGTACATACATATTTATAAACCAAGACCCAAGTACCTGTGTAAAAATTAGCTTTTAACGCGCTCTGAATAGGCCGAGTATTTGACACAAAAGACTGTATTCAGAAAAAAAAACTGAAATGTATTGATTAAAGCACAAAATTTTACATCTTTAATTGTATTTGAACAATACCTTATTCATTATTTTTTCTTTTCATGTAAGCAAGTTGATTCCAAAGTACAAATTGTACTTCGGGTTCGTTGCCACGATGCTCTCAGTAAGGAATATAATACAAATTTTACCGATAAATCTATTAGGAAAACCTACTATACATACATGTATGTATAATAGTCTTTCGATATATAAATATAATCACAACTTATAGTGTGTTATCAATGATTTACCATTATTTCAATGACCATTCAAACAAAATCTTTTTTTTTTATTTTCATGCGGCTATAAAATCAAATAGCCTTGTTTTTCTCTTTAACATCGGGCTCAATGCTATATGATGTTCTAGAAGCTTCCGTCAATATTAAGATCGGTGAATGGTGAAAATAATTTGCACATTTCCCTTTTTAATCGGTCATCACAACTTATTTCTTTTACATGTATATCATTTAAATCAAGTTTTAATTGAATAATTCACTGATGCGTTTTATGAAATAAATAAACGATTGCTTGTTGTCAGTTTCATTAAATATTGCCAGTAACTTAGATCCGCCAACCGGAAACGCCACCGTACTCACGTTTTTGCTATTTCATGGCTGTTTATAGAAAATAAAAGTAAACTTTTAATTTAATGTACGATACTTACTATGCGAATGAAATCTAAATATAGTTTACGGACATCATCTTATATCTAGTGTATTGTTAGAGGAGTAAGTAAGAACTCTGGTGCACCCGTTTCGGAGTTTATTTGCAAAATTTATTAATTTATAAGTATAGATTTGAAATTCCATTCATCAGAAATATTTATAATTAGAACCCCAAGTAAAACTTTATATTTAATACCTCCCAGAACATATTTGGTAGTCATATTTGAAGGAAAAGATGCATATTGCGAATTCGTTACATATACGTTAACGAATTCGTTAAACAGATATATTTAACGAAGTAAATTCACAGGTCCCAAGGACTTACCTATAACCGAGTTTCACTGTACTATGAAGTTGATATTAAAAAGATGCCGGAGTTCCTCATTGAATAAATATATATATTCTTTGGAGAGAAGAAGACAACACATGCTGTTGCCTTAAACCCAACATTTAGATATATTAACATTTAACAATACTTACATTCATTCATATGTCGGCTCGATTTATCCCCGTAAATTCGAAATAAAAGACACTACAGAGTCTATCTTTTTCATACATGTATGTTTTACTGACTATGATAATGACCAAACTAAACTGCATGACAAACGGGATGACATTCAGCCTTTCCATATGCATCGTTAATATCCTTTATTTATGTAGCAATATAACAACATCACCTGCATTTGCTGATTCAATACGCAAGAGCATGCTCCGAGTACTATCATTTTTTTTAAACCGAGGCAACCTACTGGTAAATAAGTTGATGTTACAAGAATTTAAAGCCAGCTTTTTGCGAATTCGACGGTCGTTATAATGACCTTTTTTTATGAATACAACCTACTGCGTATTTTGTTTGACATGTTTCATACCATTTGTTAGGTCATTGCTTTAATACTAAAGTTGACTACGTAGTACTCCATCTACCTGATCCAATACACAGAACCCATGGTAGGTGTGACAAGTCGATAGGGGATGCTTGCTCCTCATAGGCGCCTGATCCCATCTATGGTGTTTCCAGGGGTTCGTGTTTTTGCCCTGTTCACGATTCATTTTGTTTACTGGATTTATGAGATTGAACACTGTTCGTTATCTTCACCCTTTACATATTTAAAAAAAACTTCTTTATTTTACACTCAAAATCATGTAAAATATATCTGCAGAATCTTCTGATCTATATTCAAATACATGTATACCAATTTTAAGCTCTACAAATATGATGAACTTATGCGATAGCAAGGTGTTCGTCGTTCGTGTGTCTAGCTGTCTGGTTTTTTTTTTTCAAAACGCCAATACTTCTACAGTTTTGGTCTAATTTCAGTAACATTTGGTACACTAGTACTATACTAAGATACATAATTTTGTGTATCGGATTTTGATTTCGACAAACGGTGTTGGTTACTAAAAATAAAAAAAAAATCTTTGAAATTCTCTTCTTTGAAACTCTCCTCCCACAGTTTTGATCAAATTTCAATAAGACTTGGTGCACAAGCACACTATTCAAAAATACACCAAGTACACACTAGTAGACCCCCAATCTCGTCAGAGACTTTTGGTTACTATATTATTACAAATCATATATGAAATCTTCTACTAAGATTTTGTAATACTTATAAATACGTCTCTCTGTGTATACAAGTAACTCTCTTTTCAAACTCAATTTTTCTCCAAATTGGTATTATTGAAAGACAATAGTAAAAATCAACTCATCTATTTGATTTCAAACCTGTTCATTATTTAGTAATCATGAATCTAAACCATTGATTTTTTTCCGCTTATAATTTTTACATTCAACGATATTAGTTCATGAAAAGTTGATATATGTATCTATTCCAATTTACAAAGCAATAATGATGCAATTTTAATGACATACTGCGTATTACAATTTATTTCCACTTTCCCTCAATAATGAATCACTAAGCATACATATGCATGCATCTAGATATGCAGATGATTTTTATCGGACTCGCGGTATACCAAAATAAAGTCATGAATTTTTAATCGGCCCAAAAATAATGGTTTCATTTTTGATGGGGGTAATGAGAGGTCGATAGAATGATTTTGATATTTTAATCTGTGTAAAATATGACTCTCAAAACATATTTTCCAGCACACGTTTTTAAATATCAGATTGAGTAGTAATTCAAGAGAATTATATCGATATTTTAAAAAAAAATCTTAGTATTACAAAAGTGAGCATTAATAAATGAAATTAAATATCAATCTTTGGATTTCTTCACAATTTAATTAGAATATTATTCGATTTTTTAAATGTAAAAAGTAAAGATAACAAAAAGTGATCAATCTCATAAATCAGAATCGTGAACAGGGTAAAACACGGACCTCTGGACCTCATTTTAGACTCCATTTGTAATTTGTGAAAAAGGGAAAAAATAAGATGGATGCTTGTATAGATAAATTTACAAGTAGCCAAATTATGCACTCGTCCTTCTGATAAAAGAACCATTAAAATACATGTATGTTAAGAATGAAGTAAATTAAATACCGCATTCTGTTTAATAAGCCACACTATAATACTATGTTCTCAGTAATGAGTAATTTATGGAAACCAGACAGAAATAATTACGTTTTTATGGTCTGTATGACAAGTCATTATTTCGGCATTAAGACAGCTTTGTTTGTGATAAATCATATCAAGTAGAATAATTTATCTCACCTACTGCAGATAAATTACAATTTATCTAATATTTATGAAAGAATATGCATAAAAAAAATGAAAGTATTTTTCTCGTGGGAGTTAATTTTTATCTTATTTTTATAATTTTTTTTTTTATCTATCTCTTGTATAGGTAGGATGGATTTTATTTATTTTTTTTTCAAAGCAAAGTAATACCTTTATATGGTAATTCTATAATTTGTGTTAATCTGAAATATGTTTTTTCCAACACCTTTTACAGTCGAGATGGAAATCTGATATGATATGATTGACCTTGAATTTTTTTGTAAAAAACAGAGGACGAACATATATTCCAGAATGTTTCGTTGAAAACAATCATCTTTCAACTGTCACGTATTTAAGTTTAATGTTACGTTTTCAATAATACAGATAGCTTTACATAATTAATTTTTGATATCGTTTTTGTAAAAAGTCTATTAAAGAGGTGAAAAAGTCACGGAGGAAACAAAAACAAATGACTAAGTATCAAAAACAAACATGACATGCATAGTAAATGAAAAATATGTTGATGTATGTTTTCGAAAGGAAAACAAATAACCAACTGAAAATATCCACAAACCTATATTTTTATATTTAAGAGAGAGAGAGAGAGAGAGAGAGAGAGAGAGAGAGGGAGGGAGGGAGAGAGAGATTCTTATCAAAAATCAATTAGTGCATATCTATTATAGACTATTATAGAGCTGTGATAAGTATTGATCTATGTGTGTTTCTTACAGGTGTTCATTTTTTTATTTTAACCCTTTGGTCTATTGCTATAATACAACACGATAGTTTTAATTTCTAATTGATATAATCTATGATGTTAGTTGCAAAATTATAGTTAAGTACATATGTACTACATTCGTTGCTCATGTGTTGGCTCTCGATCTCATTTTTGTTCTCTTGTTTGTTCGTTTGTTTTGTATTTTTTGCTTGTTTTTGGATATACAACGGAGAACTTAATTAGATTCTGTCAATTCCTGGGGTCAAATTTTCATTGTTTAAGGGAGAAATATTAGTTTGTGAGAATTTGATTTCTTGTGGTTCGAAAATTGCAGAATTATTTACTGTACTTTTAACACTTTAAGAAGGACATGAGTTCGTTTGTCTCTTTATACCTCGAAACAGCGGAAATTACCCCACCCCACCCATCTCCACCCCAATGAAATGTAGGGATTTCAGAATTTGTCAAAATATTCAAAAGAAAATTTTTAAAGCATATAAAAATAGCATACATTAAGACCCAAGGTATATCTGCGCACCGGTTATTATTCTGTAATACATTAATTGATTTCAAAGTCCTGACTCACGAAACCTGTCTTATTTCAGGGAATCTTTCTTCAGCTATAAGATACTTTAAAGTTGCATAAGAATGAGAAAGTTCATTGATTTGATAAAACTACCTCTGACCAGAGAAAATGATACAATGTACATAGCTAAATATCCAATTGATAAAAAAAAACTCCTTAAGAAATACGTTACATGATTATAATGTTTGATAACAAATTGATAGAATAAATGGCACATGAGCCTCTTTCGCTTAATATTATCATGTTGTACAATCATGTAAATTTTGAATTTACCGGGTGGCAGTAAGTACAAAATTTACAACGACAATTAGTTGCCATGTTGGAAATTTTTTATTTACTGCCACCCGGTAAATTTACCATTTATCAATGGAGAAGTTGTAGATCAAGTTTGAGTTTTTTTTTTTTTTTTTAATGAGAATCCAGTCCTTTTTAAACTTTTATTATACAAGATATTACGATAAACTTGGTACACTGCTTGCAGGGAAATAAGTAGCTGATCAGTTTTGAAATTCTCTCCTCCTTTAGTTTTAGTTCAGACCCTCCTTCAACTAAAAGTTGATGAAAAATCTGTTTTGCAGTCACAGAGTTTGATGCTCTTAGGATTTCGACACTTTATAACCCCTTTGGACAAAATACCGATGAAAACGAATTTTCCAGAAACTATTTTTATGCCCCCGTATCAAAGATTTGGGAGTATATAGTTTTTGCCCTGTCCGTCCGTCTGTCTGTCTGTTTGTCTGTTTATCTGTTTTTTCTGTTTGTCCGCAAAAACTTAAACTTGCCCATAACTTTTGATTGGTTGGAGCTATGGCTTTCATATTTCACATGTGTATTCCTTGTGACAAGACCTTTCTTTGGGTACCAACATATTTGACCTCTTGACCTTGACCTTGGAGTTTGACCCACTTTTGCAAAAAAATACCCACTTTAATAACCTTGTCCATAACTTTTGAACAGATGGTGCTAGGGCTTTCATATCTCACATGGTTATTCATCGTGACAAGACCTTTCCATGGGTTTAAATATTTTTGACCTTTTGACTTTGACCTTATAGTTTGTCCTAGTTTTGCAAAATGTTACAAACTTTAAAAAACTTTAACCTTGGTCATAACTTTTGAACAGTTAGTACAAGGGCTTTCAAATTTCACAGGTATATTCCTTGTGACAAGACCTTCCTTTGGATACCAACGATTTTGACCTTTTGACCTTGATCTTGGAGTTTGACCTACTTTTGGAAAACTTTAACCTTCGCCATAACTTTTGAACAGTTGGTTCTAGGGCTTTCATATTTTACATGTGTATTTCTTATTACAAGGTCATCCCCTGCGTACCATTAATTTTGACCCTTTGATCTAGACCTTGGCGTTTTACCCACTTTTAGAGAACATTTTCTTTGACCATAACTTTTTGAAGGGTTGGTGCTTGGGCTTTCGTATTTACCAGGTATATCCATTGACACAAGTCCTTTCCTTGGGTTACAATTTTTTTCATCTTTTGACCTTGAAGTTTGACTTGCATTTGAGAAACTTTAACCTTCGCCATAAGCTACCATACGGGGGCATCAGTGTTTCACAAACACATCTTGTTTTTCATTTTTTTTTTTTTGTCAACTAGATATATTCTAGTGATCTCTAAATAAAAGAAACCACAGAGTCTGCCACATCTGTTTCATACTTGAATGTTTTACTGATGTAGACGTTAATGGCCAACTAACGACTACACTATAACGGACTGGATGACAGCTTTTCCGTCGTCAACTTCCCTTAATTATTTAGTAATATCCTTCTACCACCTTCATATGGTGTTTATCCAAACAGATTTGGTATGCAAGAGCATGTTCTGAATACGACCAATTTTTAAACTTAGGTTTTTTTACTGACAAATAAGTTGATATTACAGTGCTTTCAACAATGTCGTTTAAAGCAAGCATTTTGTAAATTCGATAGTCGTTATAATGAAATTGTTTGCAAATACAATATATCGTTGGTTCTTATTTTCACTGGCATGTTTCATAACAATTAATTCAAATCATTTGCTCTATAGAAATTTTCTTTCATTACTTTTTTTTCACATGATCTGTACACACAAAATTAACACGTTTCAAATGTAATTCTAATCATTATCATCTGAATTGAGAAGTAAAATAATTAGAAAATAATTATGCAAATGATTTATTGTTGCTAGAATTTTGAGAGAAAGAATGACAATAAAATTTTAGTGCTGTAATTTTTAAAATGCTTTTTATATAGAATTTAAATGAGAATATATTTTCTTATTTATTGAATTAAATAAAAATAAATGATAAAGGTATAATTAGTTGAGAGAGAGAGAGAGAGATTTAAACTGGAGAGAGAGGGGGAGAGAGAGAAAGCGATTGAAAAAATTAAGCATCAAAACAATGAGCATACTTTATACAAGATTATATAAATGTGCATTGTTTCATAGAGGTTTGTATTTTAAGAAAAGTATTAGAAAATGCATGTATATATATTAAATCTTTTTTCCCTTACAGTTCATTAGCAAATTTTGCTGTTTTAATGTATGGGGAAAAAACCCCAGAAAGATGAGAATTTCTGCGTGTTTTTTGAATAATTTATCATTGTTCAGTATTCATTTGGTTTAATCATCTAACGTAATTATGCAGGACGTTTGATGCAATCTATAACGATCCACTGAAATTCAGATCTACAGAAAGATCATCAATATTTTAATATATCTGTGTGATCTCTCCCCATATTGTTTCTTGTAAACAAGGCCAAGGTCGGGGCAACGACATCTACCGGGGATGAACTCTCTAACTTTGGGGTCACGAGTGTGTATGTGGAGTTCAATGCAGTGAGTTCTCTCAATTATACCCTGTTATTACACAAAAAAGGTTCTTCAAGTTTCGGGCAAAGAGGAGGCAGAAATATTACATCTCCAACAAATTTCATGAAATAATGTTCAATAATGGAGCTTTTTTTTCTCATAATGGAAATTGATTTACAATAAAACACCAATGGTTTTTTATGCTCGTGCCGTAATTCATCTGTATTTTGCATGATATTTGTTTTATTGACAGAGCAGGATGAATGAGAGATTGATTGTGTTTAAGTGCCACAGCAAATTAGAAACAACAACAAAACAAGATAACGTTTGTAATGTAAATTAGCACCAGGCTATAAAATGTCTTGCATGCGTAATTCTGTATATTTCAAAGTAACATAAAAAAGTCGTTGACCAGAGATAAGGCAAAAACTTTAAGAGACAAACATTTTAAAACTCGGATGTGTTTCATCAATTCTTTTTTCTGAGCAGTTGGTGAGAAAAATTGAGCTGTTTTTTAACAATAAAAAAGCTTACCCCGAAATCGTGATTTTTCTTTTCTACTCTAACTTAGAATTTGCAACTTAGAATAAATTAAAAGCCTAAATTCAAATATTTAAAGTTGCTGTCCTTATAATAAAAATAAAATAAATAAAAAAACAAAAACTTCGACTGATTTTTTTTTTTAAACAAGAGGCTTATTGGCCTTTATGGTAACCAGGGCATCTTGAGTTTTCAAGCTAAGAGCACTTTGAGCCAACCTGGAATTGGGTCTGGAATTGTATGACAAACATTTTATCATTTTTTGAGAATTCATCATATTCATGCAGATTTTCTCCTGAAAGTCCAGAAAGAAAATAGGGTATACTGTAGATGATATAAAATTTCAATATATTGACAACATAGCCCCAGCTTCGGCCTGGTCCCGGGAGCCATCAATTATATATTTTTGTAGAGGGCTAACTCTTCATTATTATTTGCATACAACATATAAATGTCATTATGAATAATGAAGAAAACTTTTAAAGATGTGATTTACTTTCAATACTAATATATAACCATCTTTGCTCAACCCTGGGGTCTGAATTACGAACATATGAGTGTAAAGATTTTTAAAGATGTACATGTATTTAATATATGACCAACTTAAAATTGTAGCCTCACCCTGGGGCCTGAACGCTGAATCCAGGAGGCATAATTCTATACTATAACATATTTTTTAAAAAAATGCATAATTCAGAATTTCATTGAAAGTCATACATGTATATTCTCAGAATTTCATTGTCACAGTTAAAGATACCTACAATAAATTTCAACAACCAAACCGTTTGCTTGTTGCCATTTGTGTTTACATCGGATACACGTAGAACAGAAACTCGGCAAACCGCCGCCTTCGAATGAGGTGTGCTGAGAGGCTCAGATGGTGTATTGGAAAATTTCAGGGCGTCATGTGATCTGTTTTTATCCAATCAATATTTTACATATTTGTCTGAAGCGGGATAAAAACTTGTACACGGTCTATGACGTCAGACATGTATTGAGTCTGGTATTTGAGTCAATGTTATCACATGAAAATTTCTAAAAGTCTAAGGTAGTCCGATCCTCACCTGAAAATCATGCGTTGAGTAATTGAAAAAGCTAGCAAAAATGTCTCTATATTCTCAAAGTAATGCTTATTTACCAAAGGTAATTTTTCAAACGTCATCATTAAAGTTAATCATATTCTATAGGAGGAATTAGTAAATCCCAAATAAATTTTCAGGAAATGCGAATAAAAAGTATGCTTTTTCTATTATTAAAAATTGATCAACAAATATATTTTAGGCTAAAAATCTTAAGGTATCCAGGCATTTGAAGAAAATTGCATGATTATTATACTTATACGTTAGTTTAGTTTCTTCTATTCACTTTAATTATTTTATAATGCATAGTGTATAATCGATTGCTATCATTGCAAAACACCATATATCACTTTTAATTTCATATCATACTAATAAACATTGGCATCTAAGGCTAGATTAAAGGAAATTCAATTTCTCTAAATATGTATAAAAAAAATATATACTTTTATAGGGGTACAACTATCAACTCGTTTCAAGATCGTTTCTAAGACTTTAAAGAACCCTGTATCACATTCAGATGCATTGAATGAATATTGTTACATGAAAAGATTTCCATTTCAAGCTTCATTTTAAGACTTTTAAAATGGAAAAATTAAATTAAAGAGTTAACTTTCCCTGTTGAGGAGCGGATATCCGTAAAATGTATATTCAAGGTGAATTGTACTTTAATCCTTTACGAAAAGATTTAAAATTCTTGAAAATGAGAAATGAATTATGGTCCAATTTTAGCATAACTTTATGAAGACCCGAAATTTGTATTCTACGGTAAGGTGTTCGTAATTGGTCTGCCTACCTATTTGTCTGTAAACAATATTGCAAAATGCTACTCTTCCTACAGTTTTGATCCGGTTTTAAAAAACACAAAAGTTGACTACACCAAGATACATAATAATGTAATAATGTATATCGTTTTTTTTTTTTTTCATTTTGATGAAGCTTTTTCCACGGTTACTATAAACTAAACTTTACCCTGTCCCTTTGAAAGTTTTAAATAGTCTATTTGAAAAAGTCCGGGAAAATCAATCCATATTTGGATTCTTCCACACCAGAATACAGGCTCGAAATTATGATTATGGATATTGCAAATTATAGGCTTTTTCAACCACCAAGATTTACGGAAAAAATACTGTTCAAACAACATGTTTGTTCCTTAAACTTCAACATGTTAACAAAGGAATTGACGCAGTTAATATAAGTAATATTCTTATCTTAAAAATCTTTTGCTGTGGTCTTCAAGTCGACATTTAGACATATCGACGACGTATTATCTATTAACAATAGTTACTTCCACTCGTATGTCGACTCGATATATCCCAGTAAACTTGAAATTAAAGATACCACAGAGTCTGACACATCTGTTTAATATTTGGATTTTTTACTAGAAAAAGACGTTAATGGTAACCAAACAACAAAGCTTTATGATAAACGTGATGACTTCAACTTCTCTATCGTCAACTTCCCTTACTTAAGTAGTAATATACCCTTATCGCCTGCATATGGGGTTTATGTCTCCCAGTTGCTTCAAGAGCATGCTCCAAGTACGAACAATTTATAAGTTGATGAAACAAGGATATCAACAGTCTCGTTTAAAATCATCATTTCGCAAATTCTATGGTCGATACAATGACCCTGACAGCAAATACATTCATCATTAAGTCGAATGCTGACTGACGTTTTTCAATTGTTGGGCCATTATTTAAACATTAAATTGCCTACGGATTTTTCCGTTTATCCGATCACGACAATGAGCACATGGCGGATGTGACCGATCGACAGGGGTTGCTTACTCCTCCATGGCACCTGATCCCACTTCTGATGTTTTTAGAGGTCTGTATTTGCTCTGCTCCAGATCTATATTGTTTCAATGGACTTTTGAGCTTGATTACAGTTCGTTATCTCCAAATTTCATTTCAAAATGCAACTCCTTCTTCAAGCAGGTACATGTATGGTCCGATTTAAAATAATTTTGATATATAAATTAACTATACCAAAGTTCAACATACAGTATATCTGTATTTAATCACGTCCTACGAACTATAGAATAAGGTGTGCAATTCTTTGCTACTCCTCCTATAGTTTGGTCTGAATTAAATAAAACATGGTACGCCAGGAGAATAAAAAGGCTTATAATTTTCTCTATCTGTTTAAAATTTTGATAAATGTTACTAGACTTCCATGGTATATAAGAAAGGAATAATTTGTAAAAAAAAAAAAAAAAAAAAAAAAAAAGAGGGAAAAAAAGGGGGAAAAAAATCAAATATTGCTCTTCTTACTTTTGAATTTGAATTTAGTAAAAATTGTACAAATAAGAAAACATCAGGATACATAATTTTGCAAATGTAAAACTTGAAAAATATGTTTCAGCTCTAGGCAAATATTTTCTCCTCCACTTTTATAAGTACAAAGCAAAACAAAGCAGTAGAGATAGTCTTCTCAGAGACATAAGTCAATAAATAAAAATTGATTAATCTTCAACTACAAAATTTATTTACTGATATTTTTGTCTTCTGAAAACAATATTTATTCCAGACATGAAAAAATTAGAGGTTTGTTATTAACAAGGTTGACATTTTATGCTACTTTAAAACTTACAATATACAAGTAGCAGATGGTTTTTACAACTATCACTGAAAATAGGTACTGTTTTACTGAGCCGATTTCAATTTACAGACCATTTTTCAAATTTATTTTTTAAGTAAAAGTTTTTTTTCAAATCCACTACAAAATAGTTAAATCAAATGGCTGAAATCAAACAAATACATGGATTTTAAAGTCAGGCATTATGGAAAATTCTACTGATTGTCTTCATCAAAAGTATATTATACTTTTAATATCTTTTAATCTGTTGAGGAAAACGAGTACTAGTTTTGCTTGAAACAGAATACGCTTATTGACTTTAGTTCGAAAAATATATGTAATATATAACAAATGCATGGATTGGTTGACTTCCAGCTATGGCTAGTTGTTGATTGGAAATAATATCATATTTACAGTGCACAAATATAGATTGTTGTTTTAATTGATATTTATTCATGGTCCTCTCTGAATTTTCCTCGTCAAGGAAAATATAAGATATTACAGAAACATAATAGTTCAGTGGAAAAATCCAGAACAAAATTATTAGTCACAGACATTTGCTATTGTATAATGTATCATTGTCTTGTATGGACCTACAGAATGTATGTATATACAGTATCATAAACGAACCCCTGTCTTCGAAAACAATACAATGATTATGTATGGTATTATCTCAAGCAATAATGCATGCAGATATTCATACTAATGGACTGTAAGAGCATTTTTGATGAAGTGCCATTGAAAATGCTTTTTATTTCTTATTCTTATTAAAGATTTATGATATATATATATATATATATATATTAGTTTGTAAGTATTACTTTATACATTATGAATAAAATATATATGTATATGAAAAGACTTGAAACACAGGCACACAATATTTTTTTTGCTTTTTACGATCGTAGGCATATGTTTGATCAAAGTGTCAAACAAAAATGTTAAAATATAGATGGTTCAAAAGAGTAAAAATTACATCAGAAGACCTATCTAAATATTTTTAACAAATACAAAATTGTTAGATTTTTAAAAACAAATTTCGTTTTTGTCGGTATTAAAGTAATACATTAATTTAATTAACCTCTTTGTTAAAGGTTCACTTTATTAGCTCACTGCTCTGCTGAATAATCAAAACCCTCGCCGATTTCTCTTTTCCCCTCAAATTGGAAGAAAATTTTACTTGATTTCTCGATATATACAGTGCATTTCTACAAAGGATGAAATAACATTTACTGGATTTAAATTCAAATTTATTTCCCTCAAAGCCTGTTTTTTACAAAGCACTAAAAAATCATAGAGACATGTCCGATAGCAGTTGCATATTAATAATACTAAATTCCATAATCCAAAGAGTGTCAAAGCATTCCTGCCTCGTCTCTTTAAACGCATTTTAGACATTTTTCTGAGAAACAGGGTAATTTATATATCAAATGATTCCTTGTGTTTTTTCCTGAAAATTACGGGAGATTTTATCGACTTATGAAGGAAGTAACGTCGACACACCGGTACATATGCAAGTGAATACAATAAATACCCTCTGTTTTATCATGGAAAGTACATAAATCTCGTAAATTGACCCCTGAAAGCTCGAATAAGTGCTAATACACTATCAACATAAATAAATGTATTATGGTTAAATTTATCGTCTTACTTTATCCCTATTTTACCAAAGGAAATATGACTTCGATTCACAGATTCGAGCTTATTTTTATGAAAATTCCCATATAAAAGTAAAACATTATGAAAGCTATTTAATCGATTATGAATTGCATGATACATTTTAGGGGTTTAAGTGATTCCCTATTCTATTTCTAAAGCTAAAATTATAGAATATTTTCATTTTTATGACCAAGGATAAATACATTTATTTTTGAATTAAAGTTGGATATATAGATATGTCCTAAATATGCGTCATTATAGTACCTAATGATTCAAGACAAACATTTTCCATGACATAGTTATATTGATGGAACGAACATTCATGAAGTCAAACAATGCCTCCTTTCGTCTCCCTTGTGGTCAGAGCCGACACAACGCGAAAGCAAAGTGCAACAATGTAGCATGAGCCCCGTGTAAATTATGCCACATAGAGTATTTCCATCACTATGGAGGATGAAATTTCCCTACGCCATATACTGCAAACCACACATGAACTATCAAATATAATCTTTTTTGTCTATTTCTGGTGTTGTATAAATAAATGCTTCTTTAAGCCCGAAGTTGTTTGTCACATTTATTTCACAATCGATTGTAGACACCCACTTTTCTTATGAAAAAAAAATTATTCCCCTGATATACGTTGTATATTCTTAGTCCTTGAAGTTATTTTTTTTAATCAGAAAAAAACTTTAAGTAAACTTACCTACTCTCTGTGTAGCTTTAGAACTGTAATTCTCTGGTTGAGAAAATTCGGACAGACATCCCAGACAGACCCGTACAGATCAAAGCAAAAAGTAAAAACCTTCGATTTACGCCACCACTTTTTGTCGCTCGTTTCGGGTATTATTTTGTGTTTATATACATAATGCATTCTTTTGTAGACGAAAAAGATGATATGTGACCCCCCAAAAAATTTATGCAGATTTTCTGGACATGTTTATGTTCTTTCATGGACGTAATTTACCACGACCCGCAGCATGGACGTCGGAATGCAAATTTTTAAAAAGTTTTGACAAATAAAGTAACAAAATTATGAGTAAAATATATGGTTAATTAACGGATACCATGCTTTTGGCAGGGAAACGCATATAATATGAGAAATAATACCCAAAATGAGCGATAAAAAAGTGGCGGCGTAAATCGAAGGCTTTTACAACGCTTGTATCTGTAGCTCTCTGGTTTGTCTGTCCGAATTTTCTCAAAGAGAGAGCTACAGTACTGCAGCTACTCTCTGTTTGGTTGGTTGTTTGCTGAAAGTCCCTTTCGAGAAATTTTCACCCATTTTGGGAGATCACTAGGTGCCGGCGGAGGGCTGCAAAAGATCTTTACTCGGCAGTTATGACCATTGAGCAGTGAGGATTCTTTTTGTACCAGCACCTACTACGACACGTGACCTCTTTTTTTTCGGAAGGGCCTGTCACGTCTTGCAGTGAGATTCAACAATACATGTAAAAGTGTATATAACGAAATAAGACAAGGAAAAAGTAGAATTCCAAATTTCATTTCTCTCTTGCTGTGCCTTTCAATTCGACATCTATATATATCGTCGATGTTTTATTTATTAACATTTAACAATATTTTCTTCATATGTTGATTCGATATATTCTAAAAAGACACCACAGAGTGTGACACACTTGTTTCGTACATGTATTTGGATGTTTGACTACAGAAAGAAATTGTTGGAAAACCAACAAATAAACTTTGATTACTAAATTGATGGCAAACCAACGAATCATCATTGATAAACTTTGATGACTTAAACTTTTCTATTATCCCTTTCCCTTATTTATGTGACAATCCAACAATATCACTAGCATATGATGTTTATGTCTTACAGTTGGTTCGATACGACTAAGCATATTCTTCGAACTCCTAAATCGAGAACGGCTACGCATCAAATAAGTTGATGGTGCAAGGGTATCAACAATATCTCGTTTATAGTTAACATTTATTCTATTGTCGTTACAATGACCTTGTTTTTAAGACGGGTCATATACAAATCGTTTGGCCATTATTTTTATAAAAATTTGCCTACGAATTACTCCGTTTACCAATCAAGACAGAGCCCAGAGACAGAGACAGAGTCGGGGTTGACAGGTCGACAGGGGGGTGCTTACTCCTCCATGGCACCTGATCCAATCTTGCATTTTTTCCGTTCTAAAACTAAAATGTTTAATTGGATATTTAGCTTGATTGCTGTTCATTATCTTCACATTTGATTGCAATTTTTGGTGTGTATATTCTGCTCCACATTGAAATAACTCTTTGTCCCATTTTACTTTATTCGTTAAAGGAAAAAATATACAGTTCTTTGCAATGCAAATTATCTTTCATAGTGTTGAAAGTCCAGTACACAGTAATACATGCATTCATATTTTGCTTTAATAATTTCTCACAGACCAGTGTGATCTACTTGTATTGAAGGATATGTCATATAATGCACAAAGAACAGTAACTCTAACAGTGACCAATTTGAGTCTCCTCAGTCAAATAGATGTACCTGATTAACTACAACAAAGTATGCACGTATTGTCCCCCCCCCCCAACTTTTTTTTTCATTTTTAAGACACATCTTTTTCCCCTTTAACTCTCAAAGCCAATGTGTTTTACAAATACTTATAACATATTTTTGGAGTATCCATGTCCTTAAAAGTAAAAAAAAAATAGAGAAGTTTAGGATTCAGTTTCATTTTACAAGTGATTTTTTTTTTATCAGGATTAATAATCTTTCTTTTTTCTCTGTGTACTTATTGAAAAGCTTAGAATTCATTGACAAGAGTATTCCGTCTTTTGTTTCTGATATGAATATCTTCGTGTACCTAGCTAGTACATTGTACCACTCAAAAAAATGCAATTGGGGTATGATAGCATTCCTGATATTGGGAGTTAATTCAATATTTCATTTATCCAAATCATAGATCTTTAGGTCATCTGAGTCATCAGGAAAATACATGGATTACTATCTTCGCCTAAATTGTGTGCCATTTTTTAAAATTAACTTCCTCTATGAAACCTATAGTTTGATACCTATATATTAAACTATTTTTCAATCACTATTTTTTTCAGTATATACCGATGAAGGAGCACATAATTAGTTAATTTATGTCTCCGCTTCATTTGGGGAGGGGTACACTCTGCAATCTTCTAGAATTGTCTTTATCCCAGGGACCTCAAGAGGTACTGTAAAATATATGCATGATTTCTCATTGTATTAAGAAAATTCATTTTGAGATAGGTGCCAGCTGCATGTTTCGGAGACAAAAATGGAATTGTCTTTGTTTCTTTCTTCTTTTTTTTTTTTTTTTTTTTTTTTTTGGATAAACTTTTGTGTCACATTTTGTAAAGACATGTAGATATTCAATAAAGTATTGATGAAAAATAGATGATATAATAAATTCATAGTTGTTTTTCTTAATCCTTTACCTTCATGTAAGCGGAAAATATCTTCAATAATCTTTATTCTAATTCTGATTTTTAAGGAGCTAAGAAAAAAAAACATGGTATTCCAATGCTTTCGCTCAGTATAATTAATCTAAAACAGAAAGGGGTTTTTTATTACATAACAGATAATCAGTATCCTAAAACATAAAACTCGACCTTGATACACTTGGCCACTCAAATATTTCTTTAAAAACTACCAGGTGAAAATTTGAATCTAACACACAAATGATACATGTATACCCATTTATTATCAGGTGTAGATGTTTTCTTAGGCCACACGTTATATAGTGCATCTCGTCTTTCAGTTATTTTTTTCTTCAAGGACGAAGGAAAATAATTAGCAAAATGTAAGACAAAAAAATTAATAACAATAAAGAATAGATTATATTGTCTTTTTAATTTTACATTTTTACCTATTTGAACTAAAATCCTCAGCTATGTCATCATTGATGGTGTCATACGATATTAAGACTGGTCTGCATGTATGTGTTTGCTTCTAATAAAGAAGTGTATATTATCTTTCGAACCCTTCTGGATGAAAATGAAAGCTCCGAAACCTTCCATTGCACATCTACAGGATACCAATATCATATTCCAGAAAATGTCGGCTGCTTCTTTAAATGGCAGAGTTTGGGGAACATAGTTTTCTAAGAAAATGTAGATCGACCCTCAATTGGCCTCTCGGATGAAAACTCCGAAACCTTATTAAGTGCACATTGTTGATATCCCGTCCGTTCGTCTGTCCATCACACTATCTTCTTTTTTAAACTCCTTTTCAGTATTAGCCAATTTATTTTTTGAATATATGATTGTTGGTATCCTGCATATGTGCAATAAGGTATTGGAAAATATAATTTTTTTTTGTAAAGTTTTATCTTCAGTATTGTTACATAAGCTTAAACGTATCGTAATCGCATAATTCATAAGAATTATATTTTGGAACCATTTTTAGTTAGATGAGAGTGGTAATATATATATATATATATATATATATATATATATATATATATATATATATATATATATATATATATATATATATATATATATATATATATATATATATATGGTTGTGCCATTTAGGAGACCGCTCATATTTATATATTGGCATTAAGTAGCCTCGTAGAATAAGTAGACCAAAACCGGTCGCCTTAACATTTTGACCCTCTCTGAACAGAAAATTAATGACTTTTTAATATTAAATTGACAATAGTTAATTTTAGTTTAGTATATTTTTGTCCCTTAAATACCAAAAATATGCCAAAAATTTATGATTATAGAAATTTTTAAATTTAAATTTCTAGCAACGTATATATTGGTATTATTATATATCGTCATTATGTAGACCAGCTAAAACTTGCAAAATTAAGTAAGATCTGCTATATATGTCTTATTTCTCCTAGTATTTAGTTTTAGATATTGTTCTCCCAATAATTTTGGGTATTTACAATTTGCTAAATAGAATAAAACTTTTTACGAGAAAATGAGCTTTAGAGTTTCGTGTTCATCAACTTCAAGGTTTTCGTGCGCAATGCCTTCCGAAAATTTTCGGAAATCCTCGGTATCCTTTACGACCTTCGGAGAAATAGGAGTCAGACAAAATTTTGGTAAGTAATAACAAATTATGATTTTTTAAAAATACTTATTCATGATACATTGACTATATATTATGCACCCAATATCTTGCGGTTAACGTCTGGTATTTATTCATTGATAAAGACTTGCGTATACTTATTAGCATGGAGGAAATTCGAATTGTAGTTTACCAACAGCGTGGTATCAACAGATCGTTTGTTTGTTTTGAACATATTTTATTGACATAAGCAAATGGATCGGAAACAAGTTCTTACAACTTACTGGTAACAATTGATTACTTGAACAAAATAATTGTAATCTGTGCTTATTCATAAATATATACTTATTATAATATTAGGCTGGTGGTATCGTTCTTGCGGATATAAATTAAATATTCGATAATTTACCTGAAATACTAACTCTAAATTTCCTATTATATGTGGGGTAGGTTGGGTTGGAAATGGGAGAAAGGTGTTTCTAGGTTCAAACTTTTTTCACAGCCTAATCCAACCAGCCTTTCCTGTACAATTTTAATAGTAAAAGATTAATTGGGGGAGGGGAGGAGCCCCCCACCCACCCCCTCCAACCACGATACCACATCGCTGATGTCTATGGCAGCGGATACATGCATGCATATATGTACATACAAATTTATGTATCTGACAGCATCCCTCTTAGATTTCTTGTACATAAAACATAAAGTTGATTTGGACAAGCCCAATATAGCAACAATTTTGAAATATCTTTAAAAATAAAGAGGGCTTAAGGGCTACAAACTACTAAAAAACTCAAATGGACCAGATTAATATTTTTAATCGGGTTAGAAGTGGGGTTTGGGTGCAGGATGTGTGGAAATATTTTGTGGTGTATATTCCATATATGTAAAAAGGCTGTAGGCTACACATCATTTTTTTAAGGATAGAAATTTGGTTGAAAAGGGGGGGGGGTTGATGATAAATGTTATCTATTAATTTCATTTTGTTGCAAATGCCAAAAAAAAGAAGCATTTTTGACAATGCGCATTTTTGTACCCATACTTACAGTCTAACTTTCTGTTTAATGACAAAAATAATCCTATAACTGGAAATAAAAATTAAGCCAAAATTCAAGTGTTATATTAGGTCTGCATCAGCCTCCTTGCTTACCCATTATTTGCGCCTCAAGTTAAATCTGTGACATCACACTAGCCGACACATTACATACAGGTAGTAGAAAGTAATAATATTATTATACGCCAATGATATTCTAATCAATCTATTACACTGTACCTTTTGGCAAGAATGGAGGATTAATTAACAGGTTATATCAGAGATGAGCATATCAGTTAATAGTTATATGTATTACACTTTCCATGATTGAGTAACAAAAGATATACTGTATAATTCTTGCAATATTTTTTCTATAATAGTAGACTCAGTTAACATCACCACTGTTAAAGAGTTTTGATCTACAGCACTGCTGATTTAATTTCCCAGATTTTACTAGAGATCTACAGGTACCTTTACAGGTCACTTAATTAGTACATGTACATGTATCTCAAATTTAATTGGGCAAATGAGAATTTTGTCTTTAACAACTTAAATGACTCAAAAATGTATTGCATGTTCAACATGATCAAGGCAAATTATTTCCTTTATCATGAATTTATTCTAATTTATGGGAGAATACATGTATATTTATAATTATGAAAGTACTAGTAAATCAGTCAACACATAAGTAAAAATTACTTCAACTATTTGAATTACTTTGCAGAATTTATTGCATTGTCTTTATTACTTAACAATCATGTAAAACTTTATTTCATGGCGGTAGGAACGAGGTGGGTGGGTGGGTGGGTGGGGGGGGGTGCCCCCAATAATTTTGCCGAAATATAGAATACTAAAGAAAATATAGCTACTATATGCTTGTGTCCCCTCAATAAAAACGCCTGATGACCTTTTTTTTTTCTTTTTTTTTCTTTTTTTTTTAAAAGCTTGTCAAGGAATTTTTGGTTGTTAGTGCCCCCCAAAGAAAATGCATGGCTGTCCCCCTCCCCCAAACTGAAATTGCTTCTTACGGCCCTGTATTTATTGATTTTGATTTGTAATGTTTCATTTATTTATAAACCTATTAAGTGTTTCATTTTGAAAAGAAATATTAGAAGATAATCATAATTTCAAAAAGAAGTTGAAATTAAATAATAAAAGAGACCCGAAGAAAAATTGCCTGTTGTCAAGCTTGAACAAGTCCTGATTCATATGAAACAGATCCTGATCAATTTAGTAGAATTCCATAATTTAGGCTTTTTTTTTTTTTTTTTTTTTTTTTTTTTACATATAATGAAAAAGATACTGTTTATCTTATGCAGTTGCCATGGAGAAATTAACTTGCTTATACTCTCAATTTAGTTATAAAACCATATAACAAGCAATATTTTTTTTTTATTTTAATAAAATTGTTATGCAGAGTCTACATGTATTACTTGTATATCTACATATGTAGATTAGAAACTTTCGGTCGGGTTCAGTTTAATTTTGATCGGGTTAGTTAATACATTGTTGAGTCTTTTGATCAGCATGGACATGGTTTGATGGTATGATAATATTTTTACAGTTTCAATTTCTAAACTTTCCAGGAAAGTTTCCTGCATTTTGTACAATGGCTATTTATATGCCGTATATTTTCCCATGAATTTTTTTTTTGAAATTATGTTTTAAAATTCTGACCAGATTTCTGAGGAAATTTTTAACTGCATAGAGTGCATCTTCGCTACCCAAGGGTTTCTGATACGCTACTCTCCTCATAAGTTTATGAGGAGAGTAGCGTATCAGAAACCCTTGGCTTGCGAGATGCCTAGGGTGAGATTTATGACAGTCTGAGACATATAAAACCAAGTCTCTGAATAAATTAGATTTTGTTGACTTGTTTGCATTTATGCATTTATTTTTATTATAGTGTGTTCGGTACCACATAACATGCGAGAATACCTTCTCCAGTATTTGGAGAGAAGATTAGCAAGAAAAAGGCGGGTGAAAAAATGAGAAGTTGACAGAAAAAGATTTTTTTCATTATCGAAAGGGACATGTACAACATCCATAATGGTAAGAAAAGAGAAATATTTATAGTCATATTTATTTGTTTCTATGACGTTTCTTTCGATAACTTTTCACTCATATTGAAAAGCCAGCACTTGAGAACCAATACTCTGTACTCAGGACCCTTGAGCAGTGAGTAATTTTGTTCATGCCAGCACCTACTACAACATGGGACCTCAGTTTATACGGTCCCATCTGAACACCGGTCTCCACATCCTGCAGTGGGATTCGAACCCGTGATGTTAGGATCAACTCCTTTATCTGTGACTCAAAAGCAAACACTTAAACCACTGCTAGTCATATATGTATTCCTTATGATGTGAGCTAGCATTATGAAAATTACATGTGCTGTAGATCATAGGTTGCTACATAGTTCTTTGTATGTTGCGCTAAAAAATATGGTGTTCATCAATGATTCATTTTGGTGTGCGTCCTGCGTAAATTATGCACAAATTTTGCTCAGGACGCATAATTTTAATAAATGTGCATCCCAATGGACGCAATAGATTTATAGAAGAACGTGTATTATTTGGTATAATCCGATTCTAAACTTGACTGATTGCATCATATCCATGTGCTAAGCGATATGCATGAACAATTTTAACAGGTATATATAAGGTTGCCAACAACAGGTCAGATTTCACAATTGCAGCCAATTAACCAGCAATTATCAGAAAATATTTGAAAGTTAGATAGCATAGTTCGATTATCACTGATTATGTCTATACTGTGGAACATTTCTGAAGCGAATACTATACCTATGTAAAAGCTATCCATGTAACCTGTATCATTTTTTTTTCCTTACAAGCTAAGAAGTTTAAAATTTAATCATTTTTATTTCTGACTGTTTTTTCATTTCTTCTTAAAATTTCTTTGCTTCATTCTGGTTCTGTGCATTTTATGACTGATACATTACAATGTGTGAGATCGTATGTACGATCTAAAAATACAGACCCTGAAACGTGCTACTACCCCCCCAAAAAAAGTGTGGCTTTCGTGCGCTTTTCGTTTCGTGCAAACCGTGTATCGTTTCGTGCAAACCGTGTAGCGTTTCGTGTAAACCGTGCAGCGTTTCGTGTAAGCTCCAAAGCGTTTCGTGCAAACCGTGTAGCGTGCGTGCGAGAAGCGTGTGAGAACCGTGCGACTTTCGTGCAAGAATCATGTGAGAAACGTGTAGGATTCATTCGGAAGTCATTTAATTTTAAATATGGCTATGGATGGATTAACATGTCATTCTGTGTTGTTTGTTACTTATATTATTCGGATATATGATACCAGTGGTATTTTAAGCGATAAAAAAATACGGAAACAACAAAATAAAATTTCTCGGTAAATGTATTACATATTTGTTTGATTTTCTTTCTTTCTTTTGTTTAAATCAACATGGGCAGAAAATGTATTCAAAGTAATCAATTATATGCGTATCAATTTTTAGGGAATTTGATTCAATACATTTTTTTAAAGGGAGCAATACCGAACAGTTTTTAAAAAGAAAAATCTTCAGGAATCCGGTCATTTATTTGAATCTCTTCACCATTTTACAACTTTGGTATATAGAGATTAGAAGAACATATGGGTGATTAATACACAATAATAGATAGATACGGCGGGCATGAAAAATAAAACACAAAATTTAGTGCGTTGTTATAAATGTGAAGTATGGGAATTCTAGGCCGGGGAGGACAATTATTATTTTTTTCCTTATAAACGAACATAATTTTCTTATATTACAAGATTGTGATACAAATAATTTTGAAATGATGAGTCATTTATAGTCTTTTTATGCATAAAATTAGTTGATTAATAATTGTCTTACAAATGAATCATAATTCACATGCATCGGCAAATACAGGGTTAAATATTTCCGGGGGGGGGGGGGTTAAAATGAAAACACAAACTTTAAGTTTTTGTTGTTAACAAATTTTAATAGATAATTTTCTTTTTAAAGAAAATTATTGCTTTTTTCGGTGTTCGCCCGATGCACCCCTTAAAGATATATTGGAATCTTCTTTACACATCAGACACTCTTCTTACGACTGTGATCAAGGTCATTTACAACAGGGATCACGGGGTCCGCGTGCCGTGAACTGAAAACTTGTTCTGCTACATGGCTAAGATGTCACCCGACAATAATGAATGATTTTTAATTCGTGAAACTAAATGGTTTTATTCGTATTTAATGGGTACAAATAATTATACGTGCCCGTGGATTTTATTTCTTAAATTTATCCGATTGTCTGTAAACAATGAATTAATTTGCCAGTGTATTCGTGAATTAAAAATATAAAGAAATAAATCCTGAATAATTATATATTAGTTGTTTTATAAATCACGCAGTTCTAGAGCATAATTTTTAGATTTTTGGACATTGGACATGTATACATGTATATTGAATGTATTGTTAAGAGCCGCGACTATTGATTACATTTTTTGTCTAGACGGAGTTTGAAATCAAGGATTTTACAAGGTGTCGGGTATATTGTTTTTATTTGATAAACACAATGCCTCAAAAGAGGACTAAAGAATTATAAAACCTATCCCCCGGCTTCTCTACCATACTAAATTTTAATGAGAAATCAAAGTTTAATTCTATAGTGAAACGATATATTTACCATTCTTAACAAAGTGCTTTTAATGAATTACATCTATCTGGTCCCGCTTTTTTTTTTCTTAGAACGGGCAATTGTTTCTATAATATTTTTTTTCTCCTAATGATATACTTCTGAAAAAAGTGCCCGTTATATTTAGCCATATACAGAAGTAAGATCTCGGTAATCTAACCACCCCCCCCCCCCTTTCATGCACAATGTTCTTGTTTGATGCAGTGTACATATTACCTTTGCAAATTATAAACAGAACCTAATTTAATCAAATGAGAGTATTTATTTACTAAATCAAAAAAAAAAAAAAAAAAAAAAAAAAAAAAAATCAATCAATCAATAATTAAATAAAAGAAAAAAAATCAATCCGTTTACAAAAATCATACGCAATTTAATCAATTATTTTTTTTTCATGGGTTTATTTGTTAGTAATTAAACGACTGTTTAATATCAAACTATAATTGTAAACACATTAAATGCTGTAAAAGATTATGAATTACGAATATATATTTTTTTTTCAGTGCGTAATTTTGAGTCTAGTGGAAAAGGTTTGTACATGGACGATGATAGGCATTTCACCGGGCCGGTGACACTCAATGACAACTATCAATTAATTACAACTTAATATTGAGTATTTTATCTGTTAATACAGTACTTGTGTAGCGAGTTCTAATCTTAACTTAATCTAAATAATTGTAATTCTTAACTAATCTTTGATTAATCCGTAATAATTAAAATAAAATCCGAGAGATTCCGAATAGAAAATCCAGATCGAGGCCAAAGCGTGCGAGAATCGTGTACAAAGCGTGTGAGAAACGTGTACAAAGCGTTTCGTGCAGGCTTTCGTGTAAACCGTGCAGCCTTTCGTGCAAAGCGTTTCGTGGAAACCGTGTAGCGTTTCGTGTAAATCGTGCAGCGTTTCGTGCAAACCGTGTAGCGAGCGTGTACCGTTAGTGCAGCGTGCGTGTGGGGTAGTAGCACGTTTCAGGGTCTGTAGAACCAAAGTGCACAGTTGACAATATATTATATTTATGACACAAAATCATGTAGTCTTACTTGGACAATTGATAGTAAAATTATAAAACTACTCACAGCAACAATAAAGCATTTGCTCTTTCGTGCAATAACTTTTTATATTTCACCAGAATTTCCTCTGTAATATCTAATATATGACCCAATGGAGTTGGATGCACTGATTTTGTCATGGGACTCATTGTTGTCATTAAGGGGGGTCCTTTGGACCCATGATAACCATTTTCAAAATGAATCACTGGTTCATGGGTCTGGGACTAAAAGTTTATGAGGGCATACTATCTTAATATCACCCACCCATTATCGTCTGATCAGCATGATCAGTACTATTAAGCAGGAAAACAAATATTTGAAGAGACATACTGTAAAAATAATTTTGTAACATCTCGGAAAACATGTAATTTTGGAAGTAGATTGACAAATAAGTATATAATTTTTTTTGGTGGATAACAGTTGATTAGGGTAGGTGGTCACTGGTGTGATTTTGACCCATTATCTGATTATTTTTCATACTTAAGTTTTGTTCGAGTATATGTCAGTGTTTGTTATGCTACAACGTATTCTGGGTAATTTTCTCTATGGAATACCTTTTTACAAGATTTCTTCTTTTTTTTAGAATTATTTACTGAATTTGCGAAATACATGTGTTCGACTTACAAGATACATGTGTTGGGTTATTGCTAGTTAGAACAATCTAACTGTGTCTCGGAACAAGCCCTCGATCACCACAGTTTATATGTCCCATATACTAGCAATGTAGCATATTGGAAAGGATCCGCTCAGAAATGATTTTGAAGAATAAAAAAAAATTGCACTGAAAATAACTATCAAATTAATCATAACAAACCTTTTTGAGATTTTATATGCCTTTTAACCTAAAAAGTAATCCATATAAATAAGAAAATTCAACTCATTTTCTCAACCTTTTTTCCTCACTTCAAATTTACACGCCATGTTGAATTCGGAACTCTCTGGATTGTTCATAGAAAATGCAGTCAGTTCGAGTTATCGAACTTGCTTATTTTGCTACATTGCCAATACACGGAACGAATTCTATCGTTAAACCAGGTCCGTAGGACAATATCATTTTAATGATTAGAATGTTCTATCTAGGTTATTGAGATCACAGCAACAATGTATAAACAAAATTAAAATTGAAAGTATAATTCGCATCATCTCTTTTAAAAAAAGAAAATTCATATTATTTTGTAAAACCAAAAAATATTGGTTTAAATATACTGACAATAAAAAAAGAGACAATAATTCTCAAGTTATGAATAACTTTAAAACATTGAGTGCACCTACAAGCACAGATCCCATGATTTGTAATATAATGCACACACAGGCATGTAAACTGAAGTAAATCAAACATATAGATTTTCACTGATTAGCTAATATACATGTAGAACTAGTTTGAAACTAAATACTCGTACAAATACAAAAGAAAAAAATAATTATTTTCCAAACAAATAAAATGAAGAAATTAAAAGTTTTTGATTTTATTTTGATTTAAAAATTATCAAAGAATATTTAAGTCGAACTTCATGAAAAAGAAAAGCTGAAACCAAAATATTTGTGTCAATTTAAATCTCATGCTTGATAAATTTTGGAAATACTGACAGATACACCCTTGTATAACACATATACATGACTAAAATTGTAAATTTTAAGAGACTTTGGATATGCATGGTGTCAAACTTTGTCTCATTTCAATATAAAATGAAAAAAATTACAACCAATTAAAAATATTGTGATCTGTATTGTAGCATAAATATTGTTATACCTATTACCTAATATAGTATATTTATTTAGATATAGAATAGTAGACGAAAGTGTATTATCCCAGCCCTTTATACTTGCAGTGCAGTATAAAACAGTTCAATTATATAATAATGAAGTCAAGAGAATATGGACATGATTATAAATATGTAAATTAATAGATTTTGTTTTCATTTTTGCAGGTGTGTCTGATGGAATTTGTCATTTCATTAATAAATCATGCTGATAAAGATGCAAACTTAGCAATTGTGCCTAAAAAGTGACAGCTTTGACAAGGAAATCTATCCATATATAACAGTTACTGGTACTGTCTGAATGCAGTGAAAGGATCCAGATGAACAGATGAAGAGAATAATTACAATGTACATCAATTACTTGGATGAAGAGAATCTGCAACATGGGGTAAGGTATATTTGCTGCTTTATTAGTTATAAACTGTAAATAAATTGTTAGCAGAAAATAGACACAAAAGCTTTAATTAAAGGAAATCAGGGGTAAATACTAACTTTTAAAGCATGCAGATACTCAGTGATAGTATCATAAAACCAAAAGAACTTCAGTGACTTTGAATTCCTGATAGCCCTAGCTGTTAATGAACTAGCTGCCCATTACAGCCTTTGGCTGCTTATGGAGTCATGACTTGATTGTTGGGGGAGGGAGGGGGGTAGGAAATGAATTCCCAGTGGAGATGGGTATGAAGGTCAAAAATAGGGCCACAAAGAACCAGGTTATGGTGAGGCAGACTTGCCTCCTTACATTTTATTGTAATTATTTAACCCTTCACTCTTTATGAGTGAAATAATTCTCGAATGGGACATAAAACAACACTCAATCAATCGGTCACACTTCACTCACTGTTCACAGCACTTGTTGCTCTGTACTGGGCACTACTGGCTCACTTAAGCAGTAGGAGTGAAACGGTTCACCGCGGTATCGATTCACCGCGGTATTTTTTCTCGGTTCGATACACGGTACAAAATCTCTATTTTCGCTTCGGTTCGTTTTTCGGTCGGGATCATCATTCAGTCGGGTTTGGCATAAGGTATAAGCATGCTTCTCAGTATAATTAGTTAAAAAACGTAAATTTTTGTGGACTTACAGTTTGTAAAATAATTTTTAACAGTCAAATCAATTAAATTGATTTCTTCTATCCATTTTGCACATAAATTATTTGACCAGATCAAGTAAAAGGAAGCATAAAACATGTAAAACAACAGTTGAATTTGTTTCCTTCTATCAAAATGTATCGTATCGAAAATAACCGAACCGAGACCAAATTTTACGATACGTATCGAACCGTGAAGAAGGCATATCGTTTCACCCCTATTAAGCAGGTTAAGTTCAGTTTGGTGTTTACTAGTCATTCCAATGATAAATAAGTCACAGGGATCGACATTGACGGTTGTCCGATTGCCTGGGACAAGTAAATTCTCAGTTCGGGCAAGTGAATCTTGCGATGT
Organism: Saccostrea echinata; assembly: GCF_033153115.1. Lineage (NCBI taxonomy): Eukaryota > Metazoa > Mollusca > Bivalvia > Ostreida > Ostreidae > Saccostrea > Saccostrea echinata. The sequence continues at coordinate 27,720,099 of NW_026889750.1, forward strand.
ACTTGTCTGATTGGGCAAGTGATTTTTTTTTCATAGAAATGTACAAATTAATTTAGTTTACATTAATTTATATAAAAAAAGAAATAAATTGAAGACTTGATTTCCGCCAGGTACCTGACTGACAATGTTTTTGCATTCGGAATTCCTTGTCAGCATTTTTGGATTATACCTTTCATTTGAAAATCGGGTTCGTTATTCCGTTTTTCCCTGGTAAATATGCTGTTCGTCTATTCACTGTCTAACATCTTTCTTAACTTCTTATCTGGACATTAGATTATTTATTTACTCAAAGAATATAAGTACAGTGTAACACGATGTATCCTGATCAAGGTGTGTTACGTAGCAACTATCTTCCTTCAGCGTTGTTTCACAGTTATCTCAGAAAATCACAATTCACAAAAGAATCCTACCAAAAAAAATTCTAAAAATATGAATTTTATTTATTAAACGGAGGGTTATTGCTACATGTATATGGCAGTGTGTGTTAACAGGTTGAATTTACAAGGACAGTGGTATACATTTATGTACAAAGGCAGCATTTAAATTTTTTCAGGTACCTCACCTTGCCAAATTGAAGGTAGTGTATTTGGTCGCATTTTTTCTTGTCATAACATTTACAGTAATAAAAAAATTCTTCTGAAGTTCTTTCCTTATTTTGGGCAACCAAGTTTTGAGTTCGGACAAGTCAAAGTTTGAGATCACTTGCCTGAAGGGCAAGAAAATCTGAAAGTTAATGTCTATCCCTGTAAGAACATTTTTTGTGAGTCGACTGCACAGCAGTGCAACACCTAGGGATCAATTTGCCTGGCATCTGTCTGTCTGTCCATCTGTCACACCTTATATCTCGAGAATTGTAAGAGGTTTAATTGTTTTTGATATTTGGTTAATATTTTGCTTGGCACTGTGATTTTTTTTAAATACCATGGTTGCCAATCTTGTGACCCTTGAACTTACCTTTGACCTTCTTATAAAAAAGTTAGTGCCAATATTCAGCATATTTTTGATAATTTAAAAGAGTTAAGTCTATGCTATTTAGCATGTGCACAATTTGTCATAAATTATAATGAAAAATACCAGCATTACAGTTCACTTGACCTTGACCTTTGTTTTACTTTTCAAAAAATACTTTGAATGGTTAATTTAACTAAAATGTTTTGATTTTCTAGAAGTAGTGTTTTGATAATTAGCATTGATGAGCTCATGACACTCTACTTTGAAACTTTTTGATATCCAGTTATCACACAAACTAAAACTTAAATCCTATCAAAACAAATCGGGACCAGTATACCACAATGGGTGGTAATGTAGACTGATGACAATTGCACTATAGCAGCCTGAAATCTCTTTAGAAAGAACTGTTGAAAAGATTGTTGACCATTATATGGTGACGTCTCTATTTTAGTGAAAAATTCTTAAACAGGATGTAAAACGACATACAATTAAACAATCAATCCAACTACTGAGTGAGCTTTCTAGCTTGTGAACTACCAATTATGTCCAATTGGAAGTAATATTTGAATGTTTTAAAATGTGATTGTACATTGCAGGAAAGAATGTTCCTGTAGAAAAGTCAAAGAATGTATACATGTGAGATTCTGAAGTAGCCGTACATGATGAGTAGGAATTTGAAGTGAATTATGGGAAAAGGTATGTAATCCATTAGTTTGCTTTAAAGTTGGTGATTTTTAATCTGAACACACTGTGTAAAAGGAATTTTTCCGCCATATTCCTTTATTCACGCTATATTGTAGGGTCACTATATAAGCCACTCACTTAGTCACTGTTCAGTGTAATCTGTTGTCACCTGTCTGTATAGACAGACTGACGTATGCAACAAAGCTCTCGGTAGCGACAAAAAATTACTGTGTACTTCTTTCACGGCAGAAGAGAAAGATGCCAATGAAACTTACAACAGTTGCACAGGTCAGTGCAGTATACAAACATACACAAGTACATGCAACTGCAATAAAATAAATAAACAAAGGCAATGCAAGATAACCAGCATGAGCATGTGTCACCATTCCACTCCGATACCTGTGACAATAAAGCAGTCAGGTGTAACAAATGCGAACAGTATACCCCGGTGCTGATATAGTAGATGATATATAATCGAATATGGTGTATGCCTATATATGAGATGTGTTCAGCTTTAATTGTCATGATTGTTTTTCTTTGACAATATGTACCATAGGTCATAGTCATTTATGGTATATACAGTGGCGCCATGTTTATCCGAACACTTCACCTTCCAGATGCTATTTTTCGGGAATAGATTTTTCCATGTCATTCTGTCTCATTAATCCAGAAAAATGTGTTCCGCATCCAGACGGTCGATTTCTACTACAAAATGTAATAGTTCATTGAAAAATGACTCGTTTATCCGGACGGTAATTTTTCAAGAAATGACTTTTTAGCTCACCTGAGCTGAAAGCTCAAGTGAGCTTTTCTGATCACATTTTGTCCGGCGTCCGTCTGTCTGTCCGTCTGTCTGTCCGTCTGTCTGTAAACTTTTCACATTTTCGACTTCTTCTCAAGAACCACTGGGCCAATTTCAACCAAACTTGCCACAAAGTATCCTTGGGTAAAGGGGATTCAAGTTTGTTCAAATGAAGGGTCATGCCCTCTTCCAAGGGGAGATAATTAGGAATTAGTGAAAAAATAATGGCATCATTTAAAAATCTTCTTCTCAAGAACCATAGGGCCAGGAAAGATGAAACTCATGTGGAAGCATCCTTAGGTAGTGTAGATTCAAGTTTGTTCAAATCATGAGCCCCGGGGGTAGAGCGGGGCCACAATGGAGGATCAAAGTTTTACATAGAAATGTATAGGAAAAATCTTTAAAAATCTTCTTCTCAAGAACAGCAAAGCCATGATGAGTCATATTTATATGGAAGCATCCTCCAGTAGTGTAGATTCAAGTTTGTTCAAACCATGACCCCCGGGGGTAGGGCGGGGCCACAATGGAGGATCAAAGTTTTACATAGAAATATATAGGAAAAATCTTTAAAAATCTTCTTCTCAAGAACAGCAAAGCCATGATGAGTCATATTTATATGGAAGCATCCTCAGGTAGTGCAGATTCAAGTTTGTTCAAATCATGACCCCCGGGGGTAGGGCGGGGCCACAATGGAAGATCAAAGTTTTACATAGAAATATATAGGAAAAATCTTTAAAAATCTTCTTCTCAAGAACAGCAAAGTCTTGATGAGTCATATTTATATGGAAGCATCCTCAGGTAGTGCAGATTCAAGTTTGTTCAAACCATGACCCCCGGGGGTAGGGCGGGGCCACAATGGAGGATCAAAGTTTTACATAGAAATATATAGGAAAAATCTTTAAAAATCTTCTTCTCAAGAACAGCAAAGCCATGATGAGTCATATTTATATGGAAGCATCCTCAAGTAGTGTAGATTCAAGTTTGTTCAAACCATGACCCCCGGGGGTAGGGCGGGGCCACAAGTGAGGATCAAAGTTTTACATTGAAATATAAAGGAAAATAACTTCTTCTGAAGAACTGCAAACCATGATTAGTCATTTTGATATGGAAGCATCCTCAGGTAGTGTAGATTCAATTTTGTTCAAATGGTGACCCCCAGGGGTAGGGTGGGGCCCAATCGGGGATGGAAAGTTTACATAAGAACATATAGAAAAAATATTTCTTCTCAAGAACAGAAAAGTTATGTTTAATCATATTGATATGGAAGCATCTTCAGGTAGTGTAGATTCAAGTTTGTTCAAATGATGACCCCTGGGATAGGGAGGAGCCACAATGGGGGATCAAATTTTAACAAAGGAATATATGGGAAATTTTTTTTTAAAATCTTCTCAAGTACTACAAAGCCATTTGTTATATTGACATGGAAGCATCATCAGGTAGTTTAAAATTCAAGCCAATGTGCTCAGGTGAGCGATGTGGCCCATGGGCCTCTTGTTCACACTTATCTTCAGGGGTTGAAATTTTCCTGGAAATCCCACTAGCCCAGGGGCTACTGATCAGGAAAAAATTACTAGCCCAAACTAACTAGCCCAACAATTTTTTTATGCAAAATGAAAACAAAAAGTTAAAGTTTTGAATGTTTTGGTGACAGAAACAAATTAAACTAGTTCTCAGTCAAAAGAAACCAGTCTTCATAGTAAAATGAAAGTAAACTGACGAGAATTTTTTTTTTCTGTTCTGCTAGTCCGACAGACTATCATTACATTTAAATAAGCTAGCCCCAGTCTTAAAATAACTAGCCCCGGGGCGTCGGGCTACCGTATATTTCAACCCCTGATCTTGCAGTAGTGTTAATTGTAGTGAAAACATTTGCCATGCATTCAGTTTGAAGGCGATACCTGTGACCTACAAACAATAGCATCTAAAATTAGCATGTATTTACCCCAATTAAATTACACGTCTAATATGAAGCTCGAAGAATTTAGCTTACACCAGTACACTGTGCATTAATTAAATAAGAAACAGTTCAAAATTAATCAATATTATTTTTAACAAACTTAAGCCAAAGAGGCGTCCGGATCAACAAGGCGCCACTGTATATATTATATAATACATGCATATAAATGTACTTGCTATTAACAGTGAGTACAATAAAAATTTTCCCATTAAGTATATTAATTTTTTTCTATGTGGTTTACTTTATGCCCAATTATCAGCAGTTTCCTTAATGGCCATATTTAAGTATAAGAACTAGGTTGCTATAGCAGACAAAAGGTAAATATAAAAATCTTAAGTGCAAGGTACTTTATCACTCATTGAATGTTAATTAGGGCCTGCATGAAATGTTAAAGCTATATAGGATTCACATTGTCCATCTTTATGTCTTTCAGCCAGCAATTAACACTTCAGATGTGACACAATAAACAAGTTTTAATTTATGCAGTGTAATACTATACAGGGTATTAATGCATACAGTAAATGAGATCATTAGAATGGTGTATTTATATACTATATACTTGATATCAACTATTTTTCTCAGTGGTCTACTTTATGCCCGATTATAAGTGGTCTCCTCAATGGCCATATTTAAGTATAACATATGTATAAGTACAGGTTGCTATGGCAGACAAAGGTAAATATAAAAATCTAAGTGCAAGGTACTTTATCACTGATGGAATGTTAATTAGGGCCTGCATGAAATGATAAAGCTCTATAGGATTCACATATTGTCCATCTTTATGTCTTTCAGTCCAGCAACACTTCAGTTGTGACACAATAAATAAGTTTTAATTTGATATGCAGCATAATATAATACAGGGTATTGATGCATATAGTGAATAAGATCATTAGAATGGTATATTTATATACAGTATATACTTGATATCAAGGGTTAATTCAATTTACTCAATTTTTCTCACTGGTCTACTTTATGCCTAATTATAAGTGGTCTCCTCAATGGCCATATTTAAGTACATGTATAAGTACAGGTTACCATTGAAGACAAAAGGCATATACAAAACTCTAAAGACCATGATACTTTGATACTGATTGAATGATGATCTGGACCCTTGGAAAGCACTTACTCTTAGTCTTATTTAAATGACAATGTGTGGTTTTGATATAAGTTAACTGAATTACCTAGGTAACCATGGTAACATATTTCTATCTGTTTTTGTATGTTTTTGCATGAGCAAGGTCTTGGGTCATGCATAAACTTTTCACATTTTTCAACTTCTTCTCAAGAACTACTGGACCAGTTTAAATCAAACTTGTCACAAAGTATCTTTAAAATAAGGATGGCAATGATTAACTGGTTTATTAACTATTGAGAAAGATCATAACCAGTTGAAATTTTCATAACCAGTTTTGTAACCAGTTACAATTTACATGCTAACCACTTAGTAGATAGTAGGGATGGCAATCGAATACAGAATTGCAAATCGGTTAACCGCAAAACGTTCCGACCGATTAACCGGTTAATCGTATCAAACTATACAATGTCATTTTCTTGACTTTTTTCAAGTAGCTCTATTCCTATGCACAAGAAGTCTTAAAAAAAGATGTTAGAGGTCAAAATCATTCTGTTTGTCTTTAGTCTTGATCATTAAACTACGCGCATATTTTTTTCAATAGACAAGAAAAAATTCAGAAAACCATGAACCGTGCCTGAGATATTGTGGATAATTTTCCAGAGCGGATGTCACACAAGTTCATTCTTCATTATCACCATAATCAAAACTAAGTCTAAAATGTATCACTTAATTTACAATGTTTGTATTATAATTTAATGTGATAGATAACTGCAAAAGATACACACACACCAATTCACGGTGCTCAACGGTGATTATTATCATTAAAGAATTAGAGGACAGTCGGGGTAACGACATGATGTTTTAACAGTAATTAACATATCTTAGACTGACCAATTACCCCGCAATTGTAATCTGGAGCGCCATAATGACCTCCCAATCAGCCTAAATAAATAAATGAAAACGCTAAATTAAACGTTTAGGTAGGAATTTCTATTTTTAAAATGAATTTTAGTACATTGCCTTCAGTTTTACATATTATAATATTTTTTCGACTAATCGATTGCAGATTTTCTAACTGATTGCCATCGTTCCAACCGAGTAATCGGTTAACCAGTTAGAAATTGCCATCCCTAGTAGATAGTTTTTGTCAATGAGTATTTGTATTTACTTTTTTAATAATATTTTCATTTTTTGAAATAAAACTTGTAACATGTTTCAAACTGAAATGTGACAATCAAGCAGTTACCATATCTTGCCGAATGTAATATGCATTGGTTTAAATATGCACCCCCTTTTTCAGCCTATAACTTGGGGAAAATTGCAGCTCGGTTGTAAAGATTATTTGCTACAAAATCTTATTTCCTACAGAGCACAAGTTATTTAAACATTAAGATTTTAACAGACTTGAAATTTCTTTGACAATAACTTAAAGATAAGTCACTTGACATATGATAAGCATTTGATATGTTGTAATCAACACACACCCAAAGCTTAAAAAAATGAAGAACGAAGGTTATAAATCGACTTCTCAAATATGAAACAGGGAGGGCTCTCAATTGTCTATAATTGGGGCCATTCAGGGGCCCCACTCCCAATTCAAAAAAGGTACCTTTTTTCCCAATAATGTGTTAATTTTCCCAATAGTCATTTCGCCCAAAAACTAAAGAATAATAGCTGGATATATACCGGTAATAACTTAACTTGCTATTCATATTCCTCTGTTTTATAAAACAAATTTAGTTGATAGCGAAGACCGGAAACCCAATATATATGATTTTAAAGTACATATAATGGTTATTCCTGACCAAAATTTCCTAAAAGGTCTTTATTTTCCCAATCTTTACAGCCCGGCCCCATTCCCAAAAAGCAGTGTTAGAGCCCTGTGAAAATGAAAACAATTATATGTACAGCAAATAAGAAGTGCCCTATCTTGTAAAAAAATGTGATTGGAATAGATAGACCATTTCTTTATCCAGGTGAATATCATTACCGCTACATTTTCAAAATGGTAATTATTTACCGCTACATACTCATTACCGCTGCAAAAAATGTACACATTACCACTACATTTAAAAGTTTACATTACGAATACATTGCCTCTTTCATTAGCCAATGGATTATGCATGTACAGATTGATACAAAGTACATGTACAACATATCCAAGCATAAGACCTTTTTCCTTTGCTCACCATGGGAGACAAAAGTACGGCTTGACAGGGTGGCTTTTTCCCACTTTTTTATTAGTCCCCTACCGGTGAAACCAAAGGGAATTATAGGTTTCCTCTGAGTCTGTCCATCTGTCTGTCTGTCCCTCTTTCAGTCTGTCCCATTTGTTTTCTGCACTTTTTTCTAAACGCTTGCAGATATTGAGCTGAGTTTTGGTATGTAAGTGTATCTTGATGAGTTACAGTTCAAGTTTGCATTTTGTTATGCTTCTGAATCAATGATTTTTAATGGAATTGTGGCAATTCAATTTTTAGTGGGAACCAGATTACACTTGCCGGTAGGGGACTAGTATTCCTAATGCAATACTCTTAGAATGCTTGTTTAATCTTAATTATAGTAGGTATTTAAGTATGCAAGTACAATACTGTACATATAAATGCTTGTTCAAAATAAAGTTTTTCTCGTAATTTCGGCCCAATGCAACAGAAACTAAAAATTCAAGAACCTATTGGTAATTAATCTGATGTTTTTTTTAAATAGATTGATCGAAAGTACATGCAATATAATTCGTACTATATAAAGGTACAGTGTTTAATTGATTTGTTACAAAAAAGAGCAATGACCATATCACCAATGCTTATGTAGTGGTAAATATTTTTAATATATAATAAGTTCCACATTTTTTTTTCACAGTGAAATGGTAAAAAAGAAACTGCTAGTGCTACTGTGCAGACTACCATCAATCAACATGATCAACAAAATCAAGTAATCCTTTTGAGTAAGTGACCTGTAGTATTATCTGTTTTCACCTATGCCAATATGAAAAGGATGAAAGTTATTATACTCAATACACAAGTTTGGAGATTATAGCTCTCCAACAAGAGAAACACAAAAAGTAGCCATATCAGCATGAAAGTGGCAGAGATTGTTGATAAAGTATACACAATCATGCATAATTAAATGTCAGAATGATGGATTAATTAGGGCCTTTTAAAATGTTTTTAATATTAAAGAAAAATTATTATACATGCATATTATGTCAAGCAATGATGATTTTGGTGATCATATTGAGCTATACTTTAGTAATACAGGTTTTTGGATGCTTGAGTCTCTGATTGACAATATATATGTAGTTTTTGGAGACCTAATCTGTCAGAATTCCCATGGGTACCAATTGCAACCTGTTATTAGGCTAGCAGACCTCTTTTTATATTCATATGAAGCAGAATTTATTCAAAATCTTACACATGAGAAGACATGGAAGAAGAAAACACTTGCTGTGGTCTTGAACTCGACATTGAGATATATCGATGATGAATTATCAATTAACAATAGTTATTTCCATTCATATATCAACTCTATATATACCCCAGTGAGCTTGAAATAAAAGATACCACAGAGTCTGACACATCTGTTTCATGTTTGGATATTATTTATTTCCATCCCTAATTAAAATTTTATAAATTGATTATGTACATGTAATATTAAATGCATGGAAAGTAATGTTCTAAGTCTTGGAAAGTAATGTTCTAAGTGTTTCCTTACTGCTTACTGCTCTTAAGGATTTTCATGGTATATCAGATTCTCGTTTATTATCCTTTTCTAAGTGTTACTTTTCTCTAAGCAGTAAACAGTTTTGTCCTGACGTAATAATCTCTCTCGGGTGTTTTCATAATAGGTAATATATTCTCTATGCACTTCCGTTGCATTTACCTAAGGATTTTTTCAACGCACTGACTGCAATGCTGTTTAAGGATTAATTGTGGGATTCTTACGAGAAGCAGAGCCAATCCGATAGTATGAACTAAGACAGAAATATAGAGAGACAGTGTGAACTGACATTTTAGGTTAAAATAAAATAAAAACATGTTTTTAAACCCAGAAAGACCAGTGGGGGTACAACGTAAACAAACCGGAGTGGCATTGTGTGGAACGATTATTTTGGGGTTTTCACGATTTTTTCCTATTATACACATGATGAATAAGTGCAATAAATATAATTTGTGAAAAAAATGTCCAACAAGTCCCGGGGTTGAATATCGGGGGGGGGGGGGGGGTCCTGTCCACAAGTACCTGTGGATTTGTTTACGTACACACAGACACCTGCTTGGAATGCATTTTCAGCACAATATCGTAAAATGCTTAGGGTTATAGGGGAAAAAAAATAAGGGACTTAATTTTTAATTTATACCAATCAAATAACAATTAAAATACAGACTATACTTAAATACTTATAAATAAAGCTTATATGTAAACTGAATTTTCCAAGAAAATTAAAAGTTGTATCCTACTTTTGTTTTTGAAATAATACGAATATTTTAACTTTCTAAACTTTTTCTTTGGGATAGTTGTGCTGTGAAAATAAGAGATACATCCGCAGTTTTGGGGTAGCGTTTTATCCATAGGAGCTGTATTTTTCTCGAGATTTTCCCCCCGAAGGATCACTTCTAGGTAAATATATGCGTTGACCTATAGGGCCGATATTGGTTTCATTCTTTAGAAAAAGCTTATCGATATCCGTTCCGGTCGCTGACTTTAGGCCACATGCGTGTAGTTTCTTGTTTCTCATGTATCATTTTAGTTCTAGTCAACTGTGTGTTCATATGACCCTACATTGGTATTTACATATACATCCTTTGTATGTTCTAGGTAAATATATGTGTTGACCTATAGGGCCGATATTGGTTTCATTCTTTAGAAAACGCTTATCGATATCCGTTCCGGTCGCTGACTTTAGGCCACATGCGTGTAGTTTCTTGTTTCTCATGTATCATTTTAGTTCTAGTCAACTGTGTGTTCATATGACCCTACATTGGTATTTACATATACATCCTTTGTATGAGGGTCCTTACTTGATGCCTGGGTAATGGCAACAGGAGGTAAAACCTTAACTGACCTTACCACGTTCTTTTCTAATCTGTAAACCTTCCTCCTGCATTTTTGACATAACATGTCGCCAATGCACTCAATTTTCCCGAGGAATGAACTGCATCTACTCTGCATAGCGCAGTATCTCTCCCACTGGCACAACACTACTACTAACTAGTGATGTTCTTGAAAGACAAACACAGCAATTTTTGCTCGTCATGATTTTTTTTTTTCGTGACACCTGCAGTATCGAGTAACACAAAGTGAATCATTCTTGTCCTCGAACAAAGTTTGCTTACACTGAGGTATACAGTTCTGGTTGATTGCGTTTAGTTAAAGAGAATTTATAAACTGCATTTCCATTAATGTCTTTCATATCAACAGCAAACACACATTTAAAGAAGAAAGTGGAAGTAAAATGCAAAAGCCTGTATAAAAAATTAAAATTCATGTTTACACAGGTGTAAAATTTGAAAAAAAAAATAAAAGTGTGCCAACAGGTGGATTCGAACCAGGACATAAAAAAAGGTCCATTCTAAGAATCTGCGGTCTATTTCTCTGCGCTATAATGACTATGAAAATGCACTCCATAAATGTAATCCAGTATGATAGAACTAGGTTTTTCGCATTTTTTGAAGGTTTTTCACGAATTTCGACCCTAAGGCAGGGGTGCCCCTAAAAAAATCTTGATTTAAATCATTCTTTAGATCAAAATCTATCAAAATTTCATTATTTAATTTAGGGGCAGGCCTGCCCTGAAGGACTTCTATGCCAAAATTCACGTAAAAATTAGTGCTTTAACGGACAAAATACTGTTTTGACCAACTTTGGAGGTTAATTTCAAAGTTGCAAATAAAAAAAATTACGTTTAAAATGCAAATTTGAAAAATTTAGACAAATATACAATAGAAAACAACTAAAGAACATTGATTTTTAAATGTGACTTTTTCCGGAAAATAGTTCTTTCCTATAGGTCAAATCTTTTGTTATAAGGAATACATCCTTTGGGGGTGTGTCTATTACAAGACTACGGCCTTTACACGTGACAATATGGTACTTCGTCAATATATCTAAATGTTAAAGGCGACAGCATGTATTTTCTTCTTCTCATGTATAAGATTTTAAATAAATTCTGCTTTGTATGAATACAAAAATAGGTTTGCTAATAATGGAGCACGATTGGTACCTATGGAAATTCCAAGAGATTTTTGGAAGACCTTGTCTCTAAAAACCACATAGATATTGTCAATCAGAAACTCAAGAATCTTTTTAATATCAACTTCAGAGTACTTGTGTGTACAATCAGTGTTTTTTACAAATAATTTTGCAATGACAAGATAAGTTAATTTTTGAGTTCCACTTTTAATGAAAAAGCAGCTGTCAATAAACAAATCTCTCATCCATACAAAAAACAAAAAAGCATACCAAGGGTGATAATCTCAAAATTTAAGCATTGATCTGTTCGAAATAATTTTTTTTTATTGACATACGTTTAAGGATAAACAACAATACTTGATATCGCGATTACTGAAATTAGCGGAACTCTTTCACAGAGGTAGGACACATCTGTTGGATGGGGGCAGTGTACTATTGAATGCAATGCATGATCGATCATTGTGGAATTTATAAGGACTGATAAGAAAGAAATCCTAGAGAAATATCTTGCTAAACATGCGCTGAACCAGCCTAATAAATTTTTGAGAGGAGCTAGTCCTATATGTTACATTTTTTACGATACTTTTTACTAAGCGGACTTTTCTTATTAAATTCTAAATGAAAATCGTTACTTTTGAAAGTTGATAAAATACTCTAAACTTTCCTTATTTGACAATCTACTATTTGGAGTTCAACTCTTGGCAATACATTGTAGTTTGGGCATAATGATTGTTTGAATCATTCCATTGTCACCACTGTAATGTTATGCCCCAGAAATCTTGTGAGATTTAGAGCTTCCTCGACTCCCATGCTAAAGAGCGGTTGTAAGTTAGATAACTGCGAGATACTCGCAATACTGGTACTTTTAATTCAATTCACATGTGCTCACCTTTGAAATGCATTCACAATTCTTTATAAAGTTGGTGACATTATGTATGAAAATATCATAAAGTCTAGTTACATGTTTAAACTATGCTTGTGGTATGCATTTTTTTTCTTGAACAGTAAAGGAAGGGATGAGAGAGTTCATTGAGTGCCATAAACTTTCATTTATATGTTATTTTTTAGAGATGGAGTACTACACAAGCACAATGTTTTAAAGAAAGAAAAGTCAATGGAATGAAAGCCAAAGAAAAGGTGAAATGAATTGTCACTCATTATATTTTAAATTTAATGTGGACATGGTCATTATTTTAGTTATGTCATAACCTTCTTATCAATTTTAAGCGGTGCAGACAGATGCATTTCTTATTGCTTTGAATAGAATAAATTATCAAAAAAGTTTGTATATGTTTTTTGATATTGAATTAAAATTAAAAAAAACAAACAAATTATCAATTACTGCAGTTTTGAATTTCAGTACACTAGAAATTTTTCTGCCCTGCCATGAATATGGCTGGGGCATATAGAGTTTGTCATGTCCGTCTTCCGTCCTTCCAACCTTCTGTCAGTCCTTCAATTCCGCTTTGCTTTTAGCTCAGTTCAAAACTAAGTTTCAAAGAAATTATTCAAGGTATTTTTATCAATCTTCATATGCTGATACATATTGATGAGAGGTATTCAATTTCATCAACATTTTTTTTACCTTGACCTTTCCTTTAACTTTGACCTCACTTTTCTTAAATTAGTGTTTAGCTCAGTTTTAAAGAAACCATTCAAGATAGTGTAATCAAACTTCATATGCTGATACATATTGAATCAACATTTTTTTACCTTGACCTTTCCTTTGACCTTGACCGTACTTATCTTAAATAAGTGTTTAGCTCAGTTTTAAAGAAACCATTCAGGATAGCGTAATGAAACTTCATTTGCTGATACATACTGATGAGAGCTATTCAACTGCATCAACATTTTTTGATCTTGATCTTTCCTTTAACCTTCACCTCACTTTTCCTAAATTAGTGTCAAACTTCATATGCTGATACAGACTGATGTAAGGTACTCGACTGTATCAACATTTTTGACCTTGACATTTCATTTGACCTTGACTTCATTTTTCTTGAAATAGTGATTAGCTCAGTGTTAAATAAACAGTTTCCATTCAAAATATTTTTATCAAACTTATTTTGCTTATGCGTATTAGTGAGAACTATTCAACTGCATCAAAAATGTATGACCTTGAACTTTCCTGTGACCTGGACCTCACTTTTCTTAAATTTGCATTTTGCTTAGTTTTAAAGAAACCATTAAAGATAATTTTATGTGAGCTTATGCACTGAACAGAATTTGGTGAGAATTTATCATCTGTATCCAACTTTTTCGATTTCAATGTTAAAAAAACTATTTTAAGATATTTTCATCAAATTTCATACACTAAAAATATTTTTGTGTCGCATAACTAATATGCCCACATGGTGCAGTGGTTAAAGCTCTAGAGTTGCGGAGTAAGGAGTTGATCCTTATGTCGCTGGTTCGAATCCCACTGTGGGACGTGGAGACCGTATAAACCGAGGTCCCATGTCACAGTAGGTGCTGGCACGAAAAAGATCCCTCACTGCTTAATGGCCCTTAGTGCCGAGTATAGGTCAAAATTTGCAGCTCTCCACTGGCAAGTGGTGGCGTCTCCATATGAGTGAAAAATTCTCGAGAGGGATGTTAAACAATAAACAAGCAAATAAAAAATTAATATACCCTCAGCGGGGCATTCATGTCCTATGGACATATTTCTAGTTTTGCCCTCTTGTACGTTTGTACATGGATATACTTTTTATTTTTGCTCTGTAAACAACAAAAACATTATATAATATGATCAAAATTATATACTAGGAATGTATTGTGAAAGATGCATTTCAGCTGACAAATGTAGCATCTTTAAGCCAGCTTTTTAAATTTTTTTCTGAATGACTTTCAGGTACTTCTTTTATATTTGCAACTCATTTATAGGGATGTATTAGTATAGTAGCCTGTCTGCCAACACCTTGTAGATGAGATTCTAGCACAAATTGTGTGAAATGGTTCTCTTAATTGACATGAGAAGGTCACCATTTTTTATCAAGATAAAAACTACTTGTATGTCTTGTAATAACATTATTTAATATATCCCTTTCATAGCACACATGTTCCTTTCAAAGAGAAGAAAACATTTATAATTTTTCAAGGTCAATAATCTCATGGTTGAAATGCAAACTGTACTATTTGAAATAGGTGGTATAGGTATTTCAGAGTCTGTATTACATCTTGCCAGTTTATTGTTCGAGGGAATATTCTCATCAAATAAACTATGTAAAGATTTGCTTTTTAATGCAAAGTATTTTTATAAGTAATAACTTCATTTCAACTTACAATGAACAGTTAATCAATGCATCTCACTTTGTATATAATGCATTTTAGAACACACATTTGTGGTTTAAAACATGTTGTAATAGTTTAATAATGCTATTCATTTTTTTTAATTGACAAGAAATGAAAATGTAATGATTATTTCAAAATAGTGTTTTATTCCTCTTATGTATATTTATAGATATGTAAAAGATTGTTATTTTTATTGATGTTATGTTTGTGTACAAAATACTAGTTATTTATTACTTTATACAAAACTAATGTTGTGAAGATTGATAATAATAGAAGTCCTTATGCATATATTGAACAGTATACAAATGTCACTAATGTAATACACATTTACAAATAAAATGAAATTTTAAATAACTTGCACATATTTGCATTATTTGTTACAGTTATAACAAATCTAATTCGTTGTATTTATGGTTTCCAATTTTTATTGTCTATTCAAACATGGAAAAATTATATGTGTAATGATGTTAAGGACACAAGAATATGAATTAAAATAAGACTGTATGAACTACCTTTAGATTTATGAATTCAGTAGACAGTGACTGTGACAAATGTGTATTTAGGATAGAGATCTTAGACATGAGAAGAAAAGGGGTTGTTTTACAAACTTTTTTTTTGCATGGGGAAATATTGACATTTTTATACAACAACAAATGAAGTTACTGGAATTGTGAAGTCTATGTGTCTTCTGTGAGTAGACATCTTTTGAAACAAATGTAGCTTGTGGCCAGAAATATTCTAGACCCAGTAGTAACGGTCTTTTGCACAAGGTCATAGTCACTGTACATCAAAGTATAAAATACTTACCAATAATTGTTTGTAACCTCAGAATATGGTCCTAACACGGGTTAATACAGGTCAAAGCCATAGGGTTTAGAAATGTAATAAATATTCAGATAAACACATAATTCTGTTTGTTTGATGACTTTAACTTTTCAATCGTCAACTTCCCTTACTTATGCAGCAATATACCTTCATCACCTGCATACGGGGAATATATCTCTCAGCTGATTCGATACGCAAGAGCATGCTCTACGTATGTACAATTTCTAAAACGAGGTAAATTATTGACAAATAAGTTGATGAGACAAGAATATCAGCTGTCTCGTTTAAAGTCATCATTTCGTAAGTTCTATGGTCGATACAATGACCTTGTCAGCAAATACAATATATCATTGAGTCAAATGCTGACTGACGTTTTTCATACTAATTGTTGAGCCATTATTTACACACTGAATTGTCGACGGATTTTTTTCGTTATTTCCCGATCATGACAAGGAGCACACGGCGGGTGTGACCGGTCGGCAGGGGATGCTCACTCCTCCATGGCACCTGATCCCACCTCTGATGTTTGGAGGTCCGTGTTTGCTCTGCTCCTATTTTGTATTGTTTTATGGACTTCTGAGCTTGAATACTGTTCGTTATCACCATATATTTCATTTGTTATACATCCTTTAAGAATTTTTCACTAGTATTGAGACACCACAACTTGCTGGTTGAGGGCTGCAAATTTAGACCTGTACTTTTGAGCAGTGAGAGGTCTTTTCTTGTCCCAGCATATACTGCAACAAGGGAATTTGGCTTCATTGGAAGAACCGGTCTCCACGTCCTTCAGTGGGATTTGTACCTATGACTTAAGGAACAAGTCCTTACTCCACTGCTCTAGAGCAAATGCTCTGACCACTGCGCCAAGCGGGCAATCACATTATTGTTATACTATATGTAAATCAAGGAAAAGGGATAATTGTGACTTGGGGATGTATAACAACCCTGCATCAAGTTCAATTTTTGTCCACTATAAAATAACTTCCAAAGATTATATTATCTTAGGGTTCATTATGCTCAGAGTATATGACATAAACTGGATATATAAAATTCTAAAATACAATTTTTTTTTTAGAAAAGTACAAGGTTATAATTTCAAGAGGTCATATCTAGCATGTACAGGTGATTGTGGCTTAGATGATGATTCTATACCATAAGTCATCATGTGAGTACGAAGTTTTAAATCAATGTGTTTCTTTGGTGGTGGATGAAATATTTTCTTAACGTTACAATTACTATCGGTCATTTACTATATTTCCATAAGATTCAGGACATGAAAATTTGTCTACGAATAGACATCACCCAATTAGTTCCTTCTAGTTAAAATAAGGAATCATCATACTGGGTTTTAAAGTGCCTAATATTTTACTTAAATGCAAATTGACCAATAAATACTGGTATGAGAAGTATATTTATGCATGTGTAGTTTTTTATTTAAATAATTAGAAAAAAGAAAATGGTCTACATAATCATGTATATATATATATTCTGGTCTCCTTTATGCATTATATATACTTGGTCTACTTTAACCCTTCGGGATCCTCATAAAATATATACATGTCTACCTAAAACCTCCAATGCATTTACAAAATATTAAGGAGACCAGAAATGTCGTACATTTTTCAGGAAGCAACATTTAGGGCTGAGGGGGTAAAATTTTCATTTTTGAAGCCTATTAGAATAAATTTGGGTGAAAGTGTGAATCAGAATGTCTCAAATAAAAGAAATGAAAAATGTCTACTTAATGCCTCAAAATAAGTGCGGTCTACTTTATGCCAAAGTTCACCTTATATATATATATATATATATTATATATATATATATATATATATATATATATATATATATATATATATATATATATATATATATAGTCAGAGAATCAAAAACTTAATAATATGAGCTTACAAACCATAACAGTTATTTATCCAAGAAAGAACTCAAACAAAATCATGCATGTTTTCTTTTTAATGAAATTCCTTCTCAAAGAGCTTCACCTTCACAGACCATAAAGCAGGGTTAATGCGTGTACTACAAAAATAAAAGAAAAACATAGTGTATTATTTATAAGTTTAATTCCACTTCTTTTCTAATGTTGAATGGACGTGTAACGGATTTAATCATTTGTACTGTTAAAATAAATATGCACGCGGTAAAAATGTGTTTGATCACAACAAAAACAGGAAAATGTGTATTGATTATAAATTTTAAAAAAAGTCCTCAGAATGTTTTACCCTTTTTCCGTGCGGTCACAAATCCTTGCTCTCTTTATGTTATACAGTTAATGAATTATATATTTCAATAACAATAACATTACCCTCTTTTCCTTTCTACTGATTTTTCTCCAAAAAGAACATGGAACATTTCTCGGAGATTTGCCCGTTAGTGTACCACTTAGCATTGCATCCACCGCAGTAATTATTTCTATACACGATAAAAATGATGAAACAGTTAAACATTTTTTACTTCATGTACACATACATCCTTACATTTAGGGTCCACCCGTAACATACAAAAGATACAAGTTAATCGAAAGCGAGGATAATCCAGCAAAGTGACCAAAGTCTTTATGATTTCTCAATTTTCATCATTGAATTTGGTTTTCAAGATATAAAAAATTGAAAAGTTGAGACGGAAGAATTTCTTAAACATTACTTCCTATAATTACACTATAAATTGAGAGAGAACATATTTTTCAAACATTACTTTCTATAATCTCTACTTTATAGTGCTCACTTGCAGACGGCTCCAGCCTCATCACATGTCGTCATGTCACACGGCTCCTTGGGACATTTTCCTTTCATGCTCGGGTAGCGGGCGCTGCATTTTTCCTTATCATCTTCAAAGCTCTGAACAACTGTAGAAACATGATAAGAACCTTGCAATCATAAAACTTCTTGCAATTGGAAGTTCCATTTTCGTAGACTTCATGGGTTAATTTGTTGAGAAGGATATGTGTTTCCTACATTTTATACTTAAAATGAGCATTATATAATAATAAATGAGTATTATATAATGATAAAGGTATTTTAAAGCATTTTGTAATATGGGGAATAATGGACACAATTCATTTTGCTTCACATTCAACAAAGTAGTAGAGGTATGTGATTTGTTACTTTGCAACAACTGCATATAATCCAGTGTAAGAACTTTAGAGTCTACTTTAAATCCAGGTCCATCTGCTGAAGCATTAGAAATAAGACTGATTCCTTTATGTGTTTAGTTCAAGGTTTTAATATCCTTTGTATTAGTACAACTCACTTTGACTCTAGTGTTACAAATTAAAGTTTGTTAATAGAAGGTTATAAGAATACTTTTAGAAAAGATCGTAATTCTTATGATGGCAGAGTAATGACTTTTGCTTCAAATTTAATTAAGGCTAGTCGTAGAGAAGATTTAGAACCCATTGATACTGAAATCATTTGGATAGAAATACCACAAGTAAAGGGAAATCTACTTATATGCTGTATTTACCGTCCACCATATATACTAGTAGTACCTTTTGGTAGCCTGGTTCCCTGTCCCTGTTATGCTTCGTATACTCCTGCCTTGGCAAGGATGAGCCAGGGAACCAGGCTATACCTTTGGCAAAAACTCTCTTGGTCTATGGAAAACGCCAATGATATTTCTAACAATATTGTAATATTTGGTGACCTTAACATTGATTTCTCATAAGTAAATGGTTCACATGAGGTTCATACAATTATGAATAGCTAAAGATTAACAAATATTATACTTGAACCAACAAGGGCCCAAGTTGATCAATGACTGATAAATTAATTAATATTTATTATATAATTAATTAATAAATAAACTACGTGTAATACCGACACCCTCACAAATCTTATCACCATCAGTGAAAATATACATGTACATGATTCTGCTACTCTAAATACACTTAGTGATCATCGAGCTTGAAAAAGTTCAATTATTTGCTGCAAGGATAATTACTGGGCTTACAATTATTGCTTCAAGAAATTCATTATATCTGGAAACAGGTTGAGAACCTTTGGAACTCAGAAGAAATAGAGCAAAATTAATAACAATGTAAACAAGATGTGTTTGTGAAACACTGATGCCCCCGTATGGCAACTTATAGCAAAGGTGAAACTTTCTCAAATGCAAATCAAATATGTTGGTACCCAAAGTAAGGTCTTGTCTCGAGGAATATACCTGTGAAATATGAGAGCAACAACCATTGAAAAGATATGGAAAAGGTTGAAGTTTTTCAAAAGTAAGTCAAACATCAAGGTCAAGGTCAAATGGTAAAAAATAATGGTGCCTAAGGAAAGGCCTTCTCACAAGAAATATACTGGTCAAATATGAAAGCTGAAGCACCAATCGTTCAAAGGTTATTACCAAAGTTTAAGTTTTCCAAAAGTACGTCAAACTCCAAGGTCAAAGTCAATGGATTATAATTGTTGGTATCCAAAGGAAGGTCTTGTCACAAGGATTACATATGTGAAGTATGAAAGATCAAGCACCAATTGTTCACAAGTTATGACCAAGGTTAAAGGTTTTCAAAAGTAGGTCAAACTCCAAGGTCAAAGGGTCAAAGTTGTTGGTATCCAAAGGAAGGTCTTGTCACATGGATTACATATTAAGTATGAAAGTCCTAGCATCAATTGTTGAAAGGTTATGGCCAAGGTTAAAGTTTTTCAAAAGTAGGTCAATCTCCAAGGTCAAGGTCAAAGGGTCAAAGATATTGGTATCCAAAAGGAAGGTCTTGACACAAGGATTATATATTTGAAGTATGAAAGCCTTAGCACCAACCGTTCAAAAGTTATGGCCAATGTTAAAGTTTTTTAAAAGGAGGTCAAACTCCAAGGTCAAAGGGTCAAAGTTGTTGGTATCCAAAGGAAGGTCTTGTCAAAAGGGTTACACATGTGAAGTATGAAAGCCTTAACTCCAACTGTTCAAAAGTTATGGCCAAGGTTAAAGTTGGGTAAAATTTTGTAAAACTAGGTCAAACTCCAGGTCAAAAGGTCAAATATGGTGGTACTCAAAGAAAGGTCTTGTCACAAGGAATACACATGTGAAATATGAAAGCCATAGCTCCAACCAATCAAAAGTTATGGGCAATGTTAAAGTTTTTGCGGACAAACAGATAAACAGACAAACAGACAGACAGACGGACGGACAGGGCAAAAACTATATACCCCCGAATCTTCGATACGGGGGCATAAAAATGCACAATAATTTAGTACCTACTTATATACAAAATGTAGTACCTGATACAAGAGGCAATATTTCAAGTTATACTACTAGAAATTCCTTAGATTATTCTAATTATCTAATATCATTAGACTATCGCCAAAATGCAGATTAGAATTATTTATCAAATCATTTATTCCTGATACTGTCAAAAGGTGGAATGCCCTTAGTCTTAAAACAAGGGAGACAATTCTTTAATATTTTTTAAAGAATTGTCTGCACAAAATATGGTAAAACCTCAAAAATATTTTTCATATGATTTTTTAAATATAATTCACACAAGATTGGAACACAATTGTATTTGAAACTCTTGAATTATTCCGTTGTAATTTAATAGCCAGCTCGTGGTTTATTAGAAGATGCTTACCATCTGTTTTTGTTTTTGTTTTTTTTTTTTTTTGTTTCAGTTTTTTTTCCTTTGATTTTAATGTACAAAATACTTATCAAGATTATTCAAACTTTTCTAAATGAATGTGGTCGTTTTTCTAAAAAAAAATTAATTTTTACAATGAAAATTTATATTTTGTGCATTTAATGAAGATTTCAATTTTTTTAAAAAAAATGATTTTTAGTACTATACATATGAAGTAGACTATGTAATATAAGGCCAAATAAAAAAATATGTGTGGTTCCGGTTACCCGACCTTCCCTACTTTATACCCCCGACCCTAAATTTTTTTTGGCAATTTTCACATTTTTTCCGGAATTTCGATTTCCATCAATGGCTCCAGTTTAAGTTTTAGTTTCAGCAATGACGGCCTCCTTGCAAAACATATTGCAAGTGTTTAATAGTGTTAAATCCAAAGCAAGCTAGCATATAGGTGTCCCCTACCAATATTGACTAGTATATTATCACACCACATCTAAATGCCATTTGCAAAGCAGTGATAGATATTATTTAGAAAAAATTAAGAAAATCATTTTGTTAAAAAAAAAAAAAAAAAAAAATCCCTACCTACCTACCCTAATTTTTTTGGAAGTGTAACCGGAACCACACATATTTTTTTGTTTGGCCTAAACATGTATTTATATTTTGGCAATTATACAAAACTGTTGTATAAGGAGAAGACTACCAAAGTTTCAGAACTTGTGTCTGATCCTTTTCACTTTGTGTCAATAAAATTTGTTCAATTCAATTCAGAGTCTACTACACACATTTAATATGCACAATGGTAGAGAACCTTTAGCTTGAATGGAAACCCACCTTGCTTCGGCAGTAAAAAATGAGTTATGATTAAAAAAAATTTGAAAGGTTTTAAATTACGACTGTCACAGTTTTCAAAAAAGTTTACATCTCTCTTAGACATAAAAATAACAATCTATGAAAAGCTTTAAAGTAGCAAAAATGTGATACTTACGATAGATTGAAATCACAAGCAGGAAAACAGGAAAGATCTTCATGATGACAGTGTGTAGCTTTGGCTTCAGAATATATCTGGAGAAAGCTGTACTTTCACTGGATTTTATATCTCATTCTAAATTATGTAGTACAACGAACTGTAAAATTATTACTTAGATGATTGTATTTAGATGATTAATTAATTCATTAGTCATATATCAACTTGGGCCATTTTTTCAGCCATATGTATATAATTATACATTTTTACACTCGGGGGATTGCTATGTCAAATTGCATAATTTTGAAATACCAGGCACACTTCTGTACAAATTACAAAGTTCTTTTGCAAAAATGCTCATTACTTGTGGGTCATATTTGAAAAATAAACTTTATATGATGGATTATTACATTCTCAACAGTAATACTACATATAATTTATCCATTGAATAAAGGTAATATTTAAAAGTGATATTTTTCACAGTGAAAAATATCAAAAGTGATATTTTTAACTGTAAAAAATATCAAAAGTGTGGAGAAGCTGTAGATTTTCCTTCCCTTCACGAAGAATGTTATAAAAAAATAGTCCAGATTAAGCGAAATAAACCATCCTGAAAGAGACTAAAACAGCCCAAGTTTCTCCAAATTGTTGTTAAAATTAAAATATCATACTAGTATATAATATATTGACCATTATCTATGAGATGTTTGGTTCATTATCTCAGCTTAGCACGACATACTATAGTGTTCTTGAAAATTCCATAAATTCTTGAACACTTGTCCGTTGAAAAAAAAAACAGATTTTTTCGGTTTTTGTTGTTTTATATATAGTTCTGTGCAACGTCGTATATTGAATGTACAATCAAAATTGTTTTATCAGCGAATCTCTGTGCAATGATTACAATTTAATATTTATCTTCACCTGCACATGTATTTTTGCCAAAGATAAATCACATCAATATAGATATGGACAGGACTTTATTCTAAGTATTTGCTCTACAATGTCGACAATAAACATGCTGTTTTGTGTCCCATCATTTTTCATCTTGGACGCGTTAGGAGACGATCATCACAAAAACCTTTTAATGAGCCTGCAATGATTGTTTTGTCATCGTCAGACATATTTATTGGTCCGTCTGTCCGGTTTCTCTTATAAACTTACCTTTTAATATATGGATATTACAGGCCCTGGTGATAACACACGAAATCTTTACCTGGGACTAGAGATAACATTCCCCGGTTGTTCACTTTCTATGTTTCTACCCGTACAAGATAACTATTTTTGGTGAATATCGAGGAACTTACACAAGGTTCTAGAGAGAAAAAAGTTTTGGCGCCTTGGACAGTAATACTTACCCAGAAGGTAACATTAAATGAACAATTAGTGTAGACTTATCTCATTTATGATCTTCAGTGAATTTATCTAAGAATTTATTAACTTTACAATTTGCTACAAACAGGGGCTTATTTTAGTATACATTCATATACCGTTATCTCTAGCTGCAGATTTGTAGTTTGCTGGTCTGAAAAAAAAACTGAGAAGGACGACCAGAGAGCTACAGTGTAGTGCCACCCATTGAGAAAAGAGCATAATTATTGCGCACAAAAATGCGCTGTTTCTCGATTTATTTCTTCGTATATTTAAGCTGTCATCTCAAAATATCACTAACCAAGTGTTCTTGCAAATTCTTTCACTACTTCCACAACTATGTGTACAAGTCTTGCACGAAGTGCGTTGGACTGAATTGTCTTGTCACCCAAAATGGCAGAGTAAATAGGCGAAATTTTCGATGGTCTCAATTTCAAACCCAGAATAGCTATTAACAACGGTCTTTTGGGGAATGTCTTTTGTGGATGTAGTACTTGTTTGTACTCAATAAATACATGTATACGTTTCTTCAATGGGTGGCACTGTAGCTCTATAGTCGTCCATCCCAATTTTTTCAGACCAGCGAGCTATAGATCTGCAGCTAGGGTATTCTCAACAGTTTCCATAGAAAGGATTTATAAAATGACATATTTCCAATTTCTAGATTTCTTCAACCTGAGTTTACAAATGTTAAGTGAGTTACGAATTCGAGAAAAGATCTTTTCAATTTTGTTTTAAAACTGATTTCATACAATAAGAACAAAAAATAAAATTTTGATATGTCTCTCTATGGATGCTCGTATAATTTTTTTAGATTGTAAGATTTAAAAGAAGTATTCAAGCCTAGTCACATTTGAAATACAATTTAAAAAAAAAATATATTAATTTTCCTAAAAGTTTTGCTTCACGTTTTACAATTGTCTACTTATATCTTGTTGCTAAGTAAAAAAGACAACTATATACCACAAAAACCACATGGTCGATCAACACTGACAACAGGCACTAATACTAATTAAGTGGGTTATATTACTGGATGGTATTGGACAATATTTACAAAAGTCCCTTGGTCATTGTTTGATGCAAAAATATCCCGTCTACTGATCAACGCTTCCCCTTCCTGGTACGCTTTCTTGTGTACTCTGCATTATGAGGACATGGATCTATTTTTGTTTTCTTCGACTGGTCCACAATAATTCTTGTCTGTAACTAAAATGCAGTGGTTTCTATTTATGGATTCATCATAGATTTAAGGTAATGGAACAGATGCAATTATTGCAATAGATATAGTCTTTAATTAATTATTAAATCAAAAGAATAGGCATATTAGTAATTTTTCTGTGTGAACCTGGCAGGTGCATTTCGTTTTGACAAGGTTGTTGGAGATTAATAATGCTCTGTGACAGCAACTGGTATGGAGAAGGGCATCTGACCTAAGTAAAAGGTATATTCATACGTTTATTTATAGAAGAGATTACGGAAGCGTATTAGGGCCGCAGCAGTATCTTTTATTAATTTGTTTTAACAAATTACTAATTTGTTATAACAGATTACTAATTTGTTATAACAGATTACTAATTTGTTATAACAAATTACTAATTTGTTATAACAAATTATCAATTTGTTATAACAAATTACTAATTTGTTAAAACAAATTACTAATTTGTTATAACAAATTATCAATTTGTTATAACAAATTATTAATTTGTTATAACAGATTACTAATTTGTTATAACAAATTACTAATTTGTTAAAACAAATTATCAATTTGTTAAAACAAATTATCAATTTGTTAAAACAAATTATCAATTTGTTAAAACAAATTACTAATTTGTTAAAACAAATTACTAATTTGTTATAACAGATTACTAATTTGTTATAACAGATTACTAATTTGTTATAACAAATTACTAATTTGTTATAACAAATTATCAATTTGTTATAACAAATTACTAATTTGTTAAAACAAATTACTAATTTGTTATAACAAATTATCAATTTGTTATAACAAATTATTAATTTGTTATAACAGATTACTAATTTGTTATAACAAATTACTAATTTGTTAAAACAAATTATCAATTTGTTAAAACAAATTACTAATTTGTTATAACAGATTACTAATTTGTTATAACAGATTACTAATTTGTTATAACAGATTACTAATTTGATATAACAAATTATCAATTTGATATAACAAATTAATAATTTGTTATAACAAATTATTAATTTGTTATAACAAATTGGTAATTTGTTATAACAAATTAATGATTTTGATGAAGTGAAAGTGTATACAGATCTATGGAAGCCAGATGAGATCAGAAATCTTTTTATAAGTTGGATTTGTGAAAATAATAAATGTACAAGCTCTGCAGCTACAGCTTTTGACCAATATGTTAATCTGGATTTACATCTTTTAGCATTTAGAGTTTTCACTGTCAAACATTATTGTTATAAAGATACAATGCATCAAATTCTTTGGTTCCTATTTACTTATTCTTAGGAGCTCTATTTGAATTTTGTCCTCCTCCCCCACCATGGCTCCGTCCTTGACTCCCATTTACCTGGTCATTGCATCCCCGTTCGTATGCTAGGAAAAAATATCTTATCAAAGACATGTTATTTGGAGAGGGAATTTTTCCCACCCTGAATCAACATGTTCATTATAATATGTTTTTTTTCAATATGTCTTTTATTTTATTTCATTTACCCCCCCCCCCCTCCCTCTCTCTCTCGATTCATTCTATACATGTACCAAATGATTTATGCCTACTGTTCAATCCAGTTTATGTATCATGAATAAAATATATTTTAAACTAAACCGCCGTTCCTAATGCATAAACCTGAATCTGCTCTTCTGGTGAACCTCCTTAGCCCCAATTTATGCTGGGGGCAATAAAGGCAACATTAATAAAAAAATGAATTTGTAGATAAATTATCATAGAAAAATTGATAAACACTCTGTAATAACCTTTTCTGAAAACGAAAATAAACAATATTCTTGAGTGGGTAGTACTTCGTAAAATTTGAATTTAGATACCTTGTGAAATTTTTTCATGTATGTATGTAATTTTTATAATCAAAATACGTGCCTTTTGGAAAAACCCTCGAAGTCCCATTAAAGCCTTCATAACTTATTATTGGCTGAAAACTTTGACAGTTGTTTCTTCAAATTCATTTGTAATTTGTATCCTGGTTGTCTCATATAGGACTACTCATATATTTTACAAGAAATCGTTAAGCAATATAATTTGTTATAACAATACACACAAAATATTACACATGTGTAAAGAAGGAAAAAATAGGTCTTCTCCCCTTTTGACCCCTGTGTTGACATTGAAAAAAGTGTTGATTTGAATGGACGACGTTGAAGTCATATTTAATTGTCCGGAACTTCGAATTTTTCTCGAAGGATCCAACATTCTGTATTTCTTCTACATAATCCCTGGGATGCAGCTATTCTTTTAATTGTCTAACAGAGAAATCTATTCCAAGGAACTGACTCAAAAAAAACAACAACAAAACAAAACAAAAATTAAAAAAAAAAACTGCAATTAAACAAAAATTAAAGTGCTTTAATCTAAGTTGCTAATTCATCTAAATCCACATTAACATATTGATCAAAAGCTCTCCAAAGCTTATGCTTAACGTGTTCATAAACCCGATTTAAAATAAGATTTCTGATCTGATCTGATCTGGCTTCCATAGATCTGTATTCACCTTCATATTTTGTAAAAAATAATAATCTTTTAAATCAAATTACTAATTTGTTATAACAAATTACTAATTTGTTATATCAAATTAATAATTTGTTATATCAAATTATTAATTTGTTATAACAAATTAGTAATTTGTTATAACAGATTAGTAATTTGTTATAACAAATTAATAATTTGTTATAACAAATTACTAATTTGTTATATCAAATTGATAATTTGTTATATCAAATTAGTAATTTGTTATAACAAATTAGTAATCTGTTATAACAAATTAGTAATCTGTTATAACAAATTAATAATTTGTTATAACAAATTGATAATTTGTTATAACAAATTGATAATTTGTTATAGCAAATTGATAATTTGTTATAACAAATTAGTAAGTTGTTATAACAAATTAGTAATCTGTTATAACAAATTAGTAATCTGTTTTAACAAATTGATAATTTGTTATAACAAATTGATAATTTGTTATAACAAATTAGTAATTTGTTATAACAGATTAATAATTTGTTATAACAAATTGATAATTTGTTATAACAAATTGATAATTTGTTATAACAAATTAGTAATTTGTTATAACAAATAAATAATCTGTTATATCAAATTAGTAATCTGTTTTAACAAATTGATAATTTGTTATAACAAATTGATAATTTGTTATAACAAATTAGTAATTTGTTAAAACAAATTAATAAAAGATACTGCTGCGGCCCTATTACGCTTCCGTAAGAGATTGACTCAGAAGAGAATGACCAGAAATAAGCGAGTTTTCAATAACGGGATTACCTCACAGTTTACGTTTTCATGTTTGCCCTTAGTCTGTTCCTAAACAACATAAAAGAGTGTTTTTAATTGACCTGAGAGTATAAGAAGCAAGATGTCTTATCGTTCTGAATGCTGACAAGGCCTGGATACAACTGAATTTTATTGTAAATAGAACCCTTAAGTCCCCGACAAAAGGCCTACTATATATATGTTATAAAGTCTTCCGCTCTCAACATTGAATCATAATCCGAGAAGATAAATCGACCACCGGTGTTTGTCAAGTGTCGCTGAAGGCAGGTAGTTATAGGACAACCAAGAAAAGTAAACACACGGGGACTCGACAGAACGTGTATGTCTTTTGGAGAGACTCGTCAAAAATCTGTCACTTGAATGCTATGAACAAATACTGCAACCACAAAAAGGTTCCCGGTGAATTTCAATGTGTGCTTTGTTATATTAAAAGTTTCCTACTCCTAGAGGTTTATGTATACTCAAGTTTTTCTGTCGTCAGATTCTATTCTTGATTAAAAAGAACTAAATTTTCGGTCGCTTTGCAAATCAAATAAACTTCTAATCGGCTTAATGAAACTCAAGTGAACGACAGAAATTACAATGCCAAGTTCATTATTTAAACTTAACTGCTTTGTGAAGAAATAATTCACATAATAAAGAGTCTAAACGCGCATCGCTGCATTTTTCATTGTATCTACTTCCCACAGTTTGGTAATATCTAATTAATGAACCTTTAATTAAAGTTTTCTCGCATTTCAAACCCGCAGGTGCGATAATTATTAAGTACACTCGTCAACCTTCGGGTTTGGGGTTGGTGTATTGGCAGAGCCCCATTGACAGCTCCAGTCACGGTTGGGGGAGCCTTTTTATACCCGTCTGTGCCTGTTCAATGGGACCGAATGCTAATAAGCGATAATCAGGCTAGAGTTTCATGAGAAAAGATTTAGTTCAGCTTTGTTTAAGAAAGTACTGTTGGTGAAAAATAAGACATTTTCTGCGATCTGTGGAGAAACAGTCTAGGAAGAGAATGAATTTTGTGTAAAAACAGGGTTCCTAATTACTGAGAGTGGAAGGTAAGATAAACAGGTATCTATTGATCGAAATGTAGGTATTCGACATTCCCGTATACCTCATTAAGAATTTTTTTTTTTAATTTTTTAATTCAAAGCTGTTATTTCTAATAGCTATGATATATCTTCATATCAAATACTAGTAACATATTACATAATCTAGCTGTTCTCAAGTTTAGCGGAAAACTAGGTAATTCATGCATTAAACAAGAATACATTTTTCTATTATGTAACTCTCCTTTTGTCGTGGTTCCGTTTCAAAGCTTTAAGTAATTTTCCACTTTTGTTTGCATTTACAAAACTTTCAATTTGTGTCTATTTTATATAAGTTCGTGACTTTTTTTTTTTTTAAGGACATATGCAACGTAGTTTGAACTTTATTGGCTTTTTCCCTGGAGTTGAAGAGTTCCAATGCTTAAAGGAACTATGTGCTACATATTAATGTCTATATATGCTGTTGTACACTTCTTCTAAAACAAGTTTGGATAAACAAAATATCTAGAATATATGATAAGTATTTTTTGTATATTTTCCTTTGAATTATACAAAAAATTTCATCAAGTGATATCTTTTCAAAACCCCTGGTAATGCATGCTGATTTTTTGTCTACGAACATTTGATGGCACTATAATCTTAAATTAAGAATATCTTGAAAAATTATCACTAGGTAAGGTACGTTGCGTATGTCCTTAAATATTTAACACTAACTGTTCGATGATGATATTTCTGAGGTATTTCTTAAACTTACCAAGTAAATAGTCTTCATATATACATATATATTTATATGTTTAAGAAAATCTATTTTTATAAAATTGTATTATTATGTCACACCTTGGGGGAATGGTATCTAGTATTACTTAGATATATCTTAAGGCTGGAAACTAACCAATGCAATTACCGCCATAGACATCTCTCTCTCTATCTTTCTCTCTCTCATAAAACTTGCTGAAATTGTATGAAGAAATGTATTGTTCTCTCTGTGTAAGTTACTTTTTTTTTCTACATATGCGCACATCAGAAATAATCTAATACATGTACATCTTCGATAGAATTCTCAAAGAGAAAGCCAACATACACACGGTAAACCTCTAAATATAAAAATGTTCAGGGGGGGGGGGGGGTGAAGAAATCCCAAATCCACCCCTGGTATTTTACATACATGTACAATTACAACTAGAAGTCAAGAACCACTGATTAGAACAAAGAAAGGGATTTTGTCTTCTTTCTGCCGTTTCTTCATCGCGATGGCATTGCATATGTATGTAAATTGGCAATGGTTATATTCCCTTACTGTAGACACTGACGAATCTATACTACAGTCTTTGAAAAGTTTACTGTGGCTCCAATGACTAGATAAACAATATCGATCTGTCAAGTCAAACTTTACTTTTTTTTAATGACCCTGACACCCACATTTCTTCTTTCATGATGTTTCCAAAAGGACGCCAATAAATAATAAAAATAAGTTTACACCAGTTTAGTTTTTATGTCTGTTACATGTGTCTCCCTCCATTGGTTTGCTATGACTAATACGCTTTTGATGTTTTAAAAATTATTTTACATACAATTTCCTTATGGGTTTCACATTTGTTTACCTGTTTAAAACATAATTCATGAATAAATAAGTCATTTGCTACCCTCGCATTATGTTATCGCTGAGCAAGCATGAATGGTGGTGGACTAACCAGGTTTGCTCTCTTTCTTTTTTTCCCTTTGATGTTTAAATAAAAAAATAAAACCGTCATTTTAATATTCATAACACACAGTTTTTTGTCATCTTATTCAAAAGATGCAACTTAATATATCTACTAGGTTTCTAACCATCGACCAACCAGTTTTAAAGGTATATAGACAATTGTTTTCATTCACAGAGCGTCTGGAGTAACCTTGAGAATTTTTCTGAAATTGAATATAAAATACAAATGTCTCTATGGTGGTCTATTTTGTTATCTTTCCTCATGGGTAAATAGTCTTGGTATTGGCTTTGTTCTTCTTTCATAAACTCCATTGACTTCTGAAAATACAAAACAGAATATGTGCTTTTCACAGTTCGGACAAAAACAGGGGTTAATCTTACAAACAATATTTATGTAAACGTACAGGACTTAGTATTTAGTAAACAGACCAAATAAGATTATAGGATGTCACTTTGTAAAGCGGATTTGCTACAATCTCCCTGTAGGGATTGTCGGTCACGTGGTTTTATTACACCGAACCCGACTATTAAAATGTAATCATTTACTTCCAAGTGAATTGTTTTTTCATTTACCATGTGATTTTGTCTAGATGATCATTTTTTATTATAATTTTTTTTTGTCTTCACAGAACTGAGAATGTAGATTGTTTATTTTATGAAATGGAGTTTAATCATAGCAATCAAATGGTTTTGTTACACATCATACCAGAGACTGATTAGAATACACACTGTATATTATTACTAAACGGAAGAATAGCTAACTTAAGATTACATCACGATTTCTAGTTGATTTAGTTTGTAAAATAATCAGATGATTTGTTAGTTTGTTCAGTTCCACTGGGCTTTAAAACCACATAGTTACTGGTATCAAGATATTGATCTTGTACACCGCGGATGATACAAGTGAGTCTGATATCATCTATAAATTTGATCCCTTATCTTTGAAACAAAGTTTCTTTGACTATAATTTTAAAGACCCACAGAATACGGCTCAACTACAAATAAAATAAGATCTATGACTAGCTGTACGCGTGTAATCCTTCGTTGGTGATTCACTGCCCAAATGGGATTCCCAAAAGTGCACGAAGCATAGCCTATATATATCTATTTTTTCCTGTACGTGTCGAGGTAAAAACGAAATAAATTATACTTCAAAAATGAATTAAAGGCTGTTGTGTAATATTTACTTTTCACTCGGGTCGTTGCGATAAGATTGGAGTTCTTTTTTTAACATCCAAAATAAGCAAAGTGCATGGTGTTTTGTACATCGTCACCATGTTGTATATGCATTGCAATATCTGGGTATATTGACATTATGTAGGGATATTGACATAACACGAGGAAAAAAAACTGCAATGGCAAATACAAGTACTATTTATCATTCTTATCTTTCTTCTTCTTGTCAACAAAGCCTCAATTAAAAGAGAGTCCTTATGATCACTAAGCCCTTAGATTAAGTGGAAGTGAAGTTTAGACAGAGTTTTGGATACAGACATTGATTTTTAGGTGTGCTTGGTGCAAGATATGGGTAGGTAAAGTTTCTGTTATGTCCGTATCATGACTTTCTCTACCGACAAGGACAAACAAGAAAATTGATGAATGGTAGAATACTTATAACGTGTAAGCTAGCGCATCTTTCTGTAAGGAACGTACAGGAATAGGGTAAGGGTCTTTTATGTAAAAGTTGCAGATTTGTTAATGTCCATTATTTGAATACAAAATCATTACATTTCAGTCAAAAAGTATGACAATTTAGGAATCCCAATGATCGGTTTTTATTCAACCATCATTTTTCGTTTTAGAATCAATACATGCATTAAATTTGATGCAAATATTTTGTAACTCTTACTTGTCTATACGAAATTATTAATTTTAGTTTTAAATTTTGACCTTTAAAAACATTTAATTTATTCATCCTTATTTATTTATTGGCTAAAACAAATGATGATACATTTGCCACTGTTAAATGTTGCAAACTCTTAACTTATAAGAAGTATTTTGCTCATTTTTAATTTCTACATGCAATAAATTGGCGAATATTCAAATCAGGTATACAGTGATTACTCGGGATGGGCAGATTGAAGCTTAGCTATTTAAAAGGATTTTTTGACTATTGCATAGCATACAAACATAGTGAACTGTGTAAAATGTCAAATAACAACAACAACAACAACAATTAGCTAAGAAAATTTAGATTTATAACAGTTCTGAATTCTACTGCAATTGACAGTGACCTTTAGCCACTATACTTGTTGTTAATGGCCGCTCTTTACACGCACTAGGTCAACAATTAAAAGTCAAACTTCGGTGCCCAAATGTTAGGTAATAAAAGTTAGATCCTTGTGGTTTGAGCTTTAATATTCTACAAATCCTTCTCTTTGAAGTGTAATATTATGCAATGCCTCTTAAACAAGTTGACGGAAACTACCAACAATATTCTGTAATTTTGGTGGGAAAACAAGTAATAATGTTTAATGATCAGTTTTATGACTTAAAAACTTTGTTGATCTGATTTTATTGCATAGGTGTTGCGTACAACTAATAAAGATATCTATATTTTCGTCTTCTGGATGGGTAAGTTTTTCATGACGTTAGCGAAATCTTTGCCTTTAAATCCAGGGTGAGATTATCTCGGGGTTATCCTAATCTACTTAATTATCCAATGTGTGTGGTTCCCTCACAACCAAATTTTAGCAGGTATTTTATTATATAGTTAACTTTATATGAATTAAGACAGTACTTAGAGCCTTTAATCAGTTAATTGCACGTACTTGTGTGCTTTGATATTACTTCACACCTTTTATTTGCAGTACACAGTGTCAAGATGTGACTGAATCCTCTTTTGCTGTCTTCAAAACCAAGAAGTACGAGTTTTGAATTTATTCTTTGGATTACTGTATTTGTGTCTCTTGCTAGTATTTGAAGTTTGTCAACAAAAATGTCTTGGTTCAAATTTTGGAAAAGCTCAAAATCAAAATCGAAGGACATTAAAGATGAATATCAAAAGGAACTTAAAAGAGCAGAATCCCTAAGAGAAGATTCCAATTTAACGGAAGCGGAACGTGAAAAGCAAAAACTAAAGCACACTCTGTCAATTTCCCGATCTGGGAGATTCAAGCATAAAAAACGAGAACGAGGAGCGATTCTGGATAAACCGGAACTATTTGATAAAACAATGGACAATGGCAATGGAGGAAGACCTACAGTGAAGCCACCGAATCCTCCATCCGGGCACTCACGATCTCCAAACAACACATGTCGAGATGTTCGGGATGTGTTTCAGTCTAACTATACTTCCCATGTGGCAGCGGTTTGAAAATTATCTCCCAACGTAGTACCAAAGTGTGCTTTTGCAATAATGATTAAATGCGTGCATTGATAAAAAAATTATAAAGGGCAATATTTATAAAGAACATTTAAGACATTGTACTTAAAAATCATACTTTGCAGGGCTTGCTGCCAAAGAAGTGTCGTAGTGCTATCCGAAAATTTTCTGTCTCAGCTTGACAACAGTGCTGTTGTCCAAAGTGTACAGGACTTTTTTTTATGTAGTCTTCTTTTTTACACCAAAATCACGTTCGGAGTAGTTAAGAAATTATATGTGATTTGGACTTTGAGGAAAAAGTTTAGTGTTAAAGAATGATCCCAATGACCTTTCATATATTCATTCATAAAATGTTTTTGTATATGTATACCGTATTCTATTGTGAAACATTTTGTTTCACGTTTCGTAAAATTAATTTTTTGTTACATTGTATGCCCATTCTGACATAGAATTGATTTTTGCTTTTTTTATTGCATTTTATTTACCTTGATTGTCATTTCAAACCTTATACAGCTTTTCTTTGAAGAAAAAAATTCAACTTGATTGAAAACAATCTCCTTATACAAGATTTAAAGCTTTAGTTTGTCTGGTGCCAATAACCCAAAGAAATGATTTTTCACTTTGATTTCATACACAAAATGCCTTCTTTTGATCCTTTAAAGGGAATATAATCACCGAATGCAATTGTTCAAGAAAATGAAAAAACCTTGATTTTTATCTCGTATTTTCTGTCCGTTGCGACGAGACGTCTATCTCGTGTTGTTTTCGAAGACAATGGAGTTGGAAAAGTCCACTACAACAAAACAATTCACCAGAACTCAAGTTCTAGATGACTTTAGATTGTCATCTTAATCACCAATCGCTTATAAATTACAACTGTTTTTAAGGAGTCAATGTACAATATCTCCCATGCATAAACAACTTGCTTTTTTACTATATAAGAAACTGGCTTAGTTAAAATATGCAACACGTGATTTGAAAAGCGTAGTTTTCTTATTGTAACATGCGGGCGATATGAATACATTCTGTGTTGGAGATGTTGGATAAATCCATAAAATTCTACTGTGATTATCTATGTTTGTAATGAATATGTTTTGTTTAACATAATAAATACGACAAAAGCCGTGTTTGTTCTTTTTAAAATGGCGGATAAAATAAATCCCTTCCAATCGGCATCAAAGAGTAATCATTCTCTGTCATCTGGAAAGATCTGTGCAAAATTAACATATACCTCACTCTAGTTTCAATCCATCAGCTGCATCAAAATTGTTTTGGCTGGAAGGACGGGAAGAAAACTTGCATAAACAGTGGGATAGAAACGTGATAAAAACGAAAACATTTTAGACCATTATAGGGTGTTTGATGTTAGATTATGTTGTCCGTAACTTTAAGGACAATGTTTTCCCCTTATCTTTCTCTTTTAGAATTTCAAGGACAAAGAAATACAAGTTTTGTATAGCTTTCTATTTGCTTGTCCCAGTTTGGGTCATCTGATATATGAAATATTTATCAGAGAAAGACATCCTCAATTCACATTAACCTTATAGGAAGAGGGTTGATATTTATGGAATTACATAAAATTCAATTTAGAAATATTCAGAGTTTGATTGGCCTAAAGACAAACATAAGGTTTCTCCAAACACTAACATACTGGCTATACTAAGTGCTTCTTTTAACCAAGTAATTTGTCGTAACTTAAAAGCAACTCTCTAAACAAATACACTGAAACATGAGAGCAGAATAGGCTGTAATGATGTTCATTCCTTTAGGTCACTATTTCCTAAAATAAATCTTTGCCATTTATTTATCATACTGCTAGTTTATTTCAGTTTTGTGCAATATAGGGAGCTGTCAACAGGGAAGGGGGGTGGGGACAAATCATGCATATTTGTATGTGCAGTGGATTGTAAAATAAATTCAGGATGGTGCATAGGACAAAGGATTTGGATGTGTAACAATATAGGCTGCACTTCATTTCCGGAATTTTATATTGCATTTCCGAATTTTTTGTTTTCATTTCCGATATTTATTTCTTTGCATTTCCGGAATTTTTGGAGGTACACATTTACTTTTGCGGCAATTTCATGTTAACAAAGAAGGTGGAAGTAGAATTTTAAAAAATGTATATATAATATATATATATATATATACATTTTAAGTTTTTAACTAATATTACGTGTACATTTATTTAAAACCACATTTTCCGAATAAGAACATTACAATACACTGTATATACATGCAGCACTGAGTCTAGTTAAAAGTTTTGCATAAGTTATAAATGAAATTTTTGTTTGCCAGATTTAATATCCACTGAATCATATGTCAGGGACTGCAACAAAAAAAACAGAATTCCCTCAACGATCTTGGTTTTATTCCCTCGACAAGTTTCTGTACATCTTATCAGTTCCATCTTTAACCTATCTGATCTCAAACTGGATATCCATGTATCTTGAATTGAAAAGAAGATGAGCGAAAGTTCACAACACTTACAAAATCATCATACCGGGTAAGCTTCTTTAAAAGCCAAGCATTCCTGATTTTTTGTGCATCAATAATATATTCTTCATTTATTCTTTAACAATTTTTATAAGGGAAGTCTTCTGTTCTATTTTCACTGCCGGAAAAATACAACATGATAAATACTTTAAAATGTCGGCAATGAAAACTTCAAAATATCGGAAATGAAAAATTCAATATTAAAAAAAAAATTCGGAAATGAAAAGCAGCCGGTGTGCATGAGTGGACAAGTAAGAGACAACTTATATTGACTGCTAGGTAAATTTCATGTGAAATGACACCGGGTGGAAGATTAATCTGGTTCTTTTTCTAAAGAGACCACATAACAAAGATTTTTACAATATGTGAGATCTATTTATTTTTTTTAATGCGATTGGTGCATTAATTTTTAAATGAAAGACTAACCTGTAATCTACTCAAAATTGTAGGTGATAATGTCGTTTCGGATTGTGAGCAAATACCGGTACACATGGATATAAATGTATGTATGTTCATGGCTTTCTCCTGTGATATTTATTTAATTTGTTACAATAATCTTGAAGAAGAAAAAAAGTCTACACATTTTAAGAGTTTTGTAACCTTTAATAAATAAAAGTTTGAAAAAAGGTAACGAATATCTTTTCTAAAGGCAGTCCCGTTTCGCTGACCATGCTGCACAGATCATAAAAGAATTGAATGCATTTTTAATATATCTATCTATTTTGGAAGAAAAAAAATATTTCGGGCACAAACATACCAAAAACAAGTGATTCACTTCAGAATAATCGATGTTATTTATTCCAACACGTAAGAATACGGAACTGATTGACGTGATTTACGTAGGTCATGCTTAATCATAGTTAATACGGAATTATATATGAGATCAAGCTAGTCAGTGATGTGCAGTTGAGGGAACATGATGGTATTATGAAATACCATAAGCACAAAGCATTAGGCATGTTAGGTATTGATGGTAAGATTACTGGATGGAAGTAGAAATAGGCGGATCAGAAGAGGTGAAGGCAGACCGGTGTGCAGATTTTCACTTCGTTTTGGTTATACAGCCTCCATTGCATATAGCAACTGAACTATGGTATTTATAGGGGGCTCTCTTAGGCAGCACTCAATTATCTTATCACTATTTTTTTTTTTTACCTTTCTGATCAGCTACTAGTATTTTAATAACATCCTTGTTTTATATGGACTAACCCCCCCCCCCCCCCCCAGTTTCGATGATTCATCCTGTGCTGCCAAGGGCTTCTTCCTTGTGTGTCAACGTTTGTTTGAATATTACACGGCTATTGTGTCTTAAAGGCAAAGCAAACTAATTTTACCTGACAAATTAAGAAAAGTGCAGGGTATGTGATTTTAAAATTCAATTCGTCAACTCTCATTTATTTGCAAAGCCATTAAGTTTGATCAAATTGTAAATATCGCTAATAATAATTTATCAGTTATCCGATTATACATATATAATGAGTTGTTTTAAATCCTCATACCTGGAAAAATGATAATTTGGATATTATAAAAGTGTTCGAATTACACACAACAGTTCGAGTCATGACATATTTTGTATAATTCTGATTTTCCAGACATTTCCAACTGGGTCACTAAAATGCATGATGAATAACCTTCAAAACAAGGTTTTGAGCAAGGTCAATATTAATGTTGACAGTTTATTACGTTTTTGAAAGCTCATCTCTTACGGCATATCAGGTTTCAATATACATGTACGTCAGAAATTCGAATCGGTTAAAATCCCCAAAAAGTTTAAGTATATAGAAACCTGATAAATGTATGTCGTAAGAGATGAACCTTCAAAAAGGTGTGTAGACATACTGCTCGCCACGGTTGTCTCTCTATCTGTCTGTTCTTATATGGAAGAGACTCAATATGGCATTAAAAGGTTATGATGTACGTATATTCCATCCAGGGCCCTGGAATTTATTTCATATTGGAGAGAAGGAAGGAGATTTAACTCGGCAATAAAGTGGCTTATTTACATTTCCGATATTTGAAAGAAATCTAGGTAAAAAAAAGTCTAAAATTTATTTGCATAAAAAATTGATGCAAGTTCTTTTTTCTTTCTCTTTTAAAGAATGCACATTCCAAAAGATAAATGAATTAATTTTTTTTAGAGGTACAAAGATCAAAAATTTGATCATCTCACTCAGCTCCCTCAAGGTTCTACTAACGGCAAATATTTGTTTGTAGAAACCGTTTAAACAGTGGTCAAATTTTGTTAAATAAATGTTCCTAATTGTAGAAACCATAGTTAAAATTTTTGACGTAACAGTTTTCCAAGTAAGAGACATTTTATGTACAAATTAACAAATATAAAATGCACCTTGCACTTTCAGTGGCAAACTGATCTTCAAATTACATCAAATATGTTAATGAAATGCAAGCCAGCATTCAAACTTCTTATTGAAACAATGCTAGCTTGCACTTACACCTCATAAACGATTATCACTTAATCTCCAAATTCTCATTGATGAAATGGCTAAATATTTTGGAAAAAAATCTGCTATATTGCAAAGAGTATTAGTTTGTTACTATCTTTTACATGTACATGGAAAATTTTGAGTCAAACATTTTATGTAAACTTTATGGCTATGCATAGGGTTTGCTGGGAAGTAATTCTCAGGCTACAATAATTAGGAACCCTAACAAAATTTGGGCACTGTATACGGTTTCCACAAACGAAAAATTGCCTTTGGAACTTAATCTCAATAGAAATATGATTCATATATCGAAACTTTCAAAATATTTCTCAAGTACTGGTATATAATTTCTATCGGTCTATAATCTCAATAATGGTCATCATGGGAAATATAACTTCATTTTTTTTTTGCCACATGATAACTATGGTTGAAAGTCAGTTTTTATAAAATTTTTCATTCAAATGAAATCTGAAAAAAATCGATTCTCCAGCGTTATCATTCTAATCGTTTCATGACGTAATTCATTATGACGTCACTGATTTTAAAACAAATGGTTCTGTAAACCAGGAAAAGAAAATGAGTGGAAACTTTCCTATGGAAGATCTTAGCCTGCCATTATTTGACAGTGCTGACAGGAAATACGCCGACCATGAAGAGGAAGAAGGAAACATGTGGACGTTAGGGATGACCGTCGGAGAACGCTTGACAAAAAGAGAAAATCTGCTGCAAAGAAGGAGGCGGATAGTAGATGTTCAGCTAACTATGGCCCTATTTGGCTTCGTACTTATGCTTGTAGAAAACGAACTCTATTTATTGGGATACATTACTAAATCGTCAACAACATCTATTGTCATGAAATCCTTTATATCATTCTCTACTATTTTACTGCTCGTCGCCATTATTATGTATTACGTGACAGTAGTCCAACTGCGTATGACAGATAATCACTTGGATTCCTGGAGGTTGGCTGTGACTTTTCGCAATACTTACTTTAAGATTTTATTAGAATTATTTGTATGCATGCTTCATCCTCTACCATTTGATATTTCTATTCCAATCTCCAAACCAAACGGCGAAATAGTTTACGCTTCGTCTGACGCCATTATGTCCATACTAATGATTTTACGTGTCTATCTTCTTGGCAGAATGGCTGTAGTTCATAATAAGCTTCTAGCAGGTACAGCAACACATGGTTTAGGAGCTCTGAATAAAGTCAAAATTGACGCGCTATTTTTGTTTAAAGCGCTGATGTTCACAAATCCCGGGAATGTGTTGATAGTAATTATGATTTCTATATTGCTCATCAACTCTTGGGCCATGAGAACGTGTGAGGCATTCTACCAATTTGAGAAAGACCACTCGGACTATTGGAACATTATGTGGATGGTATCAGTAACATTTTTAACCATTGGATATGGTGACATATACCCCATTAGTTTATGTGGACGGTTTGTTTCTGTGGTCACTGGTCTCATGGGCGTCGGCACCACAGCACTTCTGATCACCGTATTAGCTCAGAAACTGGAACCATCTCGAGCAGAAAAATATGTGTATAATTTCGTACTAAAGGCACAGTTGGATAAAAGAAGGAAGACGGCAGCCGCTGATGCCATTAAGAACTGGTTTCAATTATGTCGTCTGCGAAGGAGTAATAATATCATTAACATGGAATATATTCGAGTTCACGGAAAACTACTACAAGCCATAAACGCCATGCAGGAAGCAAAACACAAAAGAGATTCCACTGGAGAGTCCACTATCGGTTTTATCGAGATAAGCAAAGGGATGAGTGACGTAGAGAAAAAGACGGAGGAAGTTCAGCGATCCATCAGGAACCTGAAATCAGACCTTGTGTACATGCAGAGAATGTCCAGAGATCTGCAATTCAGATTTAATGATATATACACAGTCTTGGTTAAAAATTGCACGAAATAAACCAAATTAAGACGATTCATTTTAATTTTTTTATGTGACATTCTATAGTAAAAACACCACAAGTTTACGTTATAGAATAGAATAGAATTTATTTCCAAATTTGGACCTCGAGAGGCATGGCATATAACAATTATGATTACATATAAATAATTACATGTATAACACACATCAATACAATTTACATGTAACTAATTAGCTCATTGTTAAGTTTGATAGTAATATAATGATATGATGACTTTATACAAAGTAACTTAGAGAAACAACTCCTTGTTCAGTTTGTATAATCTAGTCTGATAACTAGACACACAAGTTGAAAGGGAAAAAAAAGTGTAAAAGGTTAGTAAACTAATCATATATTTTTTTTTACATATTAATATTTATGCAACATAGTGAATGTAACTTTATGAGTAGAATTTAAGTTAATCAGTGGTGTGTAGTTTAAGTACATAGATCCCCTGATAGTAGGATGCATATGAATGAGATAGAGTCATATATTGCTAAAAAAAACTTGTACAGGCACATCTAAATTTACAAGGATAGTGGCAAAGAAACAAGTTAAAAATCAGTAAATAAATGATAACATATACATGTACAAAGAAAAAACAGCAAGAAGTAGCAAGAGGCGGTGCTAAAGGACATCAATTGGTCCACTTTTACTTGGAGTAATATTCCACTGTTACATATATTATGGACAGTGTCACTGTCTACAAGATTAAAATCAATGGAGTGAGTAGAGGGTCAGTTTTTAGTGATTGTCATAACTGATTTAAGTCTGTAAGGTTGGTCGAAGACAAATACAAGCAATATTTAATATTAGATTTTTGATTTTATTGCCTGAAAGTTAAGAGTGTAACGATAAACCGTTTGACGGTATATCGCGGTATGCTTTTCCACGGTTCAATTCACGATACGCTAAACTGTATATCTCCGTTCGGTTCAATCGGTCCAGAATTATCTGAATCGTCCGTTTTGTTTCCTTGGTTACAATTTCAAAATGGCTTCCGCGCAAAACACGAGGTCGACGATAACGCCTTATCTATTATATCAGCAGTTAAACTTATCTCCAGCATCTTACAAACCTCAGATTTAACACGGTGGAGGACTTTATCTCATTCCTAATGTGATTAAAAGTTATAGATGTTAATACAAATGATAAACCCTTTAGATCTAAACGTATTCTACTGTAATACACAATATCTCATCACGCGTGTATTTCGATGAAAATTCGCTGTCTTGTTGACTAAAACGTGTTAACACGAGAAATATGACAACTGATTTTCTACTTAAATGAAAGAAATAAAAGAATGAATGTCTTCCTTTTTCATTCCAGTTTATAAGGAAGATTATGAGGAAATCCCCGTAGTTCCCTGTAAATGTTCGTCTTAGAATATGTTCACAACTCAAAGATCTACCTATCCATCCAATTCCAGTAAACAAATTGATATTTTAATTATTAAAAAAAATATGAACATTTGATACAAACCTGTCAAGTTAAGACTTCTTAACCTTGTCATGTATTGTGATACGTGTGGTATCGTGAACTGAATACCGTGATACGTATCGTATCGTGAGGTTGGTGTATCGTTGCACCCCTACTGAAAGTAAGTACTTAAACTTGAATCCCTCAACCTCTCTTTAAAAAGCAAACTGAATTTTTCTTGTTGTGTAGAGGAGAA
Source organism: Saccostrea echinata (assembly GCF_033153115.1). NCBI lineage: Eukaryota > Metazoa > Mollusca > Bivalvia > Ostreida > Ostreidae > Saccostrea > Saccostrea echinata. The sequence continues at coordinate 27,762,930 of NW_026889750.1, forward strand.
ATGGTTTTTCCAATCACCTACTTCTCCTGTAAGTATATCAAGCATTACGATAATTAGTAACCTACTGAAACATAAAAAGTTAATATTCAGAAACATCAAAAAACTTCTGGTCGATTCGATTTGGAAAATCCTTGTCTTTTATGACATAATTACATGTACAAAGTATTACCATAACATTGATTCAACATTTTACTCTTGATCTTGACCAGCAAAAGAGCACCTTTCCTGATATTTTGATTTCGGAATTAATTTGCTTACCTTTCCTGTACAGGTATCCAAATATTCTTGATTTCTTGCGCTCTCTGACTTTAAAAATGTTGCATTCAGAGGCAATTCGAGAAGCAGTTTCCTTGTCACATGGTATGCTCAGATATTCTGCAATCTTTCTTACACACTCTACTTCATCCTAAACATAACATTCTATTCATAAAAGGCCCCAAAAAACTCCCAAAGAATTAATGTTTTCGAAAAGGATGTTTCATAATATATGTTAATTTTCTTAAAACTAAATATCTTTCTTACCAATCATATTTCTGTTACACATATCATTAATGATTTAAAACATCAGATACTACATTTTAATTCCATCAATGAAAAAAAAATCAGAAAATCATGGCAACATGAATGTTATTTGTGACATAACTGGCAATGTCACAATTTTTGTATATTTTTCAAAAATGTTAATTTTAAACTGATTAACTGAATTGCCAAGATTTAATTATTACCAATATAAATCGCCCTAAATCACCCAGAAGCTGGTGAAGGAAAATATTACAAAAGCAAATGAAGCCTTCTAGGATTGCATTTTAGAAGGCTATTTCATGAAAACGAGGGATAAAACCAGAGACCTCGGAATGAAATACTCGGAAGTCTCTGGTTTTATCTTACATTAATAACCCCAACCGGAAGCTTTTGTATCCCATTCAAAGTCTTATTATGAATCAAGGCAATTTTCGAGGAATAACTGAGTGGTTTACAATAAAGAGGCTCGACCAGAGACGTCTGAAACGATTAAATTGACAAGAAAAAAGTCTTTCGAAGCGAACGATGTCATTTTAAAGTAAGTTAATGATTGATATATTAACAAAATACGAGCTTGAAGCGGGGGTGCCTGAAATTGAGTTAGGTACGTTGTGGTAAAAATAAGTAGGGGGTGCCCCGTTATAGGAAACAAGTGCCTGTGGGCTATTTACAAAGATTGTGGCCCGCGTGGCGCAGTGGGTACAGAGTCTGCTCTAGAGTCGCGGAGTAAGGAGCTGATCCTAACGTCGCGGGTTCGAATCCACTGCGGAACGTGGAGACTCGTCCTTCGGCCGAGACCATATAAACCGAGATCCCGTGTCGCAGTAGGTGTTGGCACGAGAAAGATCCCTCACTGCTCTATGGCCCCTGAGTGACGAGTATAGGTATAAATTTGCAGCCCTACACCGGCAATATATACGCCAAGTCTCCATATGAGTGAAAAATTCTCGAGAAGGACGCTAAAAAAAAAAAAATAAAAAATAAAAGATTGTATGAATCTGAAACAATAGGGGCGCACGTTGTGATATATTAACCAAAATCTTACCGCCTTCATCTCTTCATATCGCAGTACTAAAACGTTGCCGGACTTGTAGAATTTCTCCCATTGAAGTTCATACTGGCACCATTCCCCGTATATGAAATCTGTGGAAATTATGAATAAAAATGGTTCAACATTGACTAAAAACCAACGCTGTATTTTTACCGTTTGGATGGGGAGTGTTCGGTGAATATGGGGTATTAAGAAATTTCTGTAATAGTTCAAAAAAGAAATTAAATCATTACGGATATTGTAGTCCATTTGCATTGCACATTTATCTGACACCTACTGCCTGACATAAAATTGGAAAGATGCTCGTTCCAGTCTGTGGTCATGTACATGTAGCCCCTGAAAAGTGGTTCATTCAAAAAGTGGTAGTAAGCCGATACAGCTATATCCCTAGGATCACGGACGATGTGGACTATCTTCCTACCGTTTTTGATATGATCCTCTGGCAGAAAATGAACAGGTAGGTGCGTGTAAAGAATTCGTGGGGATGGTAAAGAATCCATATGAGATAAATTGGATAATAGGTCAAGGAAAGTGAGTTCCATTCGAGGGAATTTTGCTTCCTGATTATGGAGTAATCTACATAGAATTTCATGCAGCCAATGACTTCCTGTGAATAAAATAATGTCATGACTGATCTGTTAAATCAGTTGATCTAAAATTATAATCACTTACTATCAAACTAGTATTAACTGAGAAACATATAAAATAAATATTAAAGTATATAAGTGTATATATATATATATATATATATATATATATATATATATATATATATATATATATATATATATATATATATATATAAACGCTAATTTTTACGTACATGTACGCACTTCAGGATAAATAACACAAAACTTTTTTTTCAGAAATCAACAATATATTATATAGATTTATATTCATTTAGGTAACCAGAATAATGTTTGCCAGGGTAATTGTGAAAATTTTGTACGATTTTGTAATAATGTTAAAAATGTGTGCAAAATTTTGTATAGATTTACATAGAAAACGGCACAAAGTCGCATATTTCAGCACCAAAGAAAACTTAAAACTTTTTTTAGGGATTTATTATTTATTTTTATTTCTATTCAGAATCAGTAAAAAAAAATATAAATCAGTCTTAACAATCACAATTACACTTGTACCTCTAATTTGTATTTCCCGCGTTTTGTCCCTAAGTCTCTTATTTACCCATAAGTCCTTTCAAAATAGCTTGCTGATCAGAGCAACCGAAGACTGGCCATTCCCGGCAAAGAAGCGTAGCTGCAGACAAGTTTTTAGCTCTACTGGTCAGAGACCAGAAGACCTTATGCGATAGTAAGGTGTCTGTCCGTGTTATTGAGACATTTTTTTGCTACTCCTCCTACAGTTTTGGTTTGATTTCAGTATAACTTGGCACACAAGTAAGGGTTCGAAATTAACTTTTGTAAGCACTAGTCCGTGCGGACTAGTGACTTCCAGTTTTCACTAGTCCGTAAAGCATTTGACTAGTCTACCTTTTGTCTTATGATAATGATAACATACCCGTGATAAACCTTCTTTATAACTTTAACCCCCCCACCCATCTATTTTTATGAGATAAAATTATTATTTTTGAATATAAAATTAAATTCTGATTCATCTGTAGCTACAGAAAAAAAATTGCAAGGTATCAAACATACAAATACTGTTTTTATTACATCAGTAAATAACAAATACTTAAACTTAGCAGTGATATACTTCAAAAAATTCCCCATAAATGTCTATAAACGGAGTATCAAAAAGTGTCAATAAACAATTAAAACGGTGAATAAATGTTTTTATGAATTGATTGTATCACTGAGTGAGAAAAAAAATGGAAAAAGGTTGGTTGACATTTTTGGGGCATTGCTGGTATTAGTCTCACCCCTGACCAATTATGTCCGTAATTTTACAGATTGACAATTACCTTGATAACCGTGATCTGTGTGTGATTAAATAATTTTCTAATAACGTATATTGCATTTGTTTCTTTACAAATTAGGCCATTCCAAGTTTTTTCTCTGTTTAGCGTCCACCCATCTTTCAAAAACCTACCTACCTATTTGCAAAAAACACACAAACCAAAAAATAAAACACAGACTTTATACTCATAATAATGACGTCACTCGAAGGATTTGATTTCATGAATCTATTTTTCTCGTAGAAAAAAAAACATTCTTCAGCAAAATCAAGGTATTCAATGCTTATATTATCAATATTCCTAATATGATATAATGTAGACAAATATTTTGAAAAATTGACAGAATTCAGTGATTTTGACCAGAATATTCAATTTGAGGACCCATGATTCTGTTTTTGTTTTTTTTTAAATATGTAGTGTCAAAAACCAAATCGCACGCGGACACTAAACATAGAAAAAACTTGGAATGGCCTTATCTGTGATCATTTACCCCATGTGTTGCAACAATAACTTAATTATAAACTTTTTATTGCTTGAAGATACGATGTATCATTATATATATGTTACGATTTTGGGAACTTGCAGGCTGTAAAAACAGCTTTAAACATAAGAAAATTTCAATACATGTACATTTACTATTTAAATAATTTAGGACGATTTTGTGAATGTCAGTAATTATGCATGGCAATTAACCTCTTCCTGACGGCCACCTTCTGGGAACTAGTGCTAGTCCGTACGGACTAGTGCTACATGAATTTGACTAGTCCGACACAATTTTTACTAGTCTCGGACTTACGGACATGAGCTAATTTCGAACCCTGCAAGTAAACTACACTAAAATACATAATTATATATATATATATATATATATATATATATATATATATATATATATATATATATATATATATATATATATATATATATATATATTGATTTTGATGAACGGTGTTGCCATGATTACTAAAAATAGAAATTTATGTGAAAATACATTCAGAACGCAACTCCTCTTATGTATCCTTAATCCATTGGAGGTCACCAGAACAAAAATACAGACACGTAGTATCGGGGGGGGGGGGGGGGAGCTTGCCTCCCCCTACATTTTTTCAAACATAACGACATAATTAACTTTTTACAGTTGAAAATGTTCCTTAAAAACTCCACCCACGCTTTTTGTTGCGGTCTTCGAATTCTTAAGGACCCTCTATACAACAATGCAAAATGTTTTTAAGGCTCTGAGAAAATTATATCATATAAAGATATAAATATGGAGTTTATCTATTTAATTTTCAACATAGGGTACCTGCCATTTATCCCCGGGAAAAATATTGACAAAGACAATGAAGATTTCAATTTATTTCCATTTTAGATCTAAGGGCAGATCACTCTAACTGCATAAAGATACCATGGAATTGGAAGTCTTTGTGCAGTGTATAGAGGGTTTTAAATCATGGTAATGTGGTAATGTATTAATAATATTTGGGTTTGAAAAAAAAAAAATTGAACCCCCCCCCCCCCCCGACACACACACAAAATAGGATTTTGGAGTTCGGATCATATACTTTTTTTTTGGTTGTCAAAATTTTTACAGGTAAGGTGTCTTTTTCTTTAATTCTGCCCCCCCCCCCTTTCGAAAACGAAAAAACGGTACAACGTACCTGAATTTGATAATATTTTTATCCGGCTGGTACTTCTACTCGTGTAAGACTTCATTTTTGGGGGGTGATGGTGGTAAAATTTAACATATCCGTCTTACCTGATTTAGGATAGGAACTGACAAGTATATCCTCTTCTCTGGTTTGTAAATGCTGTATATCCTTTAATCGCTGTGTTGCATTCCTTAAATAACCATCCAAAGGCGGGAGAAGCATCCCATTGGGGCATCTAGGGAGTGGCTTATACATTCTGGACTAAGAAACTAAGAAAAACCAAAATTTTATTTTTTTTTAACTACTTCATATAATTCAATGTTGACAAATGCACAGAGCCGATAACGGTGCATATTTTACCCCATTTTATACGCACCACTTCTGTTGACAAAAAAAGATCATAAATTAGACCGGAAGATGAACATTTACGAAAGCCTATTAAGATCAAACTACGGTAAAAAAATATTTAAAAGGCGTTATAACGCCTTTTCAAAAGGCGTTATAACGCGAAAAAAGGAGTTATAACGCCTTTTCAAAAGGCGTTATAACGCGGAAAAAGGCGTAATAACGCAAATGAAGGCGTAATTACGCCTTTTCAAAAGGCGTTATAACGCGAAAAAGGCGTTATTACGCCTTTTAAAAGGCGTTATTACGCCTTTTTAAGAGGCATTAATACGCCTTTCAAAAAGGCGTTATTATGCCTTTTGAAGGGCCATTATTATGTCTTTGACAGGCCCGTGATTTTAAAGTGGGGGGGGGGGGGGGTCCCATTAAATTGACAAGCAAACAAAAAAACAAGAACCCCCCCCCCCCCCCGAAAAAAAATGCCTAAACTTGAGGGGAAACTTTTTCTAATTTTTCGGTAAAACTTTTTTTTAAATGCAATGACTTGCCCGAGTTTAACCATACTGCAACAAAATGTTAATTGACCAAGCAATCAATTAATGATTTTTTATATTTAAACTATAGCAAGACTATTCTCCCAAAAAGTGGGGTGGGGGACCCCCCCCCCCCCACTCACATTCGTACTACCGGCCTGTTTGAAAAGGAGTTGTATCCAAAAATGGAAAGGCGTTATTTTAAAATAGTAAATATATGAAAGACTGAACCAAAGCCATCTTTATTTATGCAATATTTAGATTATAGTTTTAATATTATAAATTATATTATAAATTATAGTATTTTCTATATTCCTACACATCTCGCAGACAGTTGTTTGCATTTTGCATGCATATTAAGAGAAGTCAACACTCTACTTTTGAAAATCCAAGATATAGGCAGAACCAGCTTTGGGCTTTGCTAGCCACGTATTAAAAATTCATATCAAATTTGAAATATTTTTCTCTCCTCTTGGTAAAAAACAGGCAAAGTATTTGCATAGGTATAATGAGCAATTAGCCTTCAACAAAATTTCTGAAATCCATACACCTTGGTAGAAGCGTCTGGCATCAGAGAAGGACTAAGTTGGTTTAACACTGAAAATATTTTACACATTTAAAAATCTTTTTTCCTAGAAATCTAATTATAATCAGCCCCCAGGGTGGGCTAAGTAAGTCATGTATTGAAAAAAAAGAGGCGTAATAACGCCTTTTGGAAAGGCGTAATAAAACCTTTTGGAAAGGCGTAATAATACCTTTTGGAAAGGCGTAATAACGCCTTTTGGAAAGGCGTATTAACGCCTTTTGGAAAGGCGTAATAACGCCTTTTAGAAAGGCGTAAGAACGCCTTTTTGGAAAGGCGTAATAACGCCTTTTGGAAAGGCGTTATAACGCCTTTTGGAAAGGCGTAATAACGCCTTTTGGAAAGGCGTAATAACGCCTTTTTTGCGTTATAACGTCTTTTGGAAAGGCGTAATAACGTCTTTTAGAAAGGCGTTATAACGCCTTTTAGAAAGGCATAATAACGCCTTTTAGAAAGGCGTAATAACGCCTTTTGGAAAGGCGTAATAACGCTTATATTTGCGTTATTACGCCTTTTTCAGCGTTATAACGCCTTTTCAAAAGGCGTTATTACGCCTTTTTTCGCGTTATAACGCCTTTTGAAAAGGCGTTATAACGCCTTTTAAATTTTTTTTTACCGTAGTTTGATCCTAATAGGCTTTCGTAAACATTATTCAAACTACTGTATTTTGTAAAGAACTTTCATCGTCAGTGTTCTATGAACAGTTGGGATTTTGCACGTCCTTGAATAGTGGACGAGGAAAAAATATGCCAATTCAAAGATTTCTTGTAATCTGAAGAGGTCCGTGTGAAAAATATTTTGTTTTACAGTGTTTTTAAAATACAGTGCTTACGGTAGTGTCCTTTACAAAAATTTTGGTATTTCTATGCAAAATTTGTACATGACAATTTATCATGTTAACCGTATTATTTCGTATTCATGATCACTTTCATATGTTGAACAAAATATTAATGATCAAAATAAAATGAAAAAAAAATATTTATTATCTTTTGTTATCCAATCTTATTCCATCACAGAATTGACAACAAACACAGTCATGTACATGTATGTCAGCGCTGCAATATTTTGATGGATTTGCGATGTAGAATAATTTATTGTATATTTTTTGTAATGTCTAAAAGAAAAATGTAATCATTTAGTTATAAACTCCGTATCCATCATTTTGTATATTATTTACTAAACCTTTATAATCCACTAGCTGTAAAATGTTGATGATATTAAAATAAAAAATGATTTTTTAAAATCTTAATTCAATATAGAACTGCATAGATGCTTCCAGTACTTCTACTTTTCGAAAAACATGTAAACGTATGCCTGATATTTGTTTCAATTTAAATCACATTTACTTCTATTATAATAAATCTATCAATATACAGTCCCTGAAACGTTCTACTTTCTCACTTGAACGGTGAGCGAACGCTGAACGAACGCAGAGCGAACGGTGAGTGAACGATGAGTGAACGCTGAACGCAACTTGGTGAACGATGTGTGAACGGTGAGCGAACGCAGAACGCGAACGAGCGCAAACGCGAACGCAAAGTGAACGGTGAACGAACGGTGAACGCAAGATGAACGATTTGTTCGGAATGCCTTTGATCTTTTCCTTACATTGAAACTATTCTATTGTATGTATAACTGGTGCTAAAAAATGAATGAATAATAAATAAATAAACAAATCAATGAAAAGTATTCCAAGAAAGACGATACATGCACATTAAGTAAAATTATTAATTTTAGTTTCTAACAATATTTTCTGCGCATATGTACGATGTTTAAATTCAACTTTTTAATAAGAGGATTTTTATATCTGTAAAACATTGTAATTGTTACCGAACACTGTAGTATAAAAGATAAAATTAATCTAGTTGTAAAATAAATATGTTTATTCTTATTTGATATTAAAAAATCATTACAAATAATGTGGATTTTAGAAGAGCAAACTACGGACTTATAGAATAAATTACAACGGTTGTAACAACCATACATATATTTCCGTGCCAAGACGAATCCGTGTAAAATAATGAGAAAAAAATAAAATAAAATATTTTACAAAAGTATGTGGACGTATTGCATAAATACACCCGTATTTCAAAATTTTAATGCAATAATATATTTATAAGTCAGTTTTATTTTTTATGATGATTTATTGAGCAGACTTCTACATGTTTCCCGGCCGTGATTATACTTGGACAAGATGATACAAAGAGGCATTCATATTACTTGTTGTATATTAAATTTTCACAACCTCATATTTAAGTAATATGCTGTCATAGTTTTTATTAAACAGACAAATGAGAGAGAGAGAGAGAGAGAGAGAGAGATTCGGTCTTACCCACCCACCCACCCCTTTCTCAAATGTTTGTACCTATATCAAATAAAATTTCTTAATTATTTTCTAAATATACCAGGCAATGAAAAAACTATTTTTATCACCAAACCTATTGTGTTACAGTCATAATCGGTTTTTATTTTCCTGCTTCAAGTTCACACGAAGTCCACGTGCTTGACCTGTCAATCAAAATCATTCGACACTGTGCAGGTGTGAAAGTATCGTCACACCGAAGGCAAAGTGTTAAGGACATTGGCAAGGTTCCTGGTTATTGTATAGAATTTTTCAAGAACTTTTGAGTAGGTTTAAATGCACTAAACATGCTATATTCTGGATCGTTTTACCTACCAATCCAACATTCTTTTTTAGATTTTGTCAAATTAGTGTTTTTACAATTCTTAATGCATTTCCTATGTAAAATGTTGATAAAAGGGACCTACAAAATTTTTCACCATAATATTTCTTCAAAACTCATTTATTTCATACAGTTTTTGTATTATATACATTATTGTATCTTCATTTCCTATGACTTCTAAATATTTTGGCTGAAAATGTATATATAGAAACAAGACATGGCTATACCGGCACCGATCATCATTTTTGAGTTGCGTCCCTTAACAGCTAAAATTGGTCAAGAGACTGGTTGATTGTTTTTATCATGTAATTGACTGAATTGATTGAAACACATTGTCATAAAAATATTAGCATGGATTTATTTTTAACTTTATTCGTAATTACTAAATGCTGATTCCTTCACACGACCTAAGAACTGTTCTCAGTCGGCATGGTCGACTTACCTTCCAGCATATGTCACATCTTTGCCCTTCCCAGCATACTGAGCATAACTATGGTAAATGACGACCTGTTGGCTCTTTGTCCCTGAATACAATGTACAACAAAGCCATTACTACTTTTCTTGCTTGCTGTATAGATGATTCTACCCGTTGAAGGAAGTGCACGTGCTTTTGTTTACCTCTGTAACATACGGCGATACGCTTTATTAGTTTTCACCGCTTAGAGAATTCTACACGGGAGATCACTCTCAATCACTATTTTATAAGGAAAAAAACCCCATGTATTAAACCTTTTTTCTCCGGAAAACCCTGACTTGCCAATGTCCTTAAGTATCTCCGAGAAGTTTTAACATTTTTTCTTATCATTTCTAGATCTGATTCCAATATTTCTAAAAAAAAAAAAAAAAAAAAAATAAATAAATAAGATACATTGGGAATAAACACTTGGAATGATTAAGCCGCTTGAATTTGAAACCTACTCCCTGCCAATTTAAAATATCACCGCCGGCACATGCATGTATATTTTGAACTACTATTGTTTAATGACTTTGTTTAGATGCATGTTTATTTTAAGACTGAATTTTTTGTGCTACAAAACACATTAACTTCTATTTAAATGTTAATTAAAATATACTGGAAATACTAACTAACAGATTTACGGAAAAGGGGGGGGGGGGGTCTTAATTATATCTAATGGCAAACATATAAAGTTACGTACGGTGAAAAATATCATTACTGGAGAATCACTTTGGTTATATTAATGATAATCATGTTATAAAGGCATTTCTCTCTCTCTAATTAAAGACTTTATATTTGTAAAGTAGAGAAAAATTCTATAATGTATTACATTTTAAACAAATATTTTTTTTTCAAACCACACTATCAATTAAATTCCCTCTAAAGATATTTAATTAACTGGATAGCTGCAGTACTGTTTATAATCCTCAGAATTAGTTCTAACATGTATTTCTGTATTATTTGAAAAAAAAAATGTGTTAGAAATAAATATTTTCGTATTTCTGCTGAAGTTGGTAAATTAATTGACTTCTGTTATTATCTATGCATTAACGATTTGTCGTCTTTAACATAACAACAAAATGTTGCAGTGCTTGAAGCATCTGTATATTTCCCGTATTTAAATTTAATTTTTCAGCATCGTTCTACATGGGTACATACATGTACTTATAAAAACATTTATTTTCCAGATAAATTTAATAAATAACCTAACAGCTAAGTTAGAATAATAAAAATAAATAGTGTAGATATTTTTTTCTTTAAACACGATATGTAAATTATTAAATTTGTAAATCCTTACTTAAAAAAAGATAAGTCCATTCACTTCGGAGTTCCGAATGACAATAAAGACTGAACGATAAGTGAACGCTGAACGCAAGGTGAACGCAAAGTGAACGAACGAAGAGCGAACGCTGAACGCTTTGTGAACGGTGAACGCTGAACGCAAAACTGTGAACGGAGAGCGAACGGTGAACGCACGCTGAACGAACGGTGAACGCACGCTGAACGAACGGTGAACGAACGGTGAGCGAACGGAAAAATGGGAAAGTAGAACGTTTCAGGGACTGTACATTGTATATCATTTTGTTAAAGCTATATACGGCGTATCTGATTAAAAAAAATACTACAAGATTGAGTCTAGATATACATGATATATATTATTCACGTTCAAATTAAAAATTTCACCTATTTTGAACTTGAAGAACCTAACGTTTCAATAGTTAAATCGACTTTAAACTTTGTATTTTTTTGTGAAGCCGGTAAATAATGCGGTTATTGTTCAAAATTTTTGATATCTTTGAAACGCGATTGATTTAAACTGTGTAATTTTCAGAAAAGACTTATCTTTATACAAAGTAATAAAACAAATAGAAAGTTAGATCGTTTTTTAGTTTTGTTATCTGAACTTATCCAAAAAAAAAAAAAACAACCAAAAAAAAAAAAAAAAAAAAAAAAAAAAAAAAAAAAAAAAAAAAGAAAGAAAAAAGCTATATGATGATTTTAAAACATCAGCTTCATAACTTTAAAATATGAGTTCATGGGAATTTGATCAGATGTTCGATATTAAGTTAATTTCACTTTTTTTTAAAAGATGGATCATACTTTAACTGCATAATCCATATTCATAATTCTACATAATGACAAATTATTGAAATAACCCCTCCCCCCAAAAAAACCCAAACAAACAAATAAACACATCAATAACAGTTGAAATTAATTTTTTATTACTTCATCTTTCTAAATAAGGCCTAAAAAAAGAGTTTGTTTTCTATTCCAGACTGTGAAAAAAAATAGGGTAGGTAGGGAAACATTTTATTTTATTTCAACATAAACAATAATTTTACTTTGACAATAAGCAATGTTTATGAGAAATAAAGGTTAGTCTTTTTTCATCCAAAATGACGGAAAAATCGGCATAAAAAACAAGTATAGGATAATGTGTTTTTCTAAATCACGGGGAAAAAAAACGAGATTAAGATTTCTAATAGGTATACTTGAGTGGTTTCTTTTGTACTAGCATCCCCTTCTTTTGAATAGGGAGAAATTGGCGATGTGTTTTCTTAAATATTTGATAATTACTAAATTAAATAATGATATTTAAATAATACATACGGCATAATTAATTAATTAAATTGGGGTGACACGAAACGCCGAAATGTCGGGTTTCTGCCGAAATGTAAGTAGAATGCGCCGAAATGACTGATGAAATACTGCAATGACTGTGGATATCAATTGATACGGATACTAATACCTCACAAACATAAACTTTTTGAGGTCAATCCTTACCCCTAAGGTTTTAGAGCCCATTTTATCGTAAATATTGGAGGAAGTCAGCCGCCATTGATGGGCTTCATAGTATACCGTATACCACGCCCGATTGTTTTTTTTTTTTATCCGCTTTGTAATATGTCAGTCTCGTATTACGTTTTTATTTAAATTGTAAATGATATATTATATACCTTTAAATATTAAAAAAAAAAATAATGACGATGTTTATCATCAGGATAATATGAATATTAGAATATTAGCTAAGAATAAACCCCATATAATTATGTATTAAAACTAATAATAATAGAAAAATTTATAACATAAGTTTCTTACTAAAAAATTTTGACTTAATATTAGAAAAAAACTGTACTTTCAGATTATCAAATACTTTTAGATTATCAAATATTGGGACAGTTAGCCGTTTTAAATAGACTTTAAAAAGAAAAGTCTGATTACGTTGCCCAGATTTTGCCACGTAGAGGCCACCCCAAATACACGTAAGAGCCATCATTTTGAATTTGCAAAATAAATATTTTAATTAAAAAAAAGAAAGAAAGAAAGAAAGAAAATGGAAAATTAACCTCTAAAGAAAAGCCAAACAAACATATTTTGGATATCATATGGGGAAAAATAAAATATTGTTAATTTCCACTTAAACATTTAATCTTTTTAGAAATGAATGAGAAAAATAAAGAAAATTTGTAAAAATGAGTTGGAAAAGTTGGAATTAGAGCTTTAAAAAATATGGAAACTATAAAGGAATACATACACAAAGAACACCAAAACTTTGTAAAATGCATAAAGCTAGGTTATTTGGTCAATAGCATTTTATAAAAGATTGAACTAAACAATAGCACATAATATGTACATTAAAACTTAATTAAAACCAAAGAAAACCATAGGAATTACTAGTAATACTAAGGATGAGATTGTATTTGGAGAACTGTTCTTATTGTGTCAAACACAACGCCCTACCAGGGCCCAGACTCAGTTCCCCAATACACAATCTTTTTCAAAGATACATAAAACTTAGTATACATGTCTTATAAGGAAGTGAAAATAATTAATGAGAATTTAGGAATTAGTTTATTTACTAGATGCAAAAATACTGTAAGTTAAACAATGTAAGATCAGTGAATTGGAATTCAGATTCAAATTACTAGGTCATCGAATTAATTTGTATTTTGTTAGATATATTACTTTTACAGACCATGTAGTTGATGTTTTACCAAACCAAAGTAATTAAAAAAGCACAGTTTGGAGTTTTAATTCGTTTTAAATTTTGCATACTTCGTAGAGCAAGCCTGCTGAGAAAATCTAAACGCCCGCGGTGTTGTCTCTCTAATTTCTTATTATACAATATTTGATATATTACTTTAATAAAGTTTTTGGTTAACATTTGACCAAACATTAATTCAAAAAAATATTTTTTTTTTAATATTTGATTCAATAATATAAGCGTTTGTTACGAGAGTTTGCAATATTAAAGGAGATAACTCTTACTTGACAATAGGAACTGCTGTGTATAAACCACGTACCATTTTAATAAAAACTTATGGTATTTGATTTCATATTCGTTTACAGAATTACGAAGGCTCAGGTGAAAGCTATGCGTTTTACTGGTAGCCGTTTTGAATCAGAAATATTCAATGTTGTCCTTTTTTAACATCAATGTATAATTATTATTTCAGGTTATATGCAACAAAGTTATATTTAAATAAATACAAAATGATACAGGTAAGAGAAAGGTAATAATTTAGGCTATTCCTATACAACCATCTATATGTCTAGCAGAGAAGGAAATAGACAAAATGAATAAGAAAAACAACATGTACATATATTTGACATGTACATGTATACGAAATAGCTTTATCAGTCATTCTACGATAAGAGGACCAATTCGGGGTATAAAACATGAAAAAAAAAAGAATTGTTTCAAATAGCAAAATGAACATCATAATTCTCTAAAGAACATATCGGTTAACTTAAAAAAAAAAAAAATCAACAAATCGGCTATCGTTAACTTTTTACAACAATTTCAATATAACATTGATTTCAAGGAATGTTACGGAAGTTAATGCTTGAACAAGTCTTATTATTTTTTAAGTAAATCTGAATTTGAACAATTTTTGTTTTCTAATGTTCAGCATAGAACACTAAAGTTTGATTCATGAAGTCTCGCGTGAATTCGATAAGTTAAAATTTCGTGAAAAATATCGTTACGGAAGTTAATTTCCAGCAGTAAAAGTTAAAAATCTCGACAATATTTAAAAATAACTGTTGTTTTAAGATGTTAATCAAAAGTATGAAGCATTTCGCTTCCAAAATTAATATATATATATATATATAAACCTAAAAAAAATCCTGAATTACGGTTACGGAAGTTAAATTTTTAAGAGAGACAACTGTTTTTGTCTAATTCATTTTATTATATCGAAAATTTAATGGTCTAAAGTAGCTCGGAAGATGTTGAAAATAATCGATTTTATTCATTTATTTTAATTAGAAAAAAAAAATTAATCCCTCGAAAGTTCCAAATATTCCTCGCTATATACGATGAAAAATGGCAAAAGACCAAGTACACGAATGTTACAGTATCTTTGTTATAATATTATATGAAGATTGTTAAAATTTGTCTGAAATGATATGGATGTCTGAATTTATGTTTACTGTGTATACACAGACTGCAAATCTCAATGAAACTAAATTAACGATCTTCATGTATACCCGACAAGTGCGTATTATTATGTGGTATTACATAATTAGGTACATGACAAACATGAAGTTTTGTACGTGCGCTATACACACTCCATGATGAATAATGAATAATGAACCATAAAATCAGAATTAGCAAAAAAAAAAAAAAAAATGCATGCTAATATAGCTAAAATATGTAAATGAATCATTTTATTTATTCTTTATTCACTCAAAACCAGATCACTGATACAAGAGGAACATATACACATATATACAAACAAAAATTACAGTCAAGGGTCAAAAAATAGTATATAAAAGTATATAAAGAAAAAAGAAAAGAAAGTAAACATATAATCAGTTATATATATGGAGGATTCAAGAAGGACAGACAGTTTTGAAGATTTTCTTAATAAATTTTGACAATGATTTTTGTATTTCTACAGTATTTGAGTTTATTAGTTCATTAAATGTGAAAGTGTTAGGATTTTTACAATATCTATTTTGGAGAAATATTTTTCTGTCATTCGAAAAGAACTTGCATTCCATAACATAATGAAATTCATCACCAATAGTTTTACAATCACAAATGGTACATATTCTTAAATTTCTATCAATATTATTCCATCACCTATAAGAATATGAATAAATCACATTTGTAAGCTTACTTTCATGGGCTGTTAAAATTTTTGCCCAGTACATAACCATTTTTAATTTTATAAATAATGTCAATGGATATCTACCTGTTTCTCCATACATCATACAATTTGGAGTACTAGATTTAAGATTTCAGGAATTTTAAGTGCACTTTTTCTATTATGTCTAAATTTTCATATCCCCAGACTTCACAAGAATGAAGTAAAATTGGGTTGATGACTTCATGTCAATAAAACGCATCCTTTACAGAAAAAACAACATTGTCATCAAACATGTATTTACACAATCCATTTCTTTATGCTATTGTCTTTATTTATTGTATTGACTAGTATGTTTAGTTTGAAAATTTTCATTCAAGCCCTCCACCGGCAAATGTTTTTACCAAAAGAATGAGGAACCTCAGTCTCAACCCCAAAGCACACATATACACAAAAACACACACACGAACGAATATACGCCTCTTCTTCTTCAGATTAGTATTATAGAGATTGTTGTAATGGTTACACAATCTGTATCGTGAATCAATTTACATATATCTTCATAAATGGTTTCCGAAACTTTCCTTGATTATGATTCGGTTCTTTTTTTTTTTTTGGGGGGGGGGGGTGAAGACAGAAATGAGAATCGGAAACGTGAAAAGAAATTCAACATGTATTTACCATGTCACATCACGATCTCATAACTAGATGTTTAGACTAATTTGATTCAACCAAACTTTAACAGTTCAATTGCTACCAGAATGAAACATGAATAATTTATTGCACAAGTTGTGTCTAACAAATTAATGTACACACCATATGAGCAGGGACCTATATACTAGTATATGGGTCCCTGATATGAGAGACAATTTTATTTTATTACTAAATGTGATTTCCAAATTCTCAAAAAATTCATTAAGTACTTGATCCATCTGCATGAAGTTGATAAACATGCAATCTTCTTGTCCAAATTAATATATATTGCATGTATGATATAACTGTAAATTGTCTCAATTTATTTGTTATGACAATAATATTTTATACACTGTTTGTATAATGAGGAAAGGATCTTTTAAGTTGAAATAACTTGCATCCTATCCTTTTCGAAATTTATTTCATTAATACAAAAATAAATAAATAAATAAATAGATAAAAAGAAACAAACAAAGAACAAAATCCCCAGTTTCCAAACATCGTTTGCGATATAAATTTATCAATTATATATAATCAATAATAATCCATTGATATTCACAATAATTTATAATTGATAATTATATTTTTTAATCATTTATTCTTTTATTCTTGAAAAAATATTGTATTTCGAAGAGAAGATAATTAATGAGCATTTAGAGATGATTATTTAATGATTTATTCTATATAATTTCAAATATTTTAAAGTGTTTTTTTTTCATAAATAATAATAATTGTATAATGAATGAAACATTATAACATATCTGTACTTTATAAGCCAAAAAAAAAAAAAAAAAAAAAAAAAAAAAAACAATCGGGCGTGGTATACGGTATACTATGAAGCCCATCAATGGCAGCTGACTTCCTCCAATATTTACGATAAAATGGGCTCTAAAACCTTAGGGGTAAGGATTGACCTCAAAAAGTTTATGTTTGTGAGGTATTAGTATCCGTATCAATTGATATCCACAGTCATTGCAGAATTTCATCAGTCATTTCGGCGCATTCTACTTACATTTCGGCGGAAACCCGACATTTCGGCGTTTCGATGCACCGATTAAATTGATTATTGTGTTATATAAATCAAGTAAAGTTTAAAGGAAAAAAAAGTAATGTTAAAAAATATATGTTAAGAAATATATATCTATTCACATATAATAAATTCACCATATATGGCATATTTATGTATTCAGAACGAAATATTGCGGCGTGAACCATCTCAGGGCGAAACAGAATTGGCACAAACCATTTTGTAGCAAACCATGCACCGTCGCGATACCGGTAATCAATGTGATCCGCGTAAGTGATCCGAAACAATCTCCCTTGCAGAGTTGTCGTTCGTTTCTCTCTCAGACTAATTGTTCCAGATATACTTAGATAATATCTATCTTAAAAGAGAAACATTAGTGCAGGCATTTAATTATAATGAATTCAAACAAACGCACTATTTCTCGTGCTTATCACTGTGATATACGCGAGCCAACGACAGAGGTGAATGTATGAGCCGATGATAGAGAGTGGATCCGAAACTGTCGTAATTTCAGTTGTTGCATACACTCCGGTTACTTGCAAAAGCAGAGTAATAAATTAACAAATCTAATTATATATGAAAGGTACGAGATAGAGGCTCTAAATCGTACGTAAATATATGTATTAATCACGTTATTATTTTTCACTACCAATGAATAAATGAAAACTGATACGGAACTACCGTAAACACTGTATATAGCAATGTTTTTTCCCAATTATTTGCAAGATGGCTCGAAATAGGGTACACAATTTGGTCCTTAGTTAGGCCTATAAAAACTATCTCTCTAAACATATTCAGTCAAACTATTTTCGGGACCGTTACAGTCCAGTAGGAAGCAATTTCAGTTGGGGGGGGGGGGGGCACAGCCATACATTTGTCAGTTGACAGTTGAGCAGCTGTTGAAGGGGCACTACCAAAAATTCTTTGACAAGCAAAAAAAAAAGGTCTTCAGACATTTTTATTGAGGGGGCACAAGCATATAGTATCTATGTTTACTACAGTAATCTATATATCGGCAAAATTATTCCGTGCCCCCCCCCCCCACGGTTCCTACGACCATGCCGTTATATGTACATGTATATCTACGACAAACAATTTTTTTTATACTTGTATATATACATGTAAAAGATCATAACAATGTTTCTAAAATGTATAATTCTAACGTATTGAACATCATAAGAAAAAAATTTCAAAAAATTTTAAAAATAAACTTGTGTATTTATTGTCTATGAAAATTTGTGAAGGTGGAATCATCAGTATGTCGATTTCGGTTACACTGGCCAAGGGAATTTTGTCAGTATCCTACCAGATGGCATAGCGAGCGTAGCGGAATTCCTACCAGTGAGCTTCGCGATCGAGTGGAAATCCTACCAATGAGCATTGCAATCCTACTCGTGAGCATTGCAAGCATAGTGGAAATCCTACAAGTGAGCATTAACTGCAAGCGTAGCGGAATTCCTACAAGTGAGCTTCGCGAGCATATCCAAAATTCTACATATAGTAATGAACATTGTGAGCGTAACAGAAAACCTATATTCCAGTGATCTTCATGATTTTAGCAGAAATCCTACCAATGACCTTCGCAAGCATAGCAGAAGTCCTATATCCGTGAGCTTCGCGAGCATAGCGGAAGTCCTTATGTGAGCTTCGCGTGTGTTGTGGTAATCCTTCAACAAGCTGTGCTCTCAAAATCATTGGTAAGATTTACAATGTATGCCTTTCTCTCATTTATTTTCACCTCATAGATAAAACTGCGATTGACTTACCTGTTCATTCGAAGGAAGCGTGACACTCGTAGATCTCATATATCTATAAAAGTAACCAGAAAACCAAGCATTTGATAAAACCATGCACAAATAGTACAAAAAGCTAACTTCTACGAGGGGCGGCAAGTCCATTCGCCCTAGTTTCAAATCTTTAAATGTATAAAAGCGAGCCCTCCATCGAATGAGCTACCGTGACGGTTTATTCAAAAGAAGATTTTGAAAAGACTGACCCAACTTTGGCTCGATTAAACCTAGCCCCAACAGGTTATCATATGATTTGACTAAGCTACGGACTCACATAACATGCGATGGCTTCAATATAATTAACCTGGAAAAATTGCCTATATAGTTGTTATAACGAAGGAGAGGTTTAAAGACTTTTTCCCCGATTTATGTGCATTTTAAAAAATCTATTTTATGATTTTAGTCAATATTTTTCTTCAAAACTTGAATCCAAACAACTTAGTAATGTTTGCAAATTAATATGAGTTAATGTGGCTCTGCTACCCCTGTAAAGATTTTTTTTTAATTTGATATAGATGTATCCCCGTGTAAAAATTTGATCCCCCCTTTTTTGTTGCTCCATCCTACCCGTGGGGTCATTATTTGAACAAAATTAAATCTGCACTATATACATGTATAAGGGGGCATGCATATCAGTATCACTAAAGTTGGCCCTGCAGCTCCTGAAAAAAAATTTTAAAGATTGATTTTTTTCTCCTCATGATCCCCTATATTGTGACCAACCTCAGTTACCCTGGGGCCATGGTTTAAAACAAATTTGTATATATACTATCTGAGCATGCTTTTTGGCAAGATTGGTTGAAATTGGCCCATGAAGTGGTTCTGCATTGAGATGTGAAAAGATATCAGACGAACGGATAGACATACAGACAATGTTCAGACAACGTTTGAACAGAAAAGGTCACTTTGAACGTTTCCTTCAGGCGAGCTAAAAATATACACGTATACACATGCGCGGATCAAGAGGGGGAGGGGTCTGGACTTCCCCCTGGAAATTGCAGAGGTATTAAAAATATATAATGAAGCAAAGTGAAAAATAACTTTGACCCCTTTCTAGAAAACGTGGACCCGACCACCACCACGAAATAGATGTTTTTCAAGTTTGGGAAATGGATTTTCCTTTTTTTTTTTTTTTTAAATTTTTTTTTATTTTCCTTGTCAAGAAAGGAGTTTAGGTTTTTTTCATGTCAATAAATTTTTGGGTTGGAAATTTGTTTTTGACTGGGATGGACCCCCTCCCCCCCTGGAAAAAATCCTGGATCCGCGCCTGTATACAGGTGTAAATGATTATATTTACAACTTCTATTGGAATGATGCACTTGAGGAAACAAGCAGACCTACATATTTTTCGGCAAACAGGGGGCGACAGGTTACAAGGGAGAATTAATGTATTTCACTGTATTTCACTGCTTGGACTTTCTCCGAGATTTTGTACTGGTTTGTACTGGTGATGCTTACTTGTACTTGCATGATGTGTCACTTCAATAGACTGATATGTTTGATAATTGGTTTAGTTCAGTTATTATGTCCTTGTTTACATACCTGTTAAGCTGTTTAGTATTCTTCACCCAAGAAATCGCTTAAAATCGGAGACCTAGTCAACTGTCACCTACATATTGGTTATCATGGCGTAATGGTTATGTAGTTCACAGATGGAACGCCATTACTGTCATCATCAGATTGTTACTTATTTCATTCCATAGATGCTTGTTCCCTGAACCTATGAGTCGAATAAATCTTACAATATAATGATAGAGGGCGGAGCCCTCTCACGGGCCCGAAGGGCCCGTGAGAGCGAAGCTCTCCCTATAGGTAACACGTATGTATGTAAAATATATTGAATTCTACAGTAAACTATATTTTTATTACAATACCTATGGAACTGAGAACCTTGTCGCCAATATGGCGTCCATAGTCTTATCCATCTTGAATCTCGCGGCAAATTCCCGCTTAAACGAGATGTTGGTGAATCGTAATTTTAATTCAAATCCTGCGTTAATGAAGTTTCCTCAATTCCAATAATCAAAAACATCCTTACAGTACACATCCTTGTTACTTTCGTTTTCATCTAGGCCTAGCCTAATTTGATCGTCATAGACCCGACATATGACGTCATTCATTGACTGAATCAGCGGAATCTGCCGACTTTTTAACAACCTTTAATAATTGATATTTTATATACGTAATCTCTTTTTAAAAACAGATTTACAACTCTTAATAAACCATACTATGTTTTTGGAGAAATTAAAATAAAATCGGTTTAACGAATTCTAGTGACGTCACTGTCTAGACTGCGTATTATGCACATAGAGGGGCGGATCTTTCTGTGGCCCCTTTCACCAGACTTTAAAGGAATTTATTTAATAATAAAATTTACTAATTACGAAATGTCTTGAGGATTATTCTCAACACACAGCAATTAAGCTAGAAATATAATTTTTTGTGACATAGTATAATTTTCCTGTTGAATAATTTTAAAAAAATGTTTTCATAGTGGTAGAATATCTCCTGAAAAGAATTACTGAATTCTGGTATGGACTCCAGAACAGGGAGGGGTAATGGATTTTAATTTTCTCTCTCTCTCTCTTTAATTCTTGTACCCTATTTGTTTTTGATTACCTGTTTGTTAATATATACATTTGCAGGTGGGGATCTGTGTCTCATTTTTGTTGTTGTGAATTTGTTTATTTATTTTTTTTTTTTGTCCAAATTTTTTTCTTCATTTTTTAAAGTGTCAAATTTCTGTTTCCTGAAGTTCACCATCAAAACAAAAATCTGTTAACATGTGTGAAGCTCAAACTTCCACATTTGATTCTGTTATCAGATGCGGATCCAGGATTTTTTTTCCGGGGGGGGGGGGGGTGTTGGGTTCACCCCAGTCAAAAAAAAATTCCAACCTAAAAATTTCTTGACAAGCAAAAATAAATAAATAAATAAATAAATAAATAAACAAATAAATAAAAAAAATTAAAAAAAAAAAAAAAAAAACAAAACAAACTAAAATCCATTTCCAAAACGTGAAAAATACCTATTTCGTGGTGGTGGTGGTGGGGTCCACGGTTTCTAGAGTGAGTCCAAAGTCAATTGATCCGCGCATGTGTTATCTATAAAATTAGATATTTCATCCGAACAAACACTTCCCAGCTCTCTCTCTATATATATAGTACATGTGACACACTTTAACGGGTCAAATATATAATTTTAAAAAGGTTTAGGATTTCTGATTTTTATTTCAAAAAGTACTTTTAAAAACATAGAACAGAAAATTTATTCAGTCAGTTGGAACACATGGTGGATTATGATAGTATATAAAGTTTAAAATCATATGAGAAACACCAAACAATTTATGATGGGCAGAGAGGTTGCTGTTCAGTTTACATGAAACAGTAAATAAATATATACAAACGTATATATTACTTCAATGTTGCAGCAATTAAACCGCATACTATAAATATATATATATATACCTCTACAGTACCGATCAGTTTCCAAGTACCCTGATAACCCAGAAGGTAGATCTGTCTGTAGTTTGGGTCCCAAGTTCGTCATCTACATGATGTGGTCCCATTGTCCTTATTTGTATTTAATGTCATGACCATACAATGGGAGTAACTGATGAGAATTAAATGACTTTATGTTTCTATATTACTGTCTTTAAATGTGCATGTAGTCATGAAGAATAAAGAAATGATGCTCAGGAAAGTCTGTTTATTAATTGTTGGACAGATACAAACGTTTTAGAGTTCTAGGGCCTGGGTAGGTCGAATCCTTGACTTGTCCAGTGCACGCTCTCTCTTTCCCCAACATACTATTTGTTGAGTGCTCTGGCTAGGCAACTCGTAATGAAACATCATAGTGTAAGTTTACCAGATACCCTTAAATTTCATTATTTGAATGAAAAGTATTTGAGGTATAAAAGAATGATTTTTTTTCAAAAGGACTGAGGTCTTTGTTATGGTTTTCTGACATTGATTACAATTAAATTTTAACACTGATTTATCATTAAAGAATAAAACATGGATATGTTCTCTTGCTGGCTCCGCCCTCACTAACGGTCGCACTGTCTAACATATTAATTTTCTCTTGCTATTTTTCGCAGACAGAAGAAGAAGAATTTTTTTTAAAAGGGGTCGGGATATGACCAAGGCTGTTTGTGTCTCAGGGACGGGTGAGATTCACTCCGGAACTAAAAGTGCGCATGCGCAAAAACATCAAACCCGATCATAATTACCCAAGTCAACATGGCGGCGTCCATGAATATAAGAAAGCTCAATCAATCAATGTGCGCTCTTCTTAAACTGATCGTAAGTGAACAATTCCTACTTCTTATTCAGTAAAAGCGTTTCTAATTTACGTTATAATATATATATTTGTTATTGGAAACAGTATAGGTATTAAATTATTGTGTGTGTGTGGCCGGGGGGGGGGGGGGTTACATATGTATAGCGTGGGGGGGGGGGAATTATCTTTAATGAAAATTTACATAGTAAAATATATATAACTTTCTCCAAAAGAGTGAAAGAAGAGTGAAGGATGACCCCCCCTCCCAGGCCTACACACACACAACCCCAACCTATGGGCTTTTAAAAAGCTAGGATGGTGTGAAGGGGAAGAAGAAAAGGTTAGGAAAGAATCCTTGGTGAAAAATCTGGCAAAAGAATATTTTACATTTATAATGCAATGAATAATTTTTTTTATCTCTCTGTTTTTATTTTATTTATAAATAATTTAATTTTGTTTGTATTCTAGCCTCTGATTGGTTAATATCCAAAAAGGAACACAAATTATTGTATAACCTGGTTTGGTATGGGGACACACCCCCCTGACAACCAGCTGAATCATCTGTATCCATACAATCCTCTCATTTCCAGTCCTCGGGATTCATGGAAAATTCCAGATTTAATAAATGTACCTTTAACTTCAAACATTAATTCGATCTTACCACATGTAAACGAACAACAAGGCTGCTAGGCCTATGCATCAGTTTTTACCTCCCCTCGCTTCCCATCACTTCCGTTACTTCCGTTACTATGGTTGTATTTTTGAGCGGCAAATTTGAACTAATAAAAAGCAACGAAATTTTACACCCATAGTTATTTAATGATTTTAAAATTAAATTATAAGGAATGACTCTAATTCTTGGCCAAATTATTCGAGTATAACCTGGTTTGGGTCAGTTTACGCTGTTTTATAATCCGCTTCGTGGATTATAAAGCGTAAACTGACCCAAACCAGGTTATACTCGAATAATTTGGCCAAGAATTAGAGTCATTCCTAAAATAATTCAATGTTGAGACTAGCTGTTGAACTATTAAAGTAATATCACATGTTATATTAGTTATCAATCTGAGGGATAAATTTAATTTTATTTTTTTCTTAATTTTATTTCTTTTTTCTTTTTTGGAAAACGTAACATACATGTATGTTACCATAGATGTGGACCCCTTTACTAGGTTCAATGTTGGCAAGTTCATGTTAAGATAAGTAGGCAAGTACAAAGTACAATATAAATTTTTCACCTTTCAAATTTCCACTAATAAAAAAATGAACTTATTTCATCCCTTTTTGGTAAAATAATCATAGCAATTGACAAACATTTTAATCAAAACACAGGAATCTCTTAAATCCATGCAGTTTTCTGTGAATGATGACCTATTGCTCCAAGACTAGTTCACTAAAAATTGTCATTGAAATATGCATTTTTCTCCAGGTCCTCATACTGAGCTGGAGTTTTGCATACTCTGCAAAAGTTATAATGGAGGGAATGACTATGTCAACCTAAAAACCTCTCCTTTGATATGAGATATCAAAATCACAACTTATAAAGTATAGTTTACTCTCATAATTCAAAGCAAACTAATATTTTAATTCAGTTCATCCTAGATTGGACAGATGAACACTAGGGGTTCCACCCCATGCAGACACTCGCCATGCGTTCACAATTACATATGTTTATTTTTCTTATGCAGATTGGTCGTATGGCTTAAAGTTATTAATAAAGAAAGAAAGTATATTTAAAGAAAAAAATATTTCAACCCATTATCTCAAAATTGGGGAAAATACAAGGCTGGATTATAAATTTATTAAGTATTTGAGGCTTCGCCGCCTCGGGAAATAGTTTCCTCCCTCGGGGAACCATAAATTTGCTATTTCCCTCATACCCATTCCATAACTGTATACTATTGAATGAAATTATTGCACTTGGAGGTAATTTGATGATCATGTTTGAAAAAAAGTATCATCATGATATTATAAGTCTTTTTTATGAACATAATTTGTAATGAGATTCAATAAGGTATAATATATGGTTCTTTTTTGCCAGCAATACCTTTGAAAAGGCCATTAAAATCAGCTAATTGGCCCATGATTTTATTGAAAGCATTGGATATTAATTTGGGTTTATCCATCTGTCTGTCAGTCTATCTGTTACACTTTAGAAATAAGGTATTGTTTTGAATTTTTTATCATAATGTAAAATATGGATCAAATCCCTCATGGTAGATTTGATCATATACCAACCCAAATTTACATCATGATATAAATTTTAAAATGATACCTTATTACTTATTTTTACATGCTGGACCGATTTATAACAATTGTTTGCACACTTAAGTTTTAAATCCATGAAATGATTTATTTTTTCAAACTTCAATGGTATAAATTGAATGTGTGAACAAGTTGACTGCTTATGACATCACTGTAAAATTATGTCAATCCTTTATGACAATGAATTTATGGTCATAATTGACAAACCTATTTGTATACAGAATTAAGTACTGTAAACATATTACACATAAATAAGAACATAAAAACTGTGCTAATTCAAATCTGTGCTAAATTGTTCAAAAATCAATTTCCGCTAAATATCATACATGCTAAATATAATACTTTTACAGTACGTCTTCTTCAAATAGTATTATATAAAGGAAAACATTTGCAATTGTAAATATATATATGTATATAACTATATATACATATATAATACCTGAATTTCTAAATGATATCCCTAAGAGCCTTCTTAAACCAGCTTTAATGTGAAATTTAAATAATTACCTATGACTTACAAAAGATTCTTTTTGATATTGAGGTCAAAGTAAGCTCAGAATTGTGTGTGTTTTAATTAATTTGCAGGGTAAATGGTCAGCTTGGATTCCAGCAGAGGGTGAGAGTGCCACTATCAATGATTTGGGAGGAGGATCAAATTGAAGACAAAAGATGGTAAAACTTCAGTCTTGATATTCACTACACATGCTAAAGGAGTCACTTATATAAATTCAAATAACAATCTTCACCGAGACTCTAATTCAAATAAATGAAGTGCTTTGTGAAATTATTATTTTAATCTTTGAATTTAATCTTAAATTAGGTTATAAAGTAAGAAAAGGCTTCAAGCAGAAGAAATCTTAATTTATTGAACATCTTGTTGATTAGGAAAGCAAAATATACAACTTACAAAGTTAGAATATATTGAATGCATAATTTGTGATTAGCATTTCTTGTAGTTAATATCTTTTCTTTTTCTTTTCATGTGTGCAATCCTAGAAGCACTCAGAAATGGACCTATAACTTGTGCATTAAGTCCAGTAGCAGGTTGGCAATGGTAGACAGACTTTTGCCTTAGGCTATCGCTCATTTGGTTAAGCTGGCAGTGCAGGAATTCATCTCAGGATCATGTGTTTTGTTGGGTGATGAGGAGTTCCTTTTATACCCTCAGAATATTGCCAATCTTTATCAGATTTCCTTATCCTGACATTTACAATCCAGAGAGAACTTAATTAGTTAATGTTTACATTTTAAAAGCATGTTTGAAGTACCAGTAATTTTTAGCATTCATTTGTTTTAGCTCACCTGAACCAAAGGGTGAAGTGTCAGCCTTTCTGATTGAAATCTGTCCTTTGTTGTCAATGTATTTCTATATATCTTTTCACATATTTGAACTGTTTTCCAGAACATCAATTTTCAACCAAACTTGGCACAAGGCATCCTTGAGTAAAGGAAATTCAGTTTCTTCAATTAGAGGACTATACCTTCTTGGAAGCAGTGATAATCAAGAAAAAGCAAAAATTCGGGGAGAGGGGTGGTCTTCAGGCATGGCTGTCCTCATTGTATATTGAAAATGCATTAAATTTTTGCAAATCTTATTCTCTCTTCTGTAGGCATTTGCCAGGCAAATCAATTGAAAAGTTGTAAAGAGCAAGGGTGTTGTTACCACATATGTAAAATTCATAACCACAGGGTCAGGGTTTCTGCTGCCTTGGAAATGCACAATTGATTATGTAGGGTATTTTCACTCAACTTTGAGAGAAGTTAGTCCCCTTTGATTATTCAACAACGATAATGAAAAAATTGGGTGACCACTAAGGTCCTTTGGCTTTTTGTTTTTTGTCAAATTATGGATCCTTGGATAAGGTTGAGGCTAAAATAGTGTATGAAATGAAATAACATTTTTAAAGCATTCTTTTCTACAATAAGGTCAATTTAGTTACATGTATATTGATAATGTACATATCCAGTATGTACAATGTAGTTTGATAATGAAGTCCTTCCATTTTGAGTGAATTTAAATTTAGTTTAATTATAATCCCTCGGGGCCAAGGTAGGGTCACCATATTGGGTCAAAATTTTTTTATGGGAATAACGAGGAATTTTTTTTTTAAAAAGTTCTTCAGAAGAACAGGGCTAATATGACTTTGTGAGAGTTATGGCCCATGGGCGTCCCTTTTTCCCTTTTTATTTTGGTTTGTTATTTTAGCACTTTTGGTGCATGTATAAAGGTTCTTTATTGGAAAAAAAAGAAAGAAAAAATGTTTTTTAACTATTTTAAATGATGAAGCCCAGACAGCTAGTACTCTTGAAAGTTACCTTATAATGTAGTTTAACCTGCTTCATAAAATGTAAATTAAAAAAACAACATATACATAAATTTACAAAATTATTTAATTATTAATTTACATAATTATTATCAATATGTACATAAATTTACAAAATTATTTAATTATTTAATTATTAATTTACATAATTATTATCAATATCTTTCAAAAGATTCTGATTCATTTTTTTTTACCTCATCCAATATCTGAGAACATTTTTTACCCATTTTTCCTATTAAAGCAAATAAGAATGTAAGCTGATTATATCTGGGTAAGTCAAATATTTATATCTCATGTGTTATGACATGCCCATGCCTGTACATAGATCATTCAAAAAACTTTGTTTAGTTAACATTTATTGTTTATAATTTGAAAATCTTATTGAATAAAATGATATAATAGGCAGACACTTTTATAAACAAATGCAGGATAAACTAAATACATGTGCATAATTGTATGAGTGTAAAGAATATCACTAGTACAATTGTCACCTTTATTTTAAGAATAAAACATTTTAAAGTTTGAATTCATATGTCTTTTTATTCAGCATGTACATGTATGTTGTCATAATAAAAATATTATGAAATTAAATTATGATTATTCTGAGTTATTTTTATCAAGGTAAATTGATATACTGCTTATACAAATGTTTGGCTCAATGTTTGCTGTTTAATATTTGAACAATTCACATAAAGATTAAAATATGTGAAAGCCTGGGACTTCTTCTTGTAAATTTTTCAAACATGAGTTTTTATTATAATTCTGTAGTACACGTAATATAAAAGTTAGTATTAAAATAGTGTTACACAGTTTTTATCTGTATTCTTGTACATTTATTTACAGTACTTTTCATTTTTACAAAACAAACATGCATAAACACATGCAAACAAATACACCTACCCATGGCAAAAATAAAATACATTTACCATGATGCTTGCAAAGTATAAATTTGTTTGTTCAAAATGAAAAGATGGCAACCTACAATATTTATTTGAGAGGTACTAAATAAAATGTATTTGCAAATTCAGATTGTTTAGAGGACGACCATATATTTGAAAGGGGGGGGGGCTGCTAGTTTTTTGAAACATATGGTAATGTTGGAAATAGATAATTTTTCCCCAGCTGGCAAGAATTTTTTTTCATTGCCTGTTGGTAACCCCCCCCCCCCCCGACAACCACCACTACCAAACTACACACACCCCACAAAAGAGAATTGTGGAGTAAGTCTGTTTTTTTTAATTATCTATCTAATATTTTTTTCATATATATAATTATTTTTTTTTATTGCCTGTTGGTACCCCTCCCCCAAATAGAGTTGTGGAGTAAGGCTGTTTTTTTCCTTTTCTTCTTATTATTATTTGCTTCTTTAACTGTTAAACATAAATAATTCGTCCCTAAATATCTTGGAAATAAACAATCTTCTAGTTTGAAAATAAATAAATAATCTAAACACCCCGCTACGCTACCCCCCCCCTCCCCCCTCCCCCCCCCCCCCGAATTAAACTATCGTCCTCTTAAAATGTAGAGTTGACTCAGTTAGGAGTATGCATTATTTTAAATAATAAAATACTTTTTTGAGTTATTTCAGCATAATTGTTACGAAAAAAAGTTTTATATATCGGAAATAGTTGAGTTACTCCGGAATATACTATTTTAGAGTGAAAATTCGGTGCATGCGCTTTGCGATTTCCGGAGTGAATCTCACCCGTCCCCGAGAAAAATCTGTTTTTAATGAATGCTAGTTAAATCGGTACCAAGTAAAATCGGTACTTGGTAAAATCGGTACTTGGTGAAATCGGCACTTGTTAAAATCGGCACTTAGTGAAATCGGCACTGAGTAACGATAACAGTCGAATCGTAAAAATCGTTTCGCCTATGTGCCACTATGTTAAACCGCTTTACTGTAAGATATGTTTACTGGTATGCTGGTTGTGTAAATAACACATTCCGAATAAAATACATATTTTGAAGGATTATTTTACCATATTTTATCTAAAAAATAAATATCAACTCGTTATGTGAGTCGAAAGTACGGCATCAAGTTTCTTATCTGGCACCGGAAACATGAAAATATGAAGGTTGCCATTACGAATCAAGCCACCTAGCGGTACACGAATTTTTTCGATTTTCATCCTAAAAGAAAGAAGCATTGTACGTACAACTCATCTCAGGTTGAAGATAAGAAACTTCTCGAATAAAAGAGTTCATCCGGTGACAGAAGAGCCCAGCAATTTCAAATGTAAGCACTAATGAAAAATAGGGTTCAGACAAAATTTCATATTATAAATTAATTATGCAATACGCATAAAATGGCACACATTATTTATATAGAATAGACATTCCTGAATCGAATATCATTTGTTACTCATCATATTATGCCTGCGCAAAAGAGCGCTTTTCATCTGATTCTTACGAAGCGACAATTTTTCGGAAGAAGTTATCCCCCTTAGTCACTCTTCAATGTTCAGGGAAACAGATTAAATTCTACCTGTTTCCAATAAATGATTTTAAAGTGAAGTTTTAATTAATTAATTATCAAAAAAGGTTAAATGTCACAGATTATAATAAATCACGTAAAATTTAATCTTTTTTTTTTTTTTTTTTTTTTTTTTTTTTTTTTTTGAATTTAAAAAAAGAATATATTTTCTTTGCTAATTTTATAAGTGTACAGATCCTTTGCCGGAAACTAGAGATAGTGAACATGGTGAAATATACCATATTGTCAACGGTAAAAATGATTATGAAAATTCCATTTTAACTGTTAGATTACAATCAGGCCTCCTCACAGTTACTATAATTGTTTAGTGAATGTCACTGTGATGTACCCAGCCACAGGACTGTCAGAAACTGAGGGGTATTGAATAAAAGGTAAAGTATATTGTTTATTCTTTATTTTTTTTAATGTCAGATTTATAGGATGAATATAAATTCACTTTACAACTTCATTCCCTGACTAACATAAAAACCTTTTAATTTTTATATTTTTACATGATATCTTAATTAACAACCTGGAAATACAGAATGAAGTATTATTTACATATATAACTTGCTGAATTCATGTACATGTATATGCTTAATAGCATAGTGCCCTTGTTGAATATAGATTTCTCTTCAGAAGCATTTTATATTTTATTCATTAATACTTCTGATTTTAGCTCACAACAACACTATAAAAATCCTAACAGTATCTCTCCCTCTCTCTTTCCACAGATATCCTTTTTTAGTACAGCATTGCATACATCGGAAATGAAGCTGTGTTCACCTGTAAAAACTACCAGAAGATTGGCAAAAGAAAATCTTTAAAAAAAAATGTTTCGAAAGAATAAAATTATTTCAAAGGTTTATTGCTTTGCTTTTAAACTAAAGAGAATGTGTTTTATTCTTTGACACAAACCTCAGTTTTATCCTGTTCTCTAGGCTATTTTATGTTTCATAAATTATATAATTTTGACTTCAATAAAGTTTGACGGTAGGTGTCTTTTAAATGCCGTAACTTTTTAACATGGTGTAGTCAATGTTAATGTATATCGGGATCGGTATTCAAAATATCGTAATCAAATACTCATGCCAGTGACAGATGCCTTAATTACAATTTAATTGCCCGACGCCACGTGCGTCAGGCAGTATAAGGATTAATTTTTTCAAGATCCGAAACTAAGCGATCATTCTTAATGAACTAGATTTTCTGGAAGCTGACTTACACTGGAATTTGTTTCCTGCATTTAAACAAATACAGTTTGCTGAAGAAATAATCGTATTACTGATGCAAAATAATGATGTGTTTAATTCCTTCAGTTTTTTGGCATGCACATGTTTATTCTTTGCGATTCTTTGTACGGGCATGTCCGTGTAATATTTTTTCTGCGTTTCTAAACTACTGGATCAGTCCATTTGCCTTCTACAAAAGGGGTGACACAATCATTTCGCGCCAAATGTCACATGTAAATTATCTTCGCGCCTTTTTCTTGGATTGCTCTATTGAATGGGTGTGATACTTCTATGGAAATAAATAAGGTTTATTCTTTTAACCTGATTCTTCAGCTTCAGATTTTTTATTAACATAAATTTTATCTCATTTTTAAAAGAACACATTGTATATGGGCAGGCAACACTATAGCAATGGATTTGCTGATTATTCTTACTATTTATCCCATAAGTAAACTAGTCCAATCATAAGCAAACTCCCTCGACCTAGTAAATGGGACATCCCTTCTTGATTCAGTCTGTTTCCCACCTTTAATTTCAATATTACATTTATTAATAATGTACGTTACAAGGTTAGGTTTTTAAAAAAGCTTAGAAAGTCAGCCAGTAGCATATTATTTCATGCTGTGTGATGAACAAGGATAGTGACAATAGTAGGTCAGTACCCATAGAGGAATGGGCTTAACTCCCGTAAGGTTCTAAGCAAAGAATCGGCAAAATGAAGAAAACATCATGATCTGTACTAGTTTTCATTTCATATAAAAGCACGTTATTATAATTATGAGAAAGGTCCTGAAATCGATTGAAAAGAAAGACTAAACAATAGTAAAACTGCACATAAAGATGTATTTTAAACTCATTTATAATACATGTACATGTATATGGTAAGACCATCAGCGCGTGAGTTTCGTCCGGGGGGGGGGGGGTGTTATTAGTATCTTGTTTTGCTCTAGCTGTAAAGTGTACAGTCCATGCATTTACTTTGAGTTCTAGAGCAGCATTGAAGCATTTTTGTCTCAAACACTTCAAGAAAAGGCAGTTAAAACTGTTCATAATTTACTTCGACGTCGAGAACGACGGAAAACAGACCAGTCTATAAAAAGAGGCCGTCTCATCAATCTATCACTGACCAGAGAAGCGCGCCCTCTAGTAAGAGAGAACATGTAATATGAATTTCTTTAGAATCATCTAACTATTTTCCCAAAATTATAATCTACGCTATCGCACTTAAAGTTAGAGTTTCATCCCAACGTAACTTGTCAGCCCGTGGGCTAACTAATAAATGATTGAATAGTGGCATTTCTTAGATATTCGTTAATCCACTGAGAAGTCAATTGTATCTTGTGTCATGAAGTATCGCAACTATGTCGCTCCTTGATGACGGAAACGTTTAGCACCTCTCTTGCTTATACGTTCCATAGATATTGATTGATTAGTCAGGCAAGCTTTTTGAAAAGCTATTACTTGTGCAGGAAATAAATTTTTAACTGGTAGTATTAGAGAAGTGTCTGATGGCAAGGGAGAAACTTATGTTAATAGTACTAAAGAAATGTTATATGATATTTCAGGTAAAGAAAGTGATCAAAAAAGTATTTTAGAATCTGTATCTTGTTTTATGACAGATAGAAGTTCTACTGAACAAAAAGTTAATTCTATTTTATCGAGTGAAATTTCTCATGATGTTCATTCTTTTAAATGTTCTGTGCACCCTCTTTTACAATTTTCAGATGTTTGTGTACAAGAATTTTATGATATTGAAAAAGAATTAAATATTCATTTTGATGGACATTGTAGTACACCAAAGGATCCTTATGTTATGTTTATTTTAAGATGTGTATCAAAATTGTTTTTATGCCCCCGGATCGAAAGATCCTGGGGGTATATTGTTTTTGTCCTGTCTGTCTGTTTGTCTGTTTATCTGTTTGTCTATTTGTCCATTTGTCTGTCTGTCTGTTGTCAACTTTAACCTTGCCCATAACTTTTGATTGGTTGGAGCTATGACTTTCATATTTCACCTGTGTATTCCTTGTGACAAGACCTTTCTTTGGGTACCATCATATTTGACCTTTTGACCTTAACCTTGGAGTTTGACCCACTTTTGCAAAATTTTATGAGACTTTAACCTTGGCCATAACTTCTGGACAGTTGGTGCTTGGGGTTTCAAACTTCACATGTGTATTTTTTGTGACAAGGCCTTCCTTTGGATACCAACAACTTTGACCTTTTGACCTTGGAGTTTGACCTACTTTTGAAAAACTTTAACCTTGGCCATAACTTTTGAACAGTTGGTGCTTAGGGTTTCAAACTTCACTTGTGTATTCCTTGTGACAAGACCTTCCTCTGGATATCAACCACTTTGACCCTTTGACCTTCACCTAGGAGTTTGACCTACTTTTGAAAAACTTTAACCTTGGCCATAACTTTTGAATGGTTGATGCTAGGGCTTTCATACTTCACATATGTAATCCTTGTGACAAGACCTTCCTTTGGATACCAACCACTTTGACCTTGACCTTGACGTTTGACTTTTATTTAAAAAACTTTAACCTTCGCCATAACTTTTGAACAGTTGTATCTAGGTCTTTCAAATTTCACAGGTGTATTCCTCGAGACAAGACCTTTCTTTGGGTATCAACATTTTTTATCTTTTGGCCTGGATTTTGACTTGCATTTGAAGAAACTTTAACCTTCGCCATAAGCCCCCATACGGGGGCATCAGTGTTTCACAAACACATCTTGTTTAAAGATGGAGTGGGTGATCCACATTTTACTCGTATATTTGTTAGAAGTCATGGAACAGACAAATTCCCTCTTATGGACACAAGAGGAAATCGTTTTAATTTGTGTTTTTATAATGCTGCTGGTGCATTATTTATTCATAAACTTCTATTACAATATCTTTTATCCTCAAAAAGTTCTTTTAATTTTGTTATGAATGCTATTGTTTCTTCATCGCAGAGCAAATTATTTTTAACAATTTTAAGAGCTCTTGGTATTATTTGTAAATTTTTAACTGAACCATACTGGAAAAAGACTTTGGAAGTATCGAGTACTGCAAATATGAGCACTGTCTATCAGAGATTTTTATATGTTTTAAATGTTATTAATGAAAACCCTTTTGTATTGTTGAAGCGGGAAATTAAACTATTTGAAGGTCCAGATTTTTATGATCCTGTGTCTGATTTTTTATACTCTGTGTCAGTAAATGATGATCTTACCTGTGTTTTTATTAAGAGATGTACTACTGTTTTAATAGCGAAGGCAAAGAAGTTGTTTGCAGATTTTTTAGATTGAGGAAAATATCTTAATGCATGTTCAAAGAATTTTTTTAAAGAATGTTCATCCTGTTCTACAAATAATATCAGTATTGAAAGACTAATGGGTCAATTAGATTTTAAAGTGAAATATGCTGCCACATCATCTGTAAATACTATTGAGAGTGTTTTAATGTTTAACAGTAATGATACTATAAATTGGTTGGCAAAGAAAAGTGAGGATGATCAGAGAAAAATTATTAATAATGCAAGAAAAGATAGTAGAACATTTTTATTAGAAAATAGAAGAAGATTTATTACAGAAACATTTACAAATTATAAGAGAAAAGGAGGAAGAGACAAAGAAGAAGAAGGAACGACAGACTGAAGCAATTGAGAAGGCATTAGAGGATATTAATATTCATGGATTGTGGCAATCGTCGGAGGAGATAAGTCATAGATTAAGTCAACTAAAAACAAAGAAAGAGAAAATGACAGCCTTGAAGACACAGATTAATATATATAAAAAGGTTTTTAGAGTGGAGAAAGAGTTGAAACATTTATTGTGTTTTAGTAAAAAAGGAAAAGTGTTTGATGAAAAAAAAATTAAAAGAAAATTTAATAACACTATTAAAAGAAAGGAAAAACCAACAAGAAAGCAATACATGTACCACCAATCCTGAAAACTTTGTCTTAAGAGATATATATCACACATGGACTGATAATGGAGAGGATGTAGAATGGGAGGGGCAGATTTTAAGCTACAGCAATGGAGTGTTTAAAGAAAAGTCAATTAAAAAAGAGTTACATAATTAATATCACTTTATTTAAAATTCACAAAATAATATTGCAACATTTGAAATAAACGTTGCAATTTTACATAAAATATAGCCTTTAAATTATAAGAGAGGTATGTAACACTTTGAACGTACCAGAATTATAATGATTTATATACAGTTCATTTCTTGTGTATTTTTTCAAAATTTTATTTCAATCTATGAAAACTTTTCAGTTTGATGTAATGAATAATTTGCAATGTTTTCATATAATGATTGAAGGAAAACTTCAAGTTACATACCCCGGTACCTCTTGCTCTGAATATTTATGGTTTCAGGGTTTTCTTCCTTTTATTTTAAATTAACATTATGAACTATATGTTTACAAACCCATTGATTTAAATGTTTTTCTTAAAATGTATTATGTTGTTGATTTTAAGATAAATTTAACTGCTATGAAATTTTTTAGAAATGGGTTTATAAACAAGGAATTTGATGCATGATGTATTGATATATGAAGGATTTGTAATGATGCCTATATACACCCATACTTTTATGACAGCATGTCAAAGCATGCAGATTTTAATTTTTATCCTTACTCTAAGATTCATTGACTACAAACACAAATACTGTGAATTCATAGAAATAGGAAATGTTTTATTGGTTCCCCAGCTATATATATATATATACATGTATTATGATTTTTGGATACCCATAAATTTAAAAAAAAAAGATATAGCAAAGTATTTTGACAGGTCCAATGGAAATGATTATAAGTGACTTTTACTGTATTTATATTGACAAAGTCTAACATACTTATTTCCCATTGGATAAAGAGTGTTTGTCCTTTAACATGTTTAAAAACAAAACAAACACAAAGTAGAGCACTTATATATGTTATGAACACTATTTAAAATGTTTCTGTCTTTATGTTCTTGTCTTTGTGCAATGTGACTATACATGTATATGTGAATGTATAAGAAATGTAAATCTATATGAAATATGTAAAAATATAATGGTTTATTGAAATCATAGAAAAGCAAAATAATACATGAAGAATAAGACATAAATGAGTTTCACATATTACCATTATTGCATCAGTGACTATAATTTCATTCAAGTTAGTACAAATATATATGCTAATATCTATATATTTATTGAATTTAGGTTAGGCACTGGAATGATAGTGAGAAGACAGACAGTAGCATATTTGAGTTAAGAGAAAGAGAAATTAAAACAGACATCAAGGAAGGAAATTTATTTTTCAAAGGTAAGTTTCAAATACATTTTAATTTAATTTTAAATAAACATTGAGATGATTGACAAAAATTAATGCTTTTATGTTTATATATTAAAATGCCTATTTATGTTTTAGACACAGCAGCAAAATTGGATCACAGTTATACCACATTTTGAAGCAGACTATAAGGTATGTCATACAGAGTTACCTTCAAACTGCTGATTAAATTTATTGGAGTTATTCCCCTTTGGTAACATTAATAGTGTGATTCTATTCATATATAAATTTAATTTGCATATTAATTTGCAAGCAACCAATGAAAATCTCTTTATTTATAACTATCTTACACACATACAAACAATATTATAATAATTTAGAATTAAAAAAATCATTTCTTATTTTTAGGTGGAATACATGTAGCTACAGATGTCAGATGACTGTCGGATGTTTTTCTCATGTCTCTTCCCCAATTATTGGTAATTGTGTATATTTTATATTATTTGTTCATTATAATACAATAAAACTACTATAGTACTTATCACGCAACCAATGTTTGTAAACAATTAGAACAACAGAAACTGAAAAAAATCAAAGATTTTAATTTAAGTGCATAGTATCTATTCAACTGTTCAAGATATGTTATTCAAGTCACACAATTGTTCTGAAAAATGTGGTTCTAATCCTGATTTAACAATATTATCAGACTTAAAACTGTCAAGCATTCACTGGACAGGAGGTCCATAGATGGCAGCACACTCTTTAAGTAGACGACTTGCGCTGATTTCTCTTTCACAATACTCGGTCCAAAGTTTGAATACTTTCCCCTGGACATGTCTAGATCTTTTTCTCTGGTAACGTTGCAGCTTTCCCTCAGTCACCAGCCTCAGTTGCAGTGGAATGTCCTTGGCCTCTGTACAGTTCTTGTACAAGGCTGTAGAAGGGCACTGGTCCTCTTCCTGCAATGGCACTGTTAAGATGTTATGCCAACCCTCTACATCATTGTTTGTTCTGATGGCAGTCATGAATATACTCCAGTAGTCAATTTTAAACACTGTGCTGGTGATCCAAGTCCTGTAGATATAGTCCATGACAGGCACCATGGCTCTTGGAGCTCGTGCATCCAGCTGGTGAAAGGTGTCCTCAGTGTGCTCTGGTGGAAGAAATGGTAATGCCAAAACTTGTCGCGTAAAGTGGTACACATCGTTCCTCTCATTGTAGGCTCTCTGAAAGGTAGAAGTATATCATTCACTTAACATGAATATAATACATGAACGCAAATTGCCATTCAAAAGAATTATTCATAGTTTTTATTTAATATTTAGGCCTTTCCAAGTTTTTTCTTTGTACAGCGTCCACCTTAAATTAAAAAAACCTAGTATCTTTCTATCCAGAAAACCAAGAGTACAATAATTGTAGAATTTCTCATCGTTCGAGAAATCTCCACAATTACAGAAAAAAAAAACTTGGATAAATCTTATCAACACTGATCATTGTATTGCATGTACCTGTAGACCATGTTCCTGGACTTTCCTGAAGACAGCCTGTGACCAGTGAAAGGCACATCCTTGAATGGCATGTCTGGGGAAGTGCTCTTTCAGAGCTTGCCATAACCCAGCCTCAAAATCTGCCACAAAACCTTTCAAGGAAATATGCTCTGGCAGTTGATGGTCAATGAACCTCAGTACCTGATTGAAGTAAAAAGTATGAAACTACAATTAGTACATTATTTATCTAATGATTTTAAATAGTCATATTTAACAATACACTGACAATAACCTATGTTCAATAATATATAAAAATTATATATATATATATATATATATATATAAATTTTTAAATGTATTTTTAGATAAATTACTTACTTGGTAATAATCTTCTTTTTTCCTTCCAGACATGATGCAAAAAACAAGGGGTATTTGTTTCATGTGGTCACCAGATTTTACAAAAGCATGTATTGAAAACAACTGCTTCCAGGGGTTGTTAACCACACGAAAGGTGCCGTCCATATACCATGTTTTTGCCTTGCTTAACAACTGCAGTTGTCTCTCAGTGTAAAAAATGATGTGACGATTGCCATCTACCCAGATATTGCGCTGCAGGAAACCTGGAGTCTTTGTTGAGAGGAAATCCAAGTCTAACTTTAAACATAATAATAAATCACAAGTCAGAATAAATTAGTAAGTTTGCAAAACATGGCACTACCAAAATTTGAAGTCCTTTAGGTACTTTTTCTTGCTTTTTCTTAAAAAAGATATGGCAATGTTATTTTAAGTGTTATTATAGGTACTTGGAAGTGAAAGTGTTAAATAATTCAATGCAATAACTAGTGAAAAAATATAACATATTAGATCACTATATATAGTATTTATAAATAATGTAATGTTAAAGTACCTCATCATCCATAGTTGCAGGGTCTTTGGGTCTGACATTTTGTCGGATCCGATTCCCTGTCCTTACAAGGTAGCCAGGGTTAGGCCTGCTTGGTTCTGGTGCTGCTGGATCTGCATTGTATTAAAAAACAATGTAATTACAATGTATTGGTATTGGTGTTTTATTAGGTTGTTCTTTGGTTTCATTCATTAAAAAAAATATAATGAGCAATTATTTTTTCACTCTAAATAAGAAAATTGAAATAAGAAAATTGTGAACACCTCTTAGATCCATAAAATATTAGTGACTTAGCACCTCTGAAAAACACAGCGGGGGGTATTTGTCCCTTTTGGACAGTTCTACTTTGTAATTGTTTTTATAAAGTAATTTGTTGCTATGCTTTATCCACCATGTTGCTATGCACTGCAAAGAATTGTTGAGAGTTTAGAATTTTTTCAAGTGGACTCATTAAAATTTCTTTGAATGATATGTAGATTTCAACCTGAATTTTGTCTGTTCTTACATATTAATCTATTGAGCTTCACGCCACTCGCTATTACTGTGTGGAATTATTTTTAAAAAGATTTGGAAATTTTGCAACATAAAACAAAATACAGTTGAACTTCGGTGTCTCGAACATGGATATCTCGAATACCATGGATATGTGAAAGTTATTTTGAAGTCCCAACTACTTATTCCTTAAGTGTTTTACCCAGGATATCTTGAATCCTCGATTATTGAAGGATTTTCTCGGTCCCTTCGAGTTCAAGATAACGAGGTTTGACTGTGTTTGTAGTATGTATTTAATAATTTTTTTATTACACTTACTTCAGTCACTAACTGCCAGAAAGCTTGATGAGATGAAGATAGACATGATTTTGATGAGTCCTCCATGTCAACCATTCACTAAAGAAACTGGATGCTGAAGACATTAGAACCAGCTCATTCCTTCATCTGTTGTCCTTACTTCCAAGGTATCACTGGCTATGTTAATTACAAAGTTTAGTTTTACCTGTGTTCATATTTCATAATATAACTTATAATGTACATCACAGAAATATACCATAAACAACCTCCCTCTGTAATGAGAACATGTATATTAATTTTGAACAATGTACTGCAATAACAGTAGTTTCTTTTCTGGATAAATCTAATTTTATGTGGAAAATTGTCCTAGAAATCAATTTTCTTAATGTTAATGTGGCAGTCAGGCGGGTTTGATCCACGGTGGCCAGATAGCTTGGTAGAGCACCTGACTGGAGATTCAGGGGGCCCAGGTTCAATTCCTGGTCTGGTCCCTTGCATTTTTCTCCTCTTGCATTATATTTGGTGCTGTGCCATGCCCTGGAAGTGACAGTTGAAAGACCTGCCAGGGAAGGGCCTGGGTTAGTGTCTTCAGGGGCCAAATACCTTTAAGGAGGGAGGAATGTGGCCGTTAGGCAGGTTTGATCACCAGTGGTCAGATAGCTCAGTTGGTAGAGCACCTGACTAGAGATTCAGGGGGCCCAGGTTTGAATGCCAGTCTGGTCCATCGCATTTTTCTCATCTCCCATTATATTATATTAGGTACCAAATTCAAATTTTTTTAATGTAGGTTAAACAACTGCCCAAAGTACATCCTTGTTGAAAATGTGAAAGGCTTTGAAGAATCTGACACTTGCCTGAAGTTACGTGAAACATTAAGGGAATGCAACTTTGCATATCAGGTATTTAATTTCCTGAGAAAATGTTCCTGACATTCAGCTTTGTATTATTTTTCATTTATATGATTTTTAACCATCATTTGTTATTAATTATTACATATGAATTCAATACAGGAGTTTATGCTTTCACCACTCCAGTTTGACATTCCCAATTCGAGACTACGGTATTACCTCATAGCTAAAAGAGCACCTTTAAAGTTTTCTTTTGAAACTTCAGCAGAGGTATTTTGTTTTGATTTTTTATGTTGCAGCCTTTACTCTTGTAATTACTTTACAGCATGTGTAGTGCATGTGACTCCCCCCCCCCCCCCCCCCTTTTTTTAAATGATGTAATAATAGTAATGTTAGG
Organism: Saccostrea echinata; assembly: GCF_033153115.1. NCBI lineage: Eukaryota > Metazoa > Mollusca > Bivalvia > Ostreida > Ostreidae > Saccostrea > Saccostrea echinata. The sequence continues at coordinate 27,804,544 of NW_026889750.1, forward strand.
TTACATGGTGTAACTTTTTATTTTATCCACAACAGTGTTTAATCATTCTGAGTCAATGACTGTAATATTTTGCTATATTTGTGTGAGCTTGGAGCGGGTTGATTTTTCTATCAAACAGGGTCAATGACTGTAATATGTTATCATGCATTGTGGTGATTTGGAGCGGGTTGATGAAGTTTGTTTATTCACAGTTTTATTTTGTTTTATATGAATGTGCTATTCGCAGAGTTGTACCTAAGTCACTTAATTGTAAATGTATATACTTGTGAAACAAGGGTAGATTGATACATTTTTATAACATAAACATGACTGAGATAATTCGAACTGAGTTAGAGTTTGGTAAAAGATTAATAAAGTATGTCATTTGTAAATCAGCACTTAAGCATACATCCTAAGATTATAACTGTGTCAAATAGTACGTAATTGTTGTTTGGTTAGTGTTATTTAGTTGATATAATACCTGTGAAATACGTAGTCTAAACTTCTGTTGTCACATTGTTTGACAGTTTAGCTCTTCATTATGATGTACTTCCGGTTTAGAAACTTGTTAAAGTAATTGATAAATTTATCCTTGCATTTGTAATATAACCGATAAATATATCGAGTTTGAATGGCGGTATCTTATGAATGACTGTATTTTGGGATAAACTGAATATTGTTTTAAGTTTAATTTGATTTGTTTTAATTATTTATTGTGAAATATATTTTTGTTTAATTGATAAAAATGTAAGAATTAATTATTTCATAATTGTATAGAACATTTGGTGACACTTGTTCACGTGAAAGATCGTGATGTTTTACAATTGACCAATCAGATTGTTCGATATAATTGATCATTAATTGATAATCCAATGAAATTTCATAATTAATAATTCTGTTAATATCTGTCATTTTCCAGCATTTTCTGTTATTTTCTGTCATAAAGTCATATAAAAGTTAGACGCTGAGAATTTTTTGTCACTCTTCTGCTTATTTTGATTTGGTAGGTCCGTTTTAAGAAATCTCAGATTTTTTTTTAGGATTTTATTTTAATTTTTATTTTGTCTATCTTTTATTTTATTTTATTTATTTATTTTTATTTTGGAATTTATTTTTTTTAATTTATTTATTTAGGATAGGGTTTTACTGTGTAGGACACAAAATAGTAAAATACTATTGTCCGCTATCGGTTGTTTTTAAGGACTCAACAGTCTGTGACTGAGTAGTCTTCTTTAGTAATTAATTGATCTAGGATTATTTTATTTTTCATTTTTACTCTATTTTATTTCATTTTCATTTTAAATCAAACTATGTAACTAAAGTTATACGTTTGCTATCTTTCTCTTTTATGATGACTAAAGTTGATTAGTTCAACGAAAGTCAATAATTTATTTTATTTTCATAAAGTAATTTAATTATTCTAGATACGTAAATTTTTCTTCAATTATTTTTAATAGAAATTATTTTATTAGAGTAGATCTACTTGGGAATTTTTAAACGTTGCTTCTCGATAAACTTACTTATGATTATTAGAGTTATCTTTCTTTGCCCTTAGTGTTTACAAGCTAACCTGTTAAATACAGTAATGCTTGTTGTTAGGTTTAACAAGTCAAAGTTATAAATAACCACGGCTTGTGTCCTTATTTAATAAAGTATTTTAGGAGTTTAACAAGCTAACCTGTTAAATACAGTAAAGCTTGGTGTTAAGTTTTACAAGTCAAAGTTATAAATAACTACGACTTGTTGTCACATATTTTCATACGCATAGAAATAGATACGTTAGATTTTTGAGGTGGTTTTTCAGTCTGTTTTATGGTATGATTTTAATTATTTATTTTAAACATTTATTATTATAGTTTGGTATGAATGTGGTGTGAATGTCGTCGTTTAAATAAATTGTTTGTTGATAATGCACTTAATAAATTTAATTGTTTAATGTTTATAATCTTATGTCTTCTTTGCGAATGGTACATTTATAAAAGGAGTTGAGCGAATTATTAATTCTATGAAAACAATTTCTAGCAGAACCGCTAGCGTTACAGCATGTTTAAAATAATATCAAATGATTAATTGAAAACTTGCTTTTAAAGATTTTGACTTTTCTGCCAGAGGAAAATCACTTGAAATATGTTCCAGCAAAAAGTGAGGAAGGTCAGTTATCCACAATGTATATCGCCTGTGATACATCACAAAACAATGTTTCTGATAAAAATGAAAGTAAATATGAGTGTACAACCAAAAATACTGACCTAGAACAATCTAACAAAGCAGAGGAAAAACATACAAAAAACTTGCTGCATGGTACTTCTCAGGGAAATAGTGCTGCAAAATGTCCAATCTGCAGGGAGCAGTGTCTACAGACAACGGGGCACAACACGAGACAGATAACAGAAGACGACTCCGATCATTATCCCAACTGCTGCCCTGTGTTGAATTTCCTAGAGGACAAACCCCCAGACTTTTTTGATTCCTTTTTGTTGACCAAGAAAGAGCTGAAGAGGTTTCTTGTCATGGACATTGTTTTCCCATGTTTGAAAAAGACAACATGCTTCACTAAAAGGTTAGATGTTTTCTAAAAAATATTGGATGTCTTGGATTATATTTCTTTCTTTTTTCAGTCATTATGTTTTTGTTATCATTAATTCTAGATATGGTCATTTTATGGAAGGGGCGGGGTCCATTTTCCAAATGTCTCAGAATATTTATGTAAGTAATTATATTGCTGATAATTATTCAAACCATGCCTCTGTTTGATTTTACAAGTGGATACCTAGAAAATGACAAATTTAATTCTTTTCTTTGTGTCGGTAAGATACTTATTGAATTTCGATATCAGATGATATGTATTGAATTGTATTGGTAAATTTATTTATGATAGATAAAAAGACTTCCTTATCAATAATACTGATACAATGTAATGAGATGATATAAACAGAAAAAAATATATTTTTGTGCATGCTCTGACTAAGGAATCTGGATGTGACCAAGTAGTTCACTATCACACCATGGAGCATCGACTAAAGGGTCAATGACGCGATGGTGAGATATCACAATGACATTGATACAATGGCACAACCATGCGATGACAGTGGTAGCATGATGTAGCAGTAGTGAACACACTTCATAGTCATAGTACCATCCTCATCGAACCATCTTGTTATTGCTATCGCACAATTGTGCTATCACTTCATTGTGCCATCGCATCATCATCATCACATTGTCACTCCATCGCATTATTGTTGTCATGCTATCGCACCATTGCTCATCGCACTATCAACCCAAACCTCGATGGTGCAATAGTGTGATAGTGAACTACTGGCCCTTTCCAAATTCCATAACAATTAAAGATAAACACTGTGAATAAGAATTTCAACCAAATTAAATAAGCATTAATTACAGTTTCATGGAAACCAGTCAGATATATATTATTCTTACAAGTTAAACCTTCAATGAATAAAATAAAACACTGTAGTATGAAAATTTTTGTTGTATTCTAGAATATGAAAGAAGCCAGTGAATTAAAAGATAGAACTCAAGAACTGAAGAACAGAGCTGATTGGACAGATGAGGATTATGAGGTGTTGTCAAGGTTACGACTGCGTTACTTCACTCCCAGAGAGATAGCCAACTTCCTGTGCTTTCCATCCACTTACGGTAATTTAGTGGTGGAAATTAACCATTTATTGCCAAATTAATTACCAGGACCATTGACTCTTTTGTAGCATATTACTTATCCATCAACTAAATAACTAGACTTTTAGGTCAAGGGAGCTTTTCTGATCACATTTTGTCCAGCATCTGTCTGTTCATCCATATAGCTGTCTCTTCATCCATCCATCTGTAAACTTTTCCCTTTTTTGTCTTCTCAAGAACCACATGGTCAATTTCCACAAAACTTGCTGCAGAGCATCATCGAGAGATTATAATAAATTAGTGGAAAAAATGGCACCATAAAGAAATCTGATGGTGAATTTCAAGAACAATTGGGCCAGAAAAGATGAAACATGTGAAAGCTTATTTACATTATGTAGATCCAAATTTGTTCAAATTATAACTCATGGGGTAAGGACAAAGCCACCATAAGATTATTTTTGTTTGGTATACTCCTATCCATATTTTTCAAGGTGGGTAGGTAGGTAGCAGCATAAATACCTTTATTATATAGTCTATAAATAGCCCCTATATAATCTATACAAATGAAAACAGTTCATAACACTACATATTCACCGGATTTGAAGCCGTATTCACCGGAGGGTCAATGTGCATGCAGTGGGATTGTGACATCACAATCAATACCTCAAACAACGTTGAGCACAATGGTTGCAACGGTCGGAGCTAGCTGAATATTTGAACAGGATAAATTGTTTTGCAAGTCTATGGCAGGATTATTTTCTTAACATTTCGATGTATTACACACAAGAAAGGAAAATACGGAAGATAAAGGTTGTAATCTGGACATTTGATTATTTTTCTAAGACAGAAGTTCATGTATGAAAATGGAATTTTCAGGTAGCCTTCAATGTCTTATTCAATCAAATTCTGACTATATAATAAAAGAATTATGGACTCTTTCGATGGTGAATATGGTTTGTTATTCACCAGAAAAATATCAATATTGATCTTGGCTTCGCCTCGGTCAATATTGATGTTTTTCTGGTGAATAACAAACCATATTCACCATCGAAAGAGTACATAATTGTATAGTAGCTGTGTTACAACGTTTATTTATGTGTTAATTTTAATAAAAGATTGATTTTTCTTTCCATTGTAGATTTTCCTACGGATTTATCTCGAATTCAGCTGTATAGGACTTTAGGTAATAGTCTGAATGTCCATGTGGTATCTGCTCTTATACAATTAATGGTTAAAAATCCAGAAATAATGAAAACAATGGAATTCTGAAACCAGATCCACTCATTATGTACAATATGATACATAGAACATTTTAACTCTGGAAGAGAAAAAATCTTCAGATTTATTACAAAATCATAAGAAATGCACATATTTTTAGTTACATGTACAAGATCAAAAATATGTTTAACTGTAAAATTAAACAGTAAATTCTGAAAATGCCTTGTTTGTCTGTGAATTACTACCATAAATGAATAATGTGATTATTGTGTACCAATTTTCAGTTTTTAATGCTTAACCTTTAGGTCTAATTAGGTCCCATTGTTTGGCTAGCGCAATCAATTATCTTCTAGATCTCGATGGACACATGAATGAACAAGAGGCCCAGGGGCCACATCGCTCACCTGAGCACTATGCCTAGGAAAAAGCAGAAATCAGTTCAGTCTTGAAAGGTTGAAAAGTTTAAATAAAAAAGTGGTTCGGGGGGGGGGGGTGTCATGAATTGAACAAATTTGAATCTACATTATCTGAGGATGTTCCATTTAAATATGACCAATCATGGCTTTGCTGTTCTTGAGAAGAAGATTTTTAAAGATTTTTCCTATATATTCCCCTGTAAAACTTTGATCGCCCATTGATGCCCCACCCGACCCCCGGGGGTCATGATTTGAAAAAAAACTTGAATCTACACTATCTGAGGATGCTACCATTTAAATATGACCAATCATGGCTTTGCTGTTCTTGAGAAGAAGATTTTTAAAGATTTTTCCTATATATTCCCCTGTAAAACTTTGATCGCCCATTGTGGCCCCACCCGACCCCCGAGGGTCATGATTTGAAAAAAAACTTGAATCTACACTATCTGAGGATGCTACCATTTAAATATGACCAATCATGGCTTTGCTGTTCTTGAGAAGAAGATTTTTAAGGATTTTTCCTATATATTCCTAAGTAAAATTTGATCGCCCATTGTGGCCCCACCCGACCCCCAGGGGTCATGATTTGAACAAACTTGAATCTACACTACCTGAGGATGCTTCCACATAAGTTTCATATTTTCAAGCACAGTGGTTCTTGAGAAGAAGATTTTTTAATGATGCCATTAATTTTTCACGAATTCTTAATTATCTCCCCTTGGAAGAAGGCGTGGCCCTTCATTTGAACAAACTTGAATCCCCTTTACCCAAGGATACTTTGTGGCAAGTTTGGTTGAAATTGGCGCAGTGGTTCTTGAGAAGAAGATGAAAATGTGAAAAGTTTACAACGACAACAACGACGACAGACAACGGACAAATTTTGATCAGAAAAGCTCACCTGAGCCAAAGGCTCAGGTGAGCTAAAAAAGACAAGCCATTTTTTCACACTTCACGATAATTACAAATGAAATTTTTAATATCAATTAATTCATGTTTTAATAGTTCTACAGAAATTGCATTGGCACAGCGAGTCGGACATCGTAAGTGTATCGTAATCATGTATTTTTATACAGTGTAGCAATAGATATGCGATAAGAAACACCCAAACTTTCCACTCAAACAAAATATTTTACCACTTCAATGCGCTTCATTGAATATTGAGTTGAACCACGTGTTCAGTGTGAAATGTAAACATATAGGTGTCAAGTTAATGTTGCTGTTCATGCAATGAATGGTCAATTGTGGGTGGTAAGATCCTCTGTGCGCATTAATAACAAAAGCCATATATTAAGGTAAACAAAGGTTTGTCATATACATTTTTTTCTACCAGTGCATCGGGCGATTTTGAAAAAGGTAACACTACTAAGGCTATTGTTATTTGACTTAACACATGGTCATTTGTGAATGTCTCTCTGACGTCTTATATATAGCATACAAGCCTGTTACTCGTTAGCATTCCTTAAACATTTACATCACTGGTCTCATGGGCGTCGGCACCACAGCACTTCTGATCACCGTATTAGCTCAGAAACTGGAACCATCTCGAGCAGAAAAATATGTGTACAATTTCGTACTAAAGGCACAGTTGGATAAAAGAAGGAAGACGGCATCCGCTGATGCCATTAAGAACTGGTTTCAATTATGTCGTCTGCGAAGGAGTAATAATATCATTAACATGGAATATATTCGAGTTCACGGAAAACTACTACAAGCCATAAACGCCATGCAGGAAGCAAAACACAAAAGAGATTCCACTGGAGAGTCCACTATTGGTTTCATCGAGATAAGCAAAGGGATGAGTGACGTGGAGAAAAAGACGGAGGAAGTTCAGCGATCCATCAGGGACCTGAAATCAGACCTTGTGTACATGCAGAGAATGTCCAGAGATCTGCAATTCAGATTTAATGATATATACACAGTCTTGCACGAAATAAACCAAATTAAGACGATTCATTTTAATTTTTTTTATGTGTGACATTCTATAGTAAAAACACCACAAGTTTACGTTATAGAATAGAATAGAATTTATTTCCAAATTAGGGCCTCGAGAGGCATGGCATATAACAATTATGATTACAAGTAAATACTTGCATGTATAACACACATCAATACAATTTACATGTAACTAATTAGCTCATTGTTAAGTTTGATAGTAATATAATGATATGATGACTTTATATAAAGTAACTTAGAGAAACAACTCATTGTTCAGTTTGTATAATCTATTCTGATAACTATACACACAAGTTGAAAGGAAAAAAATGTGTAAAAGGTTAGTAAACTAATCATAATTTTTTTTTTTTTTACATATTAACATTTAAATGCAACATAGTGAATGTAATGAGTAGAATTTAAGTTACATCAGTGGTGTGTAGTTTTAAGTACACAGATCCCCTGATCATAAGAGATAGAGTCATATTATGCTAAAAAAAAACTTGTTCAGGCACATCTAAATTGACAAGGATAGTGGCAAAGAAACAAGTTAAAAATCAGTAGATAAATGATAACATATACATGTACAAAGATAAAAATAGCAAGAAGTAGCAAGAGGCGGTGCTAAAGGACATCAATTGGTCCACTTTTACTTGGAGCAATATTCTACTGTTACATATATTATGGACAGTGTCACTGTCTACAAGATTAAAATCAATGGAGTGAGTAGAGGGTCAGTTTTTATTGATTGTCATAACTGATTTAAGTTTGTAAGGTTGGTCGAAAACAAATACAAGCAATATTTAATATTAGATTTTTGATTTCATTGCCTGAAAGTAAGTACTTAAACTTGAATCCCTCAACCTCTCTTTAAAAAGCAAACTGAATTTTTCTTGTTGTGTAGAGGAGAAATGGTTTTTCCAATCACCTACTTCTCCTGTAAGTATATCAAGCATTACGATGATTAGTAACCTACTGAAACATAAAAAAGTTAATATTCAGAAACATCAAAAAACTTCTCATCGATTCGATTTGGAAAACCCTTGTCTTTTATGACAATTACATGTATAAAGTATCGCCATAACACTGATTCAACATTTTGCTATTGACCTTGACCAGCAAAAGAACACCTTTCCTTATATTTTGATTTTCGGGCTTATTTTGCTTACCTTTCCTGTACATGTATCCAAATCTTTTTGATTTCTTGCGCTCTCTGACTTTAAAAATGTTGCATTCAGATGCAATTCGAGAAGCAGTTTCCTTGTCACATGGTATGCTCAAATATTCAGCAATCTTTCTTACACACTCTACTTCATCCTAAACATAACACTCTATACATAAAAGGCCCAAACAACTCCCAAAGAATTAATGTTTTCGAATAGGATGTTTCATAATATATGTTAATTCTTTTAAAACTAAATATCTTTCTTACCAATCATATTTCTGTTACAAACAACATATCATTAATGATTTAAAACATCTGATACTACATTTAAATTCCATCAATGAAAAAAAATCAGAAAATCATGGCATCATGAATGTTAGTTGTGACATAAATGGCGATGTCACAATTTTGAATATTTTTCAAAAATGTTTAATTTTAAATTGATTAACTGAATTGCCAAGATTTAATTATTACCAATATAAATCGCCCTAAATCACCCAGAAGCTGGTGAAAGAAAATATTGCAAAAGGAAATGGAGCCTTCTAGGATGCCATTTTAGAAGGCTATTTCATGAAAATGAAGGATAAAACCAGAGACCTCGGAATGGAATACTCGGAAGTATCTCGTTTAATCTCACATTTATAACCCGAACCAGAAGCTTTTGTATCCCATTCAAAGTCTTATTATGAATCAAGGCAATTTTCGAGAAATAATTGAGTGGTTTACAATAAAGAGGCTCGACCAGAGACGTCTGAAACGATTAATTTGACAAGAAAAAAGCCTTTCGAAGCGACTGATATCATTTTAAAGTAAATTAATGATTGATATATTAACAAATACGAGCTTGAAGCGGTGATGCCTGAAATTGAGTTAGGTACCTTGTGGAAAAAATAGGTAGGGGGTGCCCCGTATACGAAACAAGTGCCTGTGGGCTATTTACAAAGATTGTGGCCCGCGTGGCGCAGTGGGTAGAGCGTCTGCTCTAGAGTCGCGGAGTACGGAGCTGATCCTAACGTCGCGGGTTCGAATCCACTGTAGGACGTGGAGACCTGCCCTTCGGACGAGACCGTACAAACCGAGATCCCGTGTCGCAGTAGGTATTGGCACGAAAAAGATCCCTCACTGCTCTATGGCCCCTTATTGCCGAGTATAGGTATAAATTTGCAGCCCTACACCGGCAATATATACGCCACGTCTCCATATGAGTGAAAAATTCTCGAGAAGGACGTTAAACAACAAACAAACAAAACAAAGATTGTATGAATCTGAAACAATAGGGCGCACGTTGTGATATATTGACCAAAATCTTACAGCCTTCATCTCTTCATATCGCAGTACTAAAACGTTGCCGGACTTGCAGAATTTCTCCCATTGAAGTTCATACTGGCACCATTCCCCGTATATGAAATCTGTGGAAATTATGAATAAAAAATGGTTCAACAATGACTAAAAACCAACGCTGTATTTTTACCGTTTGAATGGGGAGTGTTCGGTGAGTATATATGGGGTAGTAAGATATTTCTGTAAAAGTTCAGAAAAGAAATTAAAACATTACGGATATTAGTCCATTTGCATTGCACGTTTATCTGACACCTACTGCCTGACATAAAATTGGAAAGATGCTCGTTCCAGTCTGTGGTCATGTACATGTAGTCCCTGAAAAATGGTTCATTCAAAAAGTGGTAGTAGGCCGATACAGCTATGTCCCTGGGATCGCGGATAATGTGGACTATCTTCCTACCGTTTTTGATATGATCCTCTGGCAGAAAATGAACGGGCAGGTGCGTGTAAAGAATTCGTGGGGATGGTAAAGAATCCATACGAGATAAATTGGGTATTAGGTCAAGAAAAGTGAGTTCCATTCGAGGGAATTTCGCTTCGTGATTATTGAGTAATCTACACAGAATTTCATGCAGCCAATGACTTCCTGTGAATAAAATAACGTCATGACAGATCTGTTAAATCAGTTGATCTAAAATTATAATCACTTACTATCAAACTAGTATTAACCGAGAAACATATAAAATAAATGTTAAAGTATATAAGTATATATATATAACGCTAATTTTGACGTACAGGTAGGCACTTAAGGATAAATAACACAAACTTTTTTTCCCCCAGAAATCAACAATATATTATATAGATTTATATTCATTTAGGTAACCTGAATAATGTTTGCCAGGGTAATTGTGAAAATTTTGCAAGATTTTGTAATAATGTTAAAACGTGTGCAATTTTTTTTTTTTTTTTTTAGATTTATATAGAAAACGGCATAAAGTCGCATTGTTTCAGAACTAAAGAAAACTTAAAACTTCTTTACATTTTACTGATATGTTATTTATTTCATTTCTATTCAGAATCATTCAAAAAATATAGATCAATCTGAACAATCACAATTACACTTGTACCTCTAATTTGTATTTCCCGCGTTTTGTCCCTAAGCCCCTTATTTACCCATAAGTCCTTGCAAAATAGCTTAGCTGACCAGAACAATCGAAGACTGGTCATATCAGGCAAAGAAGCGTAGCTGCAGACAAGTTTTTAGTCCTACTGGTCAGAGACCAGAAGACCTTAAGCGATAGTAAGGTGTCCGTCCCTCTGATTGAGACAATTTCTCAAAACGCTACTCCTCCTACAGTTTTGGTTTGATTTCAATATAACTTGGCACACAAGTAAACTACACTAAAATACATAATTCTATATATCGGTTTTTGATTTTGATGAACGGTGTTGCCATAGTTACTAACACTAGAAATTTATGTGAATTACATTCAAAACGCAACTCCTCTTAGTCTTATGTATCCTTAATCCATTGGAGCTCACCAGAAAAAAAATACAGGCACGTAGTATGGGGGGGGGGGGGGGTTGCCTCCTTCTACATTTTTTCAAACATAACGACATAATTAACTTTTTACAGTTGAAAGTGTTCCTTAAAAAACTGCATCCACGGTTTTTGCTGCAGTCTTCTTAAATCATGGTAATGTGGTAGTGCATTAATAATATTTGGTTTTGAAAAACAAGAGGCCCACGGGCCTTATAGGTCACCTGAGTATCATGCAACAACTTCGCCACATTGGATTCATGTTTTAAACCAGAGGCCATGAAATTCACAATTTCGAAAGAGGCACACTTGCTCATCATAATTTTACATTTAGTAAGCTTACTTAATACCCAGAAAGAGAGCAGAGGATTATCAAAGAATTAATGCATTTTCACTATGTAATCATTAGAGCCCTGCCCTAACACCAGAACCATGATGCAGGGGCCATAAAATTCACAATTTTGGAAGAGGCATCCTTACATATCATAACAATACTCTTAGTTCATCAGCTTAATACCCAGGAGAAAAGAAGAAGATTTTCAAAGAATTATTGCATTTTTACTATGTAATCATTAGAGCCCCACCCTAACACCAGAACCCCTGACCCAGGGGCCATGAAATTCATAATTTTGGAAGAGGCACCTTTACTCATCATAACTATGCATCAGTTTGTTTGTTAAATACCCAGGATCAAAGAAAAAGATTTTTAAAGAAATAATGCATTATCACTATATATTCAACAGAGCCCCACCCTAACACCAGAACCCCTGACCTAGGGGCCATGAATTTCACAATTTTGGAACAGGCACCCTTACATATCATAATTATACTCTTAGTTCATCGGCTTATTACCCAGGAGAAAAGGAGAAGATTGTCAAAGAATTATTGCATTTTTACTATGCAATCATTAGAGCCCCGCCCTAAAACAGAACCCCTGACCAGGGGCTATGAAATTCACAACATAGGAATAGGCACCCTTATCCATCATAACTATGCCTTCAGTTTGTTTGCCCTGGATCAGAGAAGATTTTTAAAAGAAATAATGCATTTTCACTATACATGTATATTCAACAGAACGCTGCCCTAACACCAGAACCCCTGACCCTGGGGCCATGAAATTCACAATTTTGGAAGAGGCACCTTTCATCATCATAACTATGTATTTATTTTGTTTTCATAATATCCAAGAGCACAGAAGAAGCTTTTTAAAGAAATAATACATTATCACTATATATTCAACAGAGCCCCACCCTAACACCAGAACCCCTGACCCTTGGGCCAAGAAATTCACAATTTTGGAAGAGGCACTTTTTCTCATCATAACTATGTACTTAGTTCATCGGCTTAATACCCAGGAGCAGAGGAGAAGATTTTTGAATAATTAATGCATTTTCACTATATAATCATTAGATACCCGCCCTAACACCAGAACCCCTGACCCAGGGGCCATGAAATTCACAATTTTAGAAGAGACACCTTTCCTCATCATAACTATGCATATTGTTTGTTTCCTAAATACCCAAGAGCAGAGGAGAAGATTTTTTAAGAATAATGCTTTTCACTACATATTCAACAGAGCCCCACCCTAGCACCAGAACCCCTGACCCTGGGGCCATAAATTTCACAATTTAGGTAGAGGGCTCAATGCTTATTACATTCATGCCAACAGTTTGCCTGCTTGATGCCCAGGAGTAAAGAAGAAGATTTTTAAAGATTGCATTAATTCTGATGGTTTTAGCCCCACCCCTCAGGCCCCAGGGGGGTAGGGGTCATGAATTTCACAATTTTTACTCCCCTTCACATATAGATGCTATGTGCCAAATTTGGTTGAATTTGGTTCAGTGGTTCCAGAGAAGAAGCTGAAAATGTTCAAATGTTAACGCACGACGGACGACGCACGACGCACGCCGACGGACGAAAACAGATAGCAATAGGTCACCTGAGTAAACTCAGGTGACCTAAAAAATTGGAACCTAGTGCCGCCCCCCACCCCCCTCCTCCCGCCCCGACACACACATACACACCCCCCCCCCCCACACACACACACACACACACACAATAGGATTTTGGAGTTCGGATCATATCCTTTTTTTTGCTTGTCAAAATTTTTACAGGTAAGGTGTCTTTTTTATTCTGCCCCTCCCCCCCCCCCCAAACTTTCAAAAACGATACTACGTACCTGAATTTGACATTTTATATTCGGCTGGTACTTTTACTCGTGTAAGACTTCATGTTGGGGGTGGGGGGTGAGTAAAATTTAACAAACCCGTCTTACCTGATTTAGGATAGGAACTGACAAGTATATCCTCTTCTCTGGTTTGTAAATGCTGTATATCCTTTAATCGCTGTGTTGCGTCCCTTAAATAACCATCAAAAGGCGGGAGAAGCATCCCATCGGGGCATCTAGGGAGTGGCTTATACATTCTGGACTAAGAAACTAAGAAAGACCAACATTTTATTTTTTTTAACTACTTCATATACCTAAGGTTGACAAATGTACATAGCCGATAATGGTGCATATTTTACCCCATTTTATATGCACCACTTCTGTTGACAAAAAAGATAATAAATTAGACCGGAAGATGTACATTATTCAAATATAACTATTTTGTAAAGAACTTTCATCGTCAATGTTCTATGAACACTTGGAATTTTGCACGTTCTTGAATAGTCGACGAGGAAAAAATATGCCAATTCAAAGATTTCTCGTGATCTGAAGAGGTACGTGTGAAAAATTCAAGTTCAATTGTATTTTGATTTACAGTGTATTTAAAATATAGCAATGTTTTTTCCCAATTATTTGCAAGATGGCTCGAAATAGGGTACACAATTTGGTCCATAGTTAGGCCTATAAAAATGTATCTCTCTAAACATATTCATTCAAACTATTTTTGGGACCGTTATATGTATGTCTACGACAAACAATTTTCTTATACTTGTATATATACATGTAAAAGGTCATAACAATGTTTCTAAAATGTATAAATCTAACGTATTGAACATTATAATAAAAAACATAGGTAATCAAAGATTACGAAGCTCACCTCGACGAATGTTATCTATAAGTAATGCAAATTTCACATCATATTTTTTTTCCAGTTAGTGTACATCCAAAGATCAATATCCATGCAAGTTTGATTTAAGTAGGACTTATAGTTACTTGGAAATAGACCTGCTCAAAAACTTTTAACCTGTTTACTAATCAAGAAAATTTTGGTCAGTTCCAAAATCCAAAGCAAGTCTAGAAGTTTTCATCCTTAGATGCACCATCTATGCAAAGTTTATCATAACAGGCCATAATATTATATAGCTACTCCAAAAAATTATCTTGGTCACTCATCTGGAAAATGTAAGTCAGATTCAGAATTCAGAGAAAGTCTGGAAGTATCCAGCCCTAGATACATCATCCATGCTAATTTGGTTAAAATATGGCTAAAATTCACTCATGTGGAAAATCTAGGTCGGATCCAGCATCCGAAGCAGGTGAGTTACTGTACATCTCAAGATGCATCATCTATGCAAGTTTGGTCCAGGTATGACTTACAGTTACTTGGGAATGGACCTGCTCCAAAATCTTTAACCTGGTCACTCATGTGGAAAATCTAGGTCGGATCCAGCATCCCAATCAAGTGTGGTAGTGTCCATCCCTGGATGCATCATCCATGCATGTTTGGTCTAGGTAGGGCTTATAGTTACTTGGGAATGGACCTGCTCCCAAAACTTTAACCTGGTCACTCATCTGGAAAATCTAGGTCAGATCCAGCATCCGAAGCAAGTTGGTAGTGTCCATTTCTAGATGCATCATTCATGTAAATTTGGTCCAGGTAGGGCTTATAGTTACTTAGGAATAGACCTGCTCCCAAACCTTTAATCTGATCACTCATCTTGAAAATCTAGGTCAGATCCAGCATCTGAAGCAAGTGTGGTAGTGTCCATCCCTAGATGCATCATCCATGCAAGTTTGGTCCAAGTAGGGCTTATAGTTACTTGGGAACAGACCTGCTCCAAAAACTTTAACATGGTCACTCATGTGGAAAATCTAGGTCAGATCCAGCATCCGAATCAAGTATGAAAGTGTCCATCCCTAGATGCATCATTCTTGCAAGTTTGGTCTAGGTAGGGCTTATAGTTACTTGGATATGGACCTGCTCCCAAAACTTTAACGTGCTCACACATCTGGAAAATCTAGGTCAGATCCAGCATCCGAAGCAAGTGTGGTAGTGTCCATCTCTAGATGCATCATCCATGCAAGTTTGGTCCAGGTAGGGCTTATAGTTACTTAGGAATAGACCTGCACCAAAACCTTTAACCTGGTCACTCATCTGGAAAATCTATGCAGATCCAGCATCCGAAGCAAGTTGGTAGTGTCCATTTCTAGATGCATCATCCATGCAAGTTTGGTCCAGGTAGGGCTTATAGTTACTTAAGAATAGACCTGCTCCCAAACCTTTAACCTGATCACTCATCTTGAAAATCTAGGTCAGATCCAGCATCCGAAGCAAGTGTGGTAATGTCCATCCCTAGATGCATCATCCATGCAAATTTGGTCCAAGTAGGGCTTATAGTTACTAGGAAACAGCATGTAAATCAGGGAAAAAGTCTTTAAACCTCTCCTTCATTATAACAACTATATAGGCAATTTTATTGAAGCCATCGCATGTTATGTGAATCCAGAGCTTAGTCAAATCATAACATGTTGGGGCTAGGTTTGATCGAGCCAAAGTTGGGTCAGTTTTTTCATGGGAATAAAAAAAATGGAAAAATCTTTTTCAAAGTGTTCTTTTGAACAAACTTTCACGGTAGCTCATTTGATGGAGCGCTCCGTGATCGGAAGGTCGAACCCCGGCCGCGACTGACATAAGTTGATAAAAAATAGGTAGCAACTGTTCCTTCGCCAAGTGTTCGGCACTTTGAAGTGAAAGTTGCGGATCCTTCGGATGAGACTTTAAAAACCGATGGCTCAATCAAACCTAGCCCCAACATGTTATGATTTGACTAAGCTCTGGATTCACATAACATGCGATGGCTTCAATAAAATTGCCTATATAGTTGTTATAACGAAGGAGAGGTTTAGACTTTTTCCCCGATTTATGTGCATTTTAAAAAATCTATTTTATGATTGTAGTCATTTTTTTTTTCAAAACTTGAATCCAAACAACTTGGAAATGTTTGCAAATTAATATGATTTAATGTGGCTCTGCTACCCCTGTAAACATATATTTTTTTTTTAATATGATATAGATGTATTTGATCCCCCCTTTTTTGTTGCTCCATCCTACCCGTGGGGTAATGATTTGAACAAAATTAAATCTGCACTTTATACATGTATTAGGGGGCGTGCATATCAATATCACTAAATTTGGCCCTGCAGCTCCTGAGAGGAAAATTTTTAAAGATTGATTTTTTCTACACATGATCCCCTACATTGTGACCAACCTTAGTTACCCTGGGGCCATGGTTTAGAACAAAGGATATTCATATACTATCTAAGCATGCTTTTTTGGCAAGTTTGATTGAAATTGGCCCATGCAGTGGTTCTGCATTGAGATGTAAAAAGGTATCAAATGAACGGATAGACATACAGACAACAGACAACATTTGAACAGAAAAGGTCACTTTGAACATTTCCATCAGGCGAGCTAAAAATATCGGGGGGGGGGGGGGGGGGGGGGGTCTGGACTTCCCCCTGGATTTTGCAGAGGTATTAAAATATATGATGAAGCAAATTAAAAATGACTTTGGACCCCTTCTAGAACAAGAGGCCCAAGGGCCACATCGCTCACCTGAGTACTATGGCTAGGAAAAAGCAGAAATCAGTTCAGTCTTGAAAGGTTGAAAAGTTTAAATATAAAAGTGGTTTGGGGGGGGGGGGGGGGTGTCATGAATTGAACAAATTTGAATCTACATTATCTGAGGATGCTTCCATTTAAATATGACCAATCATGGCTTTACTGTTCTTGAGAAGAAGATTTTTAAAGATTTTTCCCATATATTCATATGTAAAACTTTGATCGCCCATTGTGGCCCCACCCGACCCCCAGGGGTCATGTTTGAACATACTTGAATGTACACTATCTAAGAATGCTTCCATATAAATATGACTAATCATGGCTTTGCTGTTCTTAAGAAATAGTTTTTTTTAAAGATTTTTACTATGTGTTCCTATGTAAAACTTTGATCGCCCATTGTGGCCCAACCCACCGCCGGGGGTCATGATTTGAACAAATTTGAATGTACACTATCTGAGGATGCTTCCATGTCAATATGATCAATCATGGCTTTGCTGTTCTTGAGAAGAAGATTTTTAAAGATTTTTCCTATGTATTCCTATGTAAAACTTTGATCGCCCATTGTGGCCCCACCCGACCCCCGGGGGTCATGATTTGAACAAACTTGAATCTACACTACCTAAGGATGCTTTCATGTAAATATGACCAATCATGTCTTTGCTGTTCTTGAGAAGAAGATTTTTAAAGAGTTTTCCTATATATTCCTATGTAAAACTTTGATCGCCCATTGTGGCCCCACCCAACTCCCGGGGGTCATTATTTGAACAAACTTGAATTTACACTACCTGAGGATGCTTCCTCATAAGTTTCACATTTTCAAGCAAAGTGGTTCTTGAGAAGAAGATTTTTTAATGATGCCATTAATTTTTCACAAATTCTTAATTATCTCCCCTTGGAAGAAGGCTCGGCCCTTTATTTGAACAAACTTGAATCCCCTTTACCCAAGGATACTTTGTGGCAAGTTTCGTTGAAAATGGCTCAGTGGTTCTGGAGAAGAAGTGGAAAATGTGAAAAGTTTACAGACGGACAGACTGACTACAGACAAAATGTGATCAGAAAAGCTCACTTGAGCCTTCGGCTCAGGTGAGCTAAAAAGTGGACCCTACCATCACCACCACGAAATAGATGTTTTTTTTCAAGTTTGGGAAATGGATTTCCTTTCTTTTTTTTAAATTTCTTTTTTATTTTGCTTGTCAAGAAAGGAATTTAGGGGTTTTTTTCATGTCAATAAAATTTTGGGTTGGAAATTTGTTTTTGACTTGGATGGAACCCCCCCCCCCCCCAGCTCGGAAAAAAAATCCTGGATCCGCGCCTGTATACATCACTAGTACAAATCACTCGAGTGACACATCAT
Organism: Saccostrea echinata; assembly: GCF_033153115.1. Taxonomy (NCBI): domain Eukaryota; kingdom Metazoa; phylum Mollusca; class Bivalvia; order Ostreida; family Ostreidae; genus Saccostrea; species Saccostrea echinata. Next base: position 27,822,851 of record NW_026889750.1, read on the forward strand.
GCAAGCATCACCAGTACAAAATCTCGGAGAAAGTCCAAGCAGTGAAATACATTAATTCTCCCTTGTAACCTGTCGCCCCCTGTTTGCCCAAAAATATGTAGGTCTGCTTGTTTCCTCAAGTGTATCATTCCAATAGAAGTTGTAAATATAATCATTTACAACAGTTACTGCATACTTGTACTTGCATGATGTGTCACTTCAATAGACTGATATGTTTGATAATTGGTTTAGTTCAGTTATTATGTCCTTGTTTACATACCTGTTAAGCTGTTTAGTATTCTTCACCCAAGAAATTGCTTAAAATAAGTCAACTGACACCTACATATTGGTTATGTAGTTCACGGATGGAACGCCATTACTGTCATCATCAGATTGTAACTTATTTCATTCCATAGATGCTTGTTCCTTGAACCTATGAGTCGAATAAATCTTACAATATAATGATAATTTTCTCTTGCTATTTTTCGCAGACAGAAGAAGAAGAATTTTTTTTAATGGGGTCGGGATATGACCAAGGCTGTTTTTAATCGGGTTTGATGAACACGAAATTTGAAAAAGAAAGAGAAGTCGCTCCAGTCCATGTGATCACAGTGATGTTGTTGACAGCTTGACTATTTTGTAAAAAATGAAGGTTTTGGAATTGTACAGTGGAATAGGTGGAATGCATTGCGCTTTAAAAGGTAAACGATTAGTCATTCGTCATGTACAATGTAATATGTCCGACGGTGAAACCGTTAGGGCAAGTAGTTTCATTTTTTGTAAATAGTCTGATAATGAAAGAATTCAGCAATTCTCTAAACCTCTCTAATTTCGTTTTGCATGCTCTTAATGACGATGAAATTTTCAGTAAATTCCTGAAACCTGGGGTTACTGTTTCTCGTAAGGTCATTAATATGTCGACGGTGCGATTGTTAGGGCGAGCGCGTATACCTTTTTCCATGTTTTCAGTGTACTGTTTGAAAACTGTATTTAGACCCGTCTCTTCAAACCGCACGTGACATTTGGTACGTATAGACTCTGACGTCCATGACGTTGTATTTAGGTTGCATTATTGAACCAAAGCCTGAATAGTGTTGGTTAATGAAAAATGTTTTGTTTACTATTTTATCTGCAATATATCCATTAAATCAAGGTGAGTTTTTTTATGCTGAACTTTTGTTGTTATTCTCGCAAGAACATAGCTTTAACAAGTGATGCATTGTGGGTCCAGAATTCCTGTAGAAAAAAATTCATTTGGATCAATGTGCAAAGTCCGAATTTTCTCCTTGCCCAGGTGTTACTTTAAGAGCTCACAGTGACGAGCGGTGCTTTGTGCCACTCGCTGCGCTCACTATTTAGATAAAAAGTCCATTCATTATAATTCTAGACAGTGGTATACCTCACAAGGTAGTAGCAGCCATCGATGTGAATACAACTGCAAACAAGATTTACAAACACAACTTTCCTGGAACCAAGTTAATGGATTGTGGAATAGAGGTGAGATGCTTTTATGTTTTCCTTATAAAGATTAATATGTTTTACGGTGCCACCGCTGGGGTGAGCACAGTTGTAATATATTACCATAAAAAAACTTTAACTTGTATCATTGCTGCGGCATTTTTTCTTTGATGTCCACTGCGTTTTTATTTTTGATACACCATGACTAACTGTGCTCTAACAACCATGCTCTATCAAGAAAGAACATGCCAGGGTAATGATGCAACAATTCCAATGACCCTTGACCTTACATTAATATAGAAAAAGAATATAAACAAAGTAGCTGACTTTATAAGCAAAATACGAACACATATAAACAAAGTGAAGGTATACCTTTCCTTATGTCTACATAAAACATTCTAAATTTTGCACGTCAATTTTTAAATCCAAAATGGAATTCACACACGCACATTTTTATAAATGAACATTTTCATCTCTCATAAACTTAAAGCGTACCACACCAATGTAGTACAGGGAGCGAGGTGGATATTGCTTGTTTTCTTATTCCAACACAAATCGCTGCATCCAGTAATTTAAACAGAGAATCGCTGTTCATCTCGGACAAAAGTGGACATTTTCCTGTGCCACACGCTACTCCTTGATTAATAGCCTGAACATTTAAATTTGCCATTTGGTATATTTACGAGTGTTGATATTTTTTAGAGTCTATCAAATGCTGAATTTCATGATCGGACACTTGTACAAACCTTTCATTTTTCGCCTTCGTGTCGACCTTGGGACTGGTGAAATTAACGCCATCATGTCTAAAATAGCTCTTATATCGAAATCCATAATAGGTTCAAACGTAGATCAAACGTCATACTTCCCAAAGAATCTTCAACCTGCATCTGGTTTCCTAACTGATCTAAGGAATATTCCTTCATAATTTTTGTTTCCGTGTCTATAAGAATTGCGCAAGCATAAAATCACAACCGTCATCCATGGCATTCAAAATATGAATGGACGAGGTAGAAAGTTCAAGAAATACAGCGCGCTATACTTTTCGAATCATGTGCTCTTTTTTCATTGGTTATATAAAATGGTATGATGAAATTTTGATAGATCATGGCTAATTCAGTGCATGAGAATATAGTTGAATTACGTGCTATTAACATGAAATTGATAGATCATGGGTAACTCAGTGCATGAGAACAATGATACAAAACATATAGAGTACCTTTTAACTCTATATATTACATAGCTTATGCTTCAAACTTTGATCTGCCTCTTCAAACTTCAAACCACACGAGACAGTCTAGATTTTAATTGACATATCACATGACGTTGTATGTAAGTTGCATTTCTGTAACTGAATCTAAATAGACATTTTGCAATTTAACGAAAGGCATAGTAAATGCAATTATTTTTTTGTTTCATTTAAAATCTCTGGAAAAACTAAACCTTAATATATGATCATGGTGGGACTGTTTATTCGCCATTATCGCATGGAATCCTGCTAGCGAATGAATTTTGGGAGGGTTTCACAGAAAAATTTGTTTGCCGAATATACAGATTTTAATTTGAATTTTCTCTGTTCTTGCACGTTAGTCTATTGAGCTCGCTTTGCAAGCAATGTTCGCTATAAGATTCGAAGAACAAAGTTTCATGTCCACATTAGATTAATGCCTCATATGAATTACAAGTGAGATAAGGTTAGAAATTATTTATCTCTCACAGCCATAGCTGCTTAAAACTGTAGCTGCATTGAAATTTAAAATTCAAGGCTTTATTGCATATATTATTTAATATATCTGACGGTAAAATCATTAGGCCTTAAGGCAAGTGCAGTTTCATTTTTCAAATAATAAATGAATTCTACACTTCACAAATGTTGTTTTGAATGCCACTAACTGATGATACATCTGTAGTCTGCACTATTTACTGTTTTTTAACGATATTCACTGACTTAGATTATCTAAAGAAATAGCAGACTCAATATGCATTGGAATCGAGATTACGAAACTTCTGAAATATTGCTGACAAATTCATTAATACTTAGCCATGTAAGTGATGGAAGCATGATGTCATATGCAAAATCCCAAAATTATGTTTAGTGAGGATGCAAACTATAGTTTGTGGCATGGAAATATTGCTTTAAAACCTTTTTTGTAATTGTTTTTATAAAGTAATTTGTTGCTATGCTTTATCCACCATGTTGCTATGCACTGCAAAGAATTGTTGAGAGTTTAGAATTTTTTCAAGTGGACTCATTAAAATTTCTTTGAATAATATGTAGATTTCAACCTGAATTTTGTCTGTTCTTACATATTAATCTAGTGAGCTTCACGCCACTCGCTATTACTGTGTGGAATTATTTTTAAAAAGATTTGGAAATTTTGCAACATAAAACTTAAAACAAAATACAGTTGAACTTCAGTGTCTCGAACATGGATATCTCGAATACCATGGATATTTGAAAGTTATTTTGAAGTCCCAACTACTTATTCCTTAAGTGTTTTACCCAGGATATCTTGAATCCTCGATTATTGAAGGATTTTCTTGGTCCCTTCGAGTTCGAGATAACGAGGTTTGACTGTGTTTGTAGTATGTATTTAATAAATTTTTGATTACATTTACTTCAGTCACTAACTGCCAGAAAGCTTGATGAGATGAAGATCAACATGATTTTGATGAGTCCTCCATGTCAACCATTCACTAGAGTTGGTAAGAAACTGGATGCTGAAGACATTAGAACCAGCTCATTCCTTCATCTGTTGTCCTTACTTCCAAGGTATCACTGGCTATGTTAATTACAAAGTTTAGTTTTACCTGTGTTCATATTTCATAATATAACTTATAATGTACATCACAGAAATATACCATAAACAACCTCCCTCTATAATGAGAACATGTATATTAATTTTGAACAATGCACTGCAATAACAGTAGTTTCTTTTCTGGATAAATCTAATTTTATGTGGAAAATTGTCGTAGAAATCAGTTTTCTTAATATTAATGTGGCAATCAGGCGGGTTTGATCCCAGGTGGCCAGATAGCTTGGTAGAGCACCTGACTGGAGATTCAGGGGGCCCAGGTTCGAATCCTGGTCTGGTCCCTTGCATTTTTCTCCTCTTGCATTATATTTGGTGCTGTGCCATGCCCTGGAAGTGATAGTTGAAAGACCTGCCAGGGAAGGGCCTGGGTTAGTGTCTTCAGGGGCCAAATAGCAGTTAGGCAGGTTTGATCACCGGTGGTCAGATAGCTCAGTTGGTAGAGCACCTGACTAGAGATTCAGGGGGCCCAGGTTTGAATCCCAGTCTGGTCTATCGCATTTTTCTCATCTCCCATTATATTATAATAGGTACTAAATTCAAATTTTTTAATGTAGGTTAAACAACTGCCCAAAGTACATCCTTGTTGAAAATGTGAAAGGCTTTGAAGAATCTGACACTTGCCTGAAGTTACGTGAAACATTAAGGGAATGCAACTTTGCATATCAGGTACTGTAGATTCCTAAATATACGCGAGGAATTAATTATTGTGTAATTACGTGAGAAGCGCCACTCACGAAATAAAATTACTCGCTTTTATTTTTATGGTGCTGAAATCAATGTAAAATCTCTCGATCAGCCATTCACTGGCAAATTAATGTTCTCGCGATTTGACGTCAACGAGTCATTTGGCGAAAATAAGTACTCGCGAAAAATAAGGAATCTACAGTATTTAATTTTCTTGAGAAAATGTTCCTGACATTCAGCTATGTATTATTTCTCATTTATCTGATTTTAAACCATCATTTGTTGTTAATCATTACATGTGAATTCAATACAGGAGTTTATGCTTTCACCACTCCAGTTTGACATTCCCAATTCGAGACTACGGTATTACCTCATAGCTAAAAGAGCACCTTTAAAGTTTTCTTTTGAAACTTCAGCAGAGGTATTTTGTTTTGATTTTTTATGTTGCAGCCTTTACTTTTTGTAATTACTTTACAGCATGTTTAAAATAATATCAAATGATTAATTGAAGACTTGCTTTTAAAGATTTTGACTTTTCTGCCAGAGGAAAATCACTTGAAATATGTGCCAGGAAAAAGTGAGGAAGGTCAGTTTTCCACAATGTATATCGCCTGTGATACATCACAAAACAATGTTTCTGATAAAGATGAAAGTAAATATGAGTGTACAACCAAAAATACTGACCTAGAACAATCTAACAAAGCAGAGGAAAAACATACAAAAAACTTGCTGCATGGTACTTCTCAGGGAAATAGTGCTGCAAAATGTCCAATCTGCAGGGAGCAGTGTCTACAGACAATGGGGCACAACATGAGACAGATAACAGAAGACGACTCCGATCATTATCCCAACTGCTGTCCTGTGTTGAATTTCCTAGAGGACAAACCCCCAGACTTTTTTGATTCCTTTTTGTTGACCAAGAAAGAGCTGAAGAGGTTTCTTGTCATGGACATTGTTTTCCCATGTTTGAAAAAGACAACATGCTTCACTAAAAGGTTAGATGTTTTCTAAAAAATATTGGATGTCTTGGATTATATTTCTTTCTTTTTTCAGTCATTATGTTTTTGTTATCATTAATTCTAGATATGGTCATTTTATGGAAGGGGCGGGGTCCATTTTCCAAATGTCTCAGAATATTTATGTAAGTAATTATATTGCTGATAATTATTCAAACCATGCCTCTGTTTGAATTTTACAAGTGGATACCTAGAAAATGACAAATTTAATTCTTTTCTTTGTGGCGGTAAGATACTTAATGAATTTCGATATCAGATGATATGTATTGAATTGTATTGGTAAATTTATTTATGATAGATAAAATGACTTCCTTATCAATAATACTGATACAAATGTAATCAGATGATATAAACAGAAAAAAATATATTTTTGTGCATGCTATGACTAAGGAATCTGGATATGGCGAAGTAGTTCACTATCACACCATGGAGCATCGACTAAAGAGTCAATGACGCGATGATGAGATATCACAATGACATTGATACAATGGCGCAACAATGCGATGACAGTTGTGTGATAGCATGATGTAGCAGTAGTGAACATCACTTCCTAGTCATAGTACCATCCTCATCGAACCATCTTGTTACTGCTATCGCACAATTGTGCTATCACTTCATTGTGCCGTCGCATCATCATCATCACATTGTCACTCCATCGCATTATCGTTATCATGCTATCGCACCATTGCTCATCGCACTATCAACCCAAACCTCGATGGTGCAATAATGTGATAGTGAACTATGTGGCCCTTTCCAAATTCCATAACAATTAAAGATAAACACTGTGAATAAGAATTTCAACCAAATTAAATAAGCATTAATTACAGTTTCATGGAAACCAATCAGATACATGTATATATTATTCTCACAAGTTAAACCTTCAATGAATAAAATAAAACACCGTAGTATGAAAATTTTTGTTGTATACTAGAATATGAAAGAAGCCAGTGAATTAAAAGATAGAACTCAAGAACTGAAGAACAGAGCTGATTGGACAGATGAGGATTATGAGGTGTTGTCAAGGTTACGACTGCGTTACTTCACTCCCAGAGAGATAGCCAACTTCCTGTGCTTTCCATCTACTTATGGTAAGTTAATGGTGGAAATTAACCATTTATTGCCAAATTAATTACCAGGACCATTGACTCTTTTGTAGCATATTACCTATCCATCAACTAAATAACTAGATTTTTAGGTCAAGGGAGCTTTTCTGATCACATTTTGTCCAGCATCTGTCTGTTCATCCATATAGCTGTCTCTTCATCCATCCATCTGTAAACTTTTCCCTTTTTTGTCTTCTCAAGAACCACATGGCCAATTTCCACAAAACTTGCTGCAGAGCATCATCGAGAGATTATCATAAATTAGTGGAAAAAATGGCACCATAAAGAAATCTGCTGGTGAATTTCAAGAACAACTGGGCCAGAGAAGATGAAACATGTGAAAGCTTATTTACATTATGTAGATAATTTGTTCAAATCATAACTCATGGGGTAAGGACAAAGCCACCATAAGATTATTTTTGTTTGGTATACTCCTACTCATATTTTTTTCAAGGTGAGTAGGTAGGTAGCAGCATAAGTACCTTTATTATATAGTCTATAAATAGCCCCTATATAATCTATACAAATGCAAACAGTTCATAACACTACATATTCACCGGATTTGAAGCCGTATTCATCTGAGGGTCAGTGCGCATGCAGTGGCATTGTGACATCACAATCAATACCTCAAACAACATTGAGCACAATGGTTGCAACGGTCGGAGTTAGCTGAATATTTGAACAGGAAAAATTGTTTCGCAAGTCTATGGCAGGATTATTTTCTTAACATTTCGATGTCTTACACACAGGAAAGGAAAATACAGAAGATATAGGTTGTAATCTGGACATTTGATTATTTTTCTAAGACAGAAGTTCGTTAATGAAAATAGAATCGTCAGGCAGCCTTCAATGTCTTATTCAATCAAATTCTGACTATATAATAAAACAATTATGCACTCTTTTGATGGTGAATATGGTTTGTTATTCACCAGAAAAATATCAATATTGATCTCGGCTTCGCCTCGGTCAATATTGATATTTTTCTGGTGAATAACAAACCATATTCACCATCAAAAGAGTACATAATTGTATAGTAGCTGGTGTTACAACGTTTATTTATGTGTTAATTTTAATAAAAGACTGATTTTTCTTTCCATTGTAGATTTTCCTACGGATTTATCTCGAATTCAGCTGTATAGGACTTTAGGTAATAGTCTGAATGTCCATGTGGTATCTGCTCTTATACAATTAATGGTTAAAAATCCAGAATAATGAAAACAATGGAATTCTGAAACCAGATCCACTCATTATGTACAATATGATACATAGAACATTTTAACTCTGGAAGAGAAAAAATCTTCAGATTTATTACAAAATCATAAGAAATAAACATATTTTTAGTTACATGTACAAGATCAAAATATGTTTAACTGTAAATTAAACAGTAAATTCTGAAAATGCCTTGTTTGTCTGTGAATTACTACCATAAATGAATAATGTGATAATTATGTACCAATTTTCAGTTTTTAATGCTTAACCGTTAATTCAGTCTAATTAGGACCCATTGTTTGGCTAGCGCAATCAATTATCTTCTAGATCTCGATGGACACATGAATGAAAAATTCACACTTCACGATAATTACAAATGAAATTTTTAATATCAATTAATTATGTTCCCCAAACGAAGTTTGGGAACATATTGTTTTTACTCTGTTTCTTATTATTATTATTAAGGTCTTCCGTCTTCACGGAAGACCTTATAGTGATTCTACTGTTTCTTATTATTATTAAGGTCTTCCGTCTTCACGGAAGACCTTATAGTGATTCTACTGTTTCTTATTAAGGTCTTCCGTCTCCACGGAAGACCTTATAGTGATTCTATTGTTTCTTATTAAGGTCTTCCGTCTCCACGGAAGACCTTATAGTGATTCTATTGTTTCTTATTATTATTATTATTATTATTATTATTATTCTTTTTTTTTTAGACAAAATTTTGTGCACGTGATTTCTCGAAAATTATTCAATGAATTTCTTTGAAATTTTCAGGGATAAAAGGTCTTTATATGAATTTTATATAAAATTCCGTTTTTTGGTAAATTCGGTTCCAGTGCCAAGTTATTGACAATTTCCTGATTTTAAAATGAAATTTTGTCCTCGAAGGATCTAAGAAACGGCTAAAGATATGAACTGGAGACTTGTTAGAGATGATAGACCATGACTTCTAGATGTTCGAAATTACCTTGGTTTTCGTCGTCAGTACTTCCGGTCGTCACCGGAAGTGTTCAAAGAAATCGTTAAATTTCAACTTTTCTTTTTTTAATCAAATCTTGCATCACATTATTGCAACTCTTTCGCAGTTTCGAAATATGTTGGTCCCACCGGAAACAAAAACGACAACTTCCGGTTATAAGAGAAAAACTACATATTTTGAGTATTTTACTTTCCCATAAATATCTTTCATAGGTAAAGTATTTGAAATGATTTTTACATATGTTATATAGATTGCAAATGTCTAGAGTTACGTCAAATATCTTTGCAAAATTCACTTCCGGTCGCGTGTTTTTCTGTCCTCAAAGTGAGAAAATATCTGAGCGAGATCTTAGAAACGGTAAGAGATTAAGACAACAAACTTATTTGAGTAGTAGACCTTGAAGAGTAGGCAAAATTATTTAGGTTAAACTGTCAGCCGTCACTTCCGGTCGTCACAGGAAGTGATCAAAGAAATCAAAATATTCAACTTTTCTTGTTTAAATTGAAACTTGCATCACCTTATTACATCTCTTTCGCTGTTTTGAAATATGTTAGACTCCTCCGGAAACAAAAACGTTAACTTCCGGTTTTAGGAGATAAAATACGTTATTTCGATATTCAACTTTCTCATAAATATCGCTTATAGAAAAGGATTGAAATGTTTTAATACATGTTGTAGATACTGCAATGTCTAAAGACACACTAGAGATTTTTTATAAAATTCACTTCCGGTCGCGTGTTTTCCTGTCCTCAAAATTAGAATTTGTTCTCACAATTGCTCGGCAACAATGAATGACTGAAGTCTGAAACTTTCAGGACTGATAGTCCGTCATCAGTTTATTTGCATCGTATGAAAATCGTGTGTCGCGTTACTTCCGGTGGTGACAGGAAGTGATGCAAAAAAGTGAATGGTTAATGGTTAGCACGTTGGATTTTCACGCCGACGACCAGGGTTAAATCTCCAGAGTGTCTGAATTTGTTTTATCACTTTTTCAGCTTGAATTTTCGTTTTTATTTTCAGAATCGGACGGAAGACCTCTCATTGCTCGCAATGAGTTTCTAGTTAAGGTCTTCCGTCTTCACGGAAGACCTTATAGTGATTCTACTGTTTCTTATTATTAAGGTCTTCCGTCTTCACGGAAGACCTTATAGTGATTCTACTGTTTCTTATTATTAAGGTCTTCCGTCTTCACGGAAGACCTTATAGTGATTCTACTGTTTCTTATTATTATTATTATTATTATTATTTTTTTCCCCAAAATTTTGTGCAGGCGATTTCTCGAAAACTATTCAGTGGTTTTAAATGAAACTTTCAGGAATTATGCGTCGTTAAATGAACTTTGTTCATCAGAAGGAAAATTTGGAAATCTCGCTTCTGGTGCCAAGTTATTGACAGTTTTCTGATTTTAAAATGAAATTTTGTCCCCCCTTTTTTTCAAAAATGGTTTAAGATATGAACTGGAGACTTGTTAGAGATGATAGGTTATGTCTTCTAGATGAGGGGAATCACCTTTTTGTGCGTCGTCAATACTTCCGGTCGTTACCGGATGCGAATTTAAAAAAGTCGTATTTTTAAACTTTTTTGTTTTTCTATATTTTTCTTTTATTTTAATAAGGTTAATAGAGACTCTTCTGAAAATGCTTTATATATAATTTATTTTAGAATTGATCAATCCAAACTCTGGATATTCGCATTTCTAAATTTGAAGCGGGTCCAAAATGGCGGCTGTCTCTGTAAACTCCGATAAGTAGGTCAGAATTTACGGAGTCAGCCGAGCGTTTGTTTGAATGAAAGTACCATAAGGATCAAAGAAATGTGAAGGAAATGTTGGATTGTCACATCACAATTACGTTGCAATTCTGTTTCGCAATAGAGTTTTAATCCGGGGTTTCCTCAAACGTCTACTATAATTTTTCTTGTTTGTATCTCAAAGTAGAAAAACGACATGGCTACAAGTGGAAATACAATAACTACAACCTTTTGTTTTACACCACGGAAAAACTGATCCTAAACCATGGTTATAAGTAAAAGCTTTTCAAGAAACTTGCCTGACTAAAGCAATCAATATATAGTAATTATTACGTGGCCATTGTTTTTTCCCCATGCAGGCTTGTGTCATATTAAATGAACAGAAAAGACAGAAATAAGAAAACCATTTTTTTAAAGATTGTTTAATGAAAATGATTTAAATATATTTTTTCTAAAAGATGTTGTTATTGAACATAAATGGTATCAGATTCCCTGACCGTCGCAGGACGAGACATGTTTTTGGGCGAAACATTCCAGTCTTCCCATGAATGTGTAACTAATCGGGATAGTCAACTTTGGGGGTAAACAGGAAAATAAAACTTGTAGAAAATCTTACCTAAATTACTGCTTCAGTGTTACTTATCCATACGATATATAATAAGTACAATATGATAAATATACTTTCTCAAGTTCGATATTCAGGTTATAAGAACATACATTTTGAAATTTCATTGAAGCCATCACCATTCAATAGAAAATACATTCCGAAGGATATGCGCGAATATTTACCCGTGACGTTTCGCGCGAAATAATGTATCGTGATCAACCTTTCGTAGTAGACAAATGGTCTGATGCAGAAGTATATAGAAGTGCAGAAAAAGATTACATGGACATGCAGGTATATGGAATTACATGAAATAAAAAGTTGAATACATAAAGAATAAAAGAAAGTATACAGTATCATCAGAGAATGGCTAAAGATATGAATATGAAACTTGCTGAGGTGATAGAGCATCAAATGTAGATATATTGATCGACAATTAATTTTCGTCGTTCTTACTTCCGGTCGCAAACGGAAGTGAATTCAAAAATGTTAAATTTGCAAACTGTTTTGTTTTTCAGTATTTTTCTTTGGGATTTACAGGGTTAATAGAGAGTCTTTTAGGAGTTTTATGTATGTTTTCATCTTTTTGATTGAAAAAGTTTGCAGATATTTTTATAAAATTCACTTCCTGTCGAGTGATTACCTGTCCTCAAAATTAGAATTTGTTCTCACAATATTGCTTGGCAACAGTAAACGACTGAAGTCTAAAACTTTCAGGTCTGATAGTCAGTCATTAGTTTATTTGAATCGTGAGAAAATCTTGTATCGCCGTTACTTCCGGTCGTGACAGGAAGTGATGCAGAAAAGTGAATGGTTAATGGTTAGCTTTCTTGGATTTTCACGCTGAATTTCTTTTATCACTTTTTCAGAGTGAATATTTGCTTTTATTTTCAGAATCGGACGGAAGACCTCTCATTGCTCGCAATGAGTTTCTAGTTATTATTATTATTATTATTTTTTTCCCCAAAATTTTGTGCAGGCGATTTCTCGAAAACTATTCAGTGGTTTTAAATGAAACTTTCAGGAATTATGCGTCGTTAAATGAACTTTGTTCATCAGAAGGAAAATTTGGAAAACTCGCTTCTGGTGCCAAGTTATTGACAGTTTTCTGATTTTAAAATGAAATTTTGTCCCCCCTTTTTTTCAAAAATGGTTTAAGATATGAACTGGAGACTTGTTAGAGATGATAGGTTATGTCTTCTAGATGAGGGGAATCACCTTTTTGTGCGTCGTCAATACTTCCGGTCGTTACCGGATGCGAATTTAAAAAAGTCGTATTTTTAAACTTTTTTGTTTTTCTATATTTTTCTTTTATTTTAATAAGGTTAATAGAGACTCTTCTGAAAATGCTTTATATATAATTTATTTTAGAATTGATCAATCCAAACTCTGGATATTCGCATTTCTAAATTTGAAGCGGGTCCAAAATGGCGGCTGTCTCTGTAAACTCCGATAAGTAGGTCAGAATTTACGGAGTCAGCCGAGCGTTTGTTTGAATGAAAGTACCATAAGGATCAAAGAAATGTGAAGGAAATGTTGGATTGTCACATCACAATTACGTTGCAATTCTGTTTCGCAATAGAGTTTTAATCCGGGGTTTCCTCAAACGTCTACTATAATTTTTCTTGTTTGTATCTCAAAGTAGAAAAACGACATGGCTACAAGTGGAAATACAATAACTACAACCTTTTGTTTTACACCACGGAAAAACTGATCCTAAACCATGGTTATAAGTAAAAGCTTTTCAAGAAACTTGCCTGACTAAAGCAATCAATATATAGTAATTATTACGTGGCCATTGTTTTTTCCCCATGCAGGCTTGTGTCATATTAAATGAACAGAAAAGACAGAAATAAGAAAACCATTTTTTTAAAGATTGTTTAATGAAAATGATTTAAATATATTTTTTCTAAAAGATGTTGTTATTGAACATAAATGGTATCAGATTCCCTGACCGTCGCAGGACGAGACATGTTTTTGGGCGAAACATTCCAGTCTTCCCATGAATGTGTAACTAATCGGGATAGTCAACTTTGGGGGTAAACAGGAAAATAAAACTTGTAGAAAATCTTACCTAAATTACTGCTTCAGTGTTACTTATCCATACGATATATAATAAGTACAATATGATAAATATACTTTCTCAAGTTCGATATTCAGGTTATAAGAACATACATTTTGAAATTTCATTGAAGCCATCACCATTCAATAGAAAATACATTCCGAAGGATATGCGCGAATATTTACCCGTGACGTTTCGCGCGAAATAATGTATCGTGATCAACCTTTCGTAGTAGACAAATGGTCTGATGCAGAAGTATATAGAAGTGCAGAAAAAGATTACATGGACATGCAGGTATATGGAATTACATGAAATAAAAAGTTGAATACATAAAGAATAAAAGAAAGTATACAGTATCATCAGAGAATGGCTAAAGATATGAATATGAAACTTGCTGAGGTGATAGAGCATCAAATGTAGATATATTGATCGACAATTAATTTTCGTCGTTCTTACTTCCGGTCGCAAACGGAAGTGAATTCAAAAATGTTAAATTTGCAAACTGTTTTGTTTTTCAGTATTTTTCTTTGGGATTTACAGGGTTAATAGAGAGTCTTTTAGGAGTTTTATGTATGTTTTCATCTTTTTGATTGAAAAAGTTTGCAGAGATTTTTATAAAATTCACTTCCTGTCGAGTGATTACCTGTCCTCAAAATTAGAATTTGTTCTCACAATATTGCTTGGCAACAGTAAACGACTGAAGTCTAAAACTTTCAGGTCTGATAGTCAGTCATTAGTTTATTTGAATCGTGAGAAAATCTTGTATCGCCGTTACTTCCGGTCGTGACAGGAAGTGATGCAGAAAAGTGAATGGTTAATGGTTAGCTTTCTTGGATTTTCACGCTGAATTTCTTTTATCACTTTTTCAGAGTGAATATTTGCTTTTATTTTCAGAATCGGACGGAAGACCTCTCATTGCTCGCAATGAGTTTCTAGTTATTATTATTATTATTATTATTTTTTTCCCCAAAATTTTGTGCAGGCGATTTCTCAAAAACTATTCAGTGGTTTTAAATGAAACTTTCAGGAATTATGCGTCGTCAAATGAACTTTGTTCATCAGAAGGAAAATTTGGAAAACTCGCTTCTGGTGCCAAGTTATTGACAGTTTTCTGATTTTAAAATGAAATTTTGTCCCCCCTTTTTTTCAAAAATGGTTTAAGATATGAACTGGAGACTTGTTAGAGATGATAGGTTATGTCTTCTAGATGAGGGGAATCACCTTTTTGTGCGTCGTCAATACTTCCGGTCGTTACCGGATGCGAATTTAAAAAAGTCGTATTTTTAAACTTTTTTGTTTTTCTATATTTTTCTTTTATTTTAATAAGGTTAATAGAGACTCTTCTGAAAATGCTTTATATATAATTTATTTTAGAATTGATCAATCCAAACTCTGGATATTCGCATTTCTAAATTTGAAGCGGGTCCAAAATGGCGGCTGTCTCTGTAAACTCCGATAAGTAGGTCAGAATTTACGGAGTCAGCCGAGCGTTTGTTTGAATGAAAGTACCATAAGGATCAAAGAAATGTGAAGGAAATGTTGGATTGTCACATCACAATTACGTTGCAATTCTGTTTCGCAATAGAGTTTTAATCCGGGGTTTCCTCAAACGTCTACTATAATTTTTCTTGTTTGTATCTCAAAGTAGAAAAACGACATGGCTACAAGTGGAAATACAATAACTACAACCTTTTGTTTTACACCACGGAAAAACTGATCCTAAACCATGGTTATAAGTAAAAGCTTTTCAAGAAACTTGCCTGACTAAAGCAATCAATATATAGTAATTATTACGTGGCCATTGTTTTTTCCCCATGCAGGCTTGTGTCATATTAAATGAACAGAAAAGACAGAAATAAGAAAACCATTTTTTTAAAGATTGTTTAATGAAAATGATTTAAATATATTTTTTCTAAAAGATGTTGTTATTGAACATAAATGGTATCAGATTCCCTGACCGTCGCAGGACGAGACATGTTTTTGGGCGAAACATTCCAGTCTTCCCATGAATGTGTAACTAATCGGGATAGTCAACTTTGGGGGTAAACAGGAAAATAAAACTTGTAGAAAATCTTACCTAAATTACTGCTTCAGTGTTACTTATCCATACGATATATAATAAGTACAATATGATAAATATACTTTCTCAAGTTCGATATTCAGGTTATAAGAACATACATTTTGAAATTTCATTGAAGCCATCACCATTCAATAGAAAATACATTCCGAAGGATATGCGCGAATATTTACCCGTGACGTTTCGCGCGAAATAATGTATCGTGATCAACCTTTCGTAGTAGACAAATGGTCTGATGCAGAAGTATATAGAAGTGCAGAAAAAGATTACATGGACATGCAGGTATATGGAATTACATGAAATAAAAAGTTGAATACATAAAGAATAAAAGAAAGTATACAGTATCATCAGAGAATGGCTAAAGATATGAATATGAAACTTGCTGAGGTGATAGAGCATCAAATGTAGATATATTGATCGACAATTAATTTTCGTCGTTCTTACTTCCGGTCGCAAACGGAAGTGAATTCAAAAATGTTAAATTTGCAAACTGTTTTGTTTTTCAGTATTTTTCTTTGGGATTTACAGGGTTAATAGAGAGTCTTTTAGGAGTTTTATGTATGTTTTCATCTTTTTGATTGAAAAAGTTTGCAGAGATTTTTATAAAATTCACTTCCTGTCGAGTGATTACCTGTCCTCAAAATTAGAATTTGTTCTCACAATATTGCTTGGCAACAGTAAACGACTGAAGTCTAAAACTTTCAGGTCTGATAGTCAGTCATTAGTTTATTTGAATCGTGAGAAAATCTTGTATCGCCGTTACTTCCGGTCGTGACAGGAAGTGATGCAGAAAAGTGAATGGTTAATGGTTAGCTTTCTTGGATTTTCACGCTGAATTTCTTTTATCACTTTTTCAGAGTGAATATTTGCTTTTATTTTCAGAATCGGACGGAAGACCTCTCATTGCTCGCAATGAGTTTCTAGTTATTATTATTATTATTATTTTTTTCCCCAAAATTTTGTGCAGGCGATTTCTCGAAAACTATTCAGTGGTTTTAAATGAAACTTTCAGGAATTATGCGTCGTTAAATGAACTTTGTTCATCAGAAGGAAAATTTGGAAAACTCGCTTCTGGTGCCAAGTTATTGACAGTTTTCTGATTTTAAAATGAAATTTTGTCCCCCCTTTTTTTCAAAAATGGTTTAAGATATGAACTGGAGACTTGTTAGAGATGATAGGTTATGTCTTCTAGATGAGGGGAATCACCTTTTTGTGCGTCGTCAATACTTCCGGTCGTTACCGGATGCGAATTTAAAAAAGTCGTATTTTTAAACTTTTTTGTTTTTCTATATTTTTCTTTTATTTTAATAAGGTTAATAGAGACTCTTCTGAAAATGCTTTATATATAATTTATTTTAGAATTGATCAATCCAAACTCTGGATATTCGCATTTCTAAATTTGAAGCGGGTCCAAAATGGCGGCTGTCTCTGTAAACTCCGATAAGTAGGTCAGAATTTACGGAGTCAGCCGAGCGTTTGTTTGAATGAAAGTACCATAAGGATCAAAGAAATGTGAAGGAAATGTTGGATTGTCACATCACAATTACGTTGCAATTCTGTTTCGCAATAGAGTTTTAATCCGGGGTTTCCTCAAACGTCTACTATAATTTTTCTTGTTTGTATCTCAAAGTAGAAAAACGACATGGCTACAAGTGGAAATACAATAACTACAACCTTTTGTTTTACACCACGGAAAAACTGATCCTAAACCATGGTTATAAGTAAAAGCTTTTCAAGAAACTTGCCTGACTAAAGCAATCAATATATAGTAATTATTACGTGGCCATTGTTTTTTCCCCATGCAGGCTTGTGTCATATTAAATGAACAGAAAAGACAGAAATAAGAAAACCATTTTTTTAAAGATTGTTTAATGAAAATGATTTAAATATATTTTTTCTAAAAGATGTTGTTATTGAACATAAATGGTATCAGATTCCCTGACCGTCGCAGGACGAGACATGTTTTTGGGCGAAACATTCCAGTCTTCCCATGAATGTGTAACTAATCGGGATAGTCAACTTTGGGGGTAAACAGGAAAATAAAACTTGTAGAAAATCTTACCTAAATTACTGCTTCAGTGTTACTTATCCATACGATATATAATAAGTACAATATGATAAATATACTTTCTCAAGTTCGATATTCAGGTTATAAGAACATACATTTTGAAATTTCATTGAAGCCATCACCATTCAATAGAAAATACATTCCGAAGGATATGCGCGAATATTTACCCGTGACGTTTCGCGCGAAATAATGTATCGTGATCAACCTTTCGTAGTAGACAAATGGTCTGATGCAGAAGTATATAGAAGTGCAGAAAAAGATTACATGGACATGCAGGTATATGGAATTACATGAAATAAAAAGTTGAATACATAAAGAATAAAAGAAAGTATACAGTATCATCAGAGAATGGCTAAAGATATGAATATGAAACTTGCTGAGGTGATAGAGCATCAAATGTAGATATATTGATCGACAATTAATTTTCGTCGTTCTTACTTCCGGTCGCAAACGGAAGTGAATTCAAAAATGTTAAATTTGCAAACTGTTTTGTTTTTCAGTATTTTTCTTTGGGATTTACAGGGTTAATAGAGAGTCTTTTAGGAGTTTTATGTATGTTTTCATCTTTTTGATTGAAAAAGTTTGCAGAGATTTTTATAAAATTCACTTCCTGTCGAGTGATTACCTGTCCTCAAAATTAGAATTTGTTCTCACAATATTGCTTGGCAACAGTAAACGACTGAAGTCTAAAACTTTCAGGTCTGATAGTCAGTCATTAGTTTATTTGAATCGTGAGAAAATCTTGTATCGCCGTTACTTCCGGTCGTGACAGGAAGTGATGCAGAAAAGTGAATGGTTAATGGTTAGCTTTCTTGGATTTTCACGCTGAATTTCTTTTATCACTTTTTCAGAGTGAATATTTGCTTTTATTTTCAGAATCGGACGGAAGACCTCTCATTGCTCGCAATGAGTTTCTAGTTATTATTATTATTATTATTATTTTTTTCCCCAAAATTTTGTGCAGGCGATTTCTCAAAAACTATTCAGTGGTTTTAAATGAAACTTTCAGGAATTATGCGTCGTCAAATGAACTTTGTTCATCAGAAGGAAAATTTGGAAAACTCGCTTCTGGTGCCAAGTTATTGACAGTTTTCTGATTTTAAAATGAAATTTTGTCCCCCCTTTTTTTCAAAAATGGTTTAAGATATGAACTGGAGACTTGTTAGAGATGATAGGTTATGTCTTCTAGATGAGGGGAATCACCTTTTTGTGCGTCGTCAATACTTCCGGTCTTTACCGGATGCGAATTTAAAAAAGTCGTATTTTGAAACTTTTTTGTTTTTCTATATTTTTCTTTTATTTTAATAAGGTTAATAGAGACTCTTCTGAAAGTGCTTAATATATAATTTATTTTAGAATTGATCAATCCAAACTCTAGATATTCGCATTTCTAAATTTGAAGCGGGTCCAAAATGGCGGCTGTCTCTGTAAACTCCGATAAGTAGGTCAGAATTTACGGAGTCAGCCGAGCGTTTGTTTGAATGAAAGTACCATAAGGATCAAAGAAATGTGAAGGAAATGTTGGATTGTCACATCACAATTACATTGCAATTCTGTTTCGCAATAGAGTTTTAATCCGGGGTTTCCTCAAACGTCTACTATAATTTTTCTTGTCTGTATCTCAAAGTAGAAAAACGACATGACTACAAGTGGAAATACGATAACTACAAACTTTTGTTTTACACCACGGAAAAACTGATCCTAAACCATGGTTATAAGTAAAAGCTTTTCAAGAAACTTGCCTGACTAAAGCAATCAATATATAGTAATTATTACCTGGCCATTGTTTTTTCCCCATGCAGGCTTGTGTCATATTAAATGAACAGAAAAGACAGAAATAAGAAAACCATTTTTTTAAAGATTGTTTAATGAAAATGATTTAAATATTTTTTTTCTAAAAGATGTTATTGAACATAAATGGTATCAGATTCCTTGACCGTCGCAGGACGAGACATGTTTTTGGGCGAAACATTCTAATCTTCCCATGAATGTGTAACTAATCGGGATAGTCCACTTTGGGGGTAAACAGGAAAATAAAACTTGTAGAAAAACTTACCTAAATCACTGCTTCAGTGTTACTTATCCATACGATATATAATAAGTACAATATGATAAATATACTTTCTCAAGCTCGATATTCAGGTTATAAGAACATACATTTTGAAATTTCATTGAAACCATCACCATTCAATAGAAAATACATTCCGAAGGATATGCGCGAATATTTACCCGTGACATTTCGCTCGAAATAATGTATCGTGATCAACTTTTCGTAGTAGACAAATGGTCTGATGCAGAAGTATATAGAAGTGCAGAAAAAGATTACATGGACATGCCTGTATATGGAATTACATGAAATAAAAAGTTGAATACATAAAGAATAAAAGAAAGTAAACAGTATCAACAGAGAATGGCTAAAGATATGAATATGAAACTTGCTGAGGTGATAGAGCATCAAATGTAGATATATTGATCGACAATTAATTTTCGTCGTTCTTACTTCCGGTCGCAAACGAAAGTGAATTCAAAAATGTTAAATTTGCAACTTTTTTGTTTTTCAATATTTTTCTTTGGGATTTACAGGGTTAATAGAGAGTCTTTTAGGAGTTTTATGTATGTTTTCATCTTTTTGATTGAAAAAGTTTGCAGAGATTTTTATAAAATTCACTTCCGGTCGAGTGATTACCAGTCCTCAAAATTAGAATTTATTCTCACAATATTGCTTGGCAACAGTAAACGACTGAAGTCTAAAACTTTCAGGTCTGATAGTCAGTCATCAGTTTATTTGAATCGTGAGAAAATCTTGTATCGCCGTTACTTCCGGTCGTGACAGGAAGTGATGCAAAAAAGTGAATGGTTAATGGTTAGCTTTCTTGGATTTTCACGCTGAATTTCTTTTATCACTTTTTCAGAGTGAATTTTTGCTTTTATTTTCAGAATCGGACGGAAGACCTCTCATTGCTCGCAATGAGTTTCTAGTTATTATTCTTTTTTTCTACTTTCTTCTCCGGTACTTTTTTGTCCGGGAGTGTTCTCATAGAACCACTCATCCGATTGACATGAAACCTTTTTAGGGTTAATAGGCATGTTGTGTAGGTGTTCGGAACGAAGGTCATTTTGCGCGCACATGCATGCACGTGCGCGCGCGTGCAATGAGTGAAATGACTGATATACTTGATGAAGCCGTAACTTTTGTATTTCTTGATGAATTGCTTTGAAACTCAAAATATAAAGATATATTAGTAGTCTAGACGAGATAACATGGTCAAATTAGCGAGAACTCACGCGCATGCACATGCGCTCTTCTCTGATTGGCTGATACAAAAATCTCAATAATTTCCTTGTTTTTTCACAAAATACTTTGAAATTTAGAATATAAGTATATGTTATAAGGTGCTACAACATGTTATATAGGAAATTTCTTGAAAACACGTGCATGCAGGTGTGCTGCAATCTGATTGGTTGAAACTTTAAATGTCTATAACTCCCTTGGTTTTCAACAAAACAGGATGAAATTTGCGACATGGATAGGCACACAGGGCTCCTACAATATGATACTATCAAAATTGAATGCAATGCGCGTATGCTGATTTCTGATTGGCTAATACTTAAAGGGTTACATCTCTCTTATTTTTCAATGAAATTCTTTAATATTTAACACAAATGTATGTATTGTGAGACACTATAAGAAAATTAATGTGAAAAATGTAGAAAACATGTGCAAGCACATGCGCTGAAATTTGATTGGCTAATACCCATATGGCTATATCGGAGTAGTTTTCCAATGAAATACCCTTAAAAATAAAGTGTCTATTTATGTTACAAAAGTATTGTCTAATTTATTGAAGCTTGTAGGGAATGGGGCATCATAAGGGATTGGGGAGCCGTTTGGGGAACATCTGTAACGGTTCCCGTTACAATTAGCACTAGTTCATGTTTTAATAGTTCTACAGATAACCACGTTCTTAAATTGCATTGGCACTGTGAGTCAAACATCATAAGTGTATCGTAATCATGTATTTTTGTACAGTGTAGCAATAGATATGTGATAAGAAACACCCAAACTTTCCACTCAAATGAAAAATTTTACCACTTCAATGCGCTTCATTGTAGATTGAGTTGAACCACGTGTTCAGTGTGAAATGTAAACATATAGGTGTCAAGTTAATGTTGCTTTTCATGCAATGATTGGTCAATTGTGGGTGGAAAGATCCTCTGTGCGCATTAATAACAAAAGCCATATAAGGTAAACAAAGGTTTGTCATATACATTTTTTTCTACCAGTGCATCGGGCGATTTTGAAAAAGGTAACGCTACTAAGGCTATCGTTATTTACTCTGACTTTAACACATGGCCATTTGTGAATGTCTCTCTAACGTCTTATTTATAGTATACGAGCCTGTTACTCGTTACCATTGCTTAAATATTTACATAATATAAAGCAGAAATATATGATCGTTTTGTCTACGTTGTTCAAAGGGACATAATTTGAGTTAACAGACTTTGAAACAAAACTTACATTATGCAAATTTCCAAATAAACATTCAATCACAAGGACAAATTGTATATGAAAGCTGTCTTTGGAGGGTGGATGGTGAGAGAATATTTCTAATACATTGACAAGTAAAATAATTGTGCTTGTTAAAATACAAGTAGAGGTGCACCATACTGCACTCTGCTGCAATACAATGCGATACATTGTGATGCCTGCCAAATTGTCCAAACAAAATTAACTTAGTCAATTTCTTTTTTCTTAATTGAATTTAAAAACTGATTGAAAACACACATTTTTTTTTCATTTTATGCTTTGAAAAAAAAAAGGTTTCAAAAACTACTAAAAAAAGACTAGAGAGCATTTCATTTATTCTCATATTCTTAAATATTTTTCTTTGATATGAATCAAAATTAACAATCAGTAATTAAGTCAAAGGACTTTCGCAAAGTTATGTGTTGCTGGTTTTTTTTTTTTTTTATCAAATGACTATTTTGAGTATGCGCAAAAGATCCAAAAGAAATAAACACTCCTCTTTGACTGATGAGTGGATTTTTTTGTTTGCAAGAGAATTTATACTGTTTACCATAATAAGAATTTAACTGCATTTTATTGCACTGCACTACAATGCAATGTCAATCAATAAAATGAAGTCCATTTTTGTTTTACATTATGGTATTGAAAATAAGGTGGAAATTAACATATTTTCTAATATATTTTTGTTTTTAAAAAAGTTTTGAAAAACAGACTGGATGGAATATTTTCATTCACATTTTCTTATATGATTGTTCTCTTTCATACGAACCTAAATTAGCAATGCAGTAATAATGTCCAAGGATTTTTCCACAATTTTTTCATTGCTGTTTATTATTTTACGCAACACCTAGCTTGGGTTTATGAAAGATTGAAAAAGAGGGAAATCTCGTGTTTGACTGATGAGTGTAAATTTTGAGAGTGATGCAGATAAGCACCAGGAAGGATAAACAGAATATATTCTGATAACAGTACTTAGAGCTAAGTTCTCATTAAAGAACAGTAACTTTTGCTGATTTTTTTATTGAAAGACTGATATGGATATATATGCAGAACATGCCGAGGAAAATTGGAGTGTCGAGTGAAGTTCTTTAATTGCAAGCTAATTAATTTTGCTTTTAAATAAAAATATAACTGTCCTACAATACATTGCACTGTAATGCTTGATGTACTGTCTATAATTAAAATATACTTGGTCAATTTTTTATTATTAGACAAAACAATGAAAGAAATATAAACTTTCCTGTTTGACTGATGAGTGAATATTCCGAGACTCAAGCAAAGCGCCGATGACTTTGTAGAACAATCAAAGACGCTTTTCAATACTGCTTAGCAGTACTTGTTTAGTGAGATAAGCTCACACTAAGTCCTTTACACGCGACATTACCAGTAACCGTTATTTACTCTGACTTTAACACATGGTCATTTGTGAATGTCTCTCTAACGTCTTATATATAGTATACAAGCCTGTTACTCGTTAGCATTGCTTAAACATTTACATAATATAAAGCAGAAATCAATGATCGTTTTGTCTACGTTGTTCAAAGGGACATAATTTGAGTTATCGAACTTTGACACAAAACTTACATTATGCAAATTTCCAAATAAACATTCAATCACAAGGACAAATTGTATATAATAGCTGTCATTGGAGGGTGGATGGTGGGGGAATATTTCTAATACATTGACAAGTAAAATAATTGTGCTTGTTTAAATACAAGTAGAATTGCACCATACTGCACTCTGCTGCAATACAATGCGATACATTGTGATGCCTGCCAAATTGTCCAATTAAAATTAACTTAGTCAATTTCTTTTTTCTTAATTGAATTTAAAAACTGATTGAATACACACACTTTTTTTCATTTTATGCTTTGAAAAAAAAGGTTTCAAAAACAGACTAGAGAGCATTTCTTTTATTCTCATATTCTTAAATATTTGTTTTCTTTGACGTGAATCAAAATTAACAATCAGTAATTAAGTCGAAGGACTTTTGTAAAATTGCGTGTTACTCGGTTTTTTTTTTTTTTTAATCGAATGACTACTTTGAGTATGCGCAAAAGATCCAAAAGAAATAAACACTCTTTTTTGACTGATGAGTGAATTTTTTTGTTTGCAAGAGAATTTAAACTGTTTACCATAATAAGAATTTAACTGCATTTTATTGCACTGCACTACAATGCAATGTCAATCAATAAAATGAAGTCCATTTTTGTTTTACATTATGGTATTGAAAATAAGGTGTAAATTAACATATTTTCTAACATATTTTTATTTTTAAAAAAAGTTTTGAAAAACAGACTGGATGGAATATTTTCATTCACATTTTCTTATATGATTGTTCTCTTTCATACGAATCTAAATTAACAATGCAGTAATAATGTCCAAGGATTTTTCCACAATTTTTTTCATTGCTGTTTATTTTACGCAACGCCTAGTTTGGGGTTAAGAAAGATTGAAAAAGAGGGAAATCTCGTGTTTGACTGATGAGTGTAAATTTTGAGAGTGATGCAGATAAGCACCAGGAAGGATAAACAGAATATATTCTGATAACAGTACTTAGAGCTAAGTTCTCATTAAAGAACAGTTACTTTTGCTGATTTTTTTTTATTGAAAGACTGATATGGATATATGCGAAACATGCCGAGGAAAATTGGAGTGTCGAGTGAAGTTCTTTAATTGCAAGCTAATTAATTTTGCTTTTAAATAAAAATATAACTGTCCTACAATACATTGCATTGTAATGCTTAATATTAATGTACTGTCTAATTAAAACATACTTGGTCAATTTTTATTATTAGGCAAAACATTGAAAGAAATATAAACTTCCCTGTTTGACTGATGAGTGAATATTCCGAGACTCAAACAAAGCGCCGATGACTTTGTTGAACAATCAAAGACGCTTTTCAATACTGCTTAGCAGTACTTGTTTAGTGAGATAAGCTCACACTAAGTCCTTTACACGCGACATTACCAGTAACCGTTATTTACTCTGACTTTAACACATGGTCATTTGTGAATGTCTCTCTAACGTCTTATATATAGTATACAAGCCTGTTACTCGTTAGCATTGCTTAAACATTTACATAATATAAAGCAGAAATCAATGATCGTTTTGTCTACGTTGTTCAAAGGGACATAATTTGAGTTATCGAACTTTGACACAAAACTTACATTATGCAAATTTCCAAATAAACATTCAATCACATGGACAAATTGTATATAATAGCTGTCATTGGAGGGTGGATGGTGGGGGAATATTTCTAATACATTGACAAGTAAAATAATTGTGCTTGTTTAAATACAAGTAGAATTGCACCATACTGCACTCTGCTGCAATACAATGCGATACATTGTGATGCCTGCCAAATTGTCCAATCAAAATTAACTTAGTCAATTTCTTTTTTCTTAATTGAATTTAAAAACTGATTGAATACACACACTTTTTTTCATTTTATGCTTTGAAAAAAAAAGGTTTCAAAAACAGACTAGAGAGCATTTCTTTTATTCTCATATTCTTAAATATTTGTTTTCTTTGATGTGAATCAAAATTAACAATCAGTAATTAAGTCGAAGGACTTTCGCAAAGTTACGTGTTACTGGGTTTTGTTTTGTTTTGTTTTTTATCGAATGACTAGTTTAAGTATGCGCGAAAGATCCAAAAGAAATAAACACTCCTTTTTGACTGACGAGTGGAGTTTTTTGTTTGCAAGAGAATTTATACTGTTTACCATAATAAGAATTTAACTGCATTTTATTGCACTGCACTACAATGCAATGTCAATCAATAAAATGAAGTCCATTTTTGTTTTACATTATGGTATTGAAAATAAGGTGTAAATTAACATATTTTCTAACATATTTTTATTTTTAAAAAAAGTTTTGAAAAACAGACTGGATGGAATATTTTCATTCACATTTTCTTATATGATTGTTCTCTTTCATACGAATCTAAATTAACAATGCAGTAATAATGTCCAAGGATTTTTCCACAATTTTTTTCATTGCTGTTTATTTTACGCAACGCCTAGTTTGGGGTTAAGAAAGATTGAAAAAGAGGGAAATCTCGTGTTTGACTGATGAGTGTAAATTTTGAGAGTGATGCAGATAAGCACCAGGAAGGATAAACAGAATATATTCTGATAACAGTACTTAGAGCTAAGTTCTCATTAAAGAACAGTTACTTTTGCTGATTTTTTTTTATTGAAAGACTGATATGGATATATGCGAAACATGCCGAGGAAAATTGGAGTGTCGAGTGAAGTTCTTTAATTGCAAGCTAATTAATTTTGCTTTTAAATAAAAATATAACTGTCCTACAATACATTGCATTGTAATGCTTAATAGTAATGTACTGTCTAATTAAAACATACTTGGTCAATTTTTATTATTAGGCAAAACATTGAAAGAAATATAAACTTCCCTGTTTGACTGATGAGTGAATATTCCGAGACTCAAACAAAGCGCCGATGACTTTGTTGAACAATCAAAGACGCTTTTCAATACTGCTTAGCAGTACTTGTTTAGTGAGATAAGCTCACACTAAGTCCTTTACACGCGACATTACCAGTAACCGTTATTTACTCTGACTTTAACACATGGTCATTTGTGAATGTCTCTCTAACGTCTTATATATAGTATACAAGCCTGTTACTCGTTAGCATTGCTTAAACATTTACATAATATAAAGCAGAAATCAATGATCGTTTTGTCTACGTTGTTCAAAGGGACATAATTTGAGTTATCGAACTTTGACACAAAACTTACATTATGCAAATTTCCAAATAAACATTCAATCACATGGACAAATTGTATATAATAGCTGTCATTGGAGGGTGGATGGTGGGGGAATATTTCTAATACATTGACAAGTAAAATAATTGTGCTTGTTTAAATACAAGTAGAATTGCACCATACTGCACTCTGCTGCAATACAATGCGATACATTGTGATGCCTGCCAAATTGTCCAATCAAAATTAACTTAGTCAATTTCTTTTTTCTTAATTGAATTTAAAAACTGATTGAATACACACACTTTTTTTCATTTTATGCTTTGAAAAAAAAAGGTTTCAAAAACAGACTAGAGAGCATTTCTTTTATTCTCATATTCTTAAATATTTGTTTTCTTTGATGTGAATCAAAATTAACAATCAGTAATTAAGTCGAAGGACTTTCGCAAAGTTACGTGTTACTGGGTTTTGTTTTGTTTTGTTTTTTATCGAATGACTAGTTTAAGTATGCGCGAAAGATCCAAAAGAAATAAACACTCCTTTTTGACTGACGAGTGGAGTTTTTTGTTTGCAAGAGAATTTATACTGTTTACCATAATAAGAATTTAACTGCATTTTATTGCACTGCACTACAATGCAATGTCAATCAATAAAATGAAGTCCATTTTTGTTTTACATTATGGTATTGAAAATAAGGTGTAAATTAACATATTTTCTAACATATTTTTATTTTTAAAAAAAGTTTTGAAAAACAGACTGGATGGAATATTTTCATTCACATTTTCTTATATGATTGTTCTCTTTCATACGAATCTAAATTAACAATGCAGTAATAATGTCCAAGGATTTTTCCACAATTTTTTTCATTGCTGTTTATTTTACGCAACGCCTAGTTTGGGGTTAAGAAAGATTGAAAAAGAGGGAAATCTCGTGTTTGACTGATGAGTGTAAATTTTGAGAGTGATGCAGATAAGCACCAGGAAGGATAAACAGAATATATTCTGATAACAGTACTTAGAGCTAAGTTCTCATTAAAGAACAGTTACTTTTGCTGATTTTTTTTATTGAAAGACTGATATGGATATATGCGAAACATGCCGAGGAAAATTGGAGTGTCGAGTGAAGTTCTTTAATTGCAAGCTAATTAATTTTGCTTTTAAATAAAAATATAACTGTCCTACAATACATTGCATTGTAATGCTTAATAGTAATGTACTGTCTAATTAAAACATACTTGGTCAATTTTTATTATTAGGCAAAACATTGAAAGAAATATAAACTTCCCTGTTTGACTGATGAGTGAATATTCCGAGACTCAAACAAAGCGCCGATGACTTTGTTGAACAATCAAAGACGCTTTTCAATACTGCTTAGCAGTACTTGTTTAGTGAGATAAGCTCACACTAAGTCCTTTACACGCGACATTACCAGTAACCGTTATTTACTCTGACTTTAACACATGGTCATTTGTGAATGTCTCTCTAACGTCTTATATATAGTATACAAGCCTGTTACTCGTTAGCATTGCTTAAACATTTACATAATATAAAGCAGAAATCAATGATCGTTTTGTCTACGTTGTTCAAAGGGACATAATTTGAGTTATCGAACTTTGACACAAAACTTACATTATGCAAATTTCCAAATAAACATTCAATCACATGGACAAATTGTATATAATAGCTGTCATTGGAGGGTGGATGGTGGGGGAATATTTCTAATACATTGACAAGTAAAATAATTGTGCTTGTTTAAATACAAGTAGAATTGCACCATACTGCACTCTGCTGCAATACAATGCGATACATTGTGATGCCTGCCAAATTGTCCAATCAAAATTAACTTAGTCAATTTCTTTTTTCTTAATTGAATTTAAAAACTGATTGAATACACACACTTTTTTTCATTTTATGCTTTGAAAAAAAAAAGGTTTCAAAAACAGACTAGAGAGCATTTCTTTTATTCTCATATTCTTAAATATTTGTTTTCTTTGATGTGAATCAAAATTAACAATCAGTAATTAAGTCGAAGGACTTTCGCAAAGTTACGTGTTACTGGGTTTTGTTTTGTTTTGTTTTTTATCGAATGACTAGTTTAAGTATGCGCGAAAGATCCAAAAGAAATAAACACTCCTTTTTGACTGACGAGTGGAGTTTTTTGTTTGCAAGAGAATTTATACTGTTTACCATAATAAGAATTTAACTGCATTTTATTGCACTGCACTACAATGCAATGTCAATCAATAAAATGAAGTCCATTTTTGTTTTACATTATGGTATTGAAAATAAGGTGTAAATTAACATATTTTCTAACATATTTTTATTTTTAAAAAAAGTTTTGAAAAACAGACTGGATGGAATATTTTCATTCACATTTTCTTATATGATTGTTCTCTTTCATACGAATCTAAATTAACAATGCAGTAATAATGTCCAAGGATTTTTCCACAATTTTTTTCATTGCTGTTTATTTTACGCAACGCCTAGTTTGGGGTTAAGAAAGATTGAAAAAGAGGGAAATCTCGTGTTTGACTGATGAGTGTAAATTTTGAGAGTGATGCAGATAAGCACCAGGAAGGATAAACAGAATATATTCTGATAACAGTACTTAGAGCTAAGTTCTCATTAAAGAACAGTTACTTTTGCTGATTTTTTTTTATTGAAAGACTGATATGGATATATGCGAAACATGCCGAGGAAAATTGGAGTGTCGAGTGAAGTTCTTTAATTGCAAGCTAATTAATTTTGCTTTTAAATAAAAATATAACTGTCCTACAATACATTGCATTGTAATGCTTAATAGTAATGTACTGTCTAATTAAAACATACTTGGTCAATTTTTATTATTAGGCAAAACATTGAAAGAAATATAAACTTCCCTGTTTGACTGATGAGTGAATATTCCGAGACTCAAACAAAGCGCCGATGACTTTGTTGAACAATCAAAGACGCTTTTCAATACTGCTTAGCAGTACTTGTTTAGTGAGATAAGCTCACACTAAGTCCTTTACACGCGACATTACCAGTAACCGTTATTTACTCTGACTTTAACACATGGTCATTTGTGAATGTCTCTCTAACGTCTTATATATAGTATACAAGCCTGTTACTCGTTAGCATTGCTTAAACATTTACATAATATAAAGCAGAAATCAATGATCGTTTTGTCTACGTTGTTCAAAGGGACATAATTTGAGTTATCGAACTTTGACACAAAACTTACATTATGCAAATTTCCAAATAAACATTCAATCACATGGACAAATTGTATATAATAGCTGTCATTGGAGGGTGGATGGTGGGGGAATATTTCTAATACATTGACAAGTAAAATAATTGTGCTTGTTTAAATACAAGTAGAATTGCACCATACTGCACTCTGCTGCAATACAATGCGATACATTGTGATGCCTGCCAAATTGTCCAATCAAAATTAACTTAGTCAATTTCTTTTTTCTTAATTGAATTTAAAAACTGATTGAATACACACACTTTTTTTCATTTTATGCTTTGAAAAAAAAAAGGTTTCAAAAACAGACTAGAGAGCATTTCTTTTATTCTCATATTCTTAAATATTTGTTTTCTTTGATATGAATCAAAATTAACAATCAGTAATTAAGTCGAAGGACTTTCGCAAAGTTACGTGTTACTGGGTTTTGTTTTGTTTTTTATCGAATGACTAGTTTAAGTATGCGCGAAAGATCCAAAAGAAATAAACACTCCTTTTTGACTGACGAGTGGAGTTTTTTGTTTGCAAGAGAATTTATACTGTTTACCATAATAAGAATTTAACTGCATTTTATTGCACTGCACTACAATGCAATGTCAATCAATAAAATGAAGTCCATTTTTGTTTTACATTATGGTATTGAAAATAAGGTGTAAATTAACATATTTTCTAACATATTTTTATTTTTAAAAAAAGTTTTGAAAAACAGACTGGATGGAATATTTTCATTCACATTTTCTTATATGATTGTTCTCTTTCATACGAATCTAAATTAACAATGCAGTAATAATGTCCAAGGATTTTTCCACAATTTTTTTCATTGCTGTTTATTTTACGCAACGCCTAGTTTGGGGTTAAGAAAGATTGAAAAAGAGGGAAATCTCGTGTTTGACTGATGAGTGTAAATTTTGAGAGTGATGCAGATAAGCACCAGGAAGGATAAACAGAATATATTCTGATAACAGTACTTAGAGCTAAGTTCTCATTAAAGAACAGTTACTTTTGCTGATTTTTTTTTATTGAAAGACTGATATGGATATATGCGAAACATGCCGAGGAAAATTGGAGTGTCGAGTGAAGTTCTTTAATTGCAAGCTAATTAATTTTGCTTTTAAATAAAAATATAACTGTCCTACAATACATTGCATTGTAATGCTTAATAGTAATGTACTGTCTAATTAAAACATACTTGGTCAATTTTTATTATTAGGCAAAACATTGAAAGAAATATAAACTTCCCTGTTTGACTGATGAGTGAATATTCCGAGACTCAAACAAAGCGCCGATGACTTTGTTGAACAATCAAAGACGCTTTTCAATACTGCTTAGCAGTACTTGTTTAGTGAGATAAGCTCACACTAAGTCCTTTACACGCGACATTACCAGTAACCGTTATTTACTCTGACTTTAACACATGGTCATTTGTGAATGTCTCTCTAACGTCTTATATATAGTATACAAGCCTGTTACTCGTTAGCATTGCTTAAACATTTACATAATATAAAGCAGAAATCAATGATCGTTTTGTCTACGTTGTTCAAAGGGACATAATTTGAGTTATCGAACTTTGACACAAAACTTACATTATGCAAATTTCCAAATAAACATTCAATCACATGGACAAATTGTATATAATAGCTGTCATTGGAGGGTGGATGGTGGGGGAATATTTCTAATACATTGACAAGTAAAATAATTGTGCTTGTTTAAATACAAGTAGAATTGCACCATACTGCACTCTGCTGCAATACAATGCGATACATTGTGATGCCTGCCAAATTGTCCAATCAAAATTAACTTAGTCAATTTCTTTTTTCTTAATTGAATTTAAAAACTGATTGAATACACACACTTTTTTTCATTTTATGCTTTGAAAAAAAAAAGGTTTCAAAAACAGACTAGAGAGCATTTCTTTTATTCTCATATTCTTAAATATTTGTTTTCTTTGATATGAATCAAAATTAACAATCAGTAATTAAGTCGAAGGACTTTCGCAAAGTTACGTGTTACTGGGTTTTGTTTTGTTTTTTATCGAATGACTAGTTTAAGTATGCGCGAAAGATCCAAAAGAAATAAACACTCCTTTTTGACTGACGAGTGGAGTTTTTTGTTTGCAAGAGAATTTATACTGTTTACCATAATAAGAATTTAACTGCATTTTATTGCACTGCACTACAATGCAATGTCAATCAATAAAATGAAGTCCATTTTTGTTTTACATTATGGTATTGAAAATAAGGTGTAAATTAACATATTTTCTAACATATTTTTATTTTTAAAAAAAGTTTTGAAAAACAGACTGGATGGAATATTTTCATTCACATTTTCTTATATGATTGTTCTCTTTCATACGAATCTAAATTAACAATGCAGTAATAATGTCCAAGGATTTTTCCACAATTTTTTTCATTGCTGTTTATTTTACGCAACGCCTAGTTTGCTGTTTGACCAATGAGTGAATATTTTGAGACTCAAACAAAGCGCCGATGACTTTGTTGAACAATCAAAGACGCTTTTCAATTACTACTTAGCAGTACTTGTTTAGTGAGATAAGCTCACACTAAGTCCTTCACACGTGACATTACCCGTAAAGCTCCAATTTTCGCCGTAAATTATCACAAAAAGGAAGATTAATTAAGTAGATTGTGATTTTTTTAAATCCCACTCATTTCTGTTTAAAATCTTAAAAATCTTTCAGAAAATTCTGGAAACACATTTTTATGACAGGACATGTGTTTAAAAGAAACAGATTATAGCAATTTCCTGTTTACTCCCAATTTTATTTATAAATCCGGTTCTACCCTATAACCTTAGAATGGGTCAACCTACACCACGTGTCTTGAATTTTTCACAATAACATTAGTAGGGGTGACTTAGGTAAACAACAGTGATTTCTATTCATCAATACTTTGTTGAATTTGTACATTTTTCCTGGGGGTAAAAGCCAGGCACGCTACATGTATGTTGAAAATGATATAAATACGCTAAACATTAACAACTTTATACAATACAATTTTCTCAATGTTAAAAAAAATTCCATTTAGTGTAGAGAGGTTTCTTAATTGGTTCAGCAGAGAGAGCGATTGTAAGAAGAAAATTTTTATTTCTTTTAAACCATGAGCGCATATTTAGTATTTGTCTGTTAATATCCTTTTGACACAAAATTAATACAGCAAATATACAACTACATATACTGTTAAACGGAGAACAAAAGACAACCATGCGCTGACTAGTCGGTAAAACAAGAGGCCCATGGGCCACAACGCTCACCTGAGTATCTTTGGCCCTGCGGTTTTCACTAGACTTTGCCCCCTTGTAATACCTTTTGTGGCCCCACCCTACCCCCGGGGGTCATGATTTAAAGAATTTAGAAATTACACTACCCAAGAATACATAATTTCAGCATTTCTGGCCCATTGGTTCTTAAGAAGATTTTGAGATTTTTCCTAATGAATTTCAATGTAAAACTTGGATTCCCTATTGTGGCCCCGCCCTATCCCCGGGGTCAAGATTTTAACAATTTAGAATCTACACTAGCCAAGGATGCTTTCACATAAGTTTCAGTTTTTCTGGCCCAGTGGTTCTTGAGAAGAAGACTTTTAAAGATTTTTTCTGTATATTTCAATGTAAAACTTTGATTCCCTATTGTGGCTCCGCCCTACCCCCGGGGGTAATGATTTTAACAATTTAGAATGTACACTACCCAAGGATGCTTCCACATAAGTTTCAGTTTTTCTGGTCCATTGGTTCTTGAGAAGAAGATTTTTCTATATATTTCAATGTAAAACTTGGATTCCCTATTGTGGCCCCGCCCTACCCCCGGGGGTCATGATTTTAACAATTTAGAATTCACACTACCAAAAGGATGCTTCCACATTAGTTTCAGCTTTTCTGGTCCAGTGGTTCTTGAGAAGAAGATTTTAAAAGATTTTTTTCTATATATTTCAATGTAAAACTTGGATTCCCTATTGTGGCCCCGCCCTACCCCCGGGGGTCATGATTTTGCTTCCACATTAGTTTTAGCTTTTCTGGCCCAGTGGTTCTTGAGAAGAAGATTTTAAAAGATTTTATCTATATATTTCAATGTAAAACTTGGATTCCCTATTGTGGCCCCGCCCTACCCCCGGGGGTAATGATTTTTACAATTAGAATCTACACTACCCCAAGATGCTTCCACATTAGTTTCAGCTTTTCTGGTCCAGTGGTTCTTGAGAAGATTTTAAAAGATTTTTTCTATATATTTCAATGTAAATCTTTGATTCCCTATTGTGGCCCCGCCCTACCCCCGGGGGTCATGATTTTAACAATTTAGACTACAATTTAACTACCCCAAGATGCTTCTACCTAAGTTTAAGCTTTTCTGGCCTCGTGGTTCTTGAGAAGATTTTTTAATGGCCCCACCCTATTTTTGTCATTTCTTGATTAACTCCCCTTGTAAGGGGGTTTGGCCCTTCATTTTAAGAATTTAAACTCCCCTTTACCATGGATGCTTTGTGCTAATTTTGGTTAAAATTGACCCAGTGGTTCTTGAAAAGAAGTTGAAAATGTGAAAAGTTTACAGACGGACGGACAGACGGACAATGAGTGATCAGAAAAGCTCACTTGAGCTCAGGTGAGCTAAAACAGCGTTCCCATTATCATACGGAGATTCAAGAAATTGTGAAACCCCTGCCTTTGAAAACAGATTAATTCCTAAGTACGTTAAGTTATAGGTTGGATTTTGACCATTCTTGCAATTAAAAGAAAAATGCTTGTTTTGAAAGTTTATTTTGTCGCAAATTTTGCTTGTCCTTAAGTGTAGCCATCCTTTCATTCACTTTTAACAATCTTTATGATTTTATACAGGAACTTCCATTTTTAGATCCTTTTATTAAAAAGAATGGATCCTGTATAACCGCAGATTTATACTGTAAACATATGAACACACAAGTATTTGGATTTTAGGTCGTGCTCCCTTCCAACACAAATCGTTAATTTAGCACGAAGAATTTGTATAATTAGAAAAGATAGAACCGTACGTTCTAAATGTTTGGAGGAATTAAAAATATATTTAAGACGACAATACTGTTCGATTGATTTAATCAACTGAAATCTGGAATAGAAAAGGCATCCAAATTTCCAATTACATGTAGTAGAACGCTTAGAAAACTGACACCAAAGACAAAAATAACCTTTGTATGATTGAACCATATTCAACGGAACAGAAATATCTTTATAGACGCTAAAAGATTTTACCTAATTATAGAACAATTGGAAAATATAAAAAGTTTAATACAACCAAATGATATTATCAACAGTCGACGACAAGCACCTAATCTTAAAAAAAATGTTAACCAAAGCTCGCTTTACAACACAGGAGGAAATTCCAACCATTAAAAAAAAAACGCTGCGATCTGCGATGCGGAACTTATATGTATATGTTTAGAAGAGGGAAATAGAATCCAGCATAAAACAGGAATGGAAACTAGAACAAACTCATCAATGAACTGTAAATCGGAAAACGTTATATACTGTGCCATTTGTCCGACATGCAATAGAATACAATGTCAGACAAACGGGGAAATTAATGCCGTTAGTGTACATACAATGTATTCGTGTACATACTAAAACAATGAATTATAAGACCCTAGTGTCCGAAACACACCATTCTGTGATCACTTTGCAAAATGCGAAAGGGGAACATTTAGGATAAATAAAGAAACACTCGGCACACCTCGGCCGATTCGTACCTCATCTTTGATGAAGGTGACGGAATCAGCAGAGGTTTGTCGAATGAAGAAAGAAAGAGAAAGAAAAAAAGAAGACAAATAGATAGATAGAGAGAGAAACAGAACCTTGATGAATTTAAGTTTCACTTGCCATAAGCGCGGAAGCCCATATATCATCTATCTAAAAATATTTTTGTATTAAGGAATGAATTTAATAGCTACCCATTTTAAACTGGTTTGGGACAGTTTACGCTTTATAAACCGCGAAGCTATTAATTTCATTCCTTATACAGTGGACCTTCAGATATCCGGACGCTTCAGTTTCCGGACGATTTTTCATGGGAATGGAATTTTTTAACGTTATTTTGTCTCGTTTAACCGGAATTCCGCGTTCCGTATCCGGACGGTCTTTTTTCACCACGAAATGAATTTTTACGTTATATTTTGGTTCATTTCTCCGGACGATAATTTTTTAACTTGTCTTGATACGTATTAATTAAGGGAAATAATTTTATAAGTCTAGGATAATTTTTTCGTAGTCGGCAAATATATTTCTTTTACTGTTAGAATACAGTCGTAACAATATTTTATGTATTTATAGACATGACATCGGAGTTTTTAATGCACAGTATTGTTTAATTTAATTTTCATTCATTTAGTGTTAAAAAAAAAAAAAGAGGACTGCTCTTGAAAATGACTACAATTTGTACAGAATTTGAATGTAACATCAGGCGGATCGATACGTTTTTGACGCAAGTCATTTTGACGTAGGCAACCCAATTTATACGATATAAATAATAAGTAAATTTTTTATCTAATCAAATACGGCGTTACAACCAGAATTGAATTATTTCGATATAATGAAACTGTCGAATTTGTTAATTTAATTCGTTATTTAAAAAAAAAAATTGGAATTCGTTAAACAAATTTAATCTATTATGCTTTAACTTCAATTCGTTATAACGAATTCAACAAATCTTTTGTAAAAATTTAATTCACTACAGGCGCTGATCCAGGAATTTCTTCCAGATCAACTTCAATCGTAACTCGCAAATCGTAACTTTTAGCTCTTACGTGCTACGCTCAAGCTTACGTCTACGTTTACGAGCTACGACCTGTTAGTGAAACGGTCGCCTGACCTTTCACTTGGGGAAATTTACATTCAGGTTTAATCTAGAAACAACTCACCTAACTTTCAAAGAGTTATTACAGAGAAAACAATGTCAATATATAATACTAGTATACTATAGACGTTCACCTAACTAATTCAAACGTGTATAAATCATGCACATGTACCACTCACAAAGTGATTTATTAAAAGTAACTTTGATTAATTTATATGACGAGAATCCCACAGTAGAATGGGAAATAAGAAAAAATGGAATATATGACTAAACATGAAAAGTTAAGGGGATGAATGTTAACATATACAGGAACTTTCGGAACTGCACTTAATAATGTGTTTGACTCGTTCTCATTTCCTAATGTAATAATTACCAGGAAGAACCAGTTGTTTTCCAAAATTGTACATTAAGTGATCATAGTATTCCAATTTTGCCTTATTTATGGAACAAACATATTTTATACAAATTTTTCCTAGAGCAGATTTTAAATATTAGCTTTTCTGTATAAACAAAATACGTTCGTTACATTTCTACCTTGGTACATGACCTTTCTGCACATATGACATTAGTCTTACAGCTTCAATTTTGCTCATACTGCATTCCTTATGTAAAATATCTATACTAAGTTCACTCAATATTGCACCATCTATCCACTTTTCCTTAAATATGGGAACGTATTTTTCAAGTCCTAATTTCTTTAACATATCGCCTACTTCTTTAATGTCCATCTCATTCACATTTTTTCTTGCATTTTCTACACAAAGATTGCTTCGGACATTGTTTCCTATACCGTCACCACCTCTAGGAGGTAATTTTGGAGTTGTAGTTTCTTCTGATTTCGGAGTGGTTCCAACCTCTTCTTCAATGACGTCATGAAGGTGGGTGGTGCTTTTAACTTTCGTCGAAGTAGAAGTATGTCGTTTCACTTTTCCCTTGCTTGCTGTGTCGCTTCGTTGAGGAACAAATGGTTTGACGTCATCTTCATTTGAGACGTTTGCAACTGTTTTTTGAGCAGTTTGCTCTTTTGAACTTGGCAAAGGTTTCTTTATGTTAGGTTTGGGTGGTATTACTGGTGGTACCTTTTCTCTGACACAGTTAGATATAACATCATAGGTGTCGCATTTTTCCTCAGTTCGACTGGAATCGGGTTTTAAGCCGTGAAGAGTTTGGTACACATTGGTTTCACTAAGGCAGTCATATAACGTACAATATACGTTTGGTACTCGAACAGTTGCATCGAAGTCTTCTGAGTCGTTGTCATAAAGAGCTATGTCTAGACGTAAGTAAAAGTATTAGTTTGCTAGTTTCTGTTATGAGCATTATCACAATTACGTAAGTATTTTTATGCCTCGGGATCGAAAGATCCCGGGGGTATATTGTTTTTGTCCTGTTTTTCTGTTTGTCTGTCAGTCTGTTGTCAACTTTAACCTTGCCCATAACTTTTGATTAGTTGGAGCTATGACTTTCATATTTCACATGTGTATTCCTTGTGACAAGACCTTTCTTTGGGTACCATCATATTTCACCTTTTGACCTTGACCTTGGAGTTTGACCCACTTTTGCAAAATTTTATGAGACTTTAACTTTGGCCATAACTTCTGAACAGTTGGTGCTTGGGGTTTCAAACTTCACATGTATATTTTTTGTGACAAGGCCTTCCTTTGGATACCAACAACTTTGACCTTTTGACCTTGGCCTTGGAGTTTGACTTACTTTTGAAAAACTTTAACCTTGGCCATAACTTTTGAATGGTTGGAGCTAGGGCAATCATACTTCACATATGTAATTCTTGTGACAAGACCTTCCTTTGGATACCAACCACTTTGACCTTTTGACCTTGACCTAGGAGTTTGACCTAATTTTGAAAAACTTTAACCTTGGCTATAACTTTTGAATGGTTGATGCTAGGGCTTTGTTACTTCACATATGTAATCCTTGGGACATAACCTTCCTTCGGATACCAACCACTTTGACCCTTTGACCTTGACATAGGAGTTTGACCTACTTTTGAAAAACTTTAACCTTGACCATGACTTTTGAATGGTTGGAGCTAGGGCAATCATACTTCACATATATAATCCTTGTGACAAGACCTTCCTTTGGATACCAACCACTTTGACCTTTTGACCTTGACCTAGGAGTTTGACCTACTTTTGAAAAACTTTAACCTTGGCCATAACTTTTGAATGGTTGATGCTAGGGCTTTCATACTTCACATATGTAATCCTTGTTACATAACCTTCCTTTGGATACCAACCACTTTGACCCTTTGACCTTGACATAAGAGTTTGACCTACTTTTGAAAAACTTTAATTTTGGCCATACTTCACATATGTTATCCTTGTGACAAGACCTTCCTTTGGATACCAACCACTTTGACCTTGACGTTTTACTTACTTTTAAAAAAAACTATAACCTTCGCCCTAACTTTTGAACATTTGCAGCTAGGTCTTTCAAATTTCACAGGTATATTTCTCCAGACAAGACCTTTCTTTGCGTACCAACGTTTTTTTATCTTTTGGCCTGGATTTTGACTTGCATTTGAGAAACTTTAACCTTCGCCATAAGCTGCCATGCGGGGGCATCAGTGTTTCACAAACACATTTTGTTATTTAATTTTTTTGAAAATTTAATTTTTACATAAATTTGGTTTCAATTAAGGCTGATATATATAGTAAGCCAAAAAGTACCTGGGTTTCCAAAATAACTGTCGCAATTTATTTGTGTGTCACAAATTTCACTTAAGTTGTGGATATAACTGTCCCATTCCTGTTTCTCATAACCCGTTCTCCCCACCACCAACGATATCCTCATTTCTGTAAGGTACAGGGGGAGCTTCTGGATTATGGACGTTACTCTATCTGTAAAAGAATATTAACTGAGGCCATCTTTAAAAAAAATGATTGCTTGTCCTCTCCCGACCGACTGGCTAAAAATGGCCCGACTCAAAGTTTTTTAAGCCTGCAGAAAACGATAATATTTTTCCCCAGAATTTTTTCATCTCGTCAACAAGAAATGTTGAAATTTTCTGGATCAACAATTTCTGGATAAAAAATCTACCGACCCAATTTTTGTTTTATCCTGAGTCGGGAGAGGGCAAAAGTTCAAAGATGGACTGATTTTGGTACTTTTGTCATGGAAGGTTCTGATTTTGTACCTGTTTCATATATACTCTGACAACAGAATCTAATATATAGAGAAAACTCTCTAAAAATACTGTTTCATTTTAAATTGCATGTAATTGCAGTGCAGTCGTATCGTATGCCATTATTCTTAAATGCACCTCCTCTTAAATCATGGCCAAGCAGAAAAGTATCCCGATATCGTCGAGTTAGACGCAGGACCAGTTGTTCCGTGGTGCTCGTCAACCAATTAGATCCAGTAAGTTCTGGTGACATATCCGGAATAAAAAGGACGTCAATGGGCAGTTTATCGTTATTCTTAGACAGTACTCTGTGCAATTTGTATTTCTTACATGTCCCACCTGAAACAAATTGGTACTTGTCAAGTCTTGATAAAAAGTATAATGGCATGGACATGTACATACTAGTATATACACGCATATGATAGCCTCCCCCTTTTTAGGTCACCTGAGTCATTCAGGTGACCTATATACTACTACCCGTTTTTGTCTGTCGTCGTGCGTCGTCCGTCGTGCGTTAACATTTGAACATTTTCAACTTCTTCTCTGAAACCGCTAAACCAATTTCAACCAATTTTGGCATATATCATTTATGGCTGAAGGGAAACAAAAATGTAAATTTCATGGTCCCTGTCCCCCTTGGGCCTGGTGGGACCTGGTGGGGTGGGGCTAAAACCACATAAAGTAATGCAATCCTTAAAAATCTTCTTCTTTACTCCTGGACATCAAGCAGTCAAACTGTTGGCATGATTGTAATGAGCATTGAGCCCTCTCCCGAAATTGTGAAATTCATGGCACCAGGATCCTAGGGCGGGGCTATATAGATAATATAGTGAAAGTGCATTATTTCTTTGAAAATCTTCTTCTATTCTCCTGGGTATTAAACAAACTACATGAGTATATAGTTATCATGGGCAAGGGTGCCACTTCCAAAATTGTGAATATCATGGCCCCAGGGTCAGGGGTTCTGGTGCTAGGGCGGGGCTATACATGTATAGATAATATAGTGAAAGTGCATTATTTCTTTGAAAATCTTCTCTTCTCCTTGGTATTAAACAAACTAACTGAGTACATACTTATGATGGGCAAAGGTGCCTCTTCTAGAATTGTGAATTTCATAGTCCCTGGGTCAGGGTTTCTGGTGTTATGACGGGCTCTATTGATTATATAGTGAAAATGCATTAATTCTTTGAAAATCTTCATTTCTGTTTCTGGGTAATTGGGTATTATTTAAATAAACTAAGTGCATGGTTATGATAAGCAAGGAAGCCTCTTCCAAAATTGCGAAATTTATGACCCCAGGATCGGCGGTTCCGGTGAAAGTGGGGGGGGGGGAATCTTTTGATTAAATAGTGAAAAAGCATAATTTCTTTAAAAATATTCTTTTCTGCTCATGGTTATAAAGCAAAGAAACTAAGTGTATAGTTATGATGAGCATCAGTGCTTCTTCCAGAATTATGAGTTTCATGGCCCTGGGTCAGATGTTCTAGTGTAAGGGTGGGGTTCTATTGAATATATAGTGAAAATGTATTAGTTCTAGTAAATAATCCTGTCTGCTCCTTAGTGTTGAGCAGATAAACAAAGTACAAAGTGCATAGTTGTGATGAACAAGGGTGCTTCTTATAAAATTTTTAAAACTTGTGGTCCCTGGGCCAGGGGATCTGGTGTTTCTCGAGGGGGGAGCTCTATTTATAATATAGTGAAAATGTGTTAATTCAACTAAGTGTATAGTTATGATGATGAGGGCACCTCTTCCAAATTTGTGAATTTTACGACCCTGGGTC
Source organism: Saccostrea echinata (assembly GCF_033153115.1). NCBI lineage: Eukaryota > Metazoa > Mollusca > Bivalvia > Ostreida > Ostreidae > Saccostrea > Saccostrea echinata. Next base: position 27,864,897 of record NW_026889750.1, read on the forward strand.
CTGGTGTTAGGGCTGTGTTGAATCTGTCACCAGTTGCCGGTGGAGGGCTGCAAATTAGACCTATATACTTGGCACTCAAGGCCATTGAGCAGTGAGGGATCTTTTCCGTGCCAGCGCCTACTGCGACACGGGACCTCGGTTTATACGGTCTCATCCGAAGGACCGGTCTGCACGTCCCACAGTGGGATTCGAACCCGCGACTTAAGGATCAACTCCTTACACCGCGACTCTAGAGCAAACGCTCTAACCACTGCGCCACAAGGGCGACCAGATTATAACTTAATTTATGAGACGAGTTGTTACTGAATACTAGACTAATTATTTCGTTGATCCTGAACATCCTATTTCTCTTGCTCTTGGGAACAAAGTTTCATCTATCAGTTTATTTTATACTCTATGAATCCTCTAAATTTTTGTATTATACTCAGGTGACCGTTAAGGCCCTTGGACCTCTCATTTCATATAAACTCTTTAACAGTTTCGTTTGAACGGAAAGTGCAGGAGAAATATTGCCTTTATTAAATTTTACCTTTCTTGTTGGAAAATAGACAGAAGGTAGCGTTATAGTCTACTGGTATGCTGATCTTTTTTTGAGTCAGAGATCGGGGTCCCTTCAGCACCGTAGCCACTATCCTCTCTTGGGAACCGAACCTTCGGATGAACAGTTTCTGAAATCAACACAATCTGTATCAGAACTAAACCAAGACTAAATTATGTTCCTTTTTGGACAAAATCAGCCGTCTCCCTCATTTCCCAGCTATACCTCAGTCTGTCCGTCACTACATGGCCTTGGTTGGAACCTAGATTCAACGTCCTGAGAGTCCTTGAACTACATATAAATTTAAGTTTGATTTATTCCAATCAATGCCCTTGAAATGATTTCAGTATCTTATCTCACTTTGACCTTAACCTACGTGATAGGACCTTTAGTTTAATCAATATGTTGACATATTTTTTAAGCCTTTGCCACGAAAAAACTCTAGGATTCCAGGGTATGTTCGGACACTTTGTTCATACTGTTATCCCACAGTGACATGCGCAGACTTTAAGATACGACCTTGAATCAAGCCACTTCTGTTTCTCGCGAAAACAAATTGGCTTAATCATAATTCCCTACAAAGATGCCAGAGTCACTGATTAGACAATCCGCATTCCGTAATGATCAATACTTAAATTACTAAAGGAAAATCTCGTTTATATATAATAATATAATCAGTGCTAAGATATACTCATCAATGTGATAAATAAAGTGGTGAACATCGCCTTATGATACGGAAAACGTTAACTTTGAACTTGGAAAAGCTGCATGATTACACGAGACTTTTGAGCTCCGCGTCCTCTTGACAAAAGAATAATTTGTGATATTCATGTACAGTATTCCATACTTGAAAGTCATGGAAGGCTTCGTGAAGGGAGTGCCTTGGGTACAATTAAAAAAAACTCCCAGATATCAATTAAGTTCATTCTTCAGTTTAATGTAATGCTGTTTATATTTACTTAATGTAATATTAGAAATAAATTACTTTTAGAGTAGACCAAAACCGACCACCCTTTTATTAAGAAACATTCTGTCTTAGGGGAAGGGGTACCCCTCCCAGACGGAACCCCCACCCCCAATTCCAGAAACCTGGCACTGACGGCCCTGACATGATCGCGTTCTCAATCATGAAAATGGCTTTCAGATCCAATGCTGTCTTATTCTTTTGTGCACAGCCTGTGTATATTTAACCGGTATACCGATGTCGCACTTGTTCAGGCAGTTCCGCAGCATTTTTTATAACTGACGACACGACATTGTCAGATGTTGGATATTAGAGAGAATGTTCGATTCTTTGGAGCCCATTTTTATTTAGAAGTTTGTAACTGCTTTTTTAAAATATATCATAATCTGATAACTTACAAGAGTCTTTAATAAAAACAAGTATTCTGAGAGTATTACATTAGCAATACTAGTCCCCTATCGGCAAGTGTAATCTGGTTCCCGTTAAAAATTGAAAAGGTCGTAATTCCCTCAAAATCGATGAAGCGGAACGAAATGCAAACTTGATCTGTAACTCATCAAGATACACTCACATACCAAAAATCAGCTCAATATCTGCAAGGGTTTAGAAAAAAAAGGTAGAAAACCAAGTGGGACAGACTGACAGACAGACGGACAGCTAGACAGACAGACGGACGGACAGAATCAGAGGAAACCTATAGTCCCCTCCGGTTTCACCGGTAGGGGACTAATAAGACCGTTGACTTGTCCATTAATTGCCTCCACCTTTCTCTGATCATAGACAGGTCGCTTTATCAGTTTATGGTGGATATACATGTATTATTTAAAGTCCAACATCCCTCTGTTCACTCGTGGAAAATTTTGCTTTAACGCTAAAGATTTCCCAAAAGAAATCTGAATATATATGCACACAATTTCAGCATACCTTGCCGGGCAAAATTTGCCAGGAAGTGTCTTTTTAACTGACAAAGGAACCATGATAATCATTTGTCTCAGTGAGTCATTTCTCCTACCAGAAGGTTGGAGAATCTTAGGAACATCGAATCACTCTCATTTCAATTACTTTGTTTCATTTTGCTTCTTTGAAGATATTGAATATATTTATAGGGACTCATTTAAAAAAATCGGACATTCTCATTGAAATCCGGTATGAAGCAACTCGAGTGCCAAATAAGCACAACTACATATACATGTATTTATTACATTTCCAATGTCTTTGTCCGAGATAAAATTACAAATTGTAAAAATACTTATTTCTACATAAATCTACTGGTTCATCTATAGGCGCGGTTAAAAAAAATCACGTGCGGGGCGGGACAAATAGAGACAGAAGCGGGGCTATTAGCACGGGAATTTGCAGAATCAGGAGCATGTAAATATAAGGAATAACTGTCAGATTTTTTGGATTCATGACGATGATCAGTCGATTGGCTTGCGTGATAATTTTATGCATAAACGCCTTCGGCGTTTATGCAAATTATCACGCAAGCCACTCGATTGATCACATCATGAATCCAAAAAATAAGCTAGTTATTCCTTTGAAGTTATATGTCTTAATCATTAACATATCGAGGATCGATAGGTTACCATGGAAATCATTTGTTTGATTCGCTATAATTTCTGGACAAGACTACTGTAAATTCCTTCCACATGTGAAGGGACAATCAAACAAATATACTCTCTTGTGAAAACAAATAAAGAATTATCAGTAGACTGCGAGAGCATGTTTGGGAATACTTTCTTGTAGAGGGATTGGTTTCTTATATAGAACTACATGTACCTATGGAAAGCATTTTTCACAACCTCATCTCTGTAGTTTTTCCTTGTTGTCCATTAAAATAAAAATAAAAATCAGTAAAATGGAGGGATTCCAGAATGTTTCTGAACAAATAAATGTACCCAAGGACAGAAACTCCCCCCCCCCCCCCAATATACACCGCGGACCTTCTCAACATTTTAAATAAATTATCTTTTTATGGCATATTTGCAATTTAATCCATATCATCATTTCGAAAATTTACTTCATACAAACATTTTATAAACATTCCTATCCAACTCTCTATATATAGTAAAACAATATTATTTGTTCCAAAAAATTACAAAACCCGCTTAAGGGGTTATGTAAGTTTTCTGCAATGTTGCATCCATTCATTCTTGTATGATTGAACAAACTAACATTTTATTGTTAAAATATATAAACATATATATAAACACCGAAATATTTGTAATATACAGAAATTAAACAGCTGTCAATACGTGTACCATGTAGTCAGATCACCAAACTCGCATAAATCAACTACACTCGATTAGATGTTTGACAAACTCTGAGCAATAGAAGAAGTTAATGCATTAATTGTCAATAGTGTTCATAACGATAAAGATCGATATCTAAATTTTTGTGAGGTGTACACACACATACCAAACATTTTCAGTTTGGATGAGGTGCACTACCAAGCCAAAAGAAAAAAAAAAGAAAAAAAAGAAAGGAAAGAAAGAAAAGTTATCAGGTCATCTGACGTAAATTATATTGACTAGGCACATTCTTAGAGTACCTTTATTTTCTTTAGAATGCTATATATATGCAAAATTATTGGACACCCCTCCCTCCAAGGTTACAACGGTACACGTACTTTTATTTGTAACGTGATTTCTCAAATATAATTCCTTTGTATGGAAATAGTTTATATCCTCGTGAACTAAAACTGATGAATAGTAATATTGCAGTCATAAGACACTATTTTAAGCTATTCAACATGAGGAAATGTACATATACACAGCTTGTCAATTTCTGTGCATTTTAATGAAAATAAATGAATGGAATATAACAAAAATATCGTATTTCACTTTTAAAAGTTCACTTTTCAAGTAACTAAGCATATTTTTCCTGCTTTCAAAACTGAAAATTCTATACATTTCTTATCGATAAATGTTACTCTACAACCACGACGAATATTCTATTCTCTAGAACGAGTTGGGACTCTTTCAAATCAAAATACAACATTACATGTATTGTCAATAAAAAAAAAAGATAAATTGATACTAATTATTAATATACATCAAGGATCACCATATATGGTGACCAACACGAAATACATTTGAGGTAAATTAAAAATTATTAAATTTTACTATAAAAACCAATTATTTGATGAATTTGCTATTTAATAAGGGCGGTGTGCAAGGTGGATGATGAATACTAAGTCATTTCTAAAGGAGAAAAAAAATAAAAATTTCTGAACAGAGTACATGGGACCTTTTAGATAAGTGTTACACACATCAAACCTTTCTTTTCTTTTGTTTACATGCACTGAGAGAAAATAATAATTACGACGCATTACTATTTAAGTCACATGGACATTGCAGAACGAAATAAGTACTTCCCCGGACCAAACTCACCTGTCCTCTTTCATAAGTTTCCACTTGCTCCTCGCCATAATAACCTCGCGTAACCTGCACTAACCTGGGCAAGTGATTACTGAAGCTGTCATAAAAAGCTTTGGGTGAATACTCAACTTTGTCCACGAGAAACTGTGAATCGTTGGTGTTGGACGACATTATTCGCCGTCGATTTTTTTTTTACTTCCTTGGTGCTAAGCTCGAGAGTTTTATCGAATCGTGATATGACAAAATACGCAAATCAGGACAAGTTGTGTAATAGGTGCTCGCTTGGGTGGGTTTTCTTTCATGCGATATTTAAATATTACTAATTATTCGACTGGCTGAGCATGTTGAATGAAATGGTCCATTGGTTAAAACAATAAAAAAAAAAGTTTCATTTGTTGATATTGTTGCAAGATTACAGAAAAAGAAAATACACAAACCTTGTTAGTAAAACACAACGCAGAAATAAAATTTATCGTTTAAATTACCTATATCTTCTCGGAAACCATGAAGAGTTTACCTTTAACACTTCTCGATCAATATTTTGAGTTACAGAGGGCTTTGAAAAGGTTAAAATTTAGACATCATTTTTTTCTTCTAGTTAACAGAAATATGGTTTTCATAAGAATTAAAAGAGAACATATTCAGTGGATACAATATTGAAACATATTTACAAAAGATGTGACTTCTCTTCACGATTCTTTGAAAGAAATTCATTTCACATTTTCATATCTCTACTATAACCGATAGGAAGTAACAGTGCAACAAGACATCACAACTTTATAAACTGCAATGAGAAAACTATATATATATATGTTACATTAAAGTTTTGCAATTTAAGAAATTCATACGGTGGTACATTTAGGATACGTAATTAATTTTTTAAGATACTTCAAAAAAATTAATTACGTGCCCTAAATGTACCACCGTAAATCCATAACTATGAGATTTACATATCTTGTTATATTGATTTCTTATTGATTTTGTTTGCACTTTCTGTCTCTGCTTTCTACGAATAAACTTAATCTTTAAATTTTAATTACGGACTTTTGATTTGTTCCAGTCAGATCCCCTATGAAAGCGAGTAGTTCAGTAGCCACAGAGGTGATCCCCGAAGTTTCGCCTTAGGTGTAAAAACCAGTGTGAAATATGTAATAGACATCGTTGAGATGGCGACCATCTGAAAGAGTCCCACTATTAGCAAAGGGCATTAGGATAAAAGAACCTATACCTAAAGGCACTCTTTGGGTGAAGTTTAAAATATATGAGGCCAATGAGAGAAAAAATGCTCAAGAAAAGAATTTTACAGATTTTCTATAGGATTTATAGTAAATTTGTAAAATTCTTTCTAAAATCCCTACAGCTATAGGTTGACCACTAAACTAAAACTTGGCTCACCCACTATCCATGGGCACTCTTATGGGTGAAGTTTAAGCCAGGTAGGACCAAGGGGAGAGAAAATATGTTCTGGACAGAATTTTACATAAGGAAGTCATCTGACCTTGACCTTTCATCTATAAAACTTGGTTCAAGGTCATGGACACCCTCTACATGCGGGCCTTCTATGGGTGACGTACATGTATGAGCCAAACCCAATTGGGCAAAGGGAGAGAAAAAATGCTCCGGGCAATGATTTTACAGAGAGCTTTTTCGAACTTGACCTTTGATCTAGGAAATTGGTTCAAGGTCACTGCAGTCCCTCTACTCTATAAGCGAAGTTTGAGTCTGATTAGGCCAAGGGGAGTGATAGTATGCTCTGGACAAGGATTTTACACGGAGAGGTTTTGAGAGCTTGATTTTTATCCACCTTAAACCGTAGGAACCGGGAGGGGGGGCGTGCCCCCCCCCCCCAATAAATTTGCCGATATATAAGATACTCTAGAAAACATAGGTACTATATGCTTGTGCCCCCTCAATAATAACTTCTGATGACCTTTTTTCTTTGACTTGTCAAGGAATTTTGGTAGTTGATAGTGCCCCCCACTGAAAATGTATTGTTGTGCCCCCTCAAAGTGAAATTGCTTCCTACGGGCTGTCTACTTACGGGTACGTTAATTAATAGTGAACTTTGGGCCAGGTAGGGCCAAGAAGAGAGAAAATATGCCCCGGACAAGGATTTTTCACAGAGGTTTTCTGACCTTGACCTTTCATCTAGAATATTTGTTCAAGATCAAAGCACACCCTCTACCAATTGGCACTCTATTTGTGAAGTACAAGTTCTACTGAGCCAAGGGTAGAGAAAATAATTATGTTACGAACAAGGATTTTACACACGGAGATTTTTCTACCTTGACCTTTTGGAAAATTGGTTTAAGGTCGCTGCACACCCGATACCCACGGGCACTCTATGGGTGAAGTTTGAGCCTCAAAGAGCTAAAGGGAGAGAAAATATTCTCCAAATAATTTTTCATGCTAAGATATTTTCTTATCTTGATGGGTTCAGGGTCACTGCTTCTCCTCTACCCATAGGGAGAGAACATATGCTCCGGACAAATGAAATCGGACGGACGGACTGATGAATGAAATAACCTTGACAATTAATGTGAAGATGATATAAGATGTGTAAGAAATATATTTTACCCAAAGCGTGCGTTATTCAATATATCAGCACAGTATACGTACGGTATACGTGTTATGACACAATGTACGTCAAAAGAGTAATTTTTTGCTTGGAATTTTTATTTTCAGATGGAATTTTTATGGATCAAGTTTATCGTAATTTATTTAAAAATCAATTCTAACAGTCAAACCGGCGTGTATTCAAATCAGATTGTATAGAGCAACTGAGAACGGTGCTAACCAGTCTTTTGAGCCCCCTGCATCCTCACAACGTCAGTGGTCTTGAGTACACTCGTGGACAAGATGATCTCAAAGTTGGTTGTCTGGTTGATGGGACATTTAATTCTGCTGCATTTCTAAACTCACTCTAGAGCATCAATTCTTGCAGAGGAACTAGAATCCTTAGGGCAAGAAGGAAGGAGTCTGTCTTGTCGATGTCTTTTAGGGGCGTCCTGACCTAGATCTATCATTTACTGAATTGGTCTGTATCTCATTTTATTAGATATCGTGCTTCGAACCACACCACTATCTTATTCGTGGGTGAACCTACTCCAAGTATCCCTATTGCTCGCGCTCTTTCTGTAGGTGACAATGAATGTCGTTTACTAATGCTTAACTATTGTTACGTGTGTTAGATTTTTAACCGGGTTCCATCGGATAAATAGGAAATGGCGGGCTCCTGCTAACAGGGTAAATCATTTGTCCGGAAAACTCCTCCTTAAATTTTCAACATAGGAATTTTTTTTTTATTTTGCAGATCATTTATACATGTATGTATCAGAGATGTGCATGTTACTTAGATTTTTTTTTCGTGGAAAATTAATCTTGAACTTAGTCATTTTTATGCAAAATATTGTTCATAGGATTGATTGTTTGATTGTATATATATTGTTTAACGTCCCATTCGAGAATTTTTCACTCATATATAGGGACGTCACCGTATGCCGGTGAAAGGCTTCAAATTTAGACCTACACTCGGCACTTAGGGCTATTGAGCAGTGAGGTTTCTTTATCGTGCCAACGCCTACCGTGACACGGGACCTCGATTTTTAAGATCTCATCCGAAAGACCCTTGACTTTCACTTCCAGTGCCGGGCGCTTGACGAGGGAACAGTCACTACCTATGTTTACGTCTTAGGTTTGAGGCGGCGCGGCGAACGAGTTGTTCATAGGATACAACATTTGTCCGGATAACTCTTCCTACAGTTTTCAAGATAGGAAGTTTTTTTGCAGTTTAATTAAACATATATTAAGGATGATGGTTCTTCGATTTAATTTCTTGAAAATTAATGAGAAATATACCAGTTCTTGTACTAATTCATTTTTATGCAAAGTATTGTTTATAGGGTATATGATTTGTCCGGAAAACTCCTCCTAGTGTACAAGAAAGGAAATTTTTATTATGCAGATTAATTAAACATACATGTATATTAGAGATGTTCATGGTACCTGGATTTTTGTTGTTGAAAATTAATGAGAAAAATACCAGTTCTTAGCTTAGTCATTTTTATGCAAAATATTGTTTTTAGGGTACAATATATGTTCGAATAACTCATGCTACAGTTTTCGAGATATGAAGTATTAATATAAACATATATCAGAGATGTACATTTTACTTTGTTTTCATTTTTGATCATTTAATACCAGTTGTTGAACTAAGATGTACATAGGATTTATTAATATTGCCTAAAAATTTCCAACTTATTTTTCCAGATATGTCCAATTATTATACAACCTTGACAAGCGTAGGGATGAGCTTGATTGTCATCTTCATCTCTGTTGTTTTTTCTATGAACATTCAAAACAAAAAGGCCACGTAACTTCAACCGAATGTCAAAAATTGCAGATTTAAATAATGTGTATATTTCAAATGTTCACGGTCGACAGATGGCCTAAGCATACTGTTCACACAAAACAAAACCTGTTTTGCTATCACATTGACAGCTTTGTCCTTGTTCATTACTTTTTTAAGCTTTGTTTTCTTTAAACTTCACTGCACACGATAGAAACCCCTGTAACTGTTTACAAATCACATATAAAATTAGAAGCCTTTTCTAAAACTTTTTTTTCGAAAAGGTTAAATCCATCTTAACCCCCCCCCCCCCAACCATCACTTAACAGTTGTTTACATGATGAAAAGTGAGGTCTGAACTTTAGATTTCATTGTTATAATGATAATACAATTGTGTTATTCATTTCCTTAATTAATAAAATTCTGTTCTGAATAAGGGAATTCTTTCTACATTAAGCCAATTCTACACCTTTTTGAGTAGTGTATTTGTCATAATGTATTAATTATACTACATATCTGTAAACCAACACTTTTAGTCTAAATAATTTCCTGACACATTAGAGAAATTGACTATTAAATCAAGGGCCGGTGTTTTTGATATCCAGTATTAATCTGCATGCTTATCCAACAGGAAATTTTTAAAATATAAACTAGTTTAATATACAATAGACAAAATTGCTAACGTACCACTTGTTATTCTTATTTGTGAATTGAACATTTGCAAAATGTCTTGGTGTCACGCAAAGACCCTGAAATGACCTTCTTGCCCGAAAACCAATTTCTCTACGTGCACTGTGCATAGTTTTTGGCAATGCTCAGATTTGAAGTCGGTGATTACAGATGGTGGTCCATAAGGTTGCAACAGAAGCAGTCTTCCAGTTAAAAATCAAACAATATACAGCTATTGACCATCATATCACCTAGTAGTCATCCACTGATCCAGTGCCTTGGTGTCCATACCCAGTCCACCCAACTTCCGGTTACCCCAATTTTGTGGAACAATCTTGAAATTGTCGTGTGGTGCTTACTTAATGCCGTGGCTATTTGAAGTTAACATTTTTATCTATTTGCAGCAATTTTTCACTGAGGAATGAATAATGTTTTAATTTTTGTTTTAAACATTTTTTAAAAACAAATTTCCCCATAGCCCCCTGCACACACAATATTAACTGCTTTATCATGCTCTTCTAGGGTCAAATGCCAAATACGGTAATTTTTTCCGAGTTTTTTGTGTCGCCTGCAGAGCAGAGCGACACTTAGGGATCACTTTACCCGGCGTCTGTCTGTCTGTCCGTCTGTCACACCTTATATCTTGAGAATTGCAAGAGGTATGGGTTTGATATTTTGTACATATTTTGCTTGGCACTATAGCTTTTGTAAATTACCATGGTTACCGACCTCATGACCTTTGAACTTGACCTTTGATCTACTTTACAAAATAGTTCATAGTGCCGATATACATCATATTTTTGACGTTTTAGAGGTAAGTTTGAGCTATTTAGCATGTGCAAAGTTTATCATAAAATACTTTCCAAAAATACCAACGTTACAGATCACTTGACCTTGGCCTTTGACCAACTTTGCAAAAATACTCTAGACGTTTAATTTAACTTACATGTTTTATATTTTTAGAAGAGGGTTTTGATAATTATCATTTATATCACATGTTTATGAGCTTATGCCACTGTACTTTGAAACTGTATAATATACAGTTACCACACAAACTGAAATTTAAATATTATGAAAATAAATCGGGATCGGTAAAAATGGATGGTTTTAGACTGACAAAATGCAGAAAGTCTGAAGACAGACTGAAATCTCTTTTAGAGGATCGTTTAAGGAATGAATTTAATAGCTACCCAAATTATACTATACAACCTGGGTTGGGGCAGTTTAACGCTTTATAAACCGCGAAGCTGTAATTAAAAAGGCGTAAACTGTTCTAGCCCAGGTTATACCAGTATAACTTGGGTAGCTATTAAATTCATTCCTTATAATTTAATTTTCCATATTAAGTGTAGAAAATAAAACAATTTATCCTTCAAAAGTGCCTTCAAATTGAACATATTTTAAAAGTAACGTCAAGCGGATTGATACGTTTTTGACGTAAGTCATTGTGACGTAGGCAACACAGGTTATAGGATATAAAGTTATAAACTAATTTTTTTTTATCCAATCAATGACGCGTTACAATCAAAATTAAATTATCTTAAAATGATAAATAATTATTTCTAATCATTTCAATTTCATTATTCATTTTAGCATTGAGGGTGGGGAATCATATTTCTAATTACATCACAGTCATATTATTCATGGATTTTTTTTCTTTTAAGGTAAATGCATGAACTACGGTATAATGCTATTAGCACTCCTATCTTATTTGCATCTTTAATGATGCTATAAAGCAGGCGACACAAGTGTTCATTGGAACACTCTAGTTAATTGATACAAACATAAAGAACACAAACACAAAGAAAAAAAATAGAAATATATTCCTCCAAAAAAAGCAGGTGCATGATTTTTCATTTACATTGTAGTTATTTATCAGTTAAGACATTTAAATGCTTATCAATTTTTACTTAAGTAACATAATTTTATATCAGATACAATGTACATCATAGACAAATTTTGAAATGTAAAATATTAATTTCCTTTGGTAATGCATTGAGCAATTTTGTCTAGTGTACCTATATTAATTCTTGTAAAAAGTGTCATTAGCAATTCAAGTATTCAACAGAGCTTAACTTCTCCATGTTCAGTTACTTTATCTATACAACACTGCACCTAACAAAATCGAGATAATAACTTTCTAAAACCCTTAATTGACTTTTCTCTGGTCTCTCTCTTTGTTAAGAGTGTTGTTTGCTCCACAAGTCTATAGCCATAGTCACAATGATATCCCCACAATCTTCTGGGAGCTGAAAAATATTAGACTCAATCAGCTACATAATACTTGTATCAAAATAATAATTCATAACTCTAACATGGTGAAAAGTATGAACCTCATTCCTGCATCTCTATTCTTGCTCATTATTTATATACTACTACATGTACATTTCTATGTAACAGGATTTTTTTTTTAACATTTCATAATTTGATTTTGAAAATCAATATTCCCATTTCCCCTCAGCCATAGATGTAAAAAAAAAAATCATTTTGTTTCCTGAATAAATTTGTACAAACCAATGTATAAACATACTGGAAGTTAATTTTCATTTTGTTCAGTAAATAAATTATTTATTTAACAACCTATGTCTTAAGTAAGTAATGGAAAACAACCTAAATTTCAATGAATTCATGATTTTTATTTATTCCACAGAATATTCATTTTCCAAAACAATGAGTTACAAATGTATTAACTTAACACACATAAAATATAAGGAAACAGATTGCATTATTTTTTCCCTGTTTGTAATATTTTTTTCTTTTTTTACCATTAAAGGCGATGCTGTCTTTCAGTCCTCCTCTTTCATCTTGAAAACCCCTTGTTTCCCTTCAATTTCTATTGCATTCTACCTTCAGATTTCAAAGGGGCTAAATTTTCTTATATTTTGAAGTAACAACATGTGTCAGTGTCATCTAAGCCATCTTCATTTTTCCATCTTTACTTCCCTGACTAGCCCCTCCACCTAAAATGGGCTTCAGGGAAAATGAACAAAACTCACTTTTGAAATTTTCCTCAGTTTATTGTCTCGCACAGCACAATGGGATAAGGATTAATTCCTACTACAAACCATATCTACTTCTGCAATTGTCACGATTAGTCTTAATCCACTATCATGTGTGTGGTGTCAGATATCGAAGGAATCTCAGAATTGAATTTTCTTCATTTTCCTCAAGTTGGCCATTCTGAGCTGGCCAGGGGTCAGCCAGGAAAGCAAAGATGGAAAATGTATAGTGGTGTAGATAATACCCAAATTAGCTGTAGAATTGTAGCACTATGGTTTTATATTTTAGTCTTTGACCATTTTCGCCACTTTTCAGCATTGGTCAATCAATGACCTTTCATCCCCTAATTTTAGACAAACATGTATTCTATAACCAGCCTGTATACTTTATCCACCTCCTAACCGTTTATAGTCATCTCTACAGACCAATAAACTGTCTGTAGAGACGACTATAAACGGTTAGGAGGTGGATAAAATATACAGGCTGGTTATAGAATATGTCTAAAATTAGGGGATAAAAGGTCGTTGATTGACCAATGCTGGAAAGTGGCAAAATACATCCCCAAAGTGTGCAGAAAATCTTGCACCATAAATTCCACTTTATTTACATTATGGGATCTGTAGCGTTATGGTCAAAGACTAAAATATAAAACCATAAAGCTACAGTTCTGCAGTTATACCCAAATATGTTGTCACAGTACTTTATGATATGGGAAAATTTAATCCCTTTCAAAATGTTTAAGATCACTTGCAAATAACAAAGCATTGTAAACAAGGCAAAATACATCACTTTGGGGCTGAGGTCAGGTAATAATAACATGGAAAAATTGTCATGGTACCCTTGACTTCTGACCTTAAAAAATAATAGGAATTTTTCTCATAAGATTTGCTACCCAACTGTGAAATTCATTCGTTATCATCAAACCAGTAGGATGCTTGCCCTACCACCAGACATCAAAGGTAAAACTAAATTACTGGGTACCTATAACTTAATCATAATCAAGCCTAGGGTATAAATAAGGGTTTCAAGGGAGGGGGATGCTGAGGGGGAAAAAATCACATTTAATGGTATAAATAAAAAATGTGACACCAGAATACATGCATGTAAATATCATGATTTTCATCAAAATTCCAGATATATTAGCTCTGGGTCATTTGATTTTTACAGAGAATTGCTCTGATAAATATGATGGAACAAACCTCCATTAAATATTGAATCATATCTGTTTTGCTCTTCATGCTCAGAAGTGGTCGCTTGAAGGTCAGAAAAACAGCTACTGCTACAAACACTACAATGCCATGGGCACCTCCTATGACTTTGTCCCAGATTCTGGCAGAGAGATAAATCATCCATAACTAAATCAGTGATAAATACCAGGGGGTACTTCAAATTAGTTCACACTTACATGTAACAACAATATTATACATTTGTTGACCGGGTTTGAGGGCAGCATGCGTTTTGTCACACCCAAGAACCGAACTGTTTGCCTGAGGCCGGTTAGGCCTCCAGCAAACAGTTTGGTTCTAGGGGTCAACAAAATGCATTTTGCCTGAGAACAGTCAATAAATGTTTTTTTGTATACCTTTTTTTGACATACATGTATCTTGTGCTGGTTTCCGAGATGTAAATTTCCTTTACCAGCACTGAGGTTAAACTCGGTCAATTACGTCACTGTAACCCCATTGAATGCAAATAAGATTTTCATGATACCACCCATTGTGTGACGTAAGTGGTTCAATTTCTCACTGACAGGTCCAATATCTCACTCTGGTCAAACATGGATTTTTCCATGACCACTCAGTAAAACATTGGAAATGTTAGACTTTTTTTAATGTAGATTTATAAAAGTACAAATTTTTAACTGTATAACAAATCATGCTTATAATGTTTTACACAATATGAGAATAAATTGAATTGAGAATAATGGTCATTGCACAATAGTTCTTGCATATACCATCTGATGTTTAATATACTTCTACTCTTTTTGTTGGTGCATTTATCTACACAAGTTTAAAGTTATAAAATTATTACTTACTAAATTACTAAAAAATAAATAACTACATTCTTAAAAAATTGGTTAACCATGTGATACCAATTACTGCTTAAATCTTTACTTATTAAGACTGCAGTCACCATTTGCTAGCCAAATGTTTCTTTTCTATTCCACTTTTCACTAACCCTAGGGTTAGTGAACATGGACTTCAATTTGAATTGAATTCACTATTCAATTGTGCATGTAACTAAAATTGGTCTGCAATCTTACAAGAGTCATATTTTAAAGCTAAGATAATAAAAGTTAAAAATTCATTTTCTACAAAATAGAATTTCCTAAATACTAGTCTAGAATGCATTTTTGATTTTTAAATTGACTATGTAATTTTTTAAATTTTGCCAGCACTTGATTGACATTCCAAAATGAAGAAATACAAATTTTTACAGTATAATTAAGGGAAAAAAAATGACAAAAGCATCTTCATGCTGAGAAAGACAGAAAGTTTCTCTAATATTGACATGACCAGGAATCAATTGGTTTACATGCTTTAAAACCATACACCATCCGTTTGAGGAGAAACGCTATACAAAATGTTCTCATTCTTCCTTTAAACTTGTTGATTTTTAATACATGTGTATATAAACTGTATCTCTTATATTAGTGATAATGTATGTTTATCTCAATTTGATTAAGGAAATATTAGTAAGTAGATGTGACTGTCATACTTGGTTTTTATTACCTTTCAAGGCATGTTTCAGGTAGCACTTCAGCAAAACAGCTATCAAACCACACTGTTAAGGGAAGAGAATTCCATAGGGAGTGTTTTTGGAAATGGTCAAACAATTTTCCATCTCCATCTTCAGTTTTGAGGCTCTGTGTTGTTTTCTGAACCTTTTTGAAATTTTAATCATTTTGTGAATTTATGAAATCACGTAAGATTATTTTTATCAAGTTCAAATTCATCCATAAGGTAATAAATGTACATGCACTTGCAGTTTTCCAGAATCACCCTCTTTTTTAATATATGTAAATAGCGGGAAAAAAACTTACCAGATTTGAATTGCTATCTTTGGATTTTTTGTACATTTTGTAAAATTCAACAGAAATGAGGTAGGCATCTGTCAGATCCTCACATATATTTGCCATTGTTGCTGCTATTGAAACGAAATCCTCAAACTCCGAATCATACTGAATAAAAAAACAAACTGCACATTAAAAAAATGACATATTCTTATCCTATAATTTATGTTGAAATCTGATTAGAGTACAAAAATCCAATCATATAAACAGTCTTTATCTCAGGTGTACAAGAAAATGACCTAGATTTTATTATTGTTATACTATATGATATATGAAACTATATATTAGACATGGGAGCTGGTACAAAATGGATTCAAGTCTTATGTGCAACTGTTCTAATAATATTAAATGAATTATTCTTGTAAAAGCTCATACACATGTTCATATACAATCAGTAATTTTAAATTACTGTCAAATTCTCTGCTCAAATAATAATAATATACCTTGTATTGCTCAAACTTGATCTGGCCAGACTCCACAAGGTACATTTTGAGGAAGACTTTTCCTATGGGTGTGTTTTCATCAACATATCGTAACAACTTTACAGCATGATTTAAGTCATTGTATTTTTGTTTCCTTTGCTGCATCAGAAATTCATGGGAGTCTGAATTTGCACACAAAACATCTAAAATGAGAAAAAGCACAAAGGAGGCTAGTACAGTGTATATATTTGTTTATACGTGTAACTGATGAGTGATGATAAATCATTTTTTGGAAAAATTTTCTGGTATATGTACATAATATAACAACTACTATCATTCATCAAGTATCATTTTTTGTAATTCAATCATAGTAAAGAACTCACCTAAGACTAGTTTCCAGACATAATTTCGATACATTGCTGGCATAGCAAATCGCAGACAAAACTGCTTTAATTTTTCCACACTTATTGGTTTTTCTTTTAGAAGAGTCTCTAATGATTTCCTCTCCTCCACTCCACCGATCCCAAATTTGTCATAATAGTAAGTACGGAAATTTCTCTCATCTGACATAATATAAATCGGTCTTCTTTAAAGGCAAAAAATTTAGGCCAATATCCCATCAAAGTCCATCATTTTGACTTGTACATTAAACAAATCCTGGAGAACAAAGATGAAATATTTTCAATAGATAAAAAACAATCATACACCTGAAGATAATTTAGAACAAAAAAGAAACGTAAAATATTCCATTCTTATGAATACACTCTTACATGGGAATGTATTGTGGTTGCAACCCCATACACATAATAAAAACTTATGCTTGATAAGAATGATTGCAAATTTGCAAGGAAATTCAGAACACAAGTGAAGAATATATTAACATTTGAAATGCTGATGTGGCATACAGTTTTTTTCCAATCAGTTGCTGGGCCAAGTACTGAGTTACTTCCTGTAGAAATGTTTGCCAATTTCAGTCTCAATATTTATGTATGTCCTGAATAAATAGGCAACTACTCAGCATGATATAAATGCTTGAAAATATACAATTTTCTATCACTCAAGGAGTTGAGCGTCTGCACTACTCAATTTTTTAGCAAAAATTTTAAAACTAAACATAGGTAATCTGAAAGCTTACAGAGCTCACCTCAAAGAATGTTATCTTTAGGTAAGGCAAAGTCCCATACTAAACTAATAATATAGTAGTGTCACTGTGCATCCCTAGATACAACATTTATGCAATTTTTGTCCATGTACAGCTTGCCTTTAATTGGGAATGAGCTTGTCCTAAAAAAAACTTAAACCGGTCATTCATCCAGAAAATGCAGGTCAGATCTAGCATACAAAGTAAGTCTGTTAATGTGCAACCCTTGATGCACCATCAATACAAGTTTGGTCCAGGTCAGCCTTATCGTCAATTGGGAATGGACCTGCTCTAGAAGCTTCAATTGGGAATGGACCTGCTCTAGAAGCTTTAACCTGGTCAATTCTAAAAAGCAAATTTCACATCCTGGACAGGGCTCGACATTAACGCTTGTCCGCTTGTCCGGTACCAGTGGAAAAAAAATATGGACAAGTAAATATTGCTGGGCACTTGTCCGATTGGACAAGTGCATTTTTATGTAAAGAAGTCACTAAATAATAAAAAGAACAACTGTTGAAAGTTTACCAGTACTTTAAAGACGGAAACAGTACATAAAAACCCAACTTCGATCCCGATATGGATCGCTATGTAATCCAGTTCACACTCGATCGGGATCGAAGTTCACTAATTGCATACTACTACAAAGGCATGGAATTTACGAAGTTTGGCAGTATTTATGTTGTCAGGACAGAAAGTCTAGATAAAATTTTGTTTAATGTGTTTGTTGTATTTAAAAATAACATCACGCACATGTAATGGACTTTATTTTAGTTTTCCAGTCGACAGCATTAGATCTTTATTGAAAAATGTTCGGACAAGTGAAGTTGAAATTCGGACAAGTAAATGTCTTGGTTACTTGTCCGAATTGACAAGTAGGAAAAAAATTTAATGTCGAGTCCTGCATCCAACATCCAAAGAACCAGTAAGTCTGGTAGCATGCATCCCTAGATGTATCATCAATGCAAGTTTGCTCTATGAAGGACTTTAAATCAAACTGGAATGAACCTGCTCCAAAACCTTAAACTTGGTCACTCATTAAGAAATACAGGTCAAATCCAGCATCCAAAGCAAGTCTTAATACATCATCCATCAAAGTTTGGTCAAGGTAGGGCTTGAATTTAAACTGGAATTATAAACATGCTGCATAAACATTAAGCTGGTCATGCACCACGATAATGTAGGTCAATTCCGGCATCTGAAGAAAGTATGATAGTGTGCATCACTATACGCAAAATCCATGTAAGCTTGGTCAAGATAGGGATTGAAGTTACACTGGAATGAGCCTGCTCCAAAAAATTTCACCCGGTCATTCATCTAGAAAATGTAGATCAGATCCAGCATCTGAAGCAAGTCTGAGAATGTTCATCTCTTGATGCATCAACCATGCAACTTTGGTCTAGGGAGGACTTGAAGTTACACTGCAAAGAACTTGCTGCAAAAACTTTAACCTGGTCATGCATCTGGAAAATGTACATCAAATCCAGCATCTCGAGCAAGCTTGGTAATGTGCATCCTTAGATATATCATCCATGCACGTTTTGTCAATATAGGGTTTATAGATACTTTAGAATTAACCTTCTCAAAAGACTAAAACCTTGTTCATTCAGAAAATGTGGGTCAGATCCAGCATCCACAGCAAGTCTGGAAGTATACATCCTTAGTTGTATCATCCCTGCAAGTCTGGTCAATCTAGGGCTTATAGTTACTTGGAATTGAGACCTGATCCAAAATATTTAACCTGTTCCAAAAACATTAACCTGGTCATTCTTTGGCTGAAAATGCAGCAACTGAAAGACGGACTGGTACAAAGAAACATACTAAAAGCATCATCCATGCATCTCTGATCAATATAGGGCATATGAGTACTTGAAAGAAAATCTGCTCCTAAAACTATAACCTTGGATGCCGACATTCCAACAGTTAACAATGTCCTTGAAGGATAGGGACATACAAAAGACTACAGATATTTGAGTTTTGGTTTGTAATTATGTATACCTTTTCAATATGTATAAAGAGTTCTCTTTTTTACATATCAACAAGGAACCAAGACACCTGTGAAAAGATATTCTTTCTAACAGCTAGAGCAATTCTGCAACATCACATTTATTGTAGAGGTTGTACTTTCATGAAACTGACTTAAGATTTATCGTAAAAAAAGTTTTAAGACAGATCGTAAGTTTTTTGTTTTTTTTTTGTAGTTTTTTTTTTTTTTTTTTTTTTTTTTTTTTTTTTTTTTTTTTTTTTTTTTTTTGAAACTTGTGATCATTGACATTTTGAATAGAATTGTAATGTATTTTTTTTAATAGTGATGAAAGTTTTTTAAAATAGAAATTGGGTATTATATTAACACCTCGTAAGCATTGATAGTTAAAACTTACATTTCCACACAATATACATTGATATTTGCTATGTTGAACAATTTTTTCTGTCGAAATCAAATAGGAAACTTTGTATGCAGGATAAAAGAGAAAACCAAGACTGGTAAAATTCTCGGAACTCCTCGGATTTGTCTTTCGTAAGTTGTTTACTTTACGTAACTTCATTTTGAGCAAAATGTCGAATCTACCTCGACTCCTTAGATTATCTACTGTCGCAAGATGTTACAGAAATTTTCCAAGATATTCAAGTTCAACGTCTGGAAACGGTGATCAACCAGAATTTATACCTGTTCCAGAATATGCAGAGCGACATGGAGAAAATATGGAAGTGAGGAAAGCTCGACTACTTTACCAGAGCAGAAAGAGAGGAATGCTTGAGAATGGTCTTCTTCTTAGTACATTTGCTTCAAAATATCTAAGTGATATGACAGAGCGCCAGGTTGAGTTATACGACACACTAATAAACAAACCAAGTAATGACTGGGAAATTTATTATTGGGCAACGGGAAATAAGCCCACGCCAGAGGAATATCAAAGTGAAATAATGGACATGTTGAAGGAACACGCTAGGAACGAAGACAGGGATTGTAGGATCACTCAACCACCATTATTTTAATATTTAGTTGATGCAGTGACTGAGAACATGTTGAATGAGCCAATTGTGTTTTGTAATATTATGCTTTTAAAATGCCTATTTTGTTAGCCATATCTTGTTTTAAATTTCGAAAAACCATTAAAAGAAGTTGTTCAATATTTTTTTTCAAATATTTACTTCGAAAATGCAGTCAGGTAGAAAAGAAAAAAAGATTTTATGTAATTATCAATGTCAATATAATCGGATTCGGCATCCATAACTCTTGAGAATAGGGTAAAAGTAGTGAAGATGTGCCGAAACTCAAGGTCCCGAAATATCGTTCTGTACGATAGTTTATTATATCAGATGTAATATTTTCTTTCAATTTATATAAGGGATTAAGAAAGAATTATTGTCGAAAATTCGGTTCAGAAAATGGATGCATTTCATCTTTTCAACGCTCCCAATTAAAAATAATCGTTAAACCTGGAAAAAAATGTTCTAATTACTAAAAAAAAAAAAAAAAAA
The DNA here is from genome assembly GCF_033153115.1 of Saccostrea echinata. Classification (NCBI taxonomy): domain Eukaryota; kingdom Metazoa; phylum Mollusca; class Bivalvia; order Ostreida; family Ostreidae; genus Saccostrea; species Saccostrea echinata. The sequence continues at coordinate 27,885,912 of NW_026889750.1, forward strand.
AAAAAAAAAAAAAAAAAAACAAAATTGGGCGTGTCTTTGCTGAAATTACAAAATTGTACACCAGGTTGCAAAATTGGACTATGTCGTACACGATTCTATGTTCTGAGAGGCGTTTTAAAAATGTCTTAAAATTAGAAAATCCCTTTGAGCTCCATAAGAAAAAATGTTTCATTGCAAAAAACAAAAACGCGTATTGTGTGTCATTATACTAGGCCAACGCGCGTTATATATATAATGCAAAATTCCACTCTCTACCATCGGCGTCGCCTGCGTGGCGCAGTGGTTAGAGCGTCTGCTCTAGAGTCGCGAGGTAAGGAGTTGATCCTTACGTCGCGGGTTCGAATCCCACTGTGGGACGTGGAGACCGGTCTTTCGGATGAGACCGTATAAACCGAGGTCCCGTGTCGCAGTAGGTGTTGGCACGAAAAAGATCCCTCACTGCTCAATGGCCGTAAGTGCCGAGCATAGGACAAGATTTGCAGCTCTCCACCGGCAAGTGGTGGCGTCTCCACATGAGTGAAAAATTCTCGAGAGGGACGTTAAACAACAAACAAACAAGCAAAATCTACCATCGGCTCATACATTCACGTCTGTCGTTGGCTCGCGTATATCACAGTGATAAGCACGAGAAATAGTGCGTTTGTTTTAATTCATTATAATTAAATGTCTGAACTAATGATAGTCCTTAAAGATAGATATTTACTAAATAAATATAAAATTCTTAGTTTAATTGAAATGTTATGTTTTTTACGTTACGTCAAGAATCTTGACGCGAGCCCATTGCAGAGGTGTCTGAGAGAAGAACGAACGACAACTCTGCATAGGAGATTGGCAAAACTCGTGTGTTTTAAGGTTTTGTCAAAGGTCAAGATGTCTAAAAATTTATTTTTACAATAGCTCCAAAACTATGTGGTTTATAAAGTTTCGTGCCCCCCGCCCCCCAATAATTTTGTCGATATATAGATTACTATAGTAAACATAGATACTATATGCTTGTGCCCCCTCAACCTCAATAAAAACGTCTGATGTTCTTTTTTTGCTTATCAGGAAAATTTTGGTAGTGCCCCCTCAACTGTCAACTGAAAATGTATGGCTGTGCCCCCCCCCCCCCCAACTGAATTTGCTTCCTACGGGACTGAATGATACATCTAAGAACGCACACTTCCATGCTTGCTTCAGATGCTGAATCTGACCTACATTTTCCAGAAGAGTGACCAGGTTAAAGTTTTTGGAGCAGGTCTCATTTCCAAATAACTTTAAGTCCTAAATTGACCAAACTTGCATGGATCATGCATCTAGGGATGCACCCTCCAGGCTTGCTTCAGATGCTGGATCTGACCTACATTTTTCGGATGAATGACCAGGATAAAGTTTTTGGAGCAGGTTTATTCTAAAGTAACTTTATGGCCTATGTACCACACTTGCATGGATGATACATCTAAGGATGCACACTACTGGACTTCCTTTGGATGCTGGAGTTTACCTACAATTTCCAGATGAGTGACCAAGTTAATGTTTTTGGAGCATGAAGGTCCATTACCAAGAAACTACTAGGCCTATCTGAAGCAAACTTGCATGGATGATGCATCACGGGATGAATACTCTCAAACTTGCTTCAGATACTGGATTTGACTTACATTTTCTGGATGAGTGACTAGTTTAAAGTTTTAGGTAAGCCCATTCCCAAGTAATTATACAAACCCTATCATACCAAAATTGCATAAATGTTACATCTAGGGATGCATACTACTAGATTATTAGTTTAGTGTAGGACTTTGCCTTATTTAAAGACAACATTTGTTGAGGTGAGCTCTGTAATCTCTGGTTACCTATGTTTGTTCACAAATATACCATGCCCTCGGTACTGATCCTTTAGTGGTTGACTTGGACTTTATAATTTATGCCGAGGTAATTTTTTTTAAGACTTTGTGAGCTTGGAGATTTTCTTCAGGATTCTATCCTTCATAGAAGAAATCTCCAAATCAGTTTCAATTTAATAAGATGCTTTTAAAGTGTACCTACTGTGCAACAATCCCTGACCGAGGAAAGACGAGTTATGAGGTGTACTAAATAACGTGTATTTAGGGGGGGGGGGGTGTTTACATTTACCATAATTCCCGAAATTTACGAAAAACTGTCAAAGTGATTGCATGATGATAACAATCATTTTTGCCCTCTTCTAAAATTTGTCTCTTGCTCAGGGTAGAGCTAAGTCAGTCATATTTTCAAAGTACATTACATGTACAATTTGTACATATATATCTTTGAAAATCTTAACTTACATGTAATTTTGAACATTAATCTGGCAAATGACGTTTGTAAGATTATGATGAACAGCTATCTCTTTCAAATAATGCTAGAATTCATGTCATAGGGTCTACGAGACAGGTCTCAGGGTGAGGCTTGTCACATGCGTCAAGTTCGGGGAAAAGGGGGGGGGGGGTGTAAGTACCTGAATAGCTCGAGAAACAGATGATACTTAGGTGAGCGTTCAAGAATATATAAAATATGGAGATAACTAACAGTATTCGAAACTAAAAGTCCATTTAAACAAATGAATACAAATCGGGAGCAGATCAAACATGGACCTCCTAAAACTTCACTGAGAGGTGGGATCAGGTGTCATGGAGGAGTGAGCTTCCCCTGCCGACCAGTCACATGCGCCGTGTGCTCCTTGTCAAGATCGGGAAAAATGGAAAAATCTGTAGACAATTCAGTATGTAAATAATGGCCTAACAATAAGTATGAAAAACGTCCGTTAGCATTTGACTCAATGATAGGTTGTATTTGCTGACAAGGTCATTAATTAATTGTATCGACCATAAAACTTGCGAAAACTTCAAAAGGGGAATGTTAATTGATATCCTTATGGGCCTCTTGTTGTTTCGTAATACAGGTTTTTAAAAGTCCTAATAATTTTTTTTATCTCGTAATTACGACTTTTTTAACTTCACTCGTAGTAACGATTTTTTTAATCTCGTCATTACAAATTAATGATCGGCATTCAGTTTTATCTCGTAATAACGACTTTTCTACAAAACGACTTTTTATCTCGTTATTACGACATTTTGTCTCGTTATTTCTCTACGTGTAATAACGATTTTTAAAATCTCGTTAGTCCGACTTTTTATTATTTATTTAATTTTTTTTTCATTTTCTCAATTTCACCTTTACTTTACTTATTTGGTTTACTTTATCAACCTGTTTCTTTTATGCATTATTAATTAATTGCAAAAACAAAACAAAAATTTAGCAGATCCGTGTGAAATAAGTTTAACTCTAAAGTGTTAAATAGTGTGTCTACTTTTACCAAATGCAAAATGGATGCCCAAGTTGGCGCAAAATTTGACAATTTGAAAGAAAGAAATCCTGTGCGATAAATTGCTAGTTAGAGATACAAAAATAGTGAAATAACATGAAATAGTAAGTGCTATTCAACAGGTAATCGTGATATATGTTGACTTTGGTTTAGTTAAAATGTAGCATTAGCAAAAGAGGTAAGGTCAAGGTGCAGTAACGGAACATGATGTGTTAAGTGAACGTCAAGGAACCATCAGAAACTCACCCATGTCTGCTGCTAGCGATGGGAGCGATCAAGATATGCACAGAGATTCCAACACACCATTACTCCCCCAGATCACGTCGAATTTGGTGCCATATTCGCCTCCTCGTATCGGGGTTTCACAACAGAATACAGTCTACAGATCCCCCTCTCACTCAAGAAATCAACAGACACTGGAGGGTTTCTTCATCGGGAGGCGACGAAGTGGAGGAGGTGATGATATGCCCTCAGTTAACCTAAGTTCTGCCCCTCCTTTACCCGTGTTCAGTATACCTGAAGATGCAATTTTACCAAGGGCAGTGGTAAGCAATGTGTACATTAGCTGCAGATCTGTAGCTTGCTGGTTTTAAAAAATGGGGATGGACGACCAGAGAGCTACAGTGCTACCCATTGAAAAAAAGTGTATATTTCTGACATGCAAAAAAGTACCCTGTTTCTTAATTTGTTTCCCTGTATATTTCAAAATATATTACCAACCATGTGTTCCTAACATATTTTTTTTACTACTTCCACAACAAAACTGCATGTAAAACTCATTCACGAAGTGCTTTGGACAAATTGTCATGTCACCCGAAATGGCAGTATAAATAGGTGAAATTTTCGATGGTCTTAATTTCATGCCCAGGTAGGCCATGAACAATGGTTTTGTGGAATGTTTTGTTGTTTGTTAGGAATATACCGTTAGTAATATTTTGATATGGCGGCTTAAATATACATGTAAACAAAAATAAATCAAGAAAATAGCACACATTTTTGTGTGCAATAAATGTACTCTTCTTTTTGCTATGGGTGGTACTGTAGCCCTCCAGTTGTCAATCCTAATTTTTTAAGACCAGCAAGCTACAGATCTGCAGCTATGTGTACATATATAAAGCAGAATGGTTGTCCAGAAAAAGTACCAACAGTCACAAAGTGATAAAAAAAGGGAAAAAAAACATTGCTAGATACATGTAATTCAAATAATTGAGGCCATATATGAAAATATACATAAAATATTTGAGAAATTTTGATTCTTGTTTGCATGATAAAGTTTATTGCAAAAGACGAAAAATATATATACTCTTTAATTATACTGAAGTGAAAAGCCAGCGATAAGGATTTTTTTTTATTGATTTAGGTTCCTGGTATTGGAGGGGAAAATGTGAACAATATTAGGGACAGATCACCCGAAGTTATTTCTAGTGAAGAGGAAGATTCAAGATCTTCGAACCAAGATGTGGTACAAAACTACTTATGCCTCAGCCTGCATATATGAGCTATTCTACAGTCGTTTGACCAGTTGCAAATAGGGAACCAATTAGCCGGTGCTGTAAATATATGACAGCATTATTTCAAAATCTAATTCATTTGTCAAAGTAGTTCAGTGACTTGCAGAATTAAATGTTGTTTCATAAAAGTTCGGCCTTTCAAAAAAAAAAAATTATTTTAGCAAGTTAAAATGGGTACTCATTTTAACTAATTAAGAATAAGCTGACGAGTTCTGAATACCTTAGCGGTTCCCATGCAATTTGACCCTAAATTAAAAATATCCATCTCACACATTATCAATTGACATGCCTAGGAAAAGTTAAAATGCTTACCAGTAAGTAAAGTGGTATTTCCAAAGGATAAAGAGAAATAACAGTCACATTTACAATGAAGAAATAACAGAAAACTAACGTATTATATAGTGTTTATAATGGGTATTCGGAACTAGTAAAATGACAACACGAAATATTCTGATATCTTCCAGTGGTCTAATTATTTTTTGCAAACTTTTGGTATTTGTTAAAATACATATGAAACTTACTTTTGATAGTTGAAATGTTTTATGTGAAAAATTGACGTCTTTACAGATGTTTTTCTGCAGACAAACGTGTCGCAGCGATTCAAATTTGTTGCATTGTAAAAGCACGTCACCTGTTTCAAGTACAATAGAGAACACAAACTGACGGCAAAGAATCAAAACTTCACATAATTCTAACACTCATAGATAAGCCTTCATACCATATGTATGAATTCGTGTTTACACTTTTGAATTTATTAGTTATCAGCTCTTAAATTATTAATTATTCAGAACTGATCAAAATTCGGAACTGGTCAAATGACTGTTATAATTTTAATGATGAAATGAGGTGTTATTTTCTTTTATTTAAGGACATAAGCAATGTACTTTGTACTTTATTGTCTTTTCCCCTGGAGTTGAAGAGTTCCAATACTTAAAGGAACTGTGTGCTACATTTTAATTCTATATATGCTTTTGTACACTTCTTCTAAAACAAGTTTGGATAAACAAAACATCTAGAATATATGTTCAGTAATTTTTGTATATTTTCTTTGAATTATACAAGAATTTTCATCGATATCTTTTCATAACCCCTGGTAATGCATGCTGATTTTTTGTCTACGAACATCTGATGGGTCTATAATTTAAATTAAGAATATCTTGAAAAATTATCAGTAGGTAAGGTAAGTTACGTATGTCCTTAAGAGATATTTTTTAAAAAGAATTATTTGCTGCCAATCTGCAACAAGGTTCTGATCTGAAGTTCTTTTCATATTTATACAACAATTACAGATCCTTCTAAGGAAAGGAAACTGTTAAAAGGAAAAGAATAAGCTGTTATATCTATTTGCAAAAATATACATACATTTTCAATTTTAAGGAAATTCTTTCTAACCCTGACGAGGAAAATTCCAATTCATCCCAAGAAAATCTTCCATCAGTAGAAAATCATGAACCAGAGGCAACATCTGGTGCCCAGGACACTTTACAACCATCTTCCCAGGGCCAACAAACCTTGGCTCCAGTCCCAGCAGCTAATGTTCTGTCAGTGCATGTCACCACCAACTCCCCTTCAGATTTCAGAACTCCAAAACGAAGGAGGGTAATGTCAACCCCAGAAAAACCAGGGGGAGCCACAGGTGGACCAGAAGATGATAGCGAGGATGGAAATGTGAGAGGATTATATAGTGTAGAAAATTGATCCTTATACACTGTCTGAAGAACTCCGGTATACTTGCATGCTTATTTTGTAGAAATTTTCAGGTTTCTTATACATGTTATAGTCAAAGGAAATGCTCGCCTTTATTTATTTGCATTTAATGCCATACAAGTTAAAAATTATATTTACCTGTAAAATGTTCGTCTATAAGAGACTGATACAATTGATTTTTCTCTGGTCTTGAAAGGTGCAAGAGAAAATATTTCTAGTAGTTGTTCATATATTTTAGTGTTGCCCTATCTGCTTTGAAGAGTGGTCAACTTCAGGATCTCACAGACTAGCATCTTTGAAATGTGGTCACTTGTTTGGACAAAGGTGACTTTTCTGTAGATTACCATACTCAACCCATGCCCCTTAGACTCCTCCCCCCTTTCTTTATACACACACATGAAATGAAATCTGTTGATACAAAAAAAAAACTCCAACAAAAATTCCTGAAAAGAAAGTAGAAAAGATCTACATATCATAATTCTTTTAGTGAAAATAAACAGTGCATATGTTATAAATAAGCATGGTACTCAACAAATAAAATTTAAACTGAAAATTGTGAGCAAATGCTTTTTCTCATCAGTTGTATAATATATTTATATAAAAGGGATGATTTGATTCTGGTTTATTTTAGCTGCATAGAGAAATGGCTGAAAGGACAAGGTGGAAAATGTCCCCAATGTAACTGTAAAGCCAAAAGGCAAGACATAAGAGTCCTCTATGCCAAGTCACTAAAGGTATTTCTAAATATTCTGTGTTTCTGTATATTACATTGCATTGTAAGAACTGAATGAAGAGTTCTTAGAATAAGATAATTAGTGTGTTCAGTAACCATTTTTAGCTCACCTGAGCCGAAGGCTCAAGTGAGCTTTTCTGATCACATTTTGTCTGTAGTCCGTCTGTCCGTCTGTCTGTCTGTCTGTCTGTCCGTCCGTCCATCTGTAAACTTTTCACATTTTCGACTTCTTCTCAAGAACCACTGGGCCAATTTCAACCAAACTTGCCACAAAGTATCCTTGAGTGAAGGGGATTCAAGTTTGTTCAAATGAAGGGCCATGCCCTCTTTCAAGGGGAGATAATAAAGAATTAGTGAAAAATTAATAGCATCTTTTAAAAATCTTCTTCTCAAGAACCACAAAGCCAGGGAAGATGAAACTCATGTGGAAGCATCCTCAGGTAGTTTAGATTCAAGTTTGTTCAAATCATGACCCCCGGGGGTAGGGCGGGGCCACAGTGGAGGATCAAAGTTTTACATAGAAATATATAGGAAAAACCTTTAAAATCTTCTTCTCAAGAACAGCAAAGCCATGATGAGTCATATTTATATGGAAGCATCCTCAGGTAGTGTAGATTCAAGTTTGTTCAAATCATAACCCCTGGGGGTAGGGCGGGGCCACAGTGGAGGATCAAAGTTTTACATAGAAATATATAGGAAAAACCTTTAAAAATCTTCTTCTCAAGAACAGCAAAGCCATGATGAGTCATATTTATATGGAAGCATCCTCAGGTAGTGTAGATTCAAGTTTGTTCAAATCATGACCCCCGGGGGTAGGGCGTGCCACAGTGGAGGATCTAAGTTTTACATAGAAATATATAGGAAAAATCTTTAAAAATCTTCTTCTCAATAACAGCAGAGCCATGATGAGTCATATTTATATGGAAGCATCCTCAGGTAGTGTAGATTCAAGTTTGTTCAAATCCTGACCCCCCGGGGGTAGGGCGGGGCCACAATGGTGGATCAGAGTTTTACATAGAAATATATAGGAAAAATCTTTAAAAATCTTCATCTCAATAACAGCAAAGCCCTAATTGGTCATATTTATATGAAAGCATCCTCAGGTAGTGTAGATTCAAGTTTGTTCAAATCCTGACCCCCCGGGGGTAGGGCGGGGCCACAATGGAGGATCAAAGTTTTACATAGAAATATATAGGAAAAATCTTTAAAAATCTTCTTCTCAGGAACAGCAAAGCCCTGATTGATCATATTTATGTGGAAGTATCCTCAGGTAGTGTAGATTCAAGTTTGTTCAAATCCTGACCCCCTGGGGTTAGGGCGGGGCCACAATGGAGGATCAAAGTTTTACATAGAAATATATAGGAAAAATCTTTAAAAATCTTCTTCTCAGGAACAGCAAAGCCCTGATTGATCATATTTATGTGGAAGTATCCTCAGGTAGTGTAGATTCAAGTTTGTTCAAATCATAACCCCCTGGGTTAGGGTGGGGCCACAATGGAGGATAAAAGTCTGAAATAGAAATGTATAGGAAGATATCTTCTGATGAAGAACTGCAAAGCCATGATTAGTCATTTTGATATGGAAGCATCCTCAGGTAGTGTAGATTCAAGTTTGTTAAAATGATGACCCCAGGGGATAGGGATGGGCTATAATGGGGGATCGAAAATTTTGCATAGGAACATATAGGAAAATATCTTCTTCTCAAGAACTGAAAATCATGTTTAGTCATTTTGATATGGAAGCATCCTCAGGTAGTGTAAATTCAGTTTTGTTCAAATGATGACCCCCGAGGGTAGGGTGGGGCCCAATAGGGGGATCAAAAGTTTTACATAAGAACATATAGAAAAAAATTTCTTCTCAAGAACAGAAAAGCTATGTTTAGTCATATTGATATGGAAGCATCCTCAGGTAGTGTAGATTCAAGTTTGTTCAAATGATGGCCCCTGGGATAGGGAGGAGCCACAATGGGGGATCAAATTTTTACAAAGGAATATATGGGAAAATTTTTTAAAAATCATCTCAAGTACAACAAAGCCATTTGTTATATTGACATGGAAGCATCATCAGGTAGTTTAAAATTCAAGCCCCCCCCCCTTCCCCCCGTAATCTTTTCAATACTGAACTGATTTGTGCTTCTGCCTTGCCAGTGTGCTTAGGTGAGCGATGTGGCCCATGGGCCTCTTGTTATTGAAGGTTATTATTGAAGTATATATATTTCATTTAATGTGTTTATGTTGTGTGACTTTGTGGAATGATTGTTGCTGTGATTTTGTCCTGGCAGGCTGTAGATACGACAGAGCGTGACAGGGCACTACAAGAGCTAGAAAAAGAAAAAGAAGTCCGTCGGAAAGTAGAAATGGAGGCTGCTCAGTGTCGCCTGCAGTACCAGATGGCTATTGAAGAATGTAACAGACTGAAAGCCGAGATAGATAAACTCAAACGTCAATTACAGTCTACAAAGTAAGTCATAGAGGAATGTAACAGACTGAAGGCCGAGATAGTTAAACTCAAACATCATTTACAGAGTACAAGGTAAGTCATAGAGGAATGTAACAGACTGAAGGCTGAGATAGATAAACTCAAACGTCAGTTACAGTGTACAAGGTACGTCATAGAGGAATGTAACAGACTGAAGGCTGAGTTAGATAAGCTCAGATGTCAGTTACAGAGTACAAGGTAAGTCATAGAGGAATGTAACAGACTGAAGGCTGAGATAGATAAACTCAAACGTCAGTTACAGTGTACAAGGTACGTCATAGAGGAATGTAACAGACTGAAGGCTGAGAGAGATAAGATGTCAGTTACAGAGTACAAGGTACGTCATAGAGGAATGTAACAGACTGAAGGCTGAGATAGATAAACTCAAATGTCAGTTACAGAGTACAAGGTAAGTCATAGAGGAATGTAACAGACTGAAGGCTGAGATAGATAAACTCAAACGTCAGTTACAGAGTACAAGGTACGTCATAGAGGAATGTAACAGATTAACAGTTATTGCATACTAGAAGATAATTTGAGTAAAATAAAGTTTGACATGATCAAATATTGGAAATGTTATATAAAATGATAGAATCTCAATGATTGTAGCTGTATGATATAAAGGTAAAATGTATTTTGACCATTTCATCAATCCTGATTTCAGAGTGATTGAGGTATCTATCAAATCAAACAGTGATTGACAATGTATTCATATTTTAGTTTTGTTATTTTAGGAACACACTATTTTAGATTAACATTATAAATATTTTGTAGGTCCGATTCTTCCTCAGGTGCAGCACAGTCTCAGTCTCAATCAAGAGACATCAGTGGCCACTTTGTGCCAGACAAAACCATCAAAATTTGGGAGGTGAGATAACGATATACTCATATAATGTAAACACCTATTGTTAAACATTTTGCTCTGTTGTTTTGGCAAAATGCTTGTCTTATTCTGTCATTATAATGGTTGAATGGGTTTAAAAAAAATTTAAATATTGAGCTGTCTTGAAGGCTGGTAACTGCCGTGTGATGTCATACACCCCCTCCCTGGCCACACTTGTTGTCTCCCAACCATCATCCAGTCCCTTATTTCCTGGATTTGGCTTCAAAAAGGCAAGATTTCTCTCTATTTTGGCCAGTCAGTTGTAAGATATGCAGAGGGCTGGCTTGTACTAAATTTATATTGTATTTAATTGATTCACAGATCAGCAGTATGGATTTTAAGACCTCACAGTACCTGACTATACACAATAAGGCAATCCGAGACTGTTGCTTTCATCCGTTTGTGGATGATGGAATCTTGCTGAGCTGTGGATTAGATAAGACAGCTAAAATGACGAGTGTCATCAGCAACACGGTTGTCCAGACGTAAGAACTGATCAACCAGATTATTATCTGTAAAAAGTCTTTTTGGAGGGGGGAGATAGAAAGGGTTATTTATATGCTTTAAGGTTCAGATACTCTGATAAAAGAGATAATTCTTAATGAGATAAATGTCGATTATTCCTTTATAAATTTGTCAAATTGAAATATTTTGGCAAGTTTTGCCCCACAAGCTATACTAAACTTGTCTGTACTTTACTTATAAAATAACATTTTTGGAAAATGATAAGAATTAAAGTAACATTTTGTATGAGTGAACAGAGAGTTTATGAACCTTAAAGAATGTTTTCTGGTTTTTTTTGACATTCATAGATAATATGTACAGGTGTGCATATGTAAGCGTAACATGTACATTTACATGTATTTCTAATAGAAGCAATGTAAAGGAACTGAATTCAAGATAAAGTTATAATATAAAGAACAGAATATTAAGAGAAAAATACCTCTGCTTATAACACCATTGTTGTATAGATATGATCTTCCCAATCCTGTTTGGAGCTGTGTATGGAACACAGATGATAGAAACTTTTTCTATGCTGGACAAGCTAATGGGAATGTGATGGAGTTTGACATTCGGAACACCTCTGAACATGTCCAGGAACTAAACACTGAGGGTATGAGGTCACCTGTAGTCTCCTTACAGTACATTCCAAAAGACATCCAAGCTAGCTTCAGGTAGTTTGCAAACTTTTGGATATTTGATTATCGTGTACAATTCTGTATGCTTCAAGATTCCTAGGAGAAAGATTTGTTTGAATCTATTAGAGTCATTAGCATCAGTGATACTGTAAAGTGTAATTCACCAAATTATTGCAACACGTTATTTTCGCGAGAAAGTTGTATTTATAATCGAGACAAAATTTTCGCAGTTACTAGTTACTGTTTTATATATTCTTTATTAAACTGTTTTATATATTCTTTATTAATACTATTTTATGAGAGATTTAAATTTTTGTGAGCAGATATCCTCACTTTTTTACATGAAAATGAAGTTCTCACGAATAAAAAGTGATTTTCAGTAAACAATTGGATTTGATATCAGTGCTGAACTGCTCATTAAACAAAATTTACTGACTTCAAACTTTGTATGAATTAAAATAGAATAGCCTGCTTGAATTGACACAAGAAACTGATTAATTCTTTCTCAGACCTGATGGTTTAGCATTTTGTTGAAATGATGCAACAAATGGCTTGTTCTTTTATCATTCATTGTGGTGTGGCATTTTTGTAATATATATATATATATATATATATATATATATATATATATATATATATATATATATATATTAGGGATGTCAAAATATTTATATTCTTTAGTCGAATAGTCGATTGCATTATTCGAACGATAGTCGAATATATTCGAAACTAAAATTTTATTTCAAACTTCACTGGTACATCACATATTTAACACCAAATCCCCCCCTTTTTTTTTAATTTATTAAAAAGTTACATCAAATGTTACACACAGATGTTCACATGGACCTAAAATGTGGATAGCGTGTTTTTATTTACTTAATATAGACCGCTAATTTCTCCAAAATGCATGATTTCTCCGTCAATCATGTTCATAAATCGGTCTGTAAAGTCGGTTTTTTAGGAAGCATAAAAAATTGACTGTGCGATATATCTTTTTAAAGCTTATTAAAATGATGGGGGGGGGGGGGGGGCACACACGGTGTTTGTGATACATTGTAATGTTAAATATTTGAATATATACGTTTTATACCAACTATCAAAATGTCTTTAACATATGTAAAAGAATATTAATTTTATAATAATTATCGTAGTGTCCAAACATGTCACGGCTATAATGGGTACATGGTATGGTTTGTTCCCATAGTATGAGATCAAGTCCAATTAATAATTTTACAAAGAAAGCGCAGTATAGCAAGATAATTTTATTACAAAAACAACACATTAATTGACAAATAATTCTCGCGGAAGTGAAGCATTTCTAATCACTGTACTTTCTACATGTAAAGTCAGCAGTTTTTAATGAGGAAAATTATCTTATCGAGGTTGAGAATTCCATCTCTTTATCACTCTTTTATTGAATTTAATTATTCGAATGTCGTTTTGTTATTCGATCGTCGGTCCTTTCGACTGATGGTCGAATAGTCGACTATTCGTTGACATCCCTAATATGTATATATATATATATATATATATATATATATATATAATTCCTCTCTCAGACCTGGTGGTTTAGTGGTGGGGCAGCTGAACAAGATAAGTTTCTATGAGAAGAAACCAGACAACCAGTACAGACTACATATGCTACCATTAGAGGGTAAGATATCTCCAGTAGTACAAAATAGATACAGTATGAGCAGGAATAGTAGGAAAGGGGGGTGGCTAGTTTTAAATTTTACTCACATGAAATTGATTAACTTTTTTTTATGTATTGTACCTGATGTTGTATCCTTTAATCAGGACTTATATATTGTGTGGAAATTTTGGAAAGTCAAAGTGAATACAAATTATATGTTTCAGTTAAAGAAAACTATACAAAAGCAACAAATTTTGCTAATTTTGTTTGTAGCAAGCTATAGTGCAATTTGTTTTCAGGTAACTTGACAAGTCTGTGTTTTGAGAATCACACAAGGCACCTGTTGGCCAGTTTCAGACCAACATCCAAACACCCCACAGTTAGACACCAGGTAAGTAACATCCAAATACCTCACAGTTAGACACCAGGTAACTAGCATCCAAACACCCCACAGTTAGACACCAGGTAAGTAACATCCAAACACCCCACAGTTAGACACCAGGTAACTAGCATCCAAACACCCCACAGTTAGACACCAGGTAAGTAACATCCAAACACCTCACAGTTAGACACCAGGTAAATAGCATCCAAACACCCCACAGTTAGACACCAGGTAACTAGCATCCAAACACCTCACAGTTAGACACCAGGTAACTAGCATCCAAACACCCCACAGTTAGACACCAGGTAAGTAACATCCAAACATCCCACAGTTAGACACCAGGTAAATAGCATCCAAACACCCCACAGTTAGACACCAGGTAACTAGCATCCAAACACCCCACAGTTAGACACCAGGTAACTAGCATCCAAACACCCCACAGTTAGACACCAGGTAACTAGCATCCAAACACCCCACAGTTAGACACCAGGTAACTAGCATCCAAACACCCAATGATTAGACATCAAGTAACTAACATCGAAACACCCCACAGTCAGACGTGCTTTTACTGTAGACACGCTCATTAGTAAACATAAGTATCAAAGAGCCATAGTGCATTTGATAGGCATTTTCACCTACTCTAGTAGTGATTTCTTAAACAAAATAATCAAAAGTTTGTCATACAATCTTAGTTTGAACACATGTAATTACACAATAATGATACATAAATGTTGATTGTTCCCCTATGTGATAAACATAAAACTTACCGAGTTTATATGGAGTTTATAGTAAATATTGAGGTATCTATCTATTAAACAATGACATAATGTTGACAAAGACCACCCTTAACCAGAATAACTTTATATGGGTATGATTGCACTTCATTACATTTAGATAATTTTGGTTGAAGGTGGTCTTCATATTGAAAAATGATGAAAATAAATATTAACTTTTCATTCTCATATTATTCTAAGTTTTGGTTATCTGTCTTTAATTTATCCTTCCAATATCAATGATCTCTTATGGCATAGTGGTATGACTGCTGGAACATAGATGTGGTTATTCCAAGTTCGAGCCCAACATTTTCCATTTATGCCTTTTTTTTTAAAAATTTTCTTTATGTATCTTTTCTACATTTTCTTCATTTTTTTTTTTTTATAATAAACATAATTCCATAAAGTTTTAATATAAATGTTGCACTTTCAAAAATATCCCGGGAAAAGACAGTTGTAAACAATTTCATGTAATTTTGCAGATTCATGGCTACTTGTTATATTTTTACTGATTTTCTAAGCCTTTTATTTCAAAATTAGAGTTTGGTTGATCTTGATCTATAAATAGAAACGGGTGATTTCCTTTTAAATTCTTGAGTAGGCCGTGTTGTCAGAAGGGAGCTATGGTTCTTTGTAAAATAATTTTTTTTCATTATTGTGTAACTAGTTGTCATTTAAAAATTTTCTACTGTAGGTTTTGTTTTTCTTTTTATTTTAATTCCAAATAATTTTAACCATGACCTTTTTATTGGTAGCTATGTGAGATGACCTGTGTGAACCTAAGTGCTGACCCTGCTGTTATTGACAACGGCTGTAGTTGTCATGTCATTCAGACATTCCATGGCAGCCAGACACAGACAGTACTGACACGAGCACTTCTAATGACTCACCCAGCAGATGACAGTCGAATGTTAATCTGTGCTGGAGTGGAAACAACCTCAGGGGTAAATATTGATACCTGGATAAGATCTCTGGCTACATACTGTAAAAAGGGTGATTTCTAGAGGTGTCTAATTTTTTTTCACAGTTTTTGAGTTCAGGCTGAATCCCAAAGTTATTCATCTCTCTTATTTGTAGTATTGCTACATGTCAATGGAAAATTGCAAAAAAATATTAATTATTTTTAGAATAAGATCTAAAATGAAAAAAAGTGTGTATGTGTACATGTATATTTCTGAAGAACTATTTTTGATTTCTGTTTTTAGGTCCACATTTGGGACACATCGTCTGGTCAGCTTGTTCAGCGGTTGCCAGCTGGTGGGATCGTGGTGGATACTTGTGCCATGACAATCAACCAGCAAGCATATCTAGCTGCACTGACAGAGAAAAACCTTAAAATTCACCGATGGTGCTGATTCCTCAGAAATACCTCAACCAACTTTGAATCAGGTCATGTGTTCTAAGGTTTAAAATTCACAGCCTGTCTTCTATTTCAGAGTGGACAGGTGTTGTATTTTCATACTGAGTGTAGTGAAAAACAGTACCGTTAGTACTGAAAGGCTAATATTTTGACTGTGATATTAACAGCCAATTTAACCAGTGGATGGTCCCAGAAGTGTTCATAAAGCACCATGTCTTTCAGGATAAGAGTACGAGTGACTGCATGCTGTGTATGTTATGTTTAATCATGTAATTACATTCACATACAAGCCCCCTGAAGAAATAAAAGAACTTTTGTTCAAGATTCTCTGTACTTCATTTTTTAAAAAAAATATATTTAGAGGTCATAGGTGGTTCCGGCTAACATGAATGAACATTATTCTGATTTATAGGTAAATAACAGAAAATCAAAGGAAGATACAATTAAACTTCGGTATCTCAAAAACTGATTATCTCGAATACCATGGATATGTGGAAGTGATTTAGAAGTCCCAACCACTTGTTCTTTTAGTATTTTACCACTGATATCTCGAATCCTCGGATATCTCGAAGTTTTTTCTCGATCCCATAGAGTTCGAGTAAACGAGGTTTGACTTCAGTTCCATTTTGAATTCACATTGTTTAGAAAGGACTAGAACATTAGAAAATCTCTCTTTTTTGGTTTGTTTTGTTTTTAGGTTTTTGTTTGTATGTATGTTGTTTAATGTCCCTCTCGAGAATTTTTCACTCATGTGGAGACGCCACCACTTGCCGGTGGAGAGCTGCAAATTTTGTCCTATACTCGGCACTTACGGCAATTGAGGGATCTTTTTCGTGCCAGCACCTACTGCGACACGGGACCTCAGTTTATACGGTCTCATCCGAAGGACCGGTCTCCACGTCCCACAGTGGGATTCGAACCCGCGACGTAAGGATCAACTCCTTACTTCACAACTCTAGAGCAGACGCTCTAACCACTGCGCCACGTGGGCGACTTTTTAGGTTTTTGTATTTTTTTAATAATTTTATTAGAAATTGGAATATCCATATCTGCAATGTTTTTTGAATTCAATACACACCAGCACACTAACTTGGTCCGTTATCTTAATACATGTATACCAATATTAGTACTTTATTACAATAAATAGAGTTCATTATATGTACATATATACAAAAGTAGCTGCCTTTCCCACGTAATTTATTGCAGAATTTGAGTTATAACATGTGGTGCACTTTCTGCAAGTTATTTGCCTGTAAGAAAAGAAACCGAAATTGTGGACATTACAAAACACAAAAAGGAAGTTTTTGTTACATTTATTTATATGTTGGAAGTGTGTTTAATATGCTTTCTTTGAAATAAAAATGTTTTTGTTCAAACTTACCAAAGCCACCGAATTTGATGTTGAGATAATTCGGCATGTGATCATCTTCATCTCTTTTATGGTTGGCTTTTTTCTTCAGGAAGGTAGACACTACATCTTCAATTGTCTTCAGTGATATTGCCTGTAGAAGTTAGAAATACAAGCTTTCTTTAATGAGCTAAAACATAGCATGTTTGGACAAATGTTAATCTATGTGTAATATAAGAAAAACACAGTACTGTGGAATTCGATATAGTACAGCCTCTGCCAAATGCTTACTACCAACTGCTCACTGCCACCGATTTTAGATGATATTGCTTATTTTGTTTGTTTTTTTTTTTATTTTGCCTAGGGTAAAATATCTCCACTTCACTTCTTAAGCTTCATATGTATGACTTTTCCTACCAAGTTAACAGGGGTCCGCGTTTTCTAGGGGTGGAGGTGGGGGGTTCCAAGGTCACTTTAAGTTGCTTTAGTATATACATTTAATAACTCCCCCCCCCCCCTTCTAGATCCGCGTATGTATAAGCTGTGGCAGTAAGCAGGTTACAACGGTTGGCTATGGTACATGGAATTCCATACAGCCCCCTCCCCATTTTTAGGTTTGTTTTTACTACTTATTTTTGCGTATTTTAATGTAACCTTGACCCCTCTGTAATTATAATCAATGTTGCCGTAGGAAACGTAAATCATTTTCATAAATAATTATCATATGATAATGTGCATTCATTGTACTTTTCGGGGCTCACAAGATACATGTACGTCACTTTGTAGCGCAACAATATGTATGCCGCTGAAATAGTACTGTTCACATACATGTATACTGGGTACAACTTAATAAAGAAGAATCTCAAAATCAATGTCAATAGGTAAACAATAATACTTTTGTTAGATCTCCTTACGTATATGTAATTTTTTTGCATATTGATACATAGGAATCATCATACTAATAGTGTTTTATTATTATACATACACCTGTGCCGTTAGATGTTTCTAGGACCATTCTCATTACATCTCCCAGCATTTTATCTTCCGTCTCTTTGATCAGCTCCACAATCTCCCCATAAAACCTACATATTACAAGAATGGAAATACATTGTATATAGTTGTAAGATAAAATCAGTAGACTAAAGTATGTGTACATCACATATTTTCCTTATTTTCATATTCTTACTGTGGTGTATTTTTCCATGTTATTTCCTTTGTCAGTTCATTGAGCAGTTGTGTTTCCAATGTTGATTTCACCGTGTTCTCAACTGAAAACGAAATATTTATAAATTTAGTAACTTACTAGATCTGATGGGGTGGGGAAATTGAAAAGTTTGGAGGAAGAGTTGAGATACGTGCCACTGGATACATGAGAGTGCTTCTACGATGCAACCCACCCTCCCCTTTAATGATTTTTTAAATAAATTTTTTTATGTGATTTTTAAACAGGAACATGTGGATGAAGAGGTAAAATATTTAAAAATACATGCATTTAAAAACAAATGATAAACAAGATGTGTTTGTGAAACACTGATGCCCCGTTTGGCAGCTTATGGCGAAGGTTAAAGTTTCTCAGATGCAAGTCAAACTCCAACGTCTAGGTCAAGGTCAAGAGATCAAAAATGTTGTTACCCAAAGAAAGAACTTGTATCAATGGATATACTTGGTAAATATGAAATCCCAAGCACCAACCATTCAAAAGATATGGTCAAGGTTAATGTTTTCTAATAGTAGGTCAAACTCCAAGGTCAGAGGGTCAATATTAATGTTACACAGGGGAAGACCTTGTCATAGAAATACACATGCAAAATATAAAAGCTTTAGCACAACTCTTCAAAGGTTATGGCGAAGGTTAAAGAGGCCTTGACACACTTGCATTGTTTACATTTTAAATTTCTTTGATTATTCAAAAAATAAAACCAGTCAAATGAATTGAACTTACATGAATATTCTTAGAATTCAATGACAATGACATTCTTTTTTTTTTTTTTTTTTTTTTTTTTTTTTTTTTTTTTACATCACGTCAAATTAACATCTGTTTTTGTAAACAGGGCACGAGCTCTGTTATTGTTAATGTTTACGTTTTTCCGGGTGTGTTCAATTTGTTTAACTCTGCACACTTCACTGAGCACGGACTGACAATACTGGTGAGTTGGATTTGCTTTCTCACATTTCTCCTCTGAATTTTCTGGATTATAGTTTTAATATTTTTTATTACACATGTAATACACAACAAAATTTCTACTTTTCTTATTAAGGATAAAGTTTACTTTGTGAAGAGCAAGGAATTTTGTCAAAGCGTCCCGAAATTCATAGTTTTAATAATTTCTAGATAAAAGAAGTTTCTGAGCACGCTTTTGTTATATTTCCGTGTGAAGTGCTTTAGCAACATGTAAGTCATGATAATATACAGAAAATTTGAGAAAATTTTAACTTCAAGTATGTGTCCAAGCCCCTTTAAAGTTTTTCCAAAGTAGGTCAAACTCCAAGGTCAAAAGGTCAAAATTGTTTGTATCCAAACGAAAGTCTTGTCAAAAGGAGTATACCTCTGAAATTTGAAAGCCCTGGTACTAACTGTTCAAAAGTTATGGCCAAGGTTAAAAATTTTTTTTATTAAAGTCGGTCAAACTCTAAGGTCAAATTCATAAGATCAAAATATTTACACCCATGGACAGGTCTTGTCACACTAAATACACTTGTGAAATATGAAAGCCCTAGCACCAATTGTTCAAATGGCCAAGGTTAAAGTTGGGTAATTTTTTTTTGCAAAAGTAAGTCAAACTCCAAGGTTAAATATGTTGGTACCCAAAGCAAGGTCTTGTCACAAGGAATACACATGTGAAAATGAAAGACATAGCTCCAACCAATCAAAAGTTACGGGCAAGTTTTTACTGAACAAACAGACAGACGGACGGACAAGGCAAAAACTTACCCCCAAATATTCGATACGGGGGCATATAAATCATTAAAGTGGAGGGAGATTGTTGCATCGTAGAACGTAGAAGCACGGTACTGTCCACAAGTACTTCTTCCACTGGAATGGGTCACCGTATTGACACAGTACAAATGCATACTATATATGGTTCACATAATTACATGTACAAGTTGTATATATGTTCAGAAGGCAAGGGTATCTTCAGTACAGACTCTATCTCAATTGAAAATTAGTATCCAATATCCTTCGCAATTCAAATACAAAACGACAAAATATGATACACGCGGAGACTAGAAAAATAACCCCCTTCATCTCTCAGTAAAATGTAGAGAAAATATAAAAGCCAATGCCGATATCCTTGTCAAGTACAAAAGAGAATTGGACAGGCAAGAATAAAATTGTGTGGAGGATCCTGGAAGGCTCGTTTTCTCTCATGTCTATACAAAATAAAGACTCCGGGGGGGGGGGGGGGGGTTAATTATTTAGTGGGGGTTGAGAAATAGTTTTGAAATATACATATATCTAAACTGACATTCGATTTTATTTACTCCACAGTAATTTTGGTAAAACATTTGTCAAAAATTGGGAGGGGGCATAAAAAAAATCTTTGTGACCCACTTCTGAAAGGGGGGGGAGACTTCCATTGTAGCTCTGTCTTTCAAAACTGCAAAGAATTTCCGTCCATATTTTGTACTTCATGAATCATAACATGAACTATGTACTGACTTTAATTTGTTTTTTCTATCTGTCTTGATTCCTTGTTTAGACTTTTCAATGAATCCGTCATGCACCAACATGTAGCATCGCATTTTTAAAGGTGAGGTGGGGGGGGGGGGAGAAAAGTAGATTGACAAGATACCCGGAAAAAAACTCTGACAAGCAAAATAAACAAAAGGCTCATGGCCACATCGCTGACCTGAGCACTATGGCTAGAGAAAAACAGAAATCAGTCAGTATTGAAACATGGAGGGGCATGGTTTGAACAAACTTGAATTTACACTAACTGAGGATAATTGATATTTATAAGACTTATCATGGCTTCAGAAGATTACCTATATATTCCTATGTAAAAGTTCGATATTCTATTGTGGTCCCGCCCTACCCCATGAGTGATGATTTGAACAAACTTGAACACTACCCGAGAATACTTCGATATCGATATGATTAATCGTAGCTTTGCTGTCCTTGAGAAGATGATTTATAAAGATTTTTTTCCTATATATTCCTTTGTAAAAGTTTGATCTCTTATTGTGGCCCCGCCGTACCCCGTGGGTCATGATTTGAACAAACTTAAATCTAAACTACTTTGAGAATGCTTCCATATTAATGTGACTAATTATCATGAGTTTGCTGGTCTTGAGAAGATTTTTAAAGATGTTTCCTATAAAATCCTATGTATAACTTCGATTCCTTGTTGTGGCCTCACTCTACCCTGGGGGTCATGATATGATCAAACTTGAATCTACACTACCTTGAGAATGCTTCCATATTAATATGACTAATAATCATGCGTTTGCTGTTCTTGAGAAGATTTTTAAAGATGTTTCCTATAAAATCCTATGTATAACTTCGATTCACTCTACCCTGGGGTCATGATATGAACAAACTTGAATCTACACTAACCTGTGGATGCATCTGTATTATTATGACTAATCATGGCTTTGCTGTTTCTGAGAAGATTTTGACAGCTATTTCCTATATACATGTATTCGTATCTGTACCTTTGATTCCCTTTTGTGGCCTCACCCTAACCCCGGGGGTCATGATTTGAACAAACTTGAATCTCAATACCTGAGGATGCGTCTTTATTAATATGACTAATCATGGCTTTTCTGTTCTTGAGTAGAATATTTTCAAAGAATTTTCCAATATATTCATTTCTAAAACTGTGATCGCCTATTGTTGCTGCGCCCTAGCCCCGGAGGTCATGATTTGAAGAAACTTGAATTTACACTACGTAATGAAGCCTTCACTTAAGTTTCAACTTTTCTGGCCCAGAAAAGTTTTAGATCCAGTTTAGATCTTGAGAAGAAGATGCCTTTAAATTTTCACTAATTTTTAATTATCTCCCCTTGAAAGAGGGCGTGGCCCTTTCTTAGAACAAATTTGAATCCCAAGAATGCTTTGTGGCAGGTTTGGTTGAAATTTGTCCCGTAGTTCTTGAGAAGTCGAACATGTGAAAAGTTTACAGACAACACACGACAGACGGACGGCGGACACCCTTCTATCAGAAAAGCTCTTAGGCTTAGGTGAGCTAAAAGGAAGATCTTTCAAACTCTAAAAAGTTAATTTAAGTTATAGAGATTGAACATAAAAGAATGGGGAAGGGGGTGGCTTTCTAATGAAAATTTCCATACTAAATTAGAAGCAACAGTTGTCAAAAAGTAGGCGGGCATCTGACTCCCCCTGATACATATGATGACACAAAACCTTAAAAATTTGTAACACCTACGTGTAGATAAAAATGACTTCTTCTTAGTGATGGCCGCGGACTGAACCTGTAAGCAGGTTGTCACCAGGCAGACCAATAGAGTGGTGTATCTCATAGTTTCGTGTAAGCTCTGAAAATGAAGAAATAATTAGATACAATGTAAAAAAAAAATTAAAAAAAATCTCTTCAGTTTGGATGCTTAGTTCAATGACAAAAATTTGAGTTTCACATTAAGTTTTGTAAAATGCATTTAGCATCTTTACATGTATCGCACCTCACTCACAGATAATGTCTAAATAAACATTGATATATATACACACATGTACATGTATAGGATACATTGCACACCGTCAATTGTCTTGTCTGAGGAGCAGATATGAAAATTTTGAGTATCATAACACTTCATGAAAAATATGGCAAATCATTTTAAAAAACATAGAATAAAAAAAATCTTGAGCAAAAAGATTTTAATTCTTAGTTCCTTTTCATACAAAAGAATTTAAAGGTTTCGTTCCTTGTCAAGGGATGTATATCATTAGGTAAAATTGTTCATGTTTTAACGCAAAAATGATATTTTTTTTTTCCTGAAAAAAAATTAAGGCATTGAACATTAAGAACTATTCTAATTTCAATTGTCTATTACGAATTTACAAATGATTGATTTTGAAGAAAAAAAATACAGTACCTTTCAGATGCTGAATGTTGGAACCCTTATTCACTTAATGTCGGTCAACTCCTTAAACTGGGGATGGTCTTGGTAATTGTTCTATATAAGGACCGTTGATAACCCCAATGACGCACATGGTGTTACATTTCTGATACTGGGCTCCTGTTAGAAAATTATAAAATGTAATCACTAAAACGCAGTATCAAACATTGAAAATAAGATACTGATAAACAAAAGCTGCATCGCTGCATAATCTGAATAAAACTTGATGATACATATAGACCTTAACTTTTTATAAAACAAATAGTCGCTTTGTTTACGTAATACAATTTTAAAAGTATATAACATATATAGTCTAAGGAACGTTCCCGTACCAACTTCAATGCTATTGCGAATGAAACTAAACGAAGCGAACGATGGATGCGTGGCATACATGGAGCTACTAGTATGGCGAGCGCAAAACGAGCGGAGTTCGAAAGGAAACAGAAAGCAAAGGGTGAACTCATAGTAAGTGTAGTACCAATCTATTTCCTGCATTCTAATCGTAAATCTATAAGAAAAAGGGTTACAACACACTTCGCAGTCTAGAATGATATATTTTTAGTATGCCTTCTCCGAATGGACTTTAAAAATAAATCAACCAACGCATCACGCCCCCTTTACACGAAACCCAACTGCAGTGAGCAGTTGTGGTAAGCGGTT
Organism: Saccostrea echinata; assembly: GCF_033153115.1. Classification (NCBI taxonomy): domain Eukaryota; kingdom Metazoa; phylum Mollusca; class Bivalvia; order Ostreida; family Ostreidae; genus Saccostrea; species Saccostrea echinata. The sequence continues at coordinate 27,909,913 of NW_026889750.1, forward strand.
GACTGTCGTACATGGAATACATACCTTTTCTTCTATTTTTTTTTTTTTTTTTGAAACATGATTTAGGATTTTGTTTAAACCTGCAATTTTAAAACTTTATCAGAGAAAAAGTCATAATATGTCAGATAATAGGTTAGGGTTTATTGGTAAAAATCAACATTAACCAAAACTTTTCAATTTATGTATTTTTCTGAGGATTCTTTTTCCCTTAGCATGAAAAAAACTATCTGGCTATCAACCCAACTGCCCAAAATTTCTTGACCCCCGCTTTCACTGAAAGTGGGGGTCTAATGCTTCCGTTTGTCAATCTGTCTGTGTGTAACACTTTCGTTTCCGGACGATATCTCAAAAAAAGCATTAAAACTTGCAATGAAATTTATATCACTATTCCCTATGGCCTAAAGAAGACGTCTTTTGATTTTGCGGACAAAGGTCAAGGTCAGAAATTAATATATTACAAAAATGGTTTTCAGATGATAGCTTTAGCTTTCTTTGAGCTTTTTCAATGAAATCTTATATCATAACTCCCAGCGACTTTAAGAAGACCCCTAAAGATTTCGAAGTCAAAAAGTTAAAGGTCAGGGTCAGAAATTCATACATTACAAAATGGTTTCAAGATAATAACTTTAGTTTTCTTTGAGCTTTTTAAATTTTAAATGAAATTTTATATCATAACTTTTAAAGACTTAAAGAAGACCCCTACTGATTTTTAGGTAAAAGGGTCAAGATAAAAAATATATCTTGCATAAAATGGTTTCTTGATAATAACTTTAGTTTTCTTTAAGATTTTGCGAAGAAATTTATATCTGTTCTCAGTATGACTCGATTTTGAGGTCAAAGAACAAGGTCAGAAATTCATATTCATATATTGCATTCATATGTAGTTTTTAGACCCCTGTTGACTTTAAGGCCAAAAGCTGGAAGGTGTCAAGGTCGACTTTTTTCCCCGTTTTCCATCTGCACTTTTTTAGGTTTCCCAACATTTTCTTCTTTTTTTTAAGCGAGGGACTCAATTTCCCTGAATTAGCTTCTTAAATCTAGGACTGCATACAGACCAAGATATTTTTAAAGACGATCGGGTATATGACTATTTATGAAATATTTGTTAGCGATAATTATTTAGACATATCGTTAAGTACATTACAATACTGGTGTGAACGCGAAGCGAACGCTGAAAAGCCATACATCAAGCTCAGCTCAGTAACATTGTCCGTGCTTTTCTTAAGATGAAGATTGTATAAAGATATTTCAGTCCTTGTACACGTGAAAAATTGTGACCCCATGTTGTGGCCCCACTTTAATCCCAAGGACATAGTCTTAATATTGAGAAAAAAAGTAATCACAAAATTTTTTTAAAAAGTAGTTATTTCGATTTTTATGTGGTAAGAACGACTATCTTAAGTCGTAATAACGACTCTCTTTCTTACTTTTTTTTTTATCTTAGTACTATTAATTTAACTCTATAAGGCTTTTTTACAAAAGAATTCCAATTCCAGAATTCAAACATTTTATCATAACAAAAACTAAATGATTCCATTATGTAAGAGTAAATATACATACAGAACCCAGACAGTTTTCTTGTAATCTTTACCGATTCATTTTATTCTATAAAGACATGTCATATGAAATATTCAGTCTAGAAATCTTGTTATTAAATTTCTTGTCGCAGCAGTTTTACAAGACAGTAGTGGTGTATTAATTAGCAAGTATTCCTTTTGATTTATTATATTATTAAAATTGAACTACTGACCTGTGGTGGGAGAATTAAGGTCATGACGTCATTGCTCTAAATATAGAGATCAGAAGATGACCCATATAATCATGAGACAATCGTCACAGATTACAATTCCAGGTGTAAGATAAACTGTCCACGTGTGGAGGAATAAGCGAAGGTAAAACTCACTCTCTTTCTTCCCTTTACAATATTCACAGGTTAATTGGTACATACACTTATAGGCAATATTCACTTGACTGCATACTGTATAGCTTGAGTACCTTACTTTACATTCACCAGTGTTAAGACTGGACAAGGTGGCTTGTTCGTTTAGTCTTTTTCTGTTCAAATTTTTAAACTGGCTGTGTTCGTATGGTTTTTTTCAAACTTTTAAAATGGATGTGTTCGTTAAAGTTTTGATGAAAATTATACGAATATATCTATCGTGGCCGTGTTCGTATAGTTTCTTCTTCTTCTTTTTTTTTTTAAATTAACTTTTCATATTTTTGAAATGACCGTGTTCGTGTATAGTTTCCATGTTTTTTTAAGTTTTGATATGGCTGTGTTTGTATAGTTTTCATCTTTTCAAAACTTTGAAATAGTCGCGTTTATTTCTAAACCATTTTATAGCAAGACAAGTTACATTTGCCGAAATCGCACGAATCTTTTCTTTTATCCATTGGATCCTGTTACAAGCATATTAAATTGTTTCCAGTCAGGAAAGAATTTTTTTTCCATATCTTCATTTTTAGATGAACTGAACTAGATTTAGAGCGTAGATTTTTTAGTAACACGAGAACAAACATTTAAAGCGCAATTTATACATTTTTATGCTCCCGAATGTGGCAAATTGTAATATGATCAATAATTCCTGGACATGCTATTCTAAAATGTGATTATACAAGATTTTCATATTGTTTTGATTGAAATCTAAAGTCATTTTGTATTATAACGTCATCGAATCACTCAGCTGACCAACTGCAATCTGTTATTGTCGGATAATCAACATTTGTCAGTGTATTATCAGTTACTTAAATTTTGAGTATCTTTAGTTTCTTCTCAGGAACGGCTGAAACAATTTCAACCAAGAAGATGGGCAAACAAGGGAAGCGAAATGCCTATATTGCGAAAAAATGAAGGTGAAAAATTAAATCTCAATAATAACAAAATTCTCTTCGATATTTTATCTAACATTAAAATATACTTTATGTAAAATCTCCATAATTTGCAAAAATCTCACAAAGTTTGAAATTATTTGCCTATGAAATAGCATAAACACACTAAAGAGGGCAAAAAGGATCATTTTCTCATACTATGACACAAATTTTCGATATTTTTTTGAAAGTTTATCCTCAAACATACTTTGGTTAACAAAAACATGGATCTAAGACCCACTGTACCTTCAAAATACACTTTCTTGACGCAACATTCGCATCTTTCTGAGAAATACTCAAGTCCATTTAGGCAACAGTCATATCACAAATATGATTTAAATGCCATTATTATACCTCTTATTACTCTATATAAAATTAATACCATAAAACTGTCTATTTCTCCGAGAAGATACTACATGATTATTATTATATATAATAATAATCACTGACTTATATGAAATTCTTGCCCTCCCCCGGCCCATAGGTGAGCTAAGTGGACATATGTATATTGAAAATATATTACTCTATGGACATCTAGCAGATAAACTATAAACATGATTATAATCAGCGATGAGCCGTTTACCAAAATTGAAAATTACAGCGGTCAGGCCCCAAAGTGGGGCGATTAGTCAGATGTTGATTATGCATCACATCTTTGAAATCTTCTTCATCTATACTATATAGCAGAAAACTACTAGTTTAACTAGTTTATGATTAACACTGAGAACTCTTCCAAAATTGTAAAAATTCATGTCCCCCTGGCCCAGGCTGGGTCTAAGTTGGTCATATAATGAAATGTATTATTTTTGGAACTTCTTCTTTACTTACGGGCATCTAGCAGGAAAATGGTTTGCATGATAACAATAGTATTTCACCCTTTAAAATAGCAAAATCCACGGTTCCTCTTTCGTACGTTCATATTGGTCATATATTGATGCATGTAATACGTAGACAAACTGGTTATATGATAACAATGAGTATATACTTACACCTTTATCAAAATCTTAAAATTACTGAATGCGCCCCGCGTGTCTAGTGTCATCATCATTCATCATTATTTATTCCAGTCACTGTCTTGATCAGGCCCCACGGCTGAGTTGGTCATGTACTGAGTGAACATGCATATTTTAAGACAGTGTTACAAAACAGAATGAGACACTCTTTTCGATGCATCATTAATATGAATTCAGTAACCTCATCTAGTAAAGATCCGGATAAATTTATTCCATGGTGTGCGTCTCGTTATTTATGGACCTTTTATAATAACATCCGATGTAAATAATCATCGTGAATTTTTGAGAAGCATAGAAAGTATCTTAAAGTTACTTCGAAATGCAGAACTACATTTTACTTCTGTTAATTTTTGCAATAAGCATTGTTCGCAATTCCTGTGTGCCAAGTGTGAGAGGTAAACAGACTTCCTTTTTGTAACTGTTTAATGAAAAGATGTGTACGCTGCACTTGCATCTAAATTGAAAGTAACTACAGACGCACCGAAACAAGAGAGTACCAACGTTTATCCCTATTTTTTTTGTTATAAAGACACAAGTGCGATTTTGGATAACACAGATTTGATGCGAATGAATAGTTTGTCATCGATTCCATCATCTTTATTTTTTTTATTTTTATCTTTATTTTTTGTCATTAATCAACAATGATTTCGACATACAGTAATTATAATTAATATAATTGTTACCAGGGACCTATACTACTAAGTTAGTATACAGGTTCCTGATTGTTACTACCCCATACATTTAATTTTTTTTACCCAAATACTGTATTTGTAAACACTGCAACTAGGTAAAAATACTGTATATTGCTAATTAAAAAAGCTAAGGAATATTGACAAAAAATCATTATACAATGATAATTTTTATTACTAAATTTCAAATCAACAAATGTGCCACAATATATAGCCTTGAATTTTTTACTCCATCAATATAAAAAATATATATATATTGAACTATTCATGTCTGTTATTGTACTTTGACAAGGATACACTTTTTTTATTGTAGGAAAAATGATAACTTTTCAAAAACACAGAATTTTTGTGTTTTTTGAGCTCACCTGAGCTGAAAGCTCAAGTGAGCTTTTCTGATCACCTGGTGTCTGGCATCCGTCCATTTATCTGTCTGTCCATCTGTAAACGTTTCACATTTTCAACTTCTTCTCAAGAACCACAGGGCCAATTTTAACCAAAGTTGGTACAAAGCATCTCTGGGTGAAAGGGATTCTAAATTGTTAAAATGAAGGGCCAAGTACTCTTCCAAGGGGAGATAATCAAGAAAAGGCAAAAATAGGGTGGGTATTCGGTAATTAAAAAATCTTCTTCTCAAGAACCAGTGGACTATAAAAGCTGAAAATTTATGTGGAAGCATCCTGAGGTAGTATAGATTTTATTTATATAATACAGTCCAACCTCGTTATCTCGAACTCAATGGGACCAACAAAAAACTTCGAGGTATCTGATGATTCGAGATAACGAGGGTAAAATACTTAAAGAATAAGTGGTTGGGACTTCCAACTCACTTCGACATATCCATGGTATTCGAGATATCAGTGTTCGACTGTATATATAATTGTTCAAATCATGGCCCCCTGGAGGTAGGATGGGGCCACAATAGGGAATCAAAGTTTTACATTTGAAATATATAGGAAAAATCTTTAAAAATCTTCTTTTTAAGAACCACTGGGCCAGGAAAGCTGAAACTTATGCAGAAGCATCCAGAGGTAGTGTAGATTCTAAATTGTTTAAATAATGGCCCTTGAGAGTAGGGTGGGGAATCAAAGTTTTACATTGTAATACAGTCAAACCTCGTTATCTCGAACTCGAAGGAACCAAGAAAAAACTTCGAGATATCGAGGGTAAAATACAGTTGAACTTCAGTATCTCAAACACGGATATCTCGAATACCACGGATATGTTGAAGTGATTTTGAAGTCCCAAGCGCTTATTTCTTAAGTATTTTACCCTGGATATCTCGAATCCGTGGATATCTCGAAGTATTTTCTTGGTCCCTTGAAGTTTGAGAAATAGAGGTTTGACTGTGCTTAAAAGAATAAGTTGTTTGGACTTCTAATCACTTTGACATATCCATAGTGTTCGAGATACTGAAGTTCAACTGTATATTGGAAAAAATCTTTAAAAATCTTCTTCACAAAAATCACCAGACCAGAAAAGCTGAAACTTATGTAGAAGCTTTCTGAGAGAGTGTAGATTCTAAATTGTTCAAATCATGACCCCAGGGGTAGGGTGGGACCACAATAGGGAATCAAAGTTTTACATTGAAATGTATAGGAAAAATCTTTAAAAATCTACTAGTACTTCTCATAAACCACTACACAAGAAAAGCTGAAATTTATGTAGAAGCTTCCTGAGAAAGTGTAGATTCTAAATTGTTCAAATCATAACCCCCAGGGGTAGGGTGGGGCCACAATTAGTATTACAAGGGAGGAAATCTGATGAAGAATAGCAGGTCCAACATTACTCAGGTGAGCGTTGTGGCCCATGGGCCTCTTGTTACTCATTTGATTGACAAGATGTAAATGAACAATTTTTTTTATAGCACAGCACATTGTGGTAATACATGATATTGCGAGCTAATTTTAGACTGTACATAATGATCTAGAGACAATAGGTAGTTTAACCATAGCATTAAGATATGAAGTAATGTTTTATTGCCAAGGCCAAAGTTTTTATTTTTTTTTGGTTTACGATTTACTGTCTCAAAAAAATGCATTGGGTGGTCGAAAAATAAAAAATAAAAATAATTTAGGATTCAACAATTTCATTTTAAAATACCAGCAATGTTTATTTTAATGAAAATAATACACGTCAATAGTACTTTTAAGTTTTATTGTCTAGATCACATAACTCTTTTTATTTAATTTTAATTCATTTCTAACTTTAGACTGAATGTCATTTTCATTTTCATTTAGTTCTGATTTTTGTTTATCAATCAGTGCTTGGTTCATGATGTTCAACTTCTTTTTGTGCTCTTCAGTGATATGTGATGTGTTATAAACCTCAGTATCCCCACAAACTAAAAATAAGGATCCAAATTTAAGTTAAACTAGATTGAAGAAAAATACAATTTAACTGTTTAACAATATTGAAAGTAATTGACGTTGAAATAAAGGTTATAATAATTTGATCATGCAGCTATCAAATTTAATGTTCAAATAATTTCTCAATCAAGTCCTTCTTTAAATTTTGTTATGTACCTGCACAGTAGGCAATGCTCATTATTTACTTAGTAATTCAGAGGGCTCTGATCTCAATTGAGTATCAAATTTGCAAAGATTTGTATATTAAAATTACTTCTATAAATTAACAAAATGTTTTATACACATGGCCGTAGGAACCGGGGGGGCACGGGGGGGCCGTGCCCCCCCAATAATTTTGCCGATATGTAGATTACTATAGTAAACATAGATACTATAAGCTTGTGCCCCCTCAATAAAACCGCCTGATGACCTTTTTTTTTTTTTTTTAATGCTTGTCAGAAAATTTTTTGGTAGTGCCCCCTCAATTGTCAACTGAAAAATGTTTGGCTGTGCCCCCCCCCCCCCCCCAACTGAAATTGCTTCCTACGGGCCTGATACACATTTGAATTTATCCAGTGAAATACCAGTCAGCTTTACTTCAACTAAGATGTATCTCTCAACACTAAATTGGCTTCAGTATTATCCATGGATTTATCAGCCTATTTTGGGAAACACCATTTTTGGGGAATTGGGAAAAAATTATCGGCCATTTGATGAAATTGGAAATTTTTTAAAAATGTTGCTTAAATCATGTATTCAGGGGTAATTCATTTAACATTTCAGCATGAACGCTAATTTGGGCAACCAAACGACAATTAAATATGATCCCTCTTCATCATACAATGATACAAGATCAATTATGAATAATAGACTTATAAAGGTAAAATGGACTTCAATGAATATAAAGTATTTATACAACTTAGAGTTAGGGTAGTACATGTACATGTGTGTATGAGATTTCAATTTAGGTCATTATAGTATCTGTTTCTGGAGATTATAAACCTCCTGCAAAAAATTATACTGTTTACACATTTTCTAAAAGTCCTGTTTAAATATATATTAATGCAATGAAAATATATTTTTCTATCTGAAATAATGCCTAAAGTCCTTACCATTCACTCACAGATCAATTGAGTAGGTGGAAATAACTTAATAAATCTATATAATTACACAATATCATCATTTTTAGAAAAACGGAGGAAATTCGGATTAAAAGTTGGCGATGTTTTTTTCAGTGTTTTTAAACATGTGTTATGACTGTAGCTTTGCTAAATGAGTTAAATAGATGAAAATTACAGACAATCTGACAATTTTACTTTTTTCCAGAGATAATTAAAAATAAAAGCATTGTTCACCAATTGGGAAAAATACTGCCAAATTGGAAAAAACTGAACTCATTTTCAATTGGGAATAAGGCCGAATTTCGGCCCATGAGAAGGCACTGATAAATCCCTGTTATCTATAGGTGTATCCGTGTCTGCTAGGTCGATCAGGGTTGGGCATACACTCTCCAATATTACGGTATGAATTTAGCCAATTATGACATCGCAATTAGAGAAAGGGATCATGCATCCAAGATTTTATTCACTTTTTCGCAGAAAAAGTTCTTTAAGTGTGTGTCATTGCTTTCAGTGAGGAATTACCTTGTTACATGACAGAACCGCCATTTTTGGTTTGCACATGTGTTTATTTACGGTCACCTAAATGTTTGTAAAGGTCTCATATATTTATAAGCGCTTATTTGACGAAGATGCATTCTAAAATTTAAAACCCACCAGTTCAGCTGAGAAAAATCCGGAAAAATATGTCGGAAAAAGACATTATTTTTATTTTCATGATTGGTGAAAATTAGGGTCGGCGGAATCGTAAACCAAAAGAAAAAAAAACTTTGGCCCAAGTAGCTGTAATTCTGAAGTTGATCATCATAGAGTCTAAAAGCAGAATGTGGATATTATAACTGACTTTCCTGACATATATAGATTCTGATCTTCAACATAATTTGTCTTAAATTTTGCCCCATATGCTATACTGTTGGATTTCGTTATCTTTCAATAGGACAGCATTAATTTTTTAAGATATTTGAGGATTTGAGATTTTAAGTTAATATACTTGAAGAAAAACTGGTTGGGATGTCCTACTCTCTTCGACATATCCATATGGTATTTGAGAAATCAGTGTTCGAGATACTGAAGTGCAACTATATAATAAATTTGCATCATTCTTTTAGAAAACTAACCTAGTGACAGAAAAATTCTATTTTAGTTAGAACATTGTATCATTTTCATTTGATTACCCGGGTATTAATTTGGTTTGTTTCATCTTCCTTTAGTGTTCGAGCAAAAGTCCCAGCCATCACAGAAAACACCTGTTGAAGGATGTAAATGTGTAGGATACAACTGTGGCTGTTGTCAGCATTTAGAAGTGGATGAGATACACCTTAATGATACAGGTAAATTACAATGACTTTCTGAAGAAGAAGAAGAAAAAAGAAAAAAAAAACAAAAAACAAGAGCCCAAAGTTCATGAAAATTGTGTCTTAAAGTTTGTATGTTTCCACATATTGAAGGAAAAAAACCCACATAAAAATAATCAGCAAGTCCCCTCTTTGGATTGATTCTACAAGCATTCAATTTATTGTCAGTATACACCAATGACTATACATGTATGTGAAAAGGTATATATATTTAATATTATTGTGAAATGGCCTTGACTCTTTTAAAAAAGGTTTTGCTTCAAAACTATGAAATGTGTATTGTAAATGCAATAGGCTACTGTATTGTTTGGTTTTTCGTAGGAATTTTCTTTTGTATGAATTAAGGATGGAACTGTTGATTATTTTTCACCAGACACTATATTATTCAAATATGGAAGGGGAAGGACAAAGCAGGTGAAATGGTATCATTTATTGAAAGGTTTTATATGTTTCCCTAAAGTCAGGAGAAGTATTCTAAGGTAGATGCAATCAGTTTTACTCCTTTTGCATTCATAAGGATGGAAGAATAAGACCTAGACTGTCCCCTTTGTTGTGAAATGAAAATTTTCAAATATTTATCCACTGAAACTATTTTTTTTAAAAAAAGTGTAGGACAGAATTTCTTATGATGTTAGTATTTTTAAAAACAAATTGTAAGCCATAATGACAAATTCTGACAAAAGCACCATGATTTTTATGTTGAGAGATGAAAAGGACATCAAAATTTAGAATAAGCAAGTGTGATGTGAAACCTAGTTCAACGATTGAGACATGAAATAACATATTAAACACCGGGGGGGGGGGGGGGGGGGTTGGTGCTAGTAAATGTTGGAAAATCACCTGTATCTTGCATGAATATGACCAACTTTAGCTTACATAATTTCTTGCATTTTTAAACACATTGAACTCTCTGTTGATAAAATTTAATGATGGCGTTTTGCTTACAGTGTGTATAAATGTGACGTATCTGGACAAGGACTACGGACTGGAGGTCACACTGAGTGTGGACGGACATGTCTACATCAACGCTTCTGTATCAGGTACATACAACAATTATATCGCACAGTTAACAGCCTTATGAATATTCAAATATGTGGTGTGCTGTTGTTAAATTGTTTTCATTTCCATTTTATACTTATTTCCCAGTGGCGGATCCAGAAGTTCATGTGGGGGGGTTTTGAGGCCCGTAGGGCCGAAGGGGGAGGGCATAGGAGGGGGTGTCCCCCTCCCATAGGTGGGGGTTCGGGGGGCCTCCCCCGAGAAATTTTCTTGAAAAATGGCTCCAAATGGTGCATTTTCCAGCATTTTAGATTGAATTAGTTAGTGATTGGTCACTTTTTTTTTCTTCTAGTTTTTCAAGACCGACCTACCCAAATGTTCAAGAATTTGAACAAAAAATTAAAATGTTGGCATTATTTTTAACTTCCATGTAAACATGAAAAATGAGACTTTTCTTTTTTAAAAAAAAAATTAAATGTAAAATCTGATAAAATATCGCCATTTGATAAATAATATCCCATTCTTTATTTTAAAATGCACGTCCAATGTGTCACATGTGAAGCTCTGAGTATAAAAATACAACTGATGTGCAATTTCCCAACACTTAGAAAAATTGGATTTTGTGTAGAAACCCTAATTACTCTTTTCAACTACTTGACTATACTATTCATATAATTTGCAATATAAACAAATAATGATATTTCATATTGAAGAATAAATATAAATTATTTTGGGAAAATTCTGAAATTATTGCTTATTTATGGAGGGGGGGGGGGGGGTAATTATAATTTTTAACATAAATGCACCCTTTAATTATAATTTTTTTTTTAACCCACTTACTAGCCGAATGTTTGAAAAAAGTCTTGAAAGTCTCGAAGGGTCTACATTTTCAGTATAGTTATGTCATGAAAATATTGAATCAGGGACGTTTATACTATAAAATGTACGTCCCTGATTGTATTAATTAATTTTTTTCTAAATAATAATAATCACAGTTTATTCAAGTAGTTCAATAAAGTAACTTTCAATTATCGAAGAAAGAAAATTCATGAAAGAATACGATACCGTAATAACTATGTGCAGTTTTGGTTGTTAGTGCATGACCTTCTGTCATCACTAGCTGCACGGACTATCATGATATCTGTACTGTTGATTACTTGTGTATATATACTGTGTGCGCTCAAGCGGAAAGGGATTTCTTGTGGTGGCTGTATATTTCACCTCTTTACGTCTTTGTGTAAAACAATGGGCTTGGATAGAGTCTCAGTTATGAAAGATATTGTTAAAATGACACTTCTAAAAAATTTTTTTTGGATTGGGCGGGGGGGTTTTCCCGAACCCCCCCAAACCCCCCTGAATCCGCCACTGATTTCCATATATTAGCTTATAATTTACTTCAGTAAATCGCAAACATGGCGCCATATGACAAAGGAAATAGATTTAGAAAATTACAATATTTAATGAATGTTAAGCATGTTAAGTATAAAAACAAGTATTTAACGGTTAATTATTCGGTTCAGCAAATAAATCCCATCACCGATTTTGGAAGCTAGTTGTAGACTTCAAGATATCGAAATTCGTTTCTTCTAAACAAAACTAGTGGTACTTAATTTGAACACGGAGCTCACAAAATGATACCCCCGCTCCCATATGAGTATAATGGCAAAGTCCATGTTTTTCCATGGGAAAGCTCAAATATCTGTCCGATCGAAATATCAAATAGGAGGCGCACAATAGCACTTTGTAATAAAGATTCTGGGAAAGTCTCATCAAATTTTATTCAGTGATACAGAAGGAGTTGCAGATCCCCATATTATAGAAAGAATGGCAGTGTCCATGTTTTTCCATGGGAAACCCAAATACCCCGGTATGTGTTTCATCAAAATGTAAAATAGGAGAAGGACAATGGTACAATTAATGTAATAAAGATTCTGTAAAAGCCTCATTAAATTTAATTCAGTGGTATTGGAGGAGTTGCGGTTAAGAGATGGGCACTAGAATAACTATGTACGTACGGACTCTCCATCACTATATACATGTACATGTACCCCCGTTTTTCAAGCCGAGGGTGGGGGAGGGAGGGGTAATGAATGCTAAATGTAGGATTTCCAATCTTAACCACGAACAAAACATCAACAACCACAGCAACATAAATATCTCTCACCATAATATAAATATAAATTTGATTATACTTTCAAGAATATCCTTCAAAGGAATTTCTATTGATGTCCATTTTGACCTTTAGTGTTTGTGTTTTATGCTACGTTTAGCCCGGAACCCCCCTCCTCTGTGTGCCGCTATACCGGGTCTTAAGGACCTCGCCAGTGTGTGTCTGCAATTTTACAACCTCAGTGTCAGTTCCACGTCCTTTTCTGGTTGTCTCAGGGTCGTGGCGAAGCTGAAGTACGTCACTGTGGATAAGATAGACATTGGCTGCTTTAAGATACCACCTTCTGCCGGGAATCGATGGGATTCTCAACATCCGAGGAGACCCGTTTTTCTTGACAAAACTGGGGGTTTAAAGACATGGGACAATTGGTCAGCTATGAGGAAGTATTTCGAAATAAACAGAAACCAACTTAAACAGATTTAAAAAGTTTAAAAACGTACTTTTATCTCTACACGCGAATTCCATATTTTTCTCACTCGAATAGCAAAAAAGCTTGTAGCTTTTTAATATATAATTATAAACCTGCTTACTAATATTGTTGGTAGCTCTGAATCTCTTACCAATGACTTATACAGTGTACCTAGTTACTTTAAATTTTAATATATAGCATGGAAGGCTAACGTTTCCTTACAGTTGTTACGTTCTATACACAGAGTAATAATAATAGTATTTGTATGTTTAATCAAGAGTAGATTGAAATTTCATTTCATACCATTAAATACCATGTAAAAAAAAAAGAATGGCACTGAAGTATTGCAGGTGAGCTTAAATTACACTTATTGATTTGAGATATAATTGTGTTTTGAAAAGTGATTAGCATTTACCGTCATACTATAACTTTTTAAAATAGATTATATTTTGTTCAACTGAAAATGAAATTCCCTGTAGAATTAGGGTAGATGATTGATCCATTATAAGGGAGAACAAGTTGTATATGTACTTTGAATATTATCCCGTCAGACGGATTTATATACATAAAGATATATATACACTAGCGGCAAAGCCGATTTGTATATGTTTATAATGTTGTTATTATAAATAAAAGCCAAAAATGGTAGGAAATGGAGTGTTTGTATTTGTGATTAACCTATTCCACATTTATCTAATCTCTTGAACTCCTCAACAGGATTATGCAAAACAATACAAAAGGCCCCAGACAGAAAAGAATCTAAGGCTGGTTCATCTGTATAAAAGCTATCAAATGTTCCGGATACTTTGTGCTTTCTCGGCGGAAACTGGGGCTGAGTTCGTTAAATCCTTCAGATGGCGCTGCAGATTTCACTAAAGCGCCCTCTAGACCTTGAAATCGAGGGTCGTCAGTAGTCTTTGCATAAAATGAATGCAGAGGAACAATTTCAGAAAATATTCCATTCTCTTCGTCAAATGTATGAAATACTTGAGTATGTCCACTGGCATCCTTTAGTTTGAATATCACATGACGTTTGTTATTATTTTCATTGTCTTCTAGAGAAGGGAGCTTCAGTGTCTCTATTTCCTCTGTTATTTCCGTTGGTTGTCTCTCTGGAGATTTTACGGACATCCTGCTTGGCATTCTCGTGGGAGATGAAGAAGACTTGGGTTTCGGCTCAATTTCCGGAAGTGTTATTCCAGCTTCTTGAAGTCTTTGTTGACGTCTTTTTTGACGCGTGAGGAACGATTTCTTGTGAAGGTCTAGCAGACGACACGAACGATGTTGTTCCACTTTGATGTGCGAGAGTTTGACATCCAACATCTGTTGCTGTGTAACGTTGTCGTACAACAAGACACGTGATACATTTGTTTTTGGGAGTGCGCTTTTCCTTTTCTTTCCCAAATTTGGCATAATTGTTGGGGGGTTGTGCATATAGTTCAGATTAAATCCTTTTGACTTTGCTTCCTTTCTGTCATCTGTAGAAGTTCCAGCCTGCTGAAGGCGTGGTGACTTTTGCCTCACTGACTCCATCTTCGTTAACCTGAAGAACATATAGAAAAGAGCATAGCAAATGTGCATAAATTGAGCGAACATTCACCCAGCATACCTCTAAATATTTACCTGTCTTTACGTTCGAGATAAGAGAGTGTTCTACTCTAATTTGGCAGGCCTATAAATCATTTATGTGCAAATCTTTCAGATTGTTTGTTAAATGTGCCACTGATGCCCTAATGATACTTGTTTTCTAACCTCCAACTCGTTAATCAAAAACCGGCGGAATTGCACTCAGATGCATATGCACTAATTCACGAACTGTCTATGGTTATCTTATCAAAATTTGCAGACGACAGTCCCCTCTTCCGGCAAGTTACAACAGAGATCACTTGAAGTCTTTTATGTGCTACTTTGCGCTTCGTTATCTTTCAAGTACAATACATGACAAATACTAAAAAGTGACAGAGAGAATTCGGACTGATTTATGATCTCTGCGTTGGTTCTTTGTGTGAATCTCTTCATCTTAAGATTGCGCCAAACTTCAAGCACTTACAGTACACCACACCAGGCTATAGATGTTTTGTGAAAGATAATCTTCAAATAAAATTTGTAAGCATACTTTCAACCTTAACTCGGATATTAATCCTGATCATTGTTTAGAAAGAAAAGGGTTGCTAAATATTTTACATCTGATTGATAAATACATAGAAACAGATAGGTATGTAGGTATGGTACGTCAAATTTAAAAAAAAAGGAGCTAAACATAGTTTCATAGTTGATAAAATACATCTATAGTTTACGAAACGTAAACTATATATAGTTAAGGAGGTTAATCTATATTTCACATTTCTAAACCCTACTTAACGCCTGAATCTGTTTCACAAGTGTAAACTATGACACTGAAAACATTTAATCAGTTGCAATTGCAAAGCATAGTTTATTTGATAAATACGGTTTCCCGATCTGTAACTCTAAACTATAGTAAAGAAAGGTTAATTATAGTTTACGGTTGTAAACTATAATTTACAGATTTTTATGCGTCGAATTAAAAAGAAAAAAATCTGATAAACACAGTTTTACATTTGAGGAACACAGTTTAACGACAGAATATCTAATTTTGTATCGGAGATGCACAACTCTTAACTACACATGTAGTTTACGATCAAAACTATTGTTAACAAAAGTTTTGTTCGTATTCGTAGATACAGTTAATCCTAGTTACAGCATGATAAGATTTCGCTATGCAACGATTATTTTCATTGGTTATAAAAAATATATTACTTGCTGACATTAAAACTTAAGTAATTTTCTAAAATCATTTTAAAGAAAATCTTATAGGAAATGAAAAGAAAAATGCCAGGACAATTATTGATTAAAATTTATTTCTTGTTTAAGAATAACATAGAGGAAAGTGGGGAGGGTTTGTAATCAAATTTTTCTACAAAGAAGTATATCACCGACACTTTCCGACCTTTGATTATCAAGTAAAAAAATAATTCAGCTTATGTGATGTAGAATTTGTTGTTGTTTTTTTTAAATATATAGAACTTACGGCGATGACACATACAGTGTATGTTTGTAGTGCCTCTCGCGATAGGTTCTACAGGTGCTTGGGACCCCCCCCCCCCCCCCGGCTCCGTAGCCCAGGGTTTCTTCGACTTTTTTAAAAAAAGTATATTTTTCTATGATACGTTGAAATAGAATATTTTTCTATGGCACATTAACAAAGTATTCCAAATAAGAAATCCAAAATTTAACCTTAAACTAACCTTTATATATATATATATATATATATATATATATATATATATATATATATATATATATATATATATATATATATATATTGTCAACTGTTAAACTGTGTTTATCTTATTTTTTTTTTTGAATTTGGAGTGCCATAGATAGGATTTTTTGACATACTTGTTTTTTTTTCTATGGAGAACTAAAAAAGAAATACTTAGAAGAAAAAAGAAGAACTTGGAACCAACGAAAGTTTCATTCATGTGTGTGCAAATTGGTACGGTATAGGCCATCTTCGCTAGCCGTGGGTTTCTGATCCGCACCGCCTCTTTAAAAGCGGTGCGGATCAGAAACCCTTGGCTAGCGAAGATGGCCAGGGGAAATGTATAATAGAAACTATATGTAACACTAGAAACGGATACTGTTTGGCAAAATTAATAACTTTAATTTTAAAGTGGATCATTTAATTTGGTAATAATGTTGACATGGAAGAAAAGAATTGACACATAGTGAAATTCATACTGTAAATTCTGAACATACACTTAATATGACGGAACACTTTTGCATATTCATGCCTACATATTGGGTTTACGTTCGAACGAATAAAGTTAGGACCCAACAGCCTCAGCTGGAATCAATTAATAGAAGGTAACACAGCTCTTATTGGGACCAGGGTACACCTAGATTGTACCGATCGCACGAAAATGGGTGGACATCACTTTGGAATTTTAGTATGAAGAAATAGATATCTTATATACACGTGTGAGGTATTCATACATTACACTTAATGAAGCAAAATGAAATCACGATAGCTGTTTTATGTAATCGCAATTATTATCCTGAAACTAATCAATAACTTGATTTAAATTTATACCAGTGCTCGGAGTATGCTTTTGAATGGTGCGTCTCATTACCTCTCCTACAAGCAGAGGCGTCAATCATCTTGGAAAAATAAGATTGAATTGTATGAAGTAATGTTAGGTTTTCAATAAGTGAGCTTTTCAGGTGTCTATATCCGATGAATTCGCTGTAAATTTCCCCTGCCTTGACACAAACAAGAGTTCTTCACGGAGATTAATTTCATCCCAAGATTAAATTATTGATGCCTTGATTGGGTTTGCGAAGTAAAACAGCAATTTTGTCAAGAGAGGACTGTGTCACTGATATATGACCATTGTCAGATGGTGGACAGACGAGCGCCAGAACCCGTGGAATTGTTGACAATGGCTTAGCCACGGTTTAACATTCCCTTGTTGGCCCCTGGTTTCTCCAATAGGGGGTCAGGCAATCGCTATATCATTGTCTTACTTTGAATCGGGTTATTTGAATTGACATGGCGATGTACTTATTTTGATTAATAGATTTTTTTTTTATTTCAATAGCTGTTGTTATTTAGTGAAAAAGAACTCTTTTGCTTTCTGAGTTACTACAGAGCCAAGATGGCATTTGGAAATATGATTGAAAGTACTCTGTCAAGAATTGTCAGGCTTGTGATTAAAAGCAGAGGTTGACAACGAACAGAGTTTGTATTTATTGTTGTTACTACATATGTAGTATTGATCCTTAGCAGAGTTGAAATATAATTACTTTTAGTTAACAAAATAAATTATCAAGGGTTATTAGGAAAGCTTTTCTAATGTTTCGTCGCTCATAATGTATTTTGACAATTTTGATATTTATTTCATGGGAAAAAACTGAAAGAACGAGTCTTTAAATCTTAGTCACTTAATTAGTCTTTTTGTTTTCAGAAATTGACCCCCCAAAAAAGTCAGCTGCTGGAAGCTTATTTTGCGGATATGATTTTTTTTTTTAGCGTAGTGACAAATCATTTTAAAAAAATAA
The DNA here is from genome assembly GCF_033153115.1 of Saccostrea echinata. Taxonomy (NCBI): domain Eukaryota; kingdom Metazoa; phylum Mollusca; class Bivalvia; order Ostreida; family Ostreidae; genus Saccostrea; species Saccostrea echinata. The sequence goes on from NW_026889750.1 coordinate 27,927,961, forward strand.
TTAAAAAAAAAGTAAAAACACCGATTTTTACTTTATTACGCTGTTAATACCTAGATCGTACAGCTAAAAATTATAAGCAATGTATTATTCTAATAATATTAAATTATAATTTATTCTACAATATAAAAAAAATATTGTTTCACAAGAAAAAGACATGATGTTACTTACATGTATATTTCCGTTTAAAGCCAATTTCAGAACCAGCAATGTCTACATCATGTGGTATTGGAGACAATTATAACAAACCATCACAACAAACCCCACATTTCACCTCCCAGTATCTACCCACAACTGATCTGTTCTAGCTATCTTCTCGCTGTTTTTATCCTTTTAAATTTTTAAAATCCTATTACCACTGTATTGCAATGAGCGGGATGTTTTATATTACGGTGTGACGGGACTTTGCGGGATAATTTGTGTGATCTCGGGATCTACAGAATGTCCACAGCACGTTCTCAATCATACCCGGGATTTAAATTTTTATATACAAATTTATATACATTTATTCTGTGAGCTATTAGTGAACCCTGTTGTTAGATATCCCATTCAAATTCTCTCTGTATATGTTGTAAATAGTTCCGTCAAATTAAGATCTTTATCTCTCTGTGTTGACAAAGCCTCGCTACGTAGCTCTCGATTTAAACTTTGCTTTGTTAATGAGTCGTCATCGTCAGATTAGAAATTACATCTATGGCACGCCAAATTTACAAAAATGAGTAAAACCTAGTTTCACAATTGATAAACTAGGTTTATCGACTGTAAACTATAGTTTACAAATCGTAAACTATAGTTAACGATTCGTTAAGTATAGTTTTCATCTGTAAAACTATATTAAACGGTTGTTAACTATAGTTTACGAATGCTAATCTAAGTTTATCTGTCTGTAATAAGCGTTAACAATAGATTTTGTTGATAAACATAGATTCACGTTTGTAAACTATAGTTTACAATCGTAAACTATAGTTTATAATCGTAAACTATAGTTAACGGTTGTTAATCATAGTTTCACAAATCGTGAAACTATATTTATCAGATCGTTAACTATAGTTAACGGTTTGTAAACTATAGTTTACAAATCGTGAAACTGTATTTATCAGAAAATCTATGTTTTGCAATCGCAAATGATTGTTTTCGGTGTTAAGTATAGTTTACGGTTGTGAAACATAGATTATCGCGTTAACTATGGTTTACAGATGTGAAATATAGATTAACGTTGTTAATTATAGTTTACAATTCGTAAACTATAGTTTACAACCGATAAACCTAGTTTATCGATTGTGAAACTATGATTATCTCATTTTTGTGAATTTGGCGTGCCATATACATCTGTAAGACTGCAATGCCTCATTGAAGAAGCTAATGATTTTTTTCTTTTTTTCCCAAAAGCGATCTAGACGTTAGACAATAATGGTGACTTTGATGGTATTTTTAAAGTTTCATTACTTATTCAAAAAAATTGGTAACGATAGACATTTAAAGTCCAAATAATCGCTGTAATATTGCACTCCATTCTTCAGTGACAATAAAATTTCATAAAAGATTTTTTGTTAATTTTAGGTTAGAAATCAGTCCACATTTCCAGAATGCTTGTATGTTTTTTTTTTTATCTCTTCATGTTTTGTTAGCAAAATTTTAAAAGTATTCCTTGCATGCCTCGTGTAAGAAATTATAGATTACTAATGAGAGTATATTTTTTATGGGACAGAATAACAGGTATAGTTGTATATTGTACAAAACGAACAATAAGTTACAACTTTGATTAACATCAACTATAAAAAAAATTTTCGTCGTCAAGCACTTCGTAACGTTAATAGTTAACGGATTAAACTTTCAAAAGCTAGTCTTGTGTTCGAACGAGAAATAATCGTATGTTTTGATGAGTGCTTACGTTTGTTTTGTTTGTATGTTTTTGTTTTGTTTATTTTTGTTTTGTTTATTTGATTTTGTGTGTTGTATTTTTCAAAATACTTTTAGATCCTGGTTAGGCAATACATGTATGTATAAAGACAAAATTTATAAATGTACCTTTACCATCCTCAGCATATTGATAATGTAATCTTTTGAATACGATTATTATGCATGCTAATGGCCTCTGTAGATTTTTTTCATTTCATTTCAAAAGCACAAACGCAATTTTAAACACAGTAATTTAAACTGTCTTTAAATATGGAGATGTGCAGCATAAATTTTAGATAAATATATTATAAAAAATATATGGATATACTAGAAACAATGAAATAAAACACGTTGCTAGAATTTAAAAAAAAAACTATCAATGACTATAATAAAGACCAACGGATGGTCATGTTCTTCGTATCAAAAATTCATATGACTTCCAACACGTAAATATTGGACACCTCGACTGCAAACATATTCAAGTAGTTCATGTTTCCGATTTTAGTCAAAAAATGAAAGTAAATAGTAATCCATCAGCGGCACTAAAGCTCTAATGTTTAAATGTATTTGAATTCGTTTGTCTACAGCAATAAAAGTTTTTCAAGGGCATGCGAACACAGAACGAATCAAACAGTTAAATAAAATATAGATTTATAGACTCGACTAGTGTTTGACGATTCGAATTAACGCCGACAGATCAACTTAACCGCTGCTCTTGTATAAATTATGGTGGCATATTTTCTACCTCCCCATTGCAAGTTATTTTCTATAGATCATGTCGATATACGAGGAAGTTATATCGACATGCAATATAAATATGTCAACATGTATCATATGAATGGATGGAAATTAAAAAGAAAAAAATCATACAAAAATTGCCCACAAGTGATATTCAACTTACTAATGTTGACTAGCAACTTCTTTGTGTTGACACACAACTTATGGTGACATGCAACTTCTTTGTGTTGACACACAACTTATGGTGACATGCAACTTCTTTGTGTTGACATACAACTTATGGTGACATGCAACTTATTTGTGTTGACATGCAACTTATTTTTGTGGATATGCAACTTATTTACATTTCATAAGTAAGTTGTTTGTCAAGAGAACATTTGCGTGTTTACATAAATAAGTTGCGTGTCGATCTAAATAATTTTCATGTTTTTTGCATGTCAACATAAATAAGATGTATGTCAACATATTTATTTTTTTTTTTTTACAATTGAACTATGACGACTTATTATATACTGTATGGTTCCTCATGTACCACTGATTGCTTGTGTAAGTGCAATAAATGAAGTTGAACTTAAATAAGTTGCATGTGAACATAGATATGTAGCATGTCCACTTAGTAAGTTGCACCTCGCTTGTTGTTGTTGCACGTTTGCATATTTATGTTGCAAGTTGCCATAATTATTTTGCATATTGACATAATCTTTAAAACCAATAGCTTGCAAGTAGTGGGTAGAAATATGCCACCATATTATATATGTATCAAACAAGGAATCAAGTATATGTGTAATCATTACTAATGATACTGCACTTATTCTTTTTACCTGAAGAGTATCTCTACAACCCCTGTATTTAATTAGGAGTACACTATGTCTATGCTGGGATCATACATAGATAAAATTCATGAAAAGTATCTCTACAACCCTGTGTTTAATTAGGAGTACACTATGTCAATGCTGGGGTCATACATAGAATTCATGAAGAGTATCAAACATAGTAAAATTTGTCTAATCTGTCCGTCCATGGGAATTTTTTTTGGTTGTTGAAATAAACAGACTAGAGAAATTATTTCCATGATTCATAATATAATTTATTTTGTTCTGTGAATATATTACGATCCTAATAATCTTACATTTGTAGAAAAATAAATTTTCTTTTTCTCTTTTTTTTTAAAAGAAAAAATGAAGCTATTACAAAACTGTATTTTAATACACCTCTGTATATACCCTTTATTTTGGAACATTAATTAGTACACACATTTTGTTAAGGAAATGACATACATGTACAGTATATGTATCACATGTTTAGACCAAGTATATGTTCACTTACATGGCCTCTCTTTCACCTTTACATTCCCATTTAACGAAAAGTAGAAAGTGCTGGTTTGGTTTTTACATGTACATGTATCTCCTATCAAATGATGACAGTACATATTTTCAAAAGATGAAATCACCAATTCAAAAGCTAATCTTGAGATATCACTAATTCAAATAGAGGATATCATCTACTTGAATATGAGGAAGTAATTTCTAGGTCACCTGAGTCACTCAGTTGACCTATTGCTTAAATTCTATTTTCCTCTGTTGTTGTTGCATAGTCTTGCGTTAACATTTGAACATTTTCAGCTTCTCTGGAACCGCTGAACTAATTTCAACTATGTTGGCATATAGCATCTATGGGTGAATGGGAACAAAAATTGTGAATTTCATGGTCCCTGCCCCCCTGGGGTCTGAGGGGTGGGGTTAAAACTATGTAAATTAATGCAATTCTTAAAAATCTTCTTTACTCCTGGACATCAAGCAGTCAAACTGTTGGCATGATTGTAATAAGCATTGAGTCCTATACAAAAATTGCGAAATCTATGGCTCTATTGGTCATATAGTGAAAATGCATTAATTCTTTAAAAATCTTCTTCTCTAGTAAGAAACTTTTAGTTAGGGTAGTAAGCAGACAAACTAAGTACATGGTTATGATGAACATAATTGCTTCTTCCAACTTTGTGAAATTCATGGCCCCTGAGTCAGGGGTTCTTGAGTTAGGGCGAGGTTCCATTGATCATATAGTGCAAGTGCATTTTTCTCTGCTCCTGCATGGGTATTAATCAGACAAATTAAGTGCATAGTTATGATTAGCAAGGGCGCCTCTTCTAAAATTCATTGCCCCTGAGACAGAGGTTCTGGAGTTACGTCTGGGCTCTGTTATGATCATGTATCAAGAGAGGTCATTCCCCTTTGTTATTCTCTTATGATAAGTAAATCAATGTAAATAATGTCATTGATAGGTAAATTGAATAAAAGAATTATACACGAATTTTTAATTTATAATATGAAAAGTACTTGTACCTTCATAGTTTTTTAATAGTCAGCTAGACCTGTAAATAATAGATGAATAAAATGAGACAAAAATAGCTTATATATGTACATTAAATATTATTCAAAGAACAGGATAGGTCAATATGGTGTGGGGATCGTGCTGGATGTACTTTGTGAATATTTTCTTTTATACTTTAGCATTATTGTCTTGTTATAGTTGGTAATAATGAAAGAGTGTAGATAGAACTGGCATGTACAGGCAAGTTTCTGAGTTGTTGCTGATTTTAAGACTAACTATTCTGTTGATCCCCGATCATCCCTTTTTTCTTGTCATAGACTTTCAGTTCATTTATTATTATTTACTATACTATGGACCCTTTACAGGGATGTATTATATTCAGGTGACCGTTTAAGGCCCTTTGGCCTCTTGTTTAAAATTAAAAAAGCGTAAGATGAATTATCAACAGCAACAAACAAATCACATTAAATCTAAATGAGGGTTGATTATTTTGCCATCTTAGTTTACTCTTACGTTTACAAACGATGAAAGTTCCACATACAGTTGCTAAGAAGTCACGCCATAACACTTTGAGATATACATTATCTTCAAACCTATCACTTTTCATTTTTTTCAAACACTTGCGTACAAATTAAGGTTTTCAACAAACCATTTTCTGTTTACATTTTAACCGAAATAGTCTACTTAACATCTTTGTCCACCAGATTTGTGATTAAGGAGTTGTGTGCATTATGTTGGGTATTCAATATTTCCACTGGGGTGCATTGTTGTGGATTTAAAATGCATGAATTTATTAGCACTTGATAGAAGAAAGAGTCAATATTGACGCGGGTAGGACGCTTTTAGCAGAGGAGGAATTCTAAGAGGGGGTAGATCAAGAAATGAAAAGCATTGTTTAGATGAAATGAAAACCACAGTTCTTGCTGTTGGCTGCATTCTGAAAGGCATACTATTAATGTACTTGAATGAGACTTGGAAGAAAAATTCGAACCATATGCAAAATTGATCGAAATAACTGTGCATCTATATTCAGTTTTAATTTTTCTCTTTTCACAGTCCTCTCTGATTTTCTCAAATAAATGAATGCATGTCAGTTCATTCATGGATTGGAGGACATTTTAAATGATACACTGTCGTCGATTAAAACTTTTTTTTAAATATAGGTAGGTGCGCACCTGTAACAATCCTTAGCAATTTCCTTGAATACTATCGTACCGGAATTTTCGAAGAAAGCAGGAATTGGCTTAACTTGTCTGCTTTTATATCTTCTCTAAATCGTTAAGTGTTTATGAATAAACATTTAAGTATTTACCTATATGAAACATTTGTATTCATCTTAATGTCGATACGTATATAAATGACTGATCCCAAAAGATAGAAAAGGGAATGGTTTTTGGATCACAACAGTGTAGAGCAGGCGTTGTAACATAATTTGTACTTTTTTGACATATATTACATTCAAAGCAACCCCCCTCCCCTCCGGAGGGGGGAGGGGTTAAGGTTGAGCCACAATTAAGGTTCAAAGTTTTACAATGGAATTCATGCATTTAAAAAATCTTAAAATCTTATTAAAAGCTACGGAAGCGTAAAATGTTTTAAAAGTTGTCATTCCAGCTTTAAAGTTGGCTTTTCCAACTTTCATCTTGGCTTTTCCAACTTTAAAGTTGGTAATTCCAACTTTAATCTTGGTTTTTCCAACTTTAAAGTTGGTAATTCCAACTTTAATCTCGGCTTTTCCAACTTTAAAATTGGTAATTCCAACTTTAATCTTGGCTTTTCCAACTTTAACTTGAGCTTTTCTAGCCCTTTTCCTTAGCTTCTTTCCTTTATTTTAAATTATTACCAACTTTATTAGTGCAAAATTAATACATGTACACTGAAATAGATTGGTGAGCAATTAATCTGTGTGAATTATTTTTTAACTTGAACTTCCCTATGACCTTACTTATAACTTCCAACTTTGAAAATCCTTATATTTTTTGGTCCATCTTAAGTTATATAATTATACAGAGAACTTCATACAACTCCATACATGACAGTATTCCAACCAAACCTATTTAGGAGATCAGATATGGATTTTGTTTTGTATGAGAGAATAAGCTTAAACAAATATTATTTGGTGTTTTTGATATATAGGATGAATCAACACTATATTACATGCTACAAATACAACTGAACTAAATGTATCAATTCTGTATGTGAAAACACAATGAAATGATTCCTTCCTTCGTCATAATTTCATAATTAGATCGTTTCTCTCCATTGTAACAGCAAAATGAGTCCAGATAGGGCAGATACAAAGTGTCTGAATATAACGCATAAAGCCGTTCAAAGATAGAAAAGCCAAGATTAAAGTTGGAATTACCAATTTAAAGTTGGAATTACCAACTTAAAAAAAATTACATGGCACTGATACGCTTCCGTAAATGCAACATGATCATGGTCAAATTATTTAAATGCAAGCATGCTCTGGTAGATTCAAAATGAGCTTTTTTCAATGGAATATACGGGAAAATTTTTTAAAACAAATTACAAGAGAAAATGCAGGAATATGTCTTAAAATATCTTTTAAAAATCTCAGCAGAGCCATGATTAAAAAATTATGATAATAATATGCAAGTATCCTCAATCAGACAGGTAAGGTAGATCCAAGTTTGTTCAACCTGCGGTAAGGAGATTCCATTATATGGGATTATATGGGATGAAAGCTTTACAATGGGATATATAAATTCATTTCAAGACTAATCACATTCCCCAAGCTGTGGGAACTTGTTGACTGTGTAAAGAGAGATAACTCCCACGTCATTAAGACGTTGATAGACAGGCAAACTATAGTATCAGAGGAAGGGGGGGGGGGGGGGCTCCCACTTTTTTTCACACATAACCTTTTACTGTTGAAAATGTTCATTGAAGGCTGTTTGCCCCCCCCCCCCCCTCCACACTTTTTGTAAAAATATAGTCAAATCAGGGTAACGGGGTAGTGTGTTAATAAAATTTGGTTGGGAAAAAACTTGGAACCTACCCCTACCTTGCTTCTCGAAGTTTTTTTTTTCAGGTAAGTTGTCAAATTCTTTTTTCTGCCCCACCCCTTTCAAAAACAAGTGCCTGACAAATACTTGGTTGCGTAAAAAAATATACAACATCAACCGATTTCACTTTATTTGATTTTTTTTATTCAGCAATACATGCTTTTCAAGGCCCGAAAAACGCGGGGGGGGGGGGTGCCCCTACTTTTTTCTGAACATTCCCCCCCCCCACACACACACACACTTTTTGGACAGTTTAGGTTGTTTTTTTTTTTTTGTTGTTTTTTTTTTTTTTTGTTTTGCTTGTCAGATTTATTTGGGAGGCCCCCCCCCCCCACACTTTTGAAACCGTTGCTACGGCCCTGATTTTAACTTGCTAAATTATTTGGGAACATCCCCCTTGCCCCCTTCGCTTCCTACAGGCCAGAGTTAATTTCTATTAGCTTATTTCATATCGGCCAATTTAGATGTCAAACCAGCATAATTTTGTATTTTATGAATTTATGATCATAAAATTCATTGATACTATAGAATAGAATATTTATTCAACCAATTTGGGCCCACAGTGGAGCATAAAGATGAACAATGTCCGAAATCATAGTCATAAATAACAATAAACAGAACAAAACAAACAATTGTATATTGATCAGAGAGTTAGCTGCCAATTTTTAGGATGCATAAAATGTATAGGCTACAGATAGTATATGTATAATGACTGTAATATGCCTATATTGTACTATGTTGTTTTCTCATATTAAAATTTTCATTTAAATGTTGGCATAATAAAACAAAAAACTCAAAATCTTCATTTGACATAATCCATGTAAACAGATCCACATTATTAAGCAGTACTAAATTTGGAAAAGTTTAAAGATTTTGTTTAAAAACTCTCCTCTAGAATCATTATACAATGAACAATCTAGCAAAAAATGTATTTCATCCTCAGTTGGACTTGAAGTACAGTAACGACAGACTCTTTCACTCCTGGGAAGAATTTCATTTTTACCACACTTATTAAGTATCCTTTCATATCTACCCGTCTCTACCCTTAAGCAATGATGGCTAATTCTGAATTTTGTGAGAATTACCCGATTGTCCCGGTTTTTCATATTCAAGTATTTTTCAAAATTGAATGACCTTTTATACTTAAAATATGTACTTAATTTACCAAATACTTCTAATTAATTGGTATGGATATCTTTCCAAGAGTTTAAAAAATTATTATGTAATTGCTTTTTAATGTACAATTTAAATTTGTTTTCACTTATTTTTTTTGCAAAGGAACAAATCAATATGTAGTTTTTCACTGTAGAATAATATACAGGAGTACCAATCACTGTTGATGGTGTTTGACTTGCACTCATTGAAAGCTGCCTCCAGTAAATTAGATGATGCATGTATGTTCTAGTCTATACCAGTACATGAAAATTTGCTTAACATATCTATATATAATGGATACCTTCCCAGTTCAGAATAGATTCCTACGTTTGTACAAGTTTTAGATATCTCCATAATATTTACAGAATTTCATATTGAGTTTTTCAACTTCCCAATCTTTTAATATATCAAAAAGAGGGACATTTTTCATTTTTGGAGTAACATTCATAAAGCTCCAGTTCTCACAGTCATACAAAGCTATAGGTTTAATACAGTGATCAAATATATGTAAAAATGTTTTTATAGAGGGATTAGCATTTTTTATATCTCTATAAAATTTGAAGCATGCCTTCAAGCTTTTTTGATACAATTGTTTGTTTGTTTGTTTGTTTTTTTTTTTTTTTGCTTCAATAAACTTTTCATTGTTTTCAAGAGTTATCCCCAGATATTTATATTGTTTTACACATTCTATAATATCATTACCCAGATGGAATGCTTCCATCAGTAATTTACACGAATTATTAAAAATTATTACTTTTGTTTTTTTTTAATGTTTACTTCTAGACACCACTCACTACAGTAATCATGGAGGAGATTGAGTTTATGTTGAAGATCTGATTTCGTATTGGATATTAAAACAAGGTCATCTGCATACAGAAGACATGAAATCTTTTCTTTATCTAGAGTAACAGGGACAGAATTGTCATCCAAAAATACTTGGGAGGTCATTTATAAAGAGTTTAAATATACTTGGGCTAAGGACATCACCTTGTCTAACTCCAACCCTAGATGCGAAAAAGTCTGTTATTTTATCATTATATATTGTTGTGGTCTTGGTAATGTAAAAGCATATTAAAATACATATGCAATGACTCTCAAGAGTTGCATTAAGGAGGGATCCTTGTCTGGTTTCTGACTAGATGAAATATTCAAAGTATATTTGCTTATATGTCTTATATATTCAGATGTAAGGGATATAAAAGATCATATTTTTCTTTCCTCAACATAATTTACAACTTTAAATAAAAGTGGTAAACTGAGTTTGAAATATAGCAGGGACTATATTTTTGGCGGAACGGCGGCGTATGAAAATATTCCTCTGTTCTCAAAATTACTATAGAACAATTAATTAAGTAAAAAAAATTTAAACAATCAAAGACTTAAAGAAAATTTCAAATGTAAGTAAAATTAATAATAATGGACTGAAGTTTTTAAATATATCAAATAAATATGATTTCCAAAACAAACTACAATTAAGAAATAAATAACAAGTTTAAAAACTTCTCTGGGAAGTGAAGTGGGTCGGTCACGTGTTCAAATCCTGTGAAGGCCGAAGGCCTTCTCAGAAGATTTGATCACGTACCGACCCACTTCATTTCCCAGTGAAGTTTTTAAACTTGTTATTTATTACTTATATATACATTTGAGACAGACAATCGAATATAATCGAATATAAATATTGCACTAACTGTTCGTCGTAGATTTTGACAAATTACGCAAGGTGTAAATCGGCTTGAAAGGCGGTTACGCTTCAAAGTCATCTGGCAAAGGATTCTGTTTTGAAGGGAATATTCTGTGAAAGGCTACTTGTGATTAATTATAGTGAGCATATTGATCTCTTGTAACTTTTGTATTCGTGAGAACCCATATTCGATGTTAAAAAACCCCACAAGAAACACGTCCGATGTTTGATAATAAAAAGTTGGAGGAATTTCGGTCGGAAAAGGGTGGATGGAGACACTTGTCCGGACCAGTTAACTTGGAATCAAGTTTAAAATTTGATCAGAAACATAAAATCTACGATTTCAATATGGCATATTTATCATGATGTTGACACGGAGACACAGGCGACAGCTTACAATGTTAAGACAATCTCGATGATGGAGGTATGTGTGCCTACCGAACTTCCGAAGTGCAGTGTTTGTCAGCTGTTTGTGGCGTGATTCCATTACACTGATATTTTCCAACAGATTTTCAAATTTATTGTGAGTAAAGTTTAATGAAAAAAAAAAGCATTCAGAGGTCTACAAGAAAAATAAGGGTAAACGTTGAGACCATGCAGGTCAGACATGAAATTTATAACACGTAGTTTTCTATTCTCTTTGTAAAATCGATCAAGAACTGTATTAATTACTCGTTTACATTGTAAATAAAATGATTATTATCTTACTTGGGTATTTTGTACATTTTTATGCATGAAAAACATGCTATATTGCTGTGTAGAGTAAGTCTTTTTATGTAGATATTACTGCGCTGTGTGATTAGGTCACGTAATGACCTATGACCTTCGAAAAACTTCATACAGGTATGAAGATATTTGCTCTCTGTATGTTTATATAAAAGAGAGATACCACAAATGAATATATTTTGGTTAACTTTTAAAAGTTTCCAATCTAAGTACAGATTTGAGCAAAAAATCCGTAAAAAGTCTTCTTTTTTTCTCTCTTAGCAAACGGTCAAAACTTTTTTTGTTTTTGAACTATTTTGTATTTTTATATGACTACTTTACCATATGTGAAAATAAGAAAAAAATTAAATCTACAAAGCATATAAAAATAACTAATATACATGTATCCTAAAAATCTAAGAAAAATAGAGGACTTTCGGATTAGCCAATATCTATTTTAGTTAAATTATTTATGTCAATTTGGTAGTATCATCTAGCTGATAGACCCCTATATGATAATATATTTTTATGCAAAAAGAAAAACATTTAATCTTTTGAAATAGAAGTAGGCATCGCATGATTGGCGATAGTAATTTTTTATTCTTACGGTCAAGGAAAAAGGTAATGACCTTGACCTGCCTTGCTTTTAAAATAAAACGGTCAAATTTAATCTAATTGATACCATCACTTAATGATAATGTCTTCTTGAATCTATGAAAAATTTCATTAATTCTTAAATACTAGAAATATGAGAAGAATCCCTCCTTAATCTATCACATTAATAGTATATTATGACATGTCCGGTCTGTCGTATGAAATCGATTGTTTTTATCACGTGATTTTGACGAAGTGAAAGTTGCAAAATATACCAGCACCACAAAACCTCACTCACACATAATGTCGGAGCCACCGCCACCGTACAGTGAAAAAGGACAAAGTAAGTGGAGAAAGGTTCAGCAAAATTTTGTCAGGATAGATCATAATAGATAATTTATATAGTCCCGGGGTGAAGAACGAGGACACTGCCTTGGCCTATTTCTTCGTTCTTTGACTTTGTCATCATTTATGAGTACGATAGTCTGGATTGGACAACCATTTCGATAGATCATAAATTTAACGGGTGTAGATATATACAAAAATGTTTGATTCATTGAAAAAAATATCATGTGTGTTGTTTGTTTAAATATACATGTAGAATTTAGATCAACAAAATGATATGCAGTATATGAATGTAATCAATATTTCATGAACTTGTGATAATAAGTAATCACGTTCTACGATAATAGAGCAGTAGTGACTTTCTTATTGTCCTAATAATTACAGATCCTGGATACCCCAATCTGAACCCCGAGAGTTTCCCTAGTCAGCCAGGATATCCCCAGAGCTACACAACACAAGTTCAACAAAGTGAGTCACCAACACAACTTCTAAAATGAAAAACCACTTACTAATTTTTAGGACTTGAAATAATGTTCTGTATGTCAGGAATATAATATTTTAAATGACATAATTAAAAATCTGATTAAAATGATATTCATGTATTTATTATTTCACTTAATCTTTATATATTGAATATGAATGTATTTCGAAAATAAAATGACTGCTCCAATCCCCAATGAAACTTTATTTAAAAACAATTTTGTAATCAATTTATATTAATTTGTAACAGATTTCACTCCTCGATCGCAGCACAAACCCCGTCAGAGATTGCATGAATATAATTATCTGTTTCGTTATATCAGATGTAGTTGTCGTCCAGCCCTCTGGATACCCGGGGGGAGTTCTGAAGTTCGGACGGTATCCAATTCAGATGAAATGTCCACATTGTCAAGCAGACGTGGTGACTGGCACAGCAACAGAAATAGGAACATTTGCTTGGTGCATGTGTGTTCTGATCGCCTGCTTCTGGTAATGAACTGTTATTTATCACAATCTCATCATTCTAAATGGGAAAATATTGATTTATAAACAGTATGATATTATACCTACAATATAAGGTTGGACAGCAGACACACTGCATAATTTTATGTAAGTCCTATTCATGGCTAGCAGTGTCATCTTACACTGAGTGTTGATAAAAACACGCTTTATTCATCTTTTATAGTGATGCTAAATTCGGACACATAAAGGCACTCAATTTCATCCATTCAGTCTCTAAGGTTAAGGGCAGAGATTTTTTACCGGGTGGTAAATTCCAGGTGAGGGAGGGGCTAATTTTGTACAGGTGTGAATGCCTTGAGGGCTAGCAGTCTACCTGTGGTCATTTGTCTCCTAATCCCTATACACAGGAAGTGATTTAATACACAGTAGAGTACCCAAGAAGTCAAACTTTACCTGTATTGGGATTTTGAGATTTTAAATTAGAAATAAAAAGTTGTAAATAAAGTTTAATCTCAATAGCTTTTATTTAATTTGTAAATGAATGTGTGTCATAGCATCCCAACCCATTAAAAAATTATTATTCAAAGTATTTGTTGAGCTTTGAAGAAAAGTTATACAAAATTGTGATATAAAATTATATTATCATATTAAAAGACTAATACTAAAGGTGTGTGTAAATATATATATTATCAAGCTAAAAATTCCAAAGTAATACAGCTCCTCTATTTATACCATGTGTGGTAAATATCAAAGGATCAAAAGTTAATTTGAAGGTCAGCACGAGTGCCAAACAAGGTGTACAGGGTATACACAGGGACTAGAAAGTAAATGTCAATCAAGTTCTAGCACCCAATGATGTACCTTAATGCACTTGATTGACAGGGGTACACAGACCAGGTAATTTTGAAGGCGGTGCTAAAAATCCCTGCCTTTAAGCTGGCTACCAGTGATATGGGTAAATATGCACAATTATTTCTACTCATACAATGTACGATGTAAACCTAAATTCTATCAGTGCGATTTTTTTATATTAAATGTAACACCATAAATCGCGTCCGATGTTTCGTAACTTGTATTTATTAACCAGCTACCTGCTTTCTGTTTACCATGGTTTGGACATGTTTACTGCATCGATATGGTACTAATAATCTGATATATTTATTTGATGACCAATTTCATTATATATAAATACTGTGCACACTTTCTATTAAGCTATCTATTCTACAACAGATGTCGCCTTCTTCCTACAGGCTTAATTACCTGGTAAGAGGGATAGGGTTAGGGCTAAGTGTTAGGGTTAGAGGGCTAGGGTTAGTCTTAGGGTCCGGGCCAGGGCTAAGGTTTAGAGTTAGAATTGGACTTTAGGGTTAGGGCTATAGAAATTTACAGGACATGTGTGGTGTGAGAATTTTTTTTATTAATTCGCGGCCACGAAATAAAAAAAAAAATCGTGACAGTGAAATTAAAGTTTCAACGTGAAGACTAAAATATAATGTAATATACTAGTATGTATATTACATGTATATAACATCCAGAAATCAAAAAAGAAAAAGCAAACTGGATTTTGTAACAAAAGGAAATTCATTTTTCGATTCGCCAGAATGTACATGTACCTCCAATTTTGCAGGGAAAATCGTCTTATTTCAGATAGTGAACACATTACTGATAAACATATTCAGTCTGTGTAAAGCATTAAAGTTACCGGTTACGTAGCTGTATTATTCACACTTATGAAAGATAACATTGTGAATATATGGTTATGTAAATACCATTGAAATCCTGTGCTGTAGTGGTAAACAGCTGTTGGCTAAATTGGCCGTCAAGCATCTAAAAAATATATATATATGCCTTAAAAATAATTAATCGAATCATTGCATATATATTATAGTTCAATAAATTTATTAAAATTTGTCAGTGAAAAGGACTGCAAATGTTTTTTGTAAAACATGACTTGCGCTTTACACTTGCAAACACTGTTTCGGCGGAATCGGGGGTATTATTTTACCATCGAGATAACATGACACCACTATAACAGTATATTTTACTTTTGTGTCAGACATTCTCCATATTTTAGTGTTGTAAGAGGACACGCGAAATCTTCTGGGAAGAAGGCAAATAAATAAAATTATCAATGAATTATAGATGTCCATAAAGCGATGTAGAGTATCAACAGAAATCCGGAATAAGTTGTGTATGACCCCCCCCCCCCCCCCCCTTACTCCGACGTCGTGAATATATATTAGCAAATTTGGAAAATTCCTCAAATTCACATAAGTTGCAAGTTTTCAAATCCCTGCAAATCCTTTGCATAATCACTAAAAAAAATCCTAACAACGACGCAGTCAAGTTTGACGTAAAAAGAGCATTTTGCCTCATATTTCAGGTTATGGCCGTTTTGTTTCATTGCCTTATGTATTGATTCCCTCAAAGATGTCGTTCACACCTGTCCAAACTGCAAAAAAGAATTGGGTCGTTACAAGCGTATGTAAGACCTACATAAAGACGTCAAACCCCAGTATGGTGGAAGAAAACCAAGGAGCCAAAGATTTTTATTTGCAAGTTGTATCAGGACGATTTTAAAATCCCACTGTGTCCATATCGTTTTTACGACGTTAAAATTGTTTGTCATATTGCGAATTATCTGTATATTGTGTGTTGTTGGTCTGCATGTAATAAACATTATGCTTTTAACATATCAAATTATTCCTGGTAAGTATATAAGCTTGATTCAATTTTCTTATTTTATTGATACGGTAATGATGCTATTTCCATTTATAAATGTAAAACCTTTATTATGTAAGACATTTAATCTAGTAGTGTTGTTATTATTTGTTTTGTTAATATAGTTAATAAGTGAATTAATATTTATTAATTAGATTGCAGATTTAATTCTTCATCAGTTTAATTATACTTCAAATAGTCATGAAATTTACAGGAATAAGTACGGGTATGTTTAAAAAAAATCTTGTAAAGAATAGACGCGAAATTTTTATAAATATGCCTTCTAATATGTACCTGTGTTAAAAAAATTACGCACTTTTACTATTATACACGTATAAGTCTTTTGTTTTATATTTTTTACCATAAAATTTTCGTTAAAATGATTTTTTTTGTATTAGTTTTCATTTACTTGAAGCTCTGTTTTGATTTATCGAGACATCTGAAAGGATGCTTTATTTAAACTTGGAAAACAATAGCTCTATTTTGAGGTTAATAAATCTGATCACAGAGTCAACTTAACTTTAATGTGTATAATTAAGATGTATATTTTTATCATAGAACCTATATTTTATTATTCATTTCACTGTTAATGTGTTAAACAGAAAGTGTTTTGTAATTCTTTCCACATACATGTGTACTATAAAAATATTAAAAATTATATTGTTTTTACAAAACTGTTCTGTGTTCTTTTTTCTTCATCACCACTGGTACTTTTACTTTGTTGAGATAACCTTAAATCACATATATTCTGTAAATGGATTTTTTTTTTCTCATTTTTTGTGAAATGATTAAGGGGTTGAAAGGCAAAGGGGTTGATTAAGGCTAAGGGGTTGAAAGGGGTTGAACGTTGGGAGGCAAAGTATTAAAAAGAAATATAGCAGAGAATCAGCTGTAAAAATGTTTTCAAAATGTATCGATTTTAAGTACAAGTCTCTGTAAGAATCAGGCAAAAGATGAATCATGAGGGTTCTCAGAATCAGATGATTTTCACCACATAGATTTCACTTGTTCTATAAACCATGTATGCAAAATTAAAAAAAGTTTGAGTCATGGTTACTATGGAAACATGGCTAAAGAAATTTCCCTAGCAACCAGTCAATTTTCCATGTGTATGGACAAAAAAATCAGTAAACTTAAGGGCTTGAAATTGATTGTGAATATTTAAGAATTTCTTCTTTTTATTCTTATTGTAAAGATAAACATTTAAAGTGTTTTCACAATGCATTACATAGAAATAAGATTTTGAGATATTTCTGTACTAGACATGGGTAGACATGCATGTTTTGTGTTTTTTGAGAAATCTGTGAGGTGAAAATCATCAAATTCTGAGAACCTTTGTGATTCACTTTCAAACCTACTTTGCCTGATTTTTACAGAGGCTTGCACTTTATATAGTTAGCAACCACCCGAAAGGAGGTCTCAACATTAACGTTTGTTCGAATGTCAATGCCCAGCTCATTTTTTGACTAGATAAGTCAGTCTCCAGACACACTTGTCCGATTGGACCACAAGGTGGGGATACAATTAAGATGCCCCCAAAAAATCTTTTCCCAGGAACAGCAATTTAACCTCGTGACCTACGGTGATCAGGTTGGGCTACAATGGTTGATTAAGTTTTATATGGGAATATATAGGAAAAAGAATCTGCTGATGAAGGACAATTAGTTACTCAGGTGAACATTGTGGCCCATGGGCCTCTTATCTTATGGGTTTTTATACCGACCAATTAAAGTTGCATTCATGGAATCTGACCACTTCTATTTTGGAAGTAAAACCAGAAAAGAATGAGGGCTGCAACCATGAAATCGATAGGTAGAGATTGTCGGGTGACAAGATAAAAACTGAATGTGAGTAGATCTTCTCATGGCAGGCACGTAGCCTCTTTGAGTATTCTTCACTTCTTTGACTCTTTAGTTAACAAAAACATACTGCATGATTTCTATAACCCAGTCTCTTTAACCTAGTCTCCTAAAAACTCCCGATTTCTTTTTTATTTTTTTTATTTTTTTTGATTTGTCAAAATTAGAATAGGCTTTTACAAAGCAGCCAATGAAACTAATTATATCTTCATGAGAACGAGGGCATGTACAGATAACCCACACTTCTAACAAAAGAAATCACACCTAACTATGGTACAATTCTGCAACACCCTGTTAGTATAATACATCTTCAATTTTATTTTGCGGGGCTGATGGGGGTTGCGGTCCGTAACACTTGGGGTATATCCTTTATCCACAAATTCCCCTATACCACTGAATAAAATTAAATGAGTCTGTCACAGAATCTTTATTACACTAAAGTGCCATTGTGCATATCCTTTTTCTATGACCCTTTTTATATTTCTCGGACACATGGCAAATTTTGGACACGTTCATTCTTTATTACTGGGGGTACCCATCTCTTATCCGCAACACCTCCTATACTACAAAATAAAATTTAATGATATTTTCACAGAATCTCTATCATATAGTGCCATTGTGCACCTCCTACTTTACTTTTCGACCAGACACATGTACCTCCTATTTTACATTTCGACCAATTTATGAAAATCTCAACCTCTCTAATATTGGGGATACTCTCTTATCTGCAATTCCTCCTACACCACTGAATAGTTTGATGGGACTTTCAAGCGTTTTCTTGCACTTCAAAACTGTTTATGTTAATTAGGACCCATGTTTTTGTGCTGTGAATATAAATTTCATGAATTTAATATTTTTTCGATAAGGGAGGAATTTAGAGACTATTGATTTGTTGTTTCTTTCTATAATCCCCTTTCTTTTCTTTTTTTGCTTGTTCATCCGCCCGTACATTCATCCTTAACGCACTTTCCCATAAACAAGCTACCTGCATATAATGTTTTCTTTTGTTGTAGTCGATGACCGAAAGTGTACTGAACATGATATTAGTTAGGATATAAACCTAAAATACTACATTTTATTTTCAATGGATGTTCTAACATAAATTTACTTTTCTGTGGCACAAAACTCCATTTATCATTGACTACCTATGGCACTAAAGTGAATTAATTTTGATCCTCTACGCATTTCCAGAAACGAAAAAGACAATCCTCCTCAAGAATAGGAGCAAAATGTCTTCAAAGATCAATATTTTAATTAAATATGCACTCATTTAATAATAACTATATAAAATTTTGTTCCAAAAAACTGAAATTCGTTTCGAGAAGTTTAAATGTCAGTAAAAGTCAACTGCTGAAGTTAAATTAGAAATCCAATCAGACTTGTACAAATCATGTAATTTCACACAGGTGTAACAGTAAACTATTACTGTATTTATACTCATAAGTACATTAGTTTGTTATTCCTTTAAAAACTGGTTACTATATAAATATATACTTACAAATGTCTAATATTTCCAATGTTTTACTGAGCGATCATAAAACAATCGATGTTCGACCGCAGAGTGAGATATTGGACCTGTCGATGAGATATTGGACCGCTTAAGTCACAGTGTGGACAGGATCAGCAAAACCTTATTGGCATTCGTTGAAGTTCGACAGTGACAGAATTGACCGAGTTTTACCACAATACTGATAAAGAAAATTTACATCATGGAAACCAGCACAAGATACATTTATGTCAAATGAAATATGGAGATAACGAACAGTATTCAAACTCATAGTCCATTTAAACAATACAAATCGGGAGCAGAGCTAACACGGACCTCAAAAACATCATTGGCGGGATCAGGTGCTATGGAGGAGTGAGCATCCCCTGTCGACCGGTCACACCCGCAGTCATAATCGGGCAAACGAAAAAAAATCCGTAGAAGTTCCAGTGTGTAAAAAATGGCCTAACAATTAGTATGAAAAGCGTCAGCCAGCATTTGACCTAATGATAGGTTGTATTTGCTGACAAGGTCATTGTATCGACCATAGAACTTGCGAAATGATGACTGTTGATATTCTTGTTTCATCAACTTGTTTGCTTGCCTCGTTTATAAAAAATAAATAAATAAACGGCCTAACGGCCTCAGGCAGTTTGCTTCTAAGGTCCGACAAAACGCATGTTGCCCTCGAACCCAATCAATAAATGTTTATTCACTCATGAGCAATGCTCTTGTGAGCAAAGTAAATTTACTATACGCGTTCTCGGTTTTATGTAAGTATTTGTTCGTAAAAACGTATATACTCTACAATTTTATTATTTTTTTTATTATGATTTCAAAAAAAGGGCTTCATACAGGACAGGCACGGATGTAGGAATTTTTTCCAGGGTGGTTCCACCCCAGTAAAAATTTCTTGAAAAGCAAAAAAGAAAAAAAAACTAAACTAAACTATAACTTGACAAACAACCCCCCCCCCCCCACTCCTAGACGTGAAAATAACCTATTTCGTGGTGGTGTTGGTGGGGTCCACGTTTTCCAGGGGGAGTACAGTCATTTTTTATTTGGTTGAGTATATACTGTTAATAATTCGTAATAACTCTGGAAATTCCAGGGGGGAGGGGTCCGGAACCACCACCCCCCCCCCTTCTAGATCCGCGCATGCAGGAGAAAGAGAATTCTTTCTTATGTATAAAGCATTGGGCATAGATAAAGCATTACAGTATGATGCTTATTTGAGCTTAAAATTAAAAGAAGACGGGTACCCCCCTTTGATACTACGTGCCTGTAACAGTATAGAAATGGTGGAAGTAGAAACGAATCGAGAGAAAAGAGGGTTTCAGTACAAAGTTGATGGATTACTAAAATCTGATGCTCTGTTAAACATTGCAAGCTAAAATCCGAACTGAGACATCATTTACTATATTAAAATGAACAATAGTGTATTTTCTGATTAAAATCCTACTTCAATCTCCCGGGCAGGAGACTTGCAGACAGACCTGGGGTAATGGTAAAGTGTAATGGTAATGCATTGTAATCATTACGTTTCTTCAAAGTAATAGGATGTAATGTGTAATGGATCCGTCTTTCAATTACAAGTAATTGTAATGTAATTCATTACTTTCAAAAAATGTTATTAATGACCATTACTATTCAATTATATTGCAATTACATTTTGTATTTTAATCTTTTTTTATTATTGGATCTGAAACAAATCAAGGTCACTAATAGGTTATTTTATACTTAATATTTTTACATTCCTGAAATCAAAATCTTATCTTACCCATTTCTTTTTAGAAATGTTTATTCAATGGCGATTGATAGACATAATGAATAATTATTTTAATAAAAAACTTAATAAGACATCCAATTTTAAAAAAAAAAAAAAAAAAAGAAATCAAGTGTGACTACCAAGATGCATGTAATCATTTTTAGTGGCAAACAAACAATAAATACTTTTAAACTTTGTTTTTTTCTTTCGATAAAGTTCTTTTAGGTGAAATGGACTTGGTAAGCAAGAAACTAGATCTAATGAAAAAACAAAACAGAGAAAGAGAGGAACTAACATCAGAGACTAATCAAAACTACAACATTGAAAGTGACCAGCGGGTATGCTTTCGAAAGTGTCATAAGAATAGTCCTAAGATATGACTTAAGAGATATCTTAGGACAAAACTTAGGATGGTCCTAAGAGAGTTCTTAAGATCGACATAGAAGCTCTCTTAGGAATGTCCTAACTAGGATAGACTTACGAGATTCTTTAGACAAATCTTAAATATTTAAACATCACAGACTATGTTTATAATAATTATAGTTATATAATAAAATAAAAAAAAAATATGGGGAGTTACAATTTTTTTAATAACTAGTAAAAAATTAAATTAGATAGAAGTAGTCATAGAACAGTTGTCTACTTCTAAAAACGCTTTCTTATTTTAATTAATAAATATATTGAAGGGACAACTCTCTCTCTCTCTAAAAATAAATAAATAAATAAATAATGAAGAAAATATGAAAACATACATTTTGAGAAAGTTTAAAAGTTAAGTTTTTACAAATTCACATTTCAATATTAATACTTGCAAAGCAAATTAGATAAATACATTTTATATAATTAACAAACTAAGAAATAAACCCGTCGGGTATTAACTTATAGCTTGGGTGAGCAATGTAGCGGACAGAGTCTAGGCAGGGAAATACTGCCTCGATTATAGTAAGATAACTTTTGACGCGCCATAAAACCTTCTCCATTTCATATAAGGTACAGCGAGCATGAATAGCCCTTGGAGGTGACCTCTTCAAGTTACTGTGTCCAGATAAATCCCGTGTTAGTTAGTGCTATTCTCATTCATTCGTGATCCTCGACTGAATAATAACTAGTAAAGCTTTAGGTTTTAACGCATATAAAGAACCATCAAAGCAATCCCATCAAAACTTTTTCGAAGTGTAACTTAAATACTTTTGGAATTGTGACCACTAACTCCAATATTAAATCAAGTTAATTTAATTTCTTAATTGCAAAGAAGAAATATCATAATAGTACAGCAAATTACAATTGGACAATTATTTATACATAGGTAGGAACAAAGGAAGGAAGGGAACGAACGGAGGGAAAGGGGTGGGCAGGGCAACAGATTGTAACTAAAATGTACAACCTTATAATAAACGTACAAAAAAAAAGAAAAAAGAAAAAGTTCCTGATTAACTCTGAGAGACACAAAAAAGGAAAACCTCTAAACTCGATATATTTATTTGGGGGGGGGGGGAGTAGAAGAGTTTTTTGTATTAGGTTTTTGGGGAAAAAGTAATAGGAGGACCCACTTGCCCCCCCCCCCCCCTCCAATAATACATGCCTGATAAGAAATGAACGATTGCACAAAGTTTGGAGTCTCCTAAGTTCATGTTAGGACGGGTCTTGCAATGTCTTTACTTTAGGAGAAATCCTAAGATATGTCTTAAGTTAGGACAGATTCAATGGCCTCACTTAGGACTAAGATATCTTTTAAGATATGTCTTAGTCCTAAGATGGCTTCGATAGCATGCCTGCTGATCCACTTCATTGGTCAACTGTAAATAGGTGAACTACATAAATTTTTGTTAAAAAAATATTGAGTCCAAAATATCAAATATCACTATCTGACTTAAATTTAATTTATAGATAATTGTGTGGTCATAAAGTTTGTGTTATTTTCTTAATATATATTATATAAAATGTAATTTGTAATGAAATTCATTACTTTAACAAAGTAATTGTAATTTTTAAAATTACTTTTCTGACTGAGAGTAATGGTAATGGTTATTGTAATGGTAAAAATTCAAAAGTAATCGTAATTTAATTCATTACATTTAAAAGTAATTGACCCCAGGTCTGCTTACAGAAGATATATATTTACGTAAGTTCTGCTAAAATGTCTGAAATTCTATTTAAAATTCCGTTAATATGTCCACAAAGAGCTAGCTAGGTTCACATTATCCATAACAAGTCCCATTTCAAACATTAATACAAAGTACAGACTTAGTGCTTTCATTTCCTACGAAAAAGTCTCCTCTGAGAGTCCAAATATTGAAAAACAGGCTTTAAAGTGTGAAATTGTAATCATGTTCTTGAATTTGGATTTGAGGATAATGACGCAATTTTTAACTTCATAATACATGGACTATGCATTTTCAACTGAAACTGAGCAATTTTGATTTTTCAGAAATTCATAGGGCCAAAAAAAGGCCCTAAGTGAACATTTTTTTCCCACTTAAAGGTCCATTTCCCCCGCTAAAATGTTTATCTTTATAGCCTTTCAAATTAACACCATGTGCACTTAGTTAATAGGAATTAATGATCAATCCCTTTTATCAACCTATTCTTGATTATAGTATTTATTTTTAAGAAAAGAAAGGTCTACTTGTAGACTTGCTTTCTAGTAAAACATAGCTAGGTAAAGCTAGGTAAATCTCATGAAAAAGCAGACCGTAATTAATTCGATACCTTCTCATGATGCAGTGCAAACAGGAATGCGGCATTATACAAAAAAGTTTTATAACAACTGGGACGTTATTCAATGCATTATAGATAATTATGATAATGTTGTGTACATAGAGAACTATACCCCCTGTAATATATTCAGTCAATTTTATTGTTTTACGGTATGTATACACATAATGAGCCTCGGCTTCATGCCACCCTGTCCCAACTGCTACCAGTCAGCAAACCCATAAACCGTGTCGTATCTTCCATTCCTCTCCTACTTGAATTAATTTTGCACATATTCATACTTTATTTCTCTTTCAATTTCATAATAAATAAAGTAAACATTGAAGTTTGGTCCCTTATTGTATCAGTCTTTCTAGCATTTCGCCGCTTCACAGACGTATAAGGGGTGGCTCCCGGAAAAGTTTCCGAACTTTTTAGTTTGATAGAAAGAAAAATTATCCAGGTTTGACAAAGTGGCGTCGACTGTTATTGTTGCATCAGGAGTTTCAAGTTCTGCTAAGGCATCCGAGGATAAAGGATACATAGACATCATGACGGAAAACTACGCCGAATTCGGAAAATCGACAGATCGCTCTCCGATTGTACCAGAAGTAACAATAAGAAGCTATTCTTTTAGGGTAACTGAAATTGCTTTAGGACTAGTGGCGTTTTTAGCTGTTGTAGTTTGTATAGTTTTGGGGACCATGGTGAGCTCTGGCGCTGGTAATGGCACTAATTCGCCATCCACGAGTGCCCAGACTGGTGGTCAAAACCAGTTATGTGTAAGCCCACCTTGTCTTAAAAGCGCATCTTACGTGGTGTCCAATTTGAACACCAGCGTCCAACCTTGCGATAATTTCTACAGATACGCTTGTGGGCGTTTCAAAACCGAACATCCCTTGGATAGTGAAACCTCTTCCATCACCGTCTATAGTAATATGTATTACCATAATGAAGAAAAGCTTAAGAAAATCCTGGAATCGCCCATCGTCCGCAGCCAAGACTATTCCACAGAACGTAAGCTGAAACACTATTTCTCCTCTTGTACTGATACTTACCGAAAGGAGCGTGCGAAAGGAACGCCACTCATCACCAAGGTTATCAACAATATCGGAGGTTGGTACGTACTTGGAACTTTCAGCAACACTTCTTTCGATTTTCATACTGCTTTTCGGAAGGTCTCAGTGGATTACTGGACCGCGGCCTTTTATACGTTCCGAGTGGCTACTGATTGGTATGACTGGCATAAAAGAGTGATTGAGGTATTTTCTCATTCAAATTTGATTGCAAAATTATATCAAATAGATGTGTAAAATGAGTTTCAGAGATGAGAATAATTAAAATGATCCATCCCCCTTTTGCAGCTGGATTACTCCGGTATGTCGATGTTTTGGTACTACTATACGGAACCTTCAACAGAAAAAGTTTGTATTTCTTCTCTGTAGTAACAATCGCAAGATCTTCAAATAACCAAAAGGACGTTCAAGTTATGTCCAATTCCGCGCCCTCAAAGCCTTTGAGTTTCTACTTAAATTTTTCGTTGTAATTTCGTTTCGTTTTCCACATTTAAAAAAGAAGTTTTCCACATTAAAAAAAAACCCAGTTGAAATTCGTTATAATGGAGTATTGTATTTCACTATTGAGATCAAAGATATACGTGTATAGTTATGAAGCATTTTCTATTTCAGTATAGGAATGATATGAAGACTTTCATGAGACGTCTAGCTAATTTCCTAGTGAGGGATTCTAACATAACACTAGACAATGCCACGAAAAATACTCGCATTGAAACATTTATCAATGATGCCTTCACGATAGAAATGAACCTGGCTAATGTAAGTCACAAATTTACCCAATAAATATATATAATTCTCAATTTAACATTGAAGATATTGGTACAAATAAGTCAAACCACATAATTAAAATTGAAATTATCATTTTTTTTTTTTTTTTACATTATGACAGCTGAGCGTACCTCTAGTTTTTTCCTGAGCTTGCAATCAAATTGCATTCGTTTTATTACATTTATCTTCGTTTCTATCAAGATTAATAGTGAATAGGTTATAATTCTAGATCACAAAGAATACAATGCCCACGTCTGACCCCCATGCTTACGAGAAGAGGGTGTCTATTTCCGATTTAAACACTATGCTGGGAACAGCAGTGAGTTTATCAAGCATCTATTTTTTAAAATCTACTACATAGTGCACTAAGTAAATTAATTTGTGCATATTCACACACGTTTTGAATTAGTATGACGGAAATATTCAATATTGTCTTTCATAGATTGACTTTTCCACCCACATTATGTACATGTTCAATGATGCAAATGTTGGTCCATCTACAAAAATTGTTTTACGGGAGGCTGATTGGTTGAAAAAAATGAACGACATGATAGACGGATTAGGGGTAAATAAAACAAGGTATTGCATTTTCTCAAATAAAACTCAAGATTGTTTTATGAATTTTAATAATAACTAGTATAAGAAGTGTAACTTTTATAAGCCTTTTCACCAAGGTTTGGAAATAAGAAAATGCATCAATACAAGTACCGCAGTAACTTTTTCTATTGAGTTCTCTTGCTTTACTTTTAAACAGAATGTTAAACAACTACTTGGTCTGGAAGCTGATGGATCGCTACGATGTTGAACTTTCCTGGGAGTATGTACACGCCAGTCGTGAGTTCTTTGTCGATAGGTATGGTATCCCACAATTCCTCGGCACGTGGTTGTACTGTTTCCAAAACATGGACAGATACCTAGGAGACGCCCTCAGTTCTATGTATGTTAGGGACCATTTTGCAGATGCAAATAAACAAAAGGTTGGGAGACTTCAACAACAACAAACTGATCTTAATTAAAAAAAATAAATGCATGAGGAAAAAAGCATATACTAGTACATTGTTGGAAGTTTTCTTCTTAAAATTTTCCAGGCCCATGAAATTCTCGATTATGTAAAGGAGGCTCTAATTGACAGCACAATGAACAACGTTTTCATGGATGACGCTACGAAGGCGAAAGCTAAAGATAAAGTATATATACTTAATAACAACTGGGATGGTTATTTTCTTGTTCCTGATGAATAAACTGCCAAACGCAATTTGGAAACTCTTTATAGATACATATTTAAACTTTTTTTTTCAATTCTCGTTTAAGATGAAAGGAAGCTTAGACAAACTAGGGTATCCTGACTTTATGATGAATGATGCGGCCATGGACAATCTGTATAGTAGTGTAAGAGATCAAGTTTGGTAAAAATATTTATTTGTAAAAGTCACATCACTGACTGATCATTAAATTATAAATATGTTAATTATTAATTATCAATTCTTGTATGCAGTATCAATAAACAAAATACTATATAACTTGATTATTAATTCAAGTTGTCGCTTTTTAATTATCCGTGCTTTTTACAGCTCCAAGTGGACCAGTTCGACTATTTTGGAAACCTTCTGAGTGTGAACAAGTTCATCCAGAAATCATGGAACAAGAAGCTGAAGAATCACGTGAACAAACAGGAAGAGTGGGTCTACCGCACATACGACACTTTCATGAGCTACTATAACCCCTGGAATGAGCTGCTCGTCCCCGCAGGCCTTCTCCAGTTCCCCTTCTACGATTACACACTCCCTCACTTTATGAACTTTGGGTCCATGGGCAGCGTCATTGCCCACCATCTTGTACATGGGATTGATCACTCTGGTAAATTATTTTCGCAACGTACATATTAAATACCACTTGCTTTTCTGTCTTCTTTTGCCATTGCAACATTACCCAACAGCTTCTGTGTTTTCCAGGTGGATACTACAATGTGGAGGGTGTATTTGAGGATTGGTGGAGCAACCAGACGACAAATAAGTGGATAGAAGCAAAGAGATGTGTGGAAAACTACTACAACAATCAAACTATGGGACCTTTCACCATTCCAGGGCAAACAATTCCACTCACAGTAAGTCACTACCTGAGTAGATAATTACATGTATGCAGGTAAATTTAGTATTTGACCAGGGTTCTTTACCTATTGCCAGGATAGACCTTCCACACACATTAACAATAGTTACTTCCATTCATATGTTGATGTATCCCAGTAAACTTGAAATAAGTCTGACACATGTTTCATATTTGGATATTTTACTAGAAAAAGACGTTCATGGTAACCTAACACAAAACTTTTATGATAAACGTGATGACTTCAACCTTTCTATCGTCAACTTCCCTTACTTATGTAGCAATATGCCCTTATCAACTGCAAATAGGGTTTATATCTCCAATTATTTCGATATGCAAGAGCATGCTCAACGAGTACGAATAATTTCTAAAACAGGGCAAGCTATTGACAATTAGGTTGATGAAACAAGGATATCCACAGTCTCGTTTAAAGTCATCAATTCGCATCCTTGTCAGCAAATACAATCTATCATTAAGTCGATTGTTGACTGACATTTTTCATACTTATTGTTAGGCCATTATTTAAACACTGAATTGTCTACGTTTTTTTCCTGTTTGCCCGATTATGACAATGAGCATACGGCGGATGTGATCGGTCGACAGGGATGCTTACTCCTCCATAGCACCTGATCCCACCTCTGATGTCTTTTAGATGCCCATGTTTGCTCTGCTCCCGATTTGTATTGTTTCGTTGGACTTTTGAGCTTGATCACTGTTCGTTATCTCCATGTTTCATACATGAATTTGTTTTGTAAAGAAAAAAAAAAAAAAAAAAAGACAACAGGTTAATAGGCCTACTAGTATACGATTTGTTCCCATTCAGAGATATGACACTTTGTAGTCAATTCTTGGCTCAGATTAAATGCTTTCATCTGGTGATCCGCGGAGACTGCAAGTTTTATCAAAAAGGTTTTCAAATATGATTCAAATAAAATTACCTTCGGATTTCTTTAACTGAATTATATTTTAAGAAGTGTTCAGTGGTAAACAACTTTAGTTCTGTCATTTTACAAATCTTAAAAACTCTTTTCACGATAGGTAAAAGTAAACGGGGTACGTTGGGCAGCGGAAGCCATGGCTGAGACCAGCGGAGTCCAAATTGCCTACAAGGTGCGAATGATATATTTAAAAAAAAACATTAATCGGTAAATCAGATTATTTGTAAGAAAAATAATTGGGGGAGGGAAACATTATGAAAAATATTACCTCTGGTTGTAGGCATATAAGAAATGGGTCCAAAAGAATGGAGGAGAAAAGATGGCTCCAGGCTTGGGACTGACTAATGACCAAATGTTCTTCGTCTCGTATGCTCAGGTATTTTATACAGATTGATATGCATTTAATTGCCTCCGCTGTAAAGGAAATCCGATTTATACATATATAGGCAATGGCGTTCCGGACTGTAGATTGTTGATTTTTGTTTAATGTCAAAAATTCTACTACAGGCCAGCTGCTATAACAGAAATGACAACGTCGCTTATTACAACGCAGTGCGAGGAACAGTTTCAGAAGACATTAGGTAAAATAAATGAAACTTGACAGAACACACGGGTTACTTTCAAGCAAGAAAACACGCACTTGTTTTCACAATGTCTTCATAAAATGTCTATATATTATAGACTTTTCATATTTGGTAAGGAGATCGGGTGAACATAGCGTGCAGAAAGCATATAGCTTCAGATATATAAAAATCATTTCAATTTGTGAATTTAGTATTTAGAAAGTTCTCATTATTGAAATTTATGAATTTATAATAAACAAAACTTTTCTGAGGAAAATTTTCTCGGCAAAATTTATTCTTTTATTTAGAAAAATAATGTGGTATGCGTGGGGTTCGAACCCTAGCAATAAAAATCCTGAGTATCATTTTCTTTCGAGACTAGCACGCTAACCACTAGACTACCCAAGTCATGATGAATAGTGGCATTTAAATCATGTTTGTGATATGACCCTTGACTTTATGGACTTCAAGAATTTCTCGAAAAGATGCCAATGCTATGTCATAGAAGTATATTTTTAAGGTATAGTGGGTCTTTGCTCCATGTTTTTGGAAACCAAAAAATATATATTTTCATGCAAACTTTGAGGATTAACTTTCAAAAAAATGGAGCAAAAACCCACTCATAACGAAAAACAGTGTTAAAGTGTGAGAAAATGACTCTTTTTGCCCTCTTTAGTGTGTGTATAATATTTCATAAGCAAATAATTTCAATCTTTGTGAGATTTTTGAAAATTGTAGAGATTTTGCATAAAGTATATTTTAATGTTAGATGAAATATCAAGGAAATTTTTTATATAATTAAAATTTAATTTTTCACCTTCATGTTTGTCACACTATAGGCTTTTCGCTCATCATGTTCACCCATCTTCTTTACAAAAATGCATGTTTCAAATCAGATAATAATTTAGCCATTTTTTGAAAATAGTATTTCGGATTCTTTACAGGACAAACAGTGCTTTATCACAGATAAAAGAATTTTCTACAGCTTTTAACTGTCCGGCCAAGACTCCCATGAATGCAGAGGTTAAATGTTCCATGTACGGATAAATTCACAAGACTAAGCTGTTAAAAAAAGTTCATTCACAGATGATAAAATCTATGCTTTGAATACACCAAGCATTTGAAATCAAGTGAGAAATACACTGATACTTCATCACTCAAACAACCATTTTAAAAAAAAAAACAATTATGAAGTTATGTGCATTCCCGTTGATTGTTGAACGATGGTATTTTTGCCAGCCAATGCCTACAGACTGTTATCATACGTTCTCCATATTTGTATATTCTTCTATATAACATGAATGTATTGCCTTTATGACTAAAGAGATTATGCTTCTTCAATAGTATTAACTTTTATAAAGGGCTATACTTTTGCTAGTGTATCTGAACAGACGTGTACTCACATTGTACTTGAGAATGGTCCAATAAAATTTCATAAAACTTCAGTTTCGTTGTCTTCATTTTCTCATTAGTAATTAATTTCTGATCATATCTTAGCACTTTGTGCGCTGCTTGGTGTCCTCGACCCAATTTATACGCTTAAAACAAACAGAAGCTCGAGGCCGAATGCGTTAACTTGGATATATGATTTTGCTCGAAGTTGAAGAATTTACAAATTTTGAATATTCTAATTTATGAACGTTTACAGTATAACCATTACAAAGCTAAACTTCTTGGAATCATTCCTTCCAGATAAAATATTACTTTAAAAATTTGCTAGTTTAAAACATGACAATTTGATATATTAAAACTACACTCAATAAGGACATTTCAAACAGTACAGTATCCCAAATAAAATGATGTCATCCTTCAACAACCATCCCGAATCTACCAATAGCGGAATCAAGTGCAATAATACATGCATTTTTTCCTAATCTTTTTTCATTCAAATACTAGCACATCTTCCTTCCCTTGCATGTTTAATCCATCATTTACACAGTCAAATTTTTATGCCCCCGGATCGAAAGATCCAGGGGGTATATTGTTTTTGTCCTGTCTGTCTGTTTCTCCGTTTGTCTGTTGTCAACTTTAACCTTGCCCATAACTTTTGATTGGTTGGAGCTATGACTTTCATATTTCACATGTGTATTCCTTGTGACAAGACCTTTCTTTGGGTACCATCATATTTGACCTTTTGACCTTGGAGTTTGACCCACTTTTGCAAAAATTTTATGAGACTTTAACCTTGGCCATAACTTCAGAACAGTTGGTGCTTGGGATTTCAAACTTCACATGTGTATTCTTTGTGACAAGGCCTTCCATCGGATACCAACAACTTCGACCTTTTGACCTTGACCTTGGAGTTTGACCTACTTTTGAAAAACTTCAACCTTGGCCATAACTTTTGAACAGTTGGTGCTTAGGGTTTCAAACTTCACATGTGTATTCCTTGTGACAAGACCTTCCTTTGGATATCAATCACTTTGACCCTTTGACCTTGACCTAGGAGTTTGACCTACTTTTGAAACACTTTAACCTTGGCCATAACTTTTGAATGGTTGATGCTAGGGCTTTCATATTTCACATATGTAATCCTTGTGACAAGACCTTCCTTTGGATACCAACCACTTTGACCTTTTGACCTTGACCTAGGAGTTTGACCTACTTTTGAAACACTTTAACCTTGGCCATAACTTTTGAATGGTTGATGCTAGGGCTTTCATACTTCACATATGTAATCCTTGTGACAAGACCTTCCTTTGGATACCAACCACCTTGACCCTTTGACCTTGACCTAGGAGTTTGACCTACTTTTGAAAAACTTTAACCTTGGCCATAACTTTTGAATGGTTGATGCTAGGGCTTTCATACTTCACATTAGTAATCCATGTGACAAGACCTTCCTTTGGATACCAACCACTTTGACCCTTTGACCTTGACCTACTTTTGAAAAACTTTAATCTTGGCCATAACTTTTGAATGGTTGATGCTAGGGCTTTCATACTTCACATATGTAATCCTTGTGACAAGATCTTCCTTTGGATACCAACCACTTTGACCTTGACGTTTGATTTTTATTTAAAAAACTTTAACCTTGGCCATAACCTTTGAACAGTTGTATCTAGGTCTTTCAAATTTCACAGGTGTATTCCTGGAGACAAGACCTTTCTTTGGGTATCAACATTTTTTGTCTTTTGGCCTGGATTTTGACTTGCATTTGAGAAACTTTAACCTTCACCATAAGCTGCCATACGGGGGCATCAGTGTTTCACAAACACATCTTGTTTCCCCATGAATTTCTTATTCACTGCAAGGACTCTATTTGTTGTGGGTCAGACTTGTTAACCTTGCACAACAATTGTTTCACCTTCATACGATTACATACCATAGTTATAGGGTGTATTCTTACATACAACAGTCATCCAAACTGTGTGAACAATGCCTGACTGTTTGAACAATAAACTCTGAATCATCCTCCCAACATTACAACTTTCCAAAAGAATAAGACAAAACAACAATGACTTGTAACTGTACATTTTAATGAACAGACTAACGGTAAGATTTCTGGTAGCGGGCACGAGCACCTGGACCTCCAAACTTCTTGGGCTCGCATCTTCTGGGATCTGCGACCAGCAGAGTTCTGTCGTAGCTGATCAACACATCCTTAATTTCCTTCTTTGAGGCCTCATCTACATCTACAAGTTAACAATATAAATGATACTAACAAGTGTCTGTATATATATAAGTGCATGAAAGTTAATTTTCCTTAAAAAATAAATATCTTTGATGCATAATTTTACACCCAGAATTCAAATTATATTTTGCCTAAATTGTATTAATGAATAAAAATCATCTAGATCATTAAATTATAGTACATAGTTTTATATATTCTAGAAAGTTACAGCATTAAATTAGGTTCATTTAGTTTTAACTTGAACTAATTCTTTTTGAGCACGCAGATCATACTATTTCATTCTATTACAAAAAAAAGCCCACAGGAATATATATATCAATATGAAATAAAACGAT
This sequence comes from Saccostrea echinata, assembly GCF_033153115.1. Lineage (NCBI taxonomy): Eukaryota > Metazoa > Mollusca > Bivalvia > Ostreida > Ostreidae > Saccostrea > Saccostrea echinata. The sequence goes on from NW_026889750.1 coordinate 27,961,319, forward strand.
ACTGAAAAAATTTATGTAATCTTTGTCAAATTTAAAATTGTAAACTAAAAAATTACAAACAAATCAATAGTGAAATATTCTGTTGTTTTATGCATGCATTATGAATTTATGGATATTGGCTTAACAGGCTAAGAAAGAAATCAGGTTGTGCTCCATGATTCCATTACTTACATTTCTGGTAGTATGCCACCAGGGATTTTGAGATAGCCTGTCTAATAGCTACAAATGAAAGACATCATTAATTACATCTAAAGGTTGAATGCATCACTCCTATTTCCTTCTTCCTTTTCAGATTTAAAAATAAGGGAAAAAGAAACAGTTTCTTGTACTTGTCAAATCAATATGTATCATATATCTTTTTCATTTGAGCTTACATAAAGAAGAAATTATATTCACTTTTGAAAAGAACCTAGCTCAAACCATTATATTACAAATCACCATTATTTATTCCTTATGTTTTGAAACTCAACAGTTTATAGTGAATATACTCAAGCATCAAGCACAACAGAATAACACATTGTACATACCGTAGACCTGGGCCACGTGACCACCCCCTCGAACTCTTACTCTGATGTCTACTCCAGCAAACTTCTCCTTGCCAAGAAGCAAGACTGGTTCCTGGAGCTGGAAAATAAATTGTCATGAATCAACTTCAAGCTCACAAACAACAACAGGCCCATGGGCCTTGACGGTCACCTAGCCCACCCATAGCTTACTGCCATCGTGCAACACAATGCATCATGCTGGACCAATCTAAATCAATTTTTGTGTGCATGTATATAGTTAAGTACTTTTTGTAATCATGCAAATAGTATGTGTAAGTACATGTACTGCTATGCGATATTACACTGGTTAACTGGTGAATCCCAATTTCGATATGATTTTTCAGACTCAATACCCAGCACTACAGTGCAAGTAAAGATGGACTAAGTTTATCGTACAATGTATATTGAAAAGGCATTAACCATGTTATAAAACCTTTTCCTTTCCTCAAAGATATCTAGCAGGCACCCTTTCTGCATGATCCAATGAGTACTAAGTCTGAACTGTGTTCATACAGTTCAGAGTGCTTTTTGCAAAATATAACTGAATCCCTTTCATTGGACAAAAGTGTTTTTACAGGTGCTGGGCAATTGTTCAGAGCGCTGTGATAATTTCCTCATCTTTTCTCAGATAAGGTAAGCAGAAACACAATTCATCATAATTGCCCATTTTTTTTTAACCCTTGTCCTGCAGGTCGTCGATAAAGCGGCGACCCGCTAAAACAGCTATCGCTGCCGGTCGTCGATATAGTGCACTGCGCCATGTTTTTCATTCAGTGCCGGTCGTCACTATTTCGACTTTAGACATGTGACGTTTTCTAGCTAAAATAACCAATGAAATAACGGGAATCCCTTCAGTGCGAGCCTAAATATTAAAAATAGAATAGTTTACCTTCACTTCTTTGTTTTCATTGGCTGGTTTTAGGGAAATACTTTCATAAAAATAATACTTGTAAACCGAAACCGCGTCGTTTGTAAATGTTGTTGATTCAAAATGGAGGTTGTCGAAGATGTGCTAGATGGAAATGCGGTTTTACAGAATGTAGACCCGGAGAACAGAGATTTATTTAGGGAAATATTCATGGACGATGATTCAGATGAGGAATTTTTAGGATTTAATCCAGAAGATCTTGAAAATGACGAAGGCACGGCCGATTTCGAGGAGGACTTCATACAAGGAAACATGGACGTTCGCAACTTACAGTTTCGTGGTGAAAAGAAAATCAACATAGAGATTGATGAACATGCAGAAATGGTGGATTTCTTTAAACTGTATGTAACAAATGAATTTATTGATGATATTCTTGTGACAGAAACGAATAAATATGCCCAGGACTTCCTAAATTCTGCGCAAGGCCAAAACCTCAAACCTCAGTCTAGATTTCACAAATGGTCAGACGTCACTACGGACGACATGAAGAGGTTTATAGCAATGGTTATTGCTATGGGACTAGTCCAGCATCACGATATCCAGGACTACTGGAGCAAGGACGAAATGTTAGAGACCCCTTTCTTTGGGAAAACGATGCCCAGAAACAAATTCCTTCTGATATTGTCTTTGTTTCATTTAAACAACAATGAAAATCAGATACCCCGGGGACAGGATGGATACGATCCGATATTTAAAATCAGAAGGGTCTATGAACACTTCAGGACAAAGTTCAGCGAGTTATATTCCCCTGGAGAAAATATAGCCATTGATGAAGGTATGATAGCTTGGAGAGGGCACCTTTCATTCCGGGTGTACATGCCCGACAAACCAGACAAGTTTGGTGTCAAACTTTTCATGCTGTGCGACTCAAGCAATGGATATTGCTCGCAGCTCGAGCTTTACCACGGAACGTCTGAGAATCCATCGGAGAAGGGGAAGATTTATGACTTGGTGATGAGACTCATTAATCCGTACCTTGGTAAAGGTCACAAGTTGTATGTTGATAACTATTACACGTCACCTATTCTTTTTCATGACTTGTACCAGCGAAGGACAGGGGCATGTGGAACGTTACGTACCAACAGAAGAGGCGTTCCAGCGGATCTGAAAACCGTAAAGCTGAAAAAAGGAGAAAGTGTGGCAATGACAAATGGAACCCTTCAGCTCTTGAAATGGAAAGACAAAAGGGACGTTCATATGTGTACCACAATACACGATGCCTCATTTGTTGATGTACCTGGACGAGTAGACCGCACGACAGGGGAACCAATTCGAAGACCAGCATGCATCATAGCATATGACAAACACATGGGAGCAGTTGATCGCTGTGACCAGATGATCACTTACCCTGCCTTTAAACGCAGGACGCTGAAATGGTGGAAAAAAGTCTTCTTCCATCTCCTAATGATGGCCACCCTGAATGCCTACCTTTTGTACAAGGAACATTGTGCAAAATGGAGGAAAAAACCAGTTTTGCACAGGGTTTTCCGGAGGGAAATTGTGAAGGCTCTTATTGGTGAGACCAGCCATCAACCTATTACAGTAAGGGGAGCTGTAAATCCAAGAGACATGGAACGGCTGACTGGGCGCCACTTCCTTTCCAAGATCAAACAGAAGGAAGGTAACAAGTCTAAGCCTCTGAGGACATGTCCAGTGTGCTCTACCACAACTGGAAAAAGGAAATCTGTTGGAGATGGTCGCAAAACTGTACGGTCATCCTATGAATGCAAGATTTGTGATGTGGGACTATGCGTAGATCCTTGTTTTGAATTGTACCATTCCTATAAGGACTTCAAACAAGCCTACCAAAGACGTCAGGACCAAAATGTGGAGTCTGATGATTCAGATTAACTATGAATGATTGTGATGAAAAGCAGTGATAAGAATTTAATTGTTTGAATAAAAGTACTTGCTTAAATGATGTAAATATTAATGCTTAACATTCAGGACAAAAGTAAAACAAAATGAGTGTTGAGTGCTGTGGAGATCTTTGTTTACTTGAATGTTTTTGGACATTTATATACTTTATTATGTGGTAAGATTTTGGAAATATCAGCATGTTTAATAAAAGAATGAATTTCTGTACAAAAACTAAAGCTTATTCAGTCAGAATTAATTAATTGATGGCAATAATTACTGAAATACAATTATTTTTGCAAATTTTGTGACTTTAATCCTCTGTAACTTTTGATTGAAATAATATATTAGAGTTTTTTCTTCACAATATTTTTCTTTGTTTCTTCCTGAATAAAAGCTGCACAGATTGTTATTAGCAAAAATGATAAGAAAACGGTGTAAATTACAATTATCTACAGCTAGTGTAATTTGATAAAAGATTACAAATCAGCCTGGCACAGTCAGCGGTTGGAGCTCATTATCAGCTCGGCAGCCACAGATGCTGTTATCTATAGCATCCCTGGCAGGACAAGGGTTAAAAACATTACACCAATTTCATTTATTTCTCATTAGATGGAAGTTTTAATTCAAGAAGCAGTTCTATAACTGAATAACTGTTACAGAAGGGCAAAGTGGCCACAATTCCCATCCAGGTAACCTTCAGGTAACAATCTTGTGCCAGATATACAAAAATTCTGTCTCTTAGTTTGAAAAAAAAATATCTGTGTTCTTTGTTGTTAATTTAATAAGATTTTGAACTTCTACTGTTGCACAATCCTGGTCCAATACCATAATTTTAACAAACTGAAATTACATGTACTCTGCATACTTTTCAACAGAAACTTTGCTGATCAAAATTGCTCATCAGAAAGTTTTTACTTTTTCAATTGAGTATTTATCTTGTAAAATGTTGGGTGTATTTTCATAAAGCATGAATAAATAAAGTGTCTGTTGAAAAAAAAATGATCATGTAAAGTTCAAAGCACTGATAATTTCCCTAGCTTTGTTTCAGTTCATGTAAATAGCAACACACCACCACTGCTAATGCATGTTTGTTAAAAATGCCCTCAATTCCAATTTCATTTTATTTTAAGGCCATCCTTTAAAAAAATTTTGTTTGGAAGTGGTGCCTGGGAGACCCAGGAGGGAGGGAGGTTTTTTTGTTTTTTTTTTAAATTTTATTTTATTTTATTTTTTTTTTTTTTTTAACAAATTGAAGTTAAATTAAAAAATTGATAAAAAGAAGTCTGTGAGCCAGTGCTCACTAGTAATACCCCCACTTTGATGTGAATATACACTCTGATGTGAATGTCAGACCTGTTTACTCTTATGATTTCGCTGTGTTTTGTATGGATTTGTGTCCAAAATACGTCTCACGTTTTGCTATAATGAAAATACGGAAATCAGAAAATCTTTTCATTTGGATTTTAGCAGCTAGTTCTCATTATGATGTCTCAGTTTGACGCTTTCTAATCGCTAAAAAAAAGAAAATTTTCTAACACTTAAGTGATTTTGGGTTGCCAAAACGCAGTGGTTTAAAAATGACAGAAACCTCTCGAAAGAAAGCAAGGTATTACCTTTTTCTTTGTTATTAGACCATGTTTATTTTCGGTAATCAGAAATGTAGTTCTCTAGTTATATATGTACAATCAATGAAAAGTGAAATCTTACGGGGAAATGCCATATCTCACTGACAAATCTAATAAAAAATACTGAGAGACAACAATATGGGTAAACAGGTCTGGAATGTACACAAGTTCAGTTACGGACAGACAAAGGGATAAACAGGAAGTTGACATCAGATTGACATCGGATTCAAACAAAAATAAATCCCACCATATGGCAATGCCTAAACAAACAGTGTGCTAAAATTTCAAACATCTGCAACGAGTAATTGCTGAGAAAAGTGCGACAAAAATTGTTATGTATAGTACGGACAGACACACATATAAACAGGAAATTGACATCAGATTCGTATAAAAATGAATCAAACCATATGCCATGCTTAAATAAAGAGTGTGATAAAATTTCAAGCCTCTGCAATGAGTAGTTGCTGAGAAAAAAGCGACAAAATTAGTTATGTATGGTACGGACAGACACACGGATAAACAGGAAGTTGACATCGGATTCGTACAAAAATTAATCCCACCATATGGCATGCCTAAACAAAGAGTGTGCTAAATTTTCAAGCCTCTGCCGTGAGTTGTTGCTGAGAAAACTGCAACCAAAATTTGTTATGTATGGTATGGACAGATGCACGGATAAACAGGAAGTTGACATCAAATTCGTACAAAAATTAATCCCACCACATGGCATGCCTCAACAAAGTGTGTGCTAAAATTTCAAGCCTCTCCGATGAGTAGTTGCTGAGAAAACTGTGACGAAAAAATTTGTTACGGACAGACAGACAGACACACAAGGGTAAAACAGTATACCCCCCTCTCCTTCGGAGCGGGGGATATAAAAAATAAAAACCTCAATGATCAGCGGTGATTTTGATTACTTTTCCTCTTTCTTTTATTTTATTCACATCCAGCCTGGTCTGACATTTTGGCGGCTTTCATTTTGTCGAAGATCTAATCACTATATCATAAATACTACAAAGAAAGCGTTTTATTGACCGGTGTTGTTAAATTAATGTGGAGCTCAAACACAATTTTAAAAAGATATTTTGACAGACAAACTAACTCATAATAAACATTGTAAGACGATAAAATGGTAAAAAAAAAAATATTTTCAATATTTTGCCAATAAATTTTTTTTCAGCGGGGGTATTTCACTGAGGCGGGCGGCAATTCCAAACAAAAAATAATTTTATTTTGGCCTATATTAAAACAAAATGTTTTGCACAATTCATTATTAACAAATTTCCAGCTTTTGTTGGTAGATTTTCTACTTTCCTGGAAAGTTTTAGCACCAAAAATTAACTTTCCCATGACAATTTTCCACCAGCCCTAGGTAATGGGAAAGTGCAACTCTAGACCTCCGATTTGCGAGTGATTATTTGCAAGCCTGTTCCTTACTGTCTACTGATTTGCACAATTTTTTAAAACATGTAGTGAACCAAAACATTCTTGTTACCTAGCATTAGTAATAAAAAGTAACAGAAGTGCTGCAGAGTTGCATCAAATATGCATGAGAAGTCTGAAGAAAACAGAAGTAAAATCTGCACCAAACTTCTGTTCTCTCTAGATTTTGTGTACATATTTGGTACTACTGTTCCTTTTGATCACTTGTTACTCAGAGGTAATTGAATACCTTCTCCTAAAAAAATTAATACACGTCAATGTATCAAGACTCGCACACCATTTTTGGGAACAGGGACAATAGCCATTAAAATTGGGAATATTAGGGGCACATCTGGGAAATCAACATAATTATATAAAAAAGTTAAAACTCATAATTAAATTCTGATTTTGGCTTTCAATTTTCTCAATAATAATAACAATTGGGAAAACAATGCCATTCACTTGGAGTAAAAGGTATCCATTTTACATCAAGTTTGGTGCTATTCAATGGCTCCCAAATACTGCCAATCAAGAGCCCTGTGTACTGAAAATTTAGATGTTGTGAAAAAGAAGCTCAGAGCGCTGTGATTTTGTCATCTTTATCAGATAAAGGTAAGCAGATTCACAGTTCATCATCACTTCAATGTTCATCTTGCTTTTCACAAGCACATATTGGAATACTAGTAGTTTTAATTCAAATTACATTGAATGAAAATGATTTTATATACACTTTTTTTTTAAATTGCGGAATGGATTCCTCCCATATTTAAGATTTGTCCCCATTGCAATCTAAGAGAAATTGGAGATGAATTTCATTATACTAAATTGCAGCTTACTTCAAAATGTATAACAGATAAAAACATATAATTTAAGAACAACATGAGTTTTAAACACATTATGAATAGTAAAATAGTAATAGTAAAACTGTTTTCTGAGAAAATTATGCTGGTTTATAAAGAAAATAAATAAAATGTGCTCCCTGGTATAGAATTCCCATACTTCACATTTATAGTAACTTTATAGTAACATACTAATTTTTGTATGCCTTATTATCTATCTATTACTTTGTATTAATCATCTACATATTCTTGTCAGGGATTTTCCAATGCCCCATGTACGGCCGAATTTCGGCCCCATTCCCAATTGCAAAACTCTCCATTTTCCCCCAAAATTCCACCTCAATTTTCCCCTAAATTATTTATGTTTAAAATTTGACCAGGATCGGAATTCTTACAAAAGTACGGGAATGGAATTCACGACAAACGATATGTAAATGACAATTTTTATTGCTCAAAAGAACAGAATGGTTCAATTTTAAAATTTGTTTTGGTAATACTTTATTCTGATGCACTTGCAGAAATTTAGACGTACCAATTCCAAGGGACCAGGCCCCATTCCCAATATGATATGGAAAATCCCTGCTTGTAATCTTTATGTACTTTTATGAATGGTGATGAGATTCAAATTATAGATGAATACAAGATTTTTCCAATTAAATTTATTCACGTGTGATTTCATCTGATTTTATTTACCTAAGCATATGCAGGTTTTGAAAAAAATATATATTTAGAGGGTAAAAATCATGGAAAAGCTTACTCTATACCAACTGCATTCCTCCATCAGTAATAAACTTTACACCTTCATTTCCTTCCTGATAAGTGGATACCATTCACAAAAATCTGACAATGCTAAAACATGTAACGGGCAAAAATACTTGATACTGTTAGAATGTTACCTTGTATCTGAGGATTTGTGGCTCCACCTGATCCAGTGGTCGTCCATTCACTTTTATCAAGCCATTTCCACGTTTGCAGTGAGCTACAGCAGTAGCAGTTTTCTGACCAAAGAAAAAAAAATTAGATTAAACAGTTGCATCCTCATGTGGTCCAGTCTCTTGTTCCTTTCATTTTTCATCTGCTTAATATGAAATATTACACATTTTATAAATCTGAAAATTTCAACCAGGTTCTAAAATTTCTTTGTACTTTAAAATGGTCTTTTTCTTAGCTTGAAATGACATTTACTTCTAAAGAATTAAATTTAATGTGAAAATGAAATGCACCCATTGACTCGGTGTCATTCATATGCACATAATAAATATACATTTATATGTTTAGTGCAAAGTTTAGATTTTAGCTAGTATCAAACTTGAGCTAGCTTATTTGTTTGTTTGTTGTTTAATGTCCCTCTTGAGAATTTTTCACACAAATGGAGACGCCACCACTTGCGGGTGGAGGGCTGCAAATTTAGACCTATACTCGGCACTCGAGGCCATTGAGCAGTGAGGGATCTTTTTCATGCCAGCACCCACTGCGACAGAGGACCTCGGTTTATACAGTCTCATCCGAAGGACCAGTCTCCATGTTCACGGTAGGATTCGAACCTTCAACGTAAGGATCAACTCCTTACTCCTTGACTCTTGAGAAAACACTCTAACCACTGCTCCATCAGACGACTATGTTGTCTTGAAATTAACGTTCAAACTTAGGGCTATCACAGTTCCCCAAAATAACCAAAATAATGCAGTCCAAGTTGTTCATTCAGTCAGTTCCATTTTTCCAGATTTTTTGTTTGGGACAGTATCTATTAGAATTATGGCTGGGTATCAGCTGGAAATTTCGGTTTTTGACATATTAAATTTCATATTTTTATTTACTTAAGAAATTTAAAGCCCAAGTAGTTTGTCAGTATATCGGTATATGTACTAGAAAAATGTAATACAGACCCTGAAACGTGCTACTACCCCAAAAAAGCGTGTGACTTTCATGCGCTTTTCGTTTCGTGCAAACCGTGTAGCGTTTCGTGTAAACCGTGCAGCGTTTCGTGCAAACCGTGTAGCGTTTCGTGTAAACCGTGCAGCGTTTCGTGTAAGCTCCAAAGCGTTTCGTGCAAACCGTGTAGCGAGCGTGCGAGAAACGTGCGACTTTCGTGTAAGAACCGTGTGAGAAACGTGCGACTTTCGTGCAAGAATCGTGTGAGAAACGTGTAGGATTCATTCGGAAGTCCTTTAAATTTATTTTTAATATGACTATTGTTGGATTAACATGTCATTCTGTGTTGTTTGTAATTAATATTATTCGGATATATCATACCGGTGGTATTTTAAGAGTGAAAAAAAAATACGGAAACAACAAAATAAAATTATTCGGTAATGTATTACATATTTGTTTGATTTTCTTAAAACTTTATTTATTTATTTAAATAAAGATGGACAGAAAATGTGTTAAAAGTAATTAATTACATGTATATGCACATCAATTTTAAGGTAATTGATTCAATACATTTTTTAAAGGGAGCAATACTAAATAAAAAATTCATTAGCAATCCGGTCTGGTCCTTTTCATTCATTTATTTGAAAATCTTCACCATTGTACATGGGGTATAGAGATTACAAGAACTTATCGGTGATTGATAGATACATGTATGGCAGCCGTGAAAAATAAAATGCAAAATTTAGTGCATTGCTATAAATGTGAAGTATAGGAATTCTAGGCCGGGGAGCACAGTTAATTGATTTTCTTTATAAACGAACATATTTTTCTTATATTACAAGATTCTGTGATACAAATAATTTTGAAAACGATGATTCATTTATTGTCTTTTTATGCATAAAATCGGTTGATTAATGATTAATAAAAGTCATATAAATGAATTATAACTCACATGCATCGGCAAATACAAGGTTAAATATTTCAGGGGGGGGGGGGGGGGGGGTTGATCAAATGAAAACACAAACTGAATTTTTGTTGTAAACAAGTGTTTTATTGATAATTTTCTTTTGTAAGAAAATTACTGCTTTTTCGATGGGGTGTGCCCGATGCACCTTTAAAGATATATTGGAATCTTCTTTACACTTTCAACACTCTTCTTACGACTGTGATCAAGGTCATTTACAACAGCGATCACGGACTCCGCGTGCCGGGACTGAAAACTTGTTCTGCTATTATCTCTTGTCAATCATAGCTAAGATGACATCTGATAATAACGATTGATTAATTAAACGGTAATACCCGTTGATTGTATTTCTTAAATTTATCCGATTGTTTGTAAACAGTGAATTAATTTGGCAGTGTATTCGTGAATGAAATAATATAAAGAAATAAATCCTATATAATTATATATTAATTGTTTTTATTAATCACGCAGTTCTAGAGCATATTTTTTTTTAGTTTTTAGGACATAGGATATGTATACGTATATATATTGAATGTATTGTTAAGAGCCGCGACTATTGATTACATAATTATTGATTTTTTTTTCTAGACGGGGTTTGAAATCAAGGATTTTAAAACGTGGTGGATATATTGATATTTGATAAACAAAATACCGGAAAAGAGAACTAAAGAATTACAATACATATTCCCCGGTTTCTCTACCATATAAGATTTTAATGATAAATTAAAATTTAACTCTGTAACGAAGCGATATATTTACCATTCTGAATAAAGTGCATATTAATGAATTACATGTATCGGGTCCCGCTGGAGACATGAATATCTTTTTTTCTTAGAACGGGCACTTGTTTCTATAATAATTTTTTCCCGAATTTTTACTTACTGAAACAAGTGCCCGTTATATTTAGCCAAGTACAGATTTGAAGAAACAACAGTAAGATCTCGGTAATCTAACCCTCCCCCCCCCCCCCCCCCCCCCTTCCTGCACAATGTTCCTGTTTGATGCAGAGTACATATTACATTTGCAAATTATAAACAGAGCCTAATTTAATCAAATGAAATTAATTTCTTTATTAAATCAAAAAAATGTATAAATCAATCAATAATAAAAAATAATGCAAAAGAAAATCAATCCGTTTACAGAAATCATACGCAATTTAATCAAAATGTTGTTTTTTTTCAAATATAACTGTGAAACTGATCATGAATTTATTTGTCAGTAATAAAGTCAGGAATGAAACGACTTTTTAATATCATAATATGATTGTAAAAACATTAAATGCTGTAAAAGATTAAGAATTACAAAAATAATTATATTTTTTTAGTGCGTAATTTAGAGTCTAGTGAAAAAAGTTTGACGATGATATGCACTTCACCGGGTGGGTCACACACTGAATGACAACTATTAATTAATTACAACTGAACATTGAGTATTTTATCTGTTAATATAGTACTAGTGTAGCGAGTTTTAATCTTAACTTAATCTGAATGATTGTAATTCTTAACTACTCGTTGATTTATCCGTAATAATTGAAATAAAGTCCGAGAGATTCCGAATAGAAAATCCAGATCGAGGCCAAAGCGTGCGAGAATCGTGTACAAAGCGTTTTGTGCAGGCTTTCGTGTAAACCGTGCAGCCTTTCGTGCAAAGCGTTTCGTGTAAACCGTGTAGCGTTTCGTGCAAACCGTGTAGCGTTTCGTGTAAACCGTGCAGCGTTTCGTGCAAACCGTGTAGCGAGCGTGTACCGTTCGTGCAGCGTGCGTGTGGGGTAGTAGCACGTTTCAGGGTCTGTAACAATGGCATCGAAATTGAATGATGACGATAACAGTGATAAATAAACATCATAACTGAAATCTACTTCATTCCATGGCAAAACACTTGTCACGAAAGGATTAGATAATTATCAAAACGAGCAATAGTGCTCATGTTGTAGCTTATAATCAGTTTCATATTCCTAAATATCAATGTCAAAGTGAATTTAAAGTAACAAAGATTTTTTGAGTTTAATTCATGAAATTAAAGTTTAAAATATATGTAAATCACCGAACCGAAATAACAGAAAACCAAACATTTACAGGACAGACCGACCCGAAAAAAATTGGAACAGTGAGAGGCTGAGAGCCTTATTCAAAGTTGGAAAAAAAGGGGGGAGGGCAAGTAATATGAAAATGAGGAAATAGTTAATACAACTGTTGCATATCTAAATCTAGTTCATAAAAATGTCATTATCTAAAACACATCATAAAACTATATAACCTAAGTTATCATGTCATTGAATGTATAAAGATTTGTATATATTCCCATTCACGAAAACAAGAAACCACGTGGGTACCTTTCGTCCGAATACTTGTACAGACTGCTGTGGGCCCTTTTGTGGTGACCTGAAATGGGACACAGTATATATTTTTAAAAGATTACACTGTTACATTCACATTTTATTTTTATTTCAAAGGTGTTTTAAGTGAAAATTTTACTTACGGTTCCATATCGCACCACTCGTTTGAGATGCCGGAAGTAAAAGGAGGCAGCAAGGTCCGAAATGCATTATGGTAAATAGATAAGATGTGCCTTAAATATTCGTGTTTATGATTAGTGTTGTTCTACATGTGCGTGTACTAAATATTGTAGAATTTCATGCTTAGTATAACATTAAATAAAAAAGAGTAGGAATAAAGAAACATAATACATTTATTTACAAAAATATTTTTGTTGTTTTTTGTTGTTGTACCGTTGAAGGAAGGAAGGGGGGGGGGGGTAGGAGTAACTTTCTCATAGCTACTTTACTCACGTAAAATACTTGATTTACAATTACTCATTATATTTAAATTCTATTTTTATTCCATTATTCCAGTAAGTCTCAATTCATATCAACAAGATAAAAATGCATTTATTCCAGTGACGTAATAAATAATTTCGAAGAATGCAACTTGAAAGTACTTTGTCTGTCATGAATCCTAATAGATTCTGTTAATAAAATTCCTTCATGAACATGTCTTTAATGATCAAAGTAAGATATATTTAAATATAGATCTAGAGAAAAAATGTACTCCATAGAGGGCATGCATTTATTAAGTTAACATGAGCAAATTTCAGATGCCGTTAAAAACCTCTAAGTTTGGATAAACAAAAATTAAAATGAAACATATTTGATCATTTTCACTGCCATATAACACCTTTTTTTCAACATACAAGTGGTTCCTATATCTTTCTTTTATTCAAAATAAATCTTCTTAAAATGACTTAACAGGATTTCAGACCCGTCACCAGGTTTTAGGAAAGGGAGTGCGACGAGGGGCTGGGAGGGATACACTTCCCCCAAGTCAGAAATTTGTTGAAAATGGGTTCTATTTTTGTGGGTTCTGGTACATTCTAAGATTCTTTTTTTCAATATTAAATATACAAAATCTAGTAACATTACGTCAAAAAAGGGATACTGGATTTGTTAAGACTTTTGATGTTTTAAAGGGGGTGACGGTGACATTGAATCGTAGTATCCCCCCCCCCTTTTTGACGGACTATGAGTTTTTTGAGGGGTTTTTTTTTCATATACAAAATCTAGTAACATTACGTCGAAAAAAGGGATACTGGATTTGTTGAGATTTTTTTAAAGGGGGGAGGGGAAGGGACATTGGACCCAAAGTACCCCCCCCCCTTTGACAGACTGAGTTTTTTGAGGGTTTTTTTTCGCTGAACAAAATGACCCACATCAAAGTACAATATTTGAACAAAACATTTATATCTTGGTATTCTGTCTATTTGAAGTCCAATTATTCAAAGGTCTTATATTTATCATAAACAAGATTCAATGCATGCCGGTATTTGGTGTGAATTACGTCGCCAAGTGGTCAAAGTGTCAATATCAGTATTGGGATTTTCAACTCTCGAACACCACAGAATTCGAAGCATCTACACTTGTAATTATAACGTATTGGACAAAACTTGTGTTTGGAAAAGAAAATACACTTGTAGTTTGCGTAGAATTGTATATTTATATTTATGTAAACAAGATGATAAAGGAGAAATGACAAACTCCTGGATTTCCTTGTACAAAATATTTTTGACAGATTTGGTTCATCAACATGTGGTACGAGCAAATTTTCCATAGTGTACAATAGATCACTGCAACAGTAAAACAAAGATTTTAAAAAAGATTAATATTTAAAAGTGCTTTAGTGAATTTAATGAAGTTCACGAATCTTCAAAAAGTTTGACTGAAGTAATGTACTTGTATTCTAACAAGAAACGAGGATCTGAATAGTACATGTAAGCACGAACAATTCCATTTCATTTCTCTGTGTAAAGATTATCAACCTGAATTTCACACACTAATATTCCTAACTACATGTATACTTCACATATATACATATCCGTAGGAAGTAATTTCAGAATTTGGGGGAGGGGGCACAACCTAACAGAAATTCTTGAGTACTGGGGTGGGGTTGGGGGTGTCTGTCACTTTCAGTGTCGATCTCCTGAAACCTTTCTCTTGCTGGATCTGTCATTGAAACTACATAATTATATATTTGTTCGTCTGTTTTTTAATTGTTGCAACTTGAAGTCATATTTCCTACTGCAAGTCATTCGAAAAAAATTCTTTTCCTTCATCATAATCCTTTCAATTGATTGTTTATCAAATAAAAATTTGATATTTTCTGTATCAATAATAATTTTACACTAAACAAAACATTGACAATGTACATGTTATTTACAAGCTGCAATATTAAGAATAAAGACAAAGCCTTTGTTGCTAATTATATCTAATTTCTTGCTAAAGGATGATTTTGTATATCACAACATTTGTAGATGAGACCTATAAATAATTCCAATGAAAAAACATTAGTGTGAAAGTACATCATAGGTTATATGAGAGGGCGATACAAATATTGTGTTGCTTATGTATACATAGAACAATAGCGCGGGTTCCTATACACCTACCCTACCTGTGGCATAGAAAAATATCGATCCGTCTCAGGCTGCGAACAGATGTGTCGAGAGCTCTTCTCTGATCGTGATAACTGGTGGTAGTCGTTACCGTTCATCTCTAGAGAAGGAAGAGAGATTTTTTTTTTCTCTCTCTCTCTCTCTTTGAGACCAGAGCCGGGAGACACCCGCCATGAGGCAACATCGCTGTTTGTTTTCTCTCTCATGGGAGTTCTTTTGAGGGCACTCTGTGATCCCCCTTCGCCGTTGTTTTGTTCTTGTCAAGGTAAGTGCTTAGAACAATAAATTTCAAATCTAAATCGATATGTAAACGCTAATTAGCGAGATGAAGAGCTGAAGCATTAATTCCTGTTTACCGTTTTATGTCATAGTGATAAAAAGTATGATACATATATGATATCTCGTTGTTTGTAAACAGAATTTGCATAGATTTCTTAATTTTACTTTTGGTCACTTTGAATCTTTTAATAAAGCAATGTAATAAAATGTTATATAATTTCTAATTTAATTGTGATCTATTACTTTGTCAATTAATACCTTTATAATAGAAAAGATATAATTGTTTGCTGTGTGCAATTTGAAAATAGCCTTGTTAAATAATTTTAACCAGCAAGGTTCTGATTTAAATAATTAACTTAACATCATGTATGACCCAGATTCTATGATTTGTATGCTATCCTTCACTTTGTATTCAGTCGCTCATTGCAAAATTTAAAACAAAGGATATTATTAATGAAATTAATAAAAGACAACTTAAAACGGTTACCATGACAACCCTTTTCATATTACTGGATTCAGGTGACCGTAATGATAATAAAAACAGCTTTCGCTCTATATGCACTGCATGGATTTTTTCAATTCAATAGTATATTTCACACTACAGCAACACAAGTAATTTTAACTTTGCGTGTCTTGTTCCTATAAAAGCAAAATACTGCAAGTAACAACTGATTGATTGCTCTTTTGTATTGTACATCCAATTGAAATGGCCAAACTATGTTCTAGATTTAGTAAAATCTTACTTTCCTTTGCAGGCGTATAATTCGTCTTATTTACTTTCATTCCATCCAAATCCCTACCTAACCTTAACTTCAGTCTGTACTAATTTTCTAAAGCCTAGTCTTGAACTTTATTGCACTGAGTAGACAGATCTTTCTTCTATTATCTGTGGAGAAGAACAAAACTAATCAAAAGCATGGTTATCCTGAAAATATCTTATTTCAGATAGGATCGAAGTAAAATCTTCATTGCGACTCCGAGAAATCACAAAATTCTGATTTAAAGAACTCGTACATTTGAAAAGGAAGTCTTTGTCGTACTAAGGGTCGTTCACATATGGATCATTTTGTCTGGCATCTTTTTATCAATGCATATAAAAACATATATTAAAGCATAAAGGATACCGTCATTTTGACACGGATATTGCCCTTCGAGTTATACATATATTTTTTTAAAATTAATAATAAATATTGCCATTATCTTTTTTCCCTCTGCTTTGTATTCCTTTAATATAATATCAAACTTTTTAAAAGAATGAAACAAGTTTCTAAGATATAGTCAAAAGATTTCGATCTTTGATGCAGTGCATGTCTCAAACAGTTTAAGGAATTCCATATTATCTACATCCTGAATATTTAATGGCAGACATGACAGGGCGTTCATATCAAACAAGATTTCTTCAGAATTTCTTAACCACTTAGTGAACTTGACTTAGGTCTATGACACCTACTTTTCAAATAGATACAAAAACAGTGCATTATAAACGGAAAATGACAGGGCTTTCTTATCTATTTTGCGTATTCTTGGTACCTCCCCCTTTTCCATAACAGACACTGAACTTTGAGTTTTTTCCATTTAAATATACATGTACTTTGGGTTTATTGTTGTCATATTGGTATTTCTGTCCGTCTGCACGTCAGTCTGTCACGGTATCTTCTTCCTTGAACTCCTCTTACATTTTGAGCAGTAGCCAATCCATCTTTTGGAATATGATTGATGCTATCCTGTAGATGTGCAATAAAGTTTAGGAGTTTTCATTAAAAAAAATAAATAAAATCTATAGCAGCATTAGTGACAGTAAGAAGGAGTGTACACTTGCGTGCGCGTATAATTTTCTTAAGTCAGGATCTATTCTATTTTAGTGCAGAAGTTGGTGTCCAGAAGTTTAACATCCTCTTTTTATCATATTGTTGGTGTCATCTATGGATGACAAAAAATGATCCCTGGAATATTTTGATTTTCTCTTAAAACAATTTACATGTATTTTATTACGTTTCTCGTTCTTATAAATATTCTTCGGGGATTTTTGCTGTGGCACTCCAGCTGTCGTTGTTGGTAGTACATGTAACAGTTTTTAGTGCCTTCTATTGGGAGATATTAGAACTAATTAGCAATGAAATTAAAGTGTCAATAGTACATGAAATTTGTTAACCTTTGATCATTCTCTACTTATTAATGTTCGTAGATGAACAATACAATTTTTATAGGATCACATTTCTTAACTTGACCACCACATGCAAACTATCGCTTGCTCATTGTTATGCTTCCCGCCAACAGACCACTCTCGACACTGCTAAAATGCCTTTCTGTTTGAAAATACGGAAGTGAATAGTAATGACGATAGCGGACGGAAAAGGACAAATTCAGAACTCAATACATCGATATATGGGACACAAATCAGTGCCTTGACAACAACCATGGTGATTTAAGAATTCGATTTTTTATAATGCATATTCTTGCAGCTGATTAAATTTTCATAAAAAAATACTGTGTGAAAATAACAGATAAGATTGAGTATATCTGGAGCGAGTGTAGAAAAGAATCTTTCTCTCAAATATGCCATCATCATAAATATTATTACATTAAACATGTCGACCTCATTAACTTGTATATACGTATGTTATAAGAATACAGAAGAAAGAGCTATTTTTTTCATGGCCTTCTCTACTAATAAGGCAATTTGTGATCGTTTTGTTTTAAGGCTCATCGGCCCCTCTGAAAAGAGAGATAACAAAACGCGCTGGGATAAATAGCTATTATTCCTTTACAGAATCATGCAGTTAAAATGCCATTTCTGTCAAATTTTACCCCGCAAGGTAAAATGATGTGCATTTTAATTATAAATTAAATTTATTTTGGAAAATCTAAACGTTAAAACAAAATTTTATGTAAGCGAGCATGCATGTAGGGATGATGAGTCAATGTCTTTCCACAAATTTTATTTAAAAATAAATTTTGTTGTTATGACTTCTTCATAACAACAAAATTTATTTTTAAATAAAATTTGTGGGAAAACATTAATATTGCATTTTCAGATGTCTTAAGTATTTCCACGTCTGCTGTTGGTATTATGAATACATGTATTTCTATTAACTTGTATCCGATAAAGTAATGTGGACATGTTTTACGTATTAACACGTATAGAAATATAAAGGATATTCAATATGTAAGAGTTGGATATGGAATTTATTTTACGATCGAGTGTGACAGGATTTTTTTTTTTACTTCCACGAATGCGAAGTACGAGTGAACTATAAAGAAATCTGTCCCACTGTGAATTATACCACATACAACTACAAAACAGTTTTCTGTTAATCACATTTTCTTTGGTTTCCCTTTTGTCTCTGTTGGCTGTCTTTTTTTTTTTTTTTATTGAAATTTAAAACAATGTTATGTATTGAACAAAAGTCCAAAATCTTGAATGATGCAAAGATAAAGAATTCAATTGAACTGAACAATTAAACAACTTTGATTATCTTAATTGGACAATTAAACAACTTTAATTTATCTTAAAGTTTAATAAAGTAATTTTAACGTTAAAATATGAATTAAATTAAATGTACCACATTTTTTTGTCACGTGGGATCGACTGTACATTTAACATACAAGTGGCAATTAAAAATAAAGGTGTATGGAATTACCTACTGGTCAGTAGAGGTCACGTGGAAGAAAGGGGGGGGGGGGATATGAACTATACTATATGTCAATGGGCAGCATTATATGGTTTTACACAGTATTCCCCTCCACCAATGAAATTTCAAGAATTTTATCAGAGGCATAATAAAAGTGCAGTCTACAGCCGCTTAATCGAAAAATTGCATAATAAATAATAGATCATATACTAATCTATTTCAAAGAGAACCATCGTTTTATCTACAAAGAAACAGCTTTGCATGGATATCTTTTCTTTATTTTTATTTTATTTATGTATTTATTTATTTTTTACTTACAGAATACATTTTTCTGTATGGCCGGAAATCGACACAGCAGCGAAGTTCCCTACCAGAACTATGACAAACTGAAGCAGACTATCCTAATGAAACGACAGCGCGGGAAACATGAACTGTTTGTAGATCCTTCGTTTCCGCCGGATCTTTCGTCACTGACGTACGTCTATATAGGAGACGATCGATACGAAAGGACCAAATTTGCCAGACCACTGGTGAGTTTACAATACTACCTATTGCATGATGACTTAAAAATATAATCTAAAACACATGAAACTCTATATACACTGTACTGTATTTCGATTCTGGCGGAGACTCTCACATAAATTTCAATATTTAAAATATGTTGACTTACATGCACCGTGAAGTAATTCGAATTGTGTATAAATAGAACAATAATGTTCTTTATTAGATTATAGAATATGCACTGCTTCTGTTATGTTTGTGAATTTCTGTGTTGATGTAAATCTTGGAGTTCAACTTTGAATCAACGTTAATACTTAACATATAAACTATACTTAAGCTTGAAATCGCTTCTTGAAATCTATTCTTGTGAGCGGTACTGCATCATTTATACATTGAATTGTCTACGGATTTTTCTGTTTTCCCGATCATGACGA
This sequence comes from Saccostrea echinata, assembly GCF_033153115.1. Classification (NCBI taxonomy): domain Eukaryota; kingdom Metazoa; phylum Mollusca; class Bivalvia; order Ostreida; family Ostreidae; genus Saccostrea; species Saccostrea echinata. The sequence goes on from NW_026889750.1 coordinate 27,981,158, forward strand.
GGAGCACACGGCGGATGTGACCGGTCGAAGGGGATGGGGGTTACTCCTTCACTTGATCCCACCTCTGATGTTTTTAGAGATCCGTGTTTGCTCTGCTTCCGATTTGTATACTATATTGTTTCAATGACTTTTGAGATTGATTACTGTTCGCTCTCTCCATATTTGATGCCAGAATCGGAAAATAAAAGTAAATATACTACATTGACATCTTTGATTGTTTAAAAATTTTAACTACATTCATTGTTCTATAGTAATTTTGAGAAGCAGAAAAGGAGATATTTTCATACGCCGCTGTTCCGCCAAAGATATAGTCCCTGCTAGATTTCAAACTCAGTTTACCATTTCTATTTACAGTTGTACATACAATTATGATGTAGAAAGAAAAAAAATGATTTTTTTAAATCCCTTACATCTAAATATATAAGACATATAAGCAAATATACTTTGAATATTTCATCTAGTCAGAAACCAGACAAGAATCCCTCCTTAGTTTCCAGTTTTTTTGGCAATAGATAAAATTTACGTTTGTTTTAAGATGTTAATCAAAAGTATGCAGTATTTCGCCCCAAAATAATCAATTTTTTTTTATACCTTTAACGCAATAACATTCTTGAATTACCGTTACGGTAGTTAAATTTTTAAGAGAGACAACTGTTTTTGTCTAAGTCAATTTATTATGTCGAAAATATAATGGTCAAAAGTAGCTGACTCGCAACTAGAATCGATGATATTAGGTTCCATGGTCACTTTCACCTGATCCCATCTCTTATTTCAGAGGCCCATATTGGCCCTGCTCATAATTTGTATTGTTTAAATGGACTTTTGAGAATGGTCACTGTTCGTTTTCTTCACATTTCATTTTGAATTGGTTAACTTCAAGTTAACGTAAAAATATCCAATGATGATCAAAATAATTGTGTGTTTTCTATCTCCTTGTCAAAGGAGCATACAACTCGTTGGATAAAAAGTATATACATTCTCAAAACCTAGAAGATTATGTATCCTTTCGCGCAGCTAACGCAGAGTAATGCTCAACAGTACGCTGCTGTAAATTTAGCATTCTGAGAGAAAAGCTAAAGTACATTTCTTAAAGTATCCTTATGTCATTGAATTCTTGAGAATAATAAATCCGTCTTCCACGTTTTTTGTAAGTACACACGTATTAATTCCTTATCATGACACACACACACACACACACACACACACACATATATATATATATATATATATATATATATATATATATATATATATATATATATATATATATATATATATATATATATATATATATTAGAGTATTTTACATTAAACATAGCGAAGATATCAAAACTTCCATGTTTGAGAAAAAAAAAATTAACCAAGATTCAGTTTCTTGATTCGGTTACATCATTCCTCTTTAATCCGTGTTATCGCTGTGAGCGAATTCTCAAAGACTTCCTTCCAATAGATTTTCGATCGCCATGCTCGATAAACCATCTGTTTCAATAAATTTCTAATGCAGGGGACTGTTGTGTTTATTTTTGACGTCTTTCTACCTATTGGGGAGGGAATGTATTATTTTTGCCATTGGGCATGTTTCTCTAACTTTTACAAAATAATGTTGTTGTGCAGACTGCAACTCAGTAATCCATCAATGGATAATATTTTCATACTGTTGTGCATTATCGCCTTCTATCGTCTCCGTGCAAAGAAATTACAAAAATATGTCAGATTATTACTTTCAAATTATTATTTATGATGACTTCAGACTACATTATTATAGTAAATTATTGCCTTTGGCTTAAAGTGTGTTATTTGACGGAAGATCGTACCTCAAAGGTCCAAGTCACTACAAGTAGTGGTGAGTTGAAATGATGGAACAATAATGTTTTAACCATTAATAAAGATGTATAATGAATTAAATATATAAAAGTATATTTTAAACTATTAAAATACGAGTGGTATTACTGCATTAATTCGAAGACGTGCAGTTTGTTTGATCAATTTAGAAAAAATTTAAAACAAACAACACCCACCCCTCTCCACCCCAAACCTCCCAAACCCCCAAACGATGGTACGATTTTGAATGCTCTACATAATTTCTACAGCCAATGTAAAGATAGGTTGATGACCTGACTATATTTCTCCTCACATAGTTAATAATACCCGAATAAGCTTTAATAGGTGAATACATTTGTTTAGAAAAAACGTGACGGACTTTGACCTATCAATGAAAATGAAACAATAAGGTGCCTTTTTCAATACTGGTGCAGCATGTCTTGACGATTTTTTTTTTTTTTTTTTTTTTTTTTTTTTGTTTTATGTAGGACATCTATCCAAATGGTACATTCGCAGGCGTGTGCGGAGTTTGGAATGTGCAGTTTCCATGGAGACATTTTAAGAAGCGAGCATGGTTTGAAGCTGCTGTTCAAGTGCTCTCGTTAGCCGTCCGTTATATGGAAAAGGTCATCCCTGGTTACAGAAACTGCGAACAGAACTTCGACGAGGAGTATATTGGTAAACTGAAAAAGTTAAAACATAAAGTAATTAATCTGATATATCTTGTCTGTGTTCCCATTATTTTATATATGTATATGTTCTGTTCAGTTAATGGTTTTTTTTTCTTTTTTTTTTGTCGCATGCTTAGAAATGCTGGCTCTATACATGTATCTGATTCACTACAATTTTTAGGGGCCTTTCATTTTAACTTTTGGCGGTTTGGGAAGTGGGTGGAGACTACGGTAGACGACAATCTCCCTGTTCTGGATGGAAAGTTGATGTACTGTAACGCTCAGGGAGAGCCACCAGAATTCTGGGGAGCCCTTTTGGAAAAGGCATACGCTAAGCAAGTATAGCTACATAGATATAGATGCTCAAAGTAAATGTAGAGATATAAATATACCTACTCAAACATGTGCTGACTAGAAAATGCCAGTATAACACGAATGGTTGAAGACTTGCTGGCATTTCTGAGTCTTTTAAGTATCGTTGGCTCTAGGAGTAAATCATACTGAAATCTCGTAAAAAGGAAACATATTCACGGAAAAAGTTTCATTTATAAAAAGTACATGTATGCAGAGGGTGAAAAATCGAGACTTTAATTATATTTCGATTTACTTCCAGGTTTAATAAGGCCTATGAGACAATTGAATATGGCGATGTTCTGGACGCGTTGACAGACTTGACGGGTGTTATTTGTGAGTACTTTACCCCTGACGTCAACCCTCCGGAACAATTTTTTTACACCCTGTATAGCTCTGTTGTCAATCGATCACTGGTCGTCTGCTGGCGGAACGAAAAAAGACTTACTCGAACCGGATTCAACTTCGAAGGGGTCAGTTTGCTATTTTATGCGAATGAGTTCATTTCTTGGAATATTGCATTTTCAATAGAAAAATTGCAATAAAAAAGTTATGTTCTTGTAACTGACCACTTTGTACAGTAAAAGAGGGTATGCAAACAACGATCATCAATTGAAGATTCTGGGGTATGCAAACAACGATCATCAATTGAAGATTCTGGTCAAATCAGAATATGGGACCCGGTATAATTTATATGTGTTAATCAAAATGAATTGCATGTTAAACTTACTCTTTTAATGATTTTTTTTAATTGAATTCCATTGATATACAATTTGTTGACCTGTAAAAACACAAGATATTTTGAATTGCATATATCATGGATTCAATTATATAAATACATTTAAACAGTAATAAATCAACATCGTCCCTACACCATCTATGTAAATATTGCACTGCAATGTCAGAGTGCAACGAATTTCATAATAAAGTATCGGTACACTATCAGTACACGCATGTGAACACGAATTTCTGCACATTCATATTAATCTTATAAAAAATGTTGATATTAATGTTTGAATTTGTTTTTGTTTTATAGAAAGAAGACATAGCAAGTGATTTAGACAATAAAAGATATTTGCACCTTGTAACAGCGGTCACGAAGGTATCCACAAATGTATACAATCCCAATTTCCAAATAATTCTTAAATACGGTACTTGTGTTTGTCTAATACTGAGTAGAATTTAAGCATAATTGTGCAAGATCATCAAAACCTGATTCCATTCTTTCTGCTCATGATTCCATAGCTTATGGCCCTCTATCACCATGATAACGTTTCTTGTCCCAAAAACCTAACGTTCTTTCTTCCTTACTCAAAATTATTATGTATCCCTGCTCACCAGTCTATGCATTGCTGTGTTCTTCTCCACTTTTCCATGAGAATCCTACTTTTCTCACACCATTATTCATAAAAACGTTGCACCTTTCCATATTTTTCCTAATTATACTTTCTTCCATCCCTTATCACACTTTTTTCCCTAACAAATGTGTCCTTCCTTTCCCATCCATCTCTCATTATCAGTGATCTTAGTTATGCTGCTTTCCTTACGTGCACTCACAAATTGCTTCATTCTAATCTTCAACGGAAAGAAATATAGGTTCCATTCCTTGTGCGAGTTGTAATAACCGTTTTTTCTCTAACTCGAATTACTTGATTTTTAATTCTTAAGAGATACGAAGCTTGCCGAATGTCTTGAAAGTTAGAAAAATAAGGAACGAGAGTTTGAGAAAACCGGTAACTAACGAGCACTGATTATCGAACCTGTTCCTCTCATTATAAATGTGGAAACATGACGTACATTTTAGGTAAACTTTGAAACGCGCGGAGGAAAACAGCCAATAAGGATCGTCTTTAGTGTAAGAAACAAATCAGAAACCTAGGTGTTTTGGAAAAAAAGAACAACTACGCAGGAGTGATGAAACACAGATGATAATGGGGAAAGCTGCTCTATGAATTGTTAGCTTCCCGGCCGTTGTTGCATTCCTTCCTCAAATTTTCATCCATTCTTGCATTAATTATTTTTTTTTTGTGTGTACGCTTAATTCTTCTCCACCCTCTTCACCCATAATTTTGCTTTTTTTCTTTTTGTACCTCTTTCTTCTATATTTTTTCCTCACCTCTCCTGACACGTACCGCCATCATTGATAATTGTGTTCCTTCCACACCAGTTGAGATTACCGAACATCTCTGTGACTATTGTGTTTTCCTCCCCCCAAATATGCCTTATTTGATTGCTCAGTGTTTTTTTTTTAATTTTTATCTCTCATGATTACGATGTGTGTTTTCATCCACTTTTCTTGATTATGTTCTGTTGATACCCTACAGTTTTTGTTCACTGTAATTCCCCTTTTTTCAGTCAGTGTTGATAGCATTACGTTGCGTTCCTTCTTCCATCGTTCATTATTAGGATGTACATCTTTAATTCCCCGATATTTTGCATTTTACATGTACTGCATTCCTGCTTCTTGATTTCTCATTCATACCCATATGATATACTATGTTTATCACTCCATTCATTCCTCTAATATCCATGATTATGTTTTGTTCTTTCCCCGATTAATCACAAAATCATTGTGCATATATTCAAGCCCATTCACCATCTCCCATGAATGCTTCTCCCACCATATGATTTCGCTTCATTTCGCCCTCAACCTTCATGCTTATGGCGTATCTTTTCCCTGTTCAATTATGATTTTGATGCATTCTTACCAATTTCTCTTGATTATACTGCATTAATCTTCATCACCCCTTTGATAACATAGCTAACTTTTTTTCACTACCTGCGTTTACATTTTCTCCCAGTTTTTTTTTATAGTTACATTGTTTCTTTCCCAGAATAATCTTGATTTCACAGGTTTCACCCTTCAACATCTGTGGTGATATTTTTTTTAATTCCCTACCCTTGATACTCTTCTTTTATCTCTGCAGCATGTGATTACATAAGATAAGCTTTATTTAAAGTCAGTATGACAGTTAAAAGACAACACAAGCTCTATTGAGCTTTTGACTGACATTATTAACATATACATAACAGTAAAATACACATACCAGTTAAGCAATAAAACATGCAGCACTATAAACATAGAATTACATCACGACAGTACAGCACACAGTCAAATTAAGAAGACATATCAGATAAAGATACGTATATAAGGCACCCATGTATACAGACACACAAACAAAGATTACAGATCTTACCTAGTGGAGCAGGCTGTGCATCCACAGTTCTTACCGCTCCAGGAGGCTATCATGGATTTAAACTGTAAAAGGTTTGTTTGACATTTAAAATTTTCAGGTAGGGAGTTCCATAGAACTGGTGCTGCATATATAAAAGACATTTTACCATAAGAAGTTCTAACTTTTGGTATAATATTTGAATATCTAAAATTGTACTTTCTTACTAAGTCTGACAGATATCTTGGAGAAATGTCATATATAATTCTAAAACATTCAGGAGCCACACTGCGCATTCTTCTAACCTCTAGGGAATGTAATTTTGCTTTGTATAACAATGTTTTATAGCTACTTTCCAAATCTTCATAAGTGAAACATAAAGCTCGTTCTTGAATTTTTTTTTCAATTTTTCTTGTGTTTTTCTTTAGGCAAAAGTGTCAAACAAGAGGACAGAAATAAAAAGAGCTAGGTTCACTTTATGCATAAAATGGCCCTGTCCTTATATCAATTAATTGACTATCAAGCTCAGTCCTATTTCATATATCAAAATAAAGTAGAGAATTGGTGCTCTCATTTCCTATAGCAAAATTTCTTTTTGAGAATCCAGGTATTGGAAAGCAGGCTTTTTGAAAATGCAATATGTTATTGAATTTTGCAGAAAACAGACGTATTTGACTAACTTCAGCAAAGAATTAAAATATGAGCACAGCCCTCGATCCAAAAATTAAAACATATTTTATAAACTTCAGAAACAGATCTTTCATTATGTTATTGCATATTTTGGATCAGAGGTTGTGCTCTATATGAAATATTGAAAAAATACTTTATCTTTTGGCCATTTTTAAAGGAATTTACAGGATATGGTAAAAATCACGCATTTCATGCATTGACTAGAGAGAAAATTACGCCACGTTCAGTAGAAACATGGTCACCAAGGGTCCAAGTGATGAATACTGAATTGTCAGCCAAAACTGAGCAGTTTCGATTTTCAGAAATTTGCAGGGCCAAAAAAGGTCTTAAGTGGCCCTTGCTCTTTGACAGAATAAAACTATAAAATATGGTTATTTTGTTTAGCCGAGTTAATACTGAACCAATACGTGTTAAAACATTTAATTGTTGGGCAGCTTTTTGCAAATTTTACTAACAAGAACATCAAATTTAAGCATAAAATTAATATTAACTCCAAATAGTTATTGTTATTTGCAGTTATTACATATTATGTTCCTGCCTTCACCATTTGTGTTTATCTTGAAATTCTTCTTCCAGCATCAGATTACATTGTTGTCCTTCCCACTCATCCACGATTTATATACATTCCTTAATTCCATCGTTTCACCCAGGATTACTCAGCAATTTTTATATTATCTCCTTCATAATTTAATTTTCTTTGTATTCTAACCTCTGATTGGTTAATATCCAAAAAGGAACACAAATTATTTCTGTATAACTTGGTTTGGTATGGGGACACACCCCCTGACAATCAGCTGAATCATCTGTATCCATACAATCCTCTCATTTCCAGTCCTTGGGATTCATGGAAAATTCCAGATTTAATAAATATACCTTTAACTTCAAACAATAATTCGATCTTACCACATGTAAATAAACAAGAAGGCTGCTAGGCCTATGTATCAGTTTTTACCTCCTCTCGCTTCCCATCACTTCCGTTACTTCCGTTACTACGGTTGTATTATTGAGCGGCAAATTTGAATTAATAAAAAGCAACGATTATACACCCATAATTATTTAATGATTTTAATATTAAATTATAAGGAATGATTCGCGGATTATAAAGCGTAAACTGACCCAAACCAGGTTATACTCGAATAATTTGGCCAAGAATTAGAGTCATTCCTAAAATGTCCATTTCTTTTTTTACCATCAACAAAAATGGACAGAAAGAAATATCCGCAGCGGTCTATCAATTATGTTTATAAATTGATATTTAAAACATCATATTGCCAGTATAAACGTTAATTATTATTTTGGGGGGGGGGGGGCAAGTTGTACATTGTACATCCATTTCCTGCACTCCTATTATCCTATAAAACGGAAATATGTGAGCAATAAATCAATGTAGATAATAATGTAATTTCTGAAAACTATTAATGTTTTAAGAATATGAAAATGAATTTTATTTCTCTCCTTATTTGATGTCTGAAATTGTTAGAAATTGCATTTCCATTTTTTTACAGGAAAATATAGTGTGTAGATTAAGCGTTATCTAAATAAGTTTATTTTTTAATTGTCACAAATTTTAGAGTTAAATTATTAATACAGCAGCTAAATTTCATGCTTAATCCTCCAAACACTTGATCACATCTCTGATGTTTCTAGAGGTAATGTGTTTTCTCTGCCTCCAATTTGTATTGTTTTAATGAGTTTTTGAGCTTGATCACTGTTCGTTATCCTCACATTTCACTTCCTAGTAATGAAAACACATGTATTCTTCTTGTAAAGTACTGTCTTTGTCAAGAATTTAAAAAAAAAAATGACAACGTATTTTAATGACATTATTTTGAAATTTTATTTTAAAGATTAATTTTTCAACATATTTTAATGATATTATTTTTTAAAAGTTCCCATTAATTGATGGAAGAGAAGTAGAGGTTGTAAGGCTGAGATGTTTCTTTCCTGGCGAACCAAAATGGAATGGAAAATTCTCAGACAGGTATTATTATAAAATAAAATTACATAAATAGATCAATAATAATATATTCATATAATTTTTAAATATTACAACTGTGATTACCAAGTACACATACTAGAATAACTGAAATAGTCTAAATCTAATTAATCACCCAAGCCGTAGACTCAAGTGAATATTTTTTTATTTAAAAATGTATAGTGTTTACATGTATCTGTTCTATCATCAATACTGTAGATCGTAAAGTTTAAATTTTTTGCTTTTTTCACTAGAACTACAGAACCATCAAAATGATATTTAGCACAAAACATCTTTCTTTGAATGAAAAGAAAGTTAAAATTGGATGAAATTATAAAACATATCTTCCTCTCAAGACTTGCTGTGCCATAACAGAGCTTATGTGAAAGATTTTGTAGGCATTCTAGTTTAAATTTTCATCCAGTCATGAGGACGACTTTAAGGATCAAAATCTTTTCACAGAGAGAGTGGGCCACAATAAGTCCAACTAATGCAAGCATCTACAACAAAAATCTTTTCTCAAGTACAACAAGGATACCGTTTGCAAAAATAATCTGCAAGAATTCTCACGAAGTGTAAATTTATTTTCTAAGAAAACAGTCCAGATGGAACGTTTTTAAAACCCCCCAGAGGCCATACACTTTACGATTTGAATAATAAATACCCAGGATATAAAAATAAAAATCTTCAAAGAGACAGTTGAATCGCAATTTATCACATGTTTACTCCTTTATACAATGTACATTGGATATCTACGGTATTGTTTTCATATCGACGACACAATGTTTTGCGTGAAACATTATGTCAAATAGAGTGGATTCATATATAAAAATAGTGTAAAACATTGATAGCTATATGTAGGCTAAAACATGTGATAAAAAGAATTTCCCATGGTTTGTGGTTAGATATGATTTTTATCCAACTGGAGTGTTTCGCCAAGGCATCGGGATAAAAAATCACACAACTCATAGGATAAAATCATTATCCAACCACAAACCACTGGAGACCCTATATTATAAAACAACTAAATCCTTTTTTTTTTTTTGCTGCACGCGCTGGGGTGGGGCCTATGTACATGTTATATCTAAGACTAAATTTGAAAAAAAATCTTATGTGAGTACACATATACTAGGGTTACACATACTATGTAATGTATATTGTACGATATCTCAAAAGCATTTGACTCAAATAGTGAAATGAACATTACATCCCTTCAAAATATTCTCCGCGGTTTGAAATGCATAATTTCAATTTCTGAATTCTTTCTGAAATGCGTCACGGTGCGCTGATTTAGGTAGACCTCTGAGGCACTCACTGATGGCTAAGTCAAGGGCTTGTCGGGACTTGTAACGACGACCAGATAAGAACTTTTTTAGTTTTGGAAAAAGGAAAAAGTCGCATGGGGCTAGATCTAGAGAGTATGTGGATGTGGCAAGACGGTAACCTTCTCCGACTTCAAAAATTGTTTCACAAGCTCAGATGTATGCGATGGAGCATTACCATGAAGTAGACGAACATGCCTAAATCCTGACACAGGTTGTCGTTTATGATGTTTCTTGAGCATCTCGGTAATATCGACCTGTATCACTTTTGCCCTTCGGCACCGGAATTTGTACGGCTATACCATCACATGAGAAGAATATGCAAAAAGAACCCTTTTTTGTGCTTTTGCTTCTTTTGGCAACTACAGGCCTTCTACCGTGTTTAGTTAGCCATATTTGTTTCCAATTTTTCTTACTGGTTCGAAATAGTAAACCCAGTTTCGTCACCAGTAACAATGTTTGGAAATTGTCTTGATTGAATTTGGGAAACATTTTGAGCAATTCTTAGCGGTTTGTACTCGTACCCGGTTTGGTCATCTGTCAATATATCTGACAGAAATCTTTCGTACTTTCAAAATACGCTTCAGCATGAAATGCACCCGCGATAGCTATGCCAACAGCTTTGGCAATATCACCAATCGTGTATCTGCCACTGCTTTCAATTATTTTGACTTTTGAGACATTTGCCTTGCCTGTTACAGTCACAGTCAGCCAGATTTTGCTGCATCTTTGACGGAATCTGTGTCAGTCAAAAATTTCTTTCTCCACCTACGAACAGTCTCATAAGATACCTTATCAGACCCATAAACTTCCCCAATTCAGTAAAAATTTGCATTACCACATGACCGTGTTTTGTGCGAACTTTTATTTAAACTCTGATTTCTTCAATATTCCCAACCCGTTTCCCAACCATTTTTACAACAGTGGCCAACGACTAACTCTATTGAAATGAATATAAGTTTAAAACTACGTGGAGCTGAAGGCTCGTGTTTATTCCGTTGGAAAGGTATTGAATAGAGCTATTCAAGAGTGTCATCATCCACGAAATCGTGACATTGTCATTGCAAAGCGTGATCGCACTGTGGTACAATACACATTACACATCGAACAGCCTTCGTACATAAGTTTTGAACTGGACTATTTCGAAGTTGTATCTCGAAGGCCATAATTTGAAATTGAAAGCTTATATCAATATCTTTTACAATAAAATTGAAATTATTAAACTTCTTTTTTCGAGGCATATTCAGGTATTTATATTCTAAAGCACTTCTAGTTTATAATTAAATTTCGTATGAGTTGGGACATTCTGTTCACAATATCTTGCCTTTACAAAGACATGCAGATAGTTGGTCCTACAATCCATATCAGGCAGACGAACAAGATTTAAAACTCTCAGAAAATTTTATTTCAGAGATGCCACCTCTTGGTTGGGAGTAAACAAAGAATTTAACGAGAAATATACACCACTTAAAACTAAAGAAGACAACGAATACTGGATGACATTGAATGATTTTCAATGTAATTTTGGTGGACTAATTATTTGTAGTGGTACAGATCCTTACCGTGCGGAAGGATTCGGTGTTATGCGGTCCTACACTTGTAAGACTGAAAACTTGTCTGATCTTGTTTATATTCTACATTCTCAGAGGAGACTTTCAGAACGAAGATCATCGAGTCTTAAAGCAAAGGATCATGGAAGATTGAGGAATCATGTCAATGAAAAAGTAAAGAAAACTGAGAAAAAAATCAACGAAATTAAAGTGACGGAAACAAATCTCACCGTGAAAATGGACACTTGCCGACGTCATAGCACCGGTGACGCAACAGTGACGTCAGAAAATATCACTCATATATCATATCCTGGATATATAACTGATCACACGACACAAGGACATAACATCAAATGCCAAATGTTCACTTCCAGAAAACACCATTCCTATCCACACGAAGAAATATATAATAATATTAACACTAGGGTTTCTTTTGACCTGAATAGCTCGAATAGCACTTCGGACATTTCAGTTATAATTTCTCGGCCACATAGTGCACCTATGTCGGCAGGGGAGACAGATTCTAAGTATGGTTCCTCAGGTTCAGTATCTCAACTTACACAGAGCAACTTCCTTGCCACCAGAAAAGACTTTTTCCGACCCAGAGGAGGATGGAAACAGATTATTGAGCAACACGGGAAATGGACTAGTAAGTAAATCATGTTTCGACCATGTAGAAATAACATGGCTCCAACACTCTCACCAAATCAATGCCAAATAATCGATATTTTTACTTTCTTTTTCATACAAAAAATGCGTACATGTAAAGCTTGATTTTAATAGTTACCATGGTGTGGTAGGGGAATTGCCGCTGTCTGTGTAATGGGGGTTCAAAATAAAAGAATGGTAAATCCACATTATTCTACCACATAATCATAAATGACATCCTATTTACAATGCGTTTTTTTAGCACAGAATTATGAAAACATAAATCTCTGTGCCAAATATAGTTGAGGCTTGATTTTATCCATCATAGTGAATAATGATTATCAGTAATTAAATAGATATCTTGTAGTATTTTGTGTAAATAAAAATGCTTTTTTCCTTGTTTACTGTTAAATGAGTATATTTAAGGTTTTGTATATAACTGAATAAGACAAAAATTAAATTTACATATTTACTTATTAGTATATTTTTGCCAAACTTTGAATAGCTATAAGTACAAATATAAAATTGCTTTTATACAGAAAATACAAGTGGAATAACTTCATCCAATCTGGATGTACTGAGTAAGTGCTCCAGAATCTCTATAGCGTTATCAAAAAAAGAAGGGGATCCCAAGGATCAACACCCTAGTTTATCAAAGAAGAACCTGGTGCTAGTCTCACTGTTACAGGACTACAGACATGGTGTGGAACACTCCAACAATATGCCAGTTCAGTTTGGACTTAGCTTGTTCAGGGTAAGTATATTAATCAAAATTTGATTTCTTTCTTACAACTGAAGAATTCATGATTAGCTTCTCTTTTACCTTAGATTGAATAAACAGTCAAATACAGTTGCTGCACTGTTTACTAATACTGCGGATGACCAAATGTTTGCGACACCTTTTTTTATTTGGTATTAAAAGCGAGACAAAATGCTCAGGAATTTCTTTAAGTGTCACGTATAATCATTAATGATATAAATATATACACGAATGAAATTTTGGCTAGCAGTTGTTCTTGCTTAAAGCTGAACACGACTCGTAAATAGGCATACGCCATTTTCGATATTACTGTCTAAGATATCAGCACCAGGGTATACTCTTTGCATTCGTTACACCTGACTGCTTTATTGTCACGGGTATCGGCGTGGAATGGCGACCCGTGTTCGTGCTGGTTATCTTGCATTATCTTTGTTTACATTTTATTGCAGTTACTGACGTGTAATTGTGTTTGTTTGTATACTGCACTGACCTGTGCAACTGTTGTAAATCTCTTTGGGATCTTACTCTCCTGCATTAGAAGAAGCACACAGTTATTTGTGTCGCTACCAAGTGCTGTATAGCATACGTCCGTCTTCACCGGTGACAATTGATTACACTGAACAGTGACCAAGTGAGCGGCTCTATATATAGGGGCCCTCAGATATAGCATGAGTCCAACCAAATATGGCGGACAGATTCTTTTTACGAAGCGTGTTCAGCTTTAATCACGCGAAAATTAAAAGCGATGAACAGTATGTGCTTTTTCTTATATTTTACAGTCAATTTGAAATTGCATTTACTTGTACTTAAATTTGTGATTATCATGAATGCTGATTGTGAGCAAATATGTTAATCTTTATACTTTTTATTCAATTGAATTAATATGAAACAATTTCTTTTCTCTTTGTTTAAATTATTATAGTAGCAGACGTAAATTGGGTTAATTTTTCACAGTGTAAAAATGCCGAACATGGAGAGAAAAAGCATTTGTCCAAACTTCAGTTTATTTTGAACGCTGAATCCAAATATGAGGCAAGGGAATTAAGAACAAGGATAAGCCTCGATGACGGTTGTTATGTCGTTGTGCCATACTGTTTGACATCGGGTCATGACGGTGATTATCTGCTCCGCATAATTGGAGAAAAAGATCTGCTGGAAAACAAGAACGGATGGTAAATCAATTTTAAAAGGTCCAGAAACACACACACACACATATATATATTATATGTATGTATGTATGTATGTATGTATGTATGTATGTATGTATGTATGTATGTATGTATGTATGTATGTATGTATAAGGTTTTCAAATTAGCAATGCCTCTCTATGCAATTTTATTTATCTTCCTCTTCATGAATTTTTTTGATTGTCTAAAAAAATATTTGAAGTATATTTTAGTTGAAATTTTTAATTCTCAAGATAATATATAGTATGCATTTATAACTTTTTTTTCTTATTTCAGTGTCATTTCTTAATGGAAATTAAAAAAAAAATGAAAATGGACCTGTTGGTAATCGATACATCCATTGTCCTATTTTATGATTGTCTTGCTTTTTATCCTGCGGTAAAAAGATACTGTTTTCAACAATTATTAATAATTTTTTTTATACGTTCATATACGAGGGGTTATCAAAAAGTTTGTGGACTGATGCGATAAAATTAATACTATGTAGTTGTTGATTGCAAAATTTGTAGGGAACATAAAACAACAAAAGTTTAAGAAGTGTTGAAAATTTCAGCTTGATATGTTGATTATTTGCCAAATTATCATTAAATAAAAAGAGCATTATATGATCACCCGGCGCTGTCGCCGTTTATTTTCATGACGTCCGACAACGTCATTTTCTCTCCATGCCCGCTCCCTCTGCCTCAATACACTTATCTTGATGAGATTCTCTGGAGTAAAGTAAAGACCTAAATCCGTCTTGTTTATATGACTTTACAATGTTATGAACACCTGATTTCAATGCATTAATATTGTAAATATTAAACCTAAACATAAGAAAAAATCCTCGCTTGATTTTGCCAGCATAATTTTCTTGCCGGTGTTCAATGTCAACCAATGATCAACGTCACTTTTCGAAGTGTCTGACTTTGGACACCCTGACTACAAATCGACATTAACTGTGTGTCTCTTTTGTTGCTGAATCTGTCTTGGTATTTAAACACAAGTACTCTGGATGTATTTTATTTCTCTGTAGCTTGTTTAAACATTTTCTAGGTTTATGTCAGGTTTTCCAGGGGCTGAAACTTTATAGAATGTTGTAAAATGACACCCTACCCCCTTTCGACGTCATTTTTAACCCCTTTATTGTTTGGACATTCCCTATATATATATATATATATATATATATATATATATATATATATATATATATATATATATATATATATATTTACGATAAAATTTCATAGAATATACAGAATCAGGTAAAAATTGCAACTTTTACGGAAAAATTATGTCACATAACATGAGTGAATTAATGGGATTTTCGGATGACAAATGCTCATATTAGAAGAGTTTTTCTCAGTTACACTCAGGTAGAAAATACGTCATGTTCGAGGTTGCGCCGCCTTGACATACCATTGCTTACAAAAACATTTACGATTCACTCAAAAATAAAACTTATGATTTATAGTTTATTTTACGGATAGAAAAGAAGATGCTTATTTAATGTTTAAAAATTCATCGATGTATCTTAAGCGGTCTTAATTTTTAAGACGCTAGTCCACGAACTTTTTGATAACCCCTCGTATATTATAATATTTCTTGGATGTGCCTTTAATATTCGTAAAGATATTGTTCATAATGCTTACAAATGTTGTGTCCAGGTTTTGCAAATATTTTCAAAACGAATTATTTCAATCGTTAAAATCTGTCTCTAGAGGTATAAATTTTGATTGTTCTTCGATGAAAAAGATGGTCATCAATGACATTTTTAATACATGTACATTTTTTTTTCAAAAACTTTGTGTTGGTTCTGAACAGACACAGACATTTTTAGCTTGATTTACCGTTTTATTGTATATCAGCTATTTATTAGAAAACTTGTTAAATATTGTTATCATATTAAAAGTTTTCAGAGGTGCTACGTTGATGTTTGTTTTTTCCAATAAAATCTACCAAAAAAATTAAACAGATGTTTGATAACGCCATTGTATTTCTTGTCCTTTTAATATAAAATTGCGATTTACTGTAAATTTTATACACTACACTTTGTATTGGGGTGTACAGGAAGCAAAACCTTAAACGGCCAGTTATGTTTCAGAGTTGGTTAGCTTTTTATATTGATGTGACAAATAGCAATTAAAATCTTCAAAACTGTTAATCATGGACAGCGATTTCATAGCCCTAAAACATGTTTATGACATATGTAATAACTTTCTATTTTTAGACACAATAGAGAGGTTTGGCAAACCATGTACACGTACATATGTTGGTCCGCCTAAACTTCTTTATTACTTGTCTCACTGGCCATCTTGATAGTAGATAATTCTATTTCTTACGTGTAGGGCATGAACGTCTTCACATAGTACAATGAATCTTTATGGAATACAAACCAGATTTTCTTGTCCCTACTCAATCTTTTGAAACGGATAATAAATGGGGATAAGCTATCTATTTTCTAATGTGTTCAGTTTAGAGACTGACATACATGTATCAAAGAATTCAGAATAAGCTACCTTTAAATGAAAAAAAAAATTTCAAAAGACCCTAGTATTCTTCCTTTTTTAAATAACGATAAATACCATATTGCAGAGAGAACACATATGACATGGAATTATCTATCTTATACAGAGACTCCGATGAAAATTTCCCCGCTGATGATTCAATATGAAAAAGTCGATTCAGCTATAGTTTGTTACTTTCTGGGGAACACATTTTATGAAAGCAACCTGAAAACATATCCGTACTGAAAACAATTTTAACGTTCTTAAAATCATATGCTTAGCAACAGCAACCTTAACCATCACAACATGACCTAGAATTTTTATGTAAATTAGAGTTGTCCTAACAGAACTGATCCCCCCGGGGGAATTATTAAGAGTTAACCTGAACGTCGAGCTCGGATTGGATACCTCATGAGATACACCAGAAAGATCATTATCACAAAAGTTGGGAAATAATTAAAAAAAAGAGCCAACAAATAATATGTTGAAGTGTCTCAGCATTTGGTGTTTGTAGTTAGAATGGGTAAATAAATAATGCTATGTTTTTTTCTGTTTCATGCGAAAGTTAAGCTATACCTGTGTAACGTTTTTTTTTTTTACAAAAGAAATCTACAAAAGATAATAAAGTTTTCAAAAATTATATTCTGATATTCAAAAACTTATTATAGATTACAAAATCAACAACAATATATATTTATATATATGGTCGCACAACGTCACTTGCTAGATTTAAAGGACCCCCAAAATTCGGATGAAGTTAGAGTTAATTTCTAATACCCAATTTCATAATTAATAAATAAATAATATAAATTTCAATTATAAATATACCTCGACATTCCAAAGATGGTTTGGGAGCGACTAAAAATTGAATACTAGTAATAAAAAAAATCCACAAGTCTGGTCTGGACAAAAGTAACTGTAAAAATTTCTACATCCGTTCAGTAGAATCCCAAAACTTCATTTGAACTACAAAACTAAACGTTAGTGCTTATGTGACGTAGCATAACCAAACGTGACGTTCCACAACCCAAAATCACGACAAATTTCAGGTAAAACCTATACATAATTTCCCGCGTCCGGAAGTAATGGAAAATGAAAGTACAAATGCGAAATAACTTATAAATTAGGTAAAACAATGATGTACAACAAATTTAAATGTATTTTAAACATATAATAATAATAATAATGAATAAATCTTCCGGTCAGTATAAATTAAGATAACAAATAGATAAACACACAGTATAATAATATAGTCAAAAATCATTACATGTACATTAAAATCGTTAAATCACCCTCTCGCTACAAGAGATTCGTCATCGAATCTTGGGGATAAAAATAATTTACATTCAATAAAATCACCACTTCAAATATAATCTTTATAACATTAACAACCATTAACAATTTATGTAACAAACCAACTTACCAACGGTTCAACAACCTAAAAAGACTAAAATCATATCAGTTCAATAACATTTGAAATACATTTTCTCAAGGTGAAGTGTCCGTCTGTGTAGATGCATTTACATTAATCTTGGCAAGAAATTGGGGAGCTTCTCCATCTAAATAATGACTCCAGGCACCGAGGAAGTAAAAGAAAGGATTTGATGAAGTAAAGGAACAATTTACAGGTGGGGAAGGTCCTACAGGTTCCTCAGAGCAGGTCCTGTTCCTGGCAGCAGAAGGTTTGCTCAGGTCCAGAGGAACAGGTTCCACGGGCTCTTCTTGGGCGGTGACTGCAGGGATATGAACTTTCACAGGAATGGGAGATGAGGGCTCTACAGGCGTACAATCAGGTGTAGACACCCTATCAGGAGTGGCCAATGAGCTACACGTAAGCTTTACAGGAACAGAGGTCTTGGGATCCTGGAAAGACATTAACTCAGAGAAAGCCAATCCTGAAAAATCCCACTTGGACAAGTTCAGTGGGTCCTCCTGATGTAATGAGGTGACCTAAGAAATATCAGAGTAGATAGGAGTGGGCGGTCCAACTATTTGTCTCACAGTTGTTTCACGTAAGTGCCCCATGGCTGCAGGTTTCTTGTTTTCAATGGTAGACTTATATTTGTTACTCTGATGAATAGTTTCTTCATGTCTTTTCAGTTGATACATCCTGGTTTTTGGTACAGAATAATAGCAACAGGAACAGAAGACTCTGTCTCCATGGACATTCTCATGTGCCGAGAAAGCTTGTGTCGGGAAAAGAATCTCCGGCCACAGTCATCACATTGATGTAATGGTTCTTCAGAGGGAACAGAAAGGTATGAAGTTCCAAGATATCTGTGGACACTAAAAATAATAAAATACAAAAGTTTACCAACACAAGTTTACATATAAATATTTTTATCTTTGGTCAGAGATACTATTCTTTTATTGGGTATTTTGGGTACCCTGGGCGTTTCTGTCACTGGGTTGTACAAACAATTTTTTCATTCTCCCAAATATGGTTTCAATCTACATGTATTTACATGTACAAATTTTGACTTCGTAAATCAAATCTGATAGTTTTCTAATTATAGTGTAGGGTCCCCTTAATATTCACTGGGTTAAATAATAAAACGCCATCCCCTAGGGAAAAAGTTTGGTCACTGGTCTTGAGGTCGTAATATTTCTTTTGTCTGTCACTAGCTTTCAGAATATTCTCACGAGCACCTTAATGCACATTCCACAGTTTTGTATAAGGTTTTGTACATAATCGGACACTATTTTACGGTCTTGACATTTTCCATACAACAAATCAACCGTTAAAAGGGTTCACGACCAGACAGCATAAAACAGGGAGATTCCCTAGTGCTCTCTTGAATAGAGGACCTGTGTGCTAACATCACAAATGGTAGTTTTCTGTCCCAATCCCTTTGACTTTTGTTAATGGCTTTACTAAGCCTATCTATAATTGTCCTGTTAATTCTCTCTACAAGTCCATCACTTTGAGGGTGATAAGGAGAGGTTCTCGTTTGGTCAATTCCAAGGATTTTACAGAGTTCTTTAAAAAGATTAGTCTGGAATTGTCTCCCTTGGTCGGAATGAATTTGTAAGGGTAAACCATAATGACAAATGAAATCGATCAAGAAATCGGCAATGGTACTTGCTTCCTGATCTATCATAGGGTAGACTTCGGCCCATTTCGTAAAGTAATCTGTAATAACCAATATGTATTTGTGTCCTTTCTGGGTTTGGGGCAATGGACCCATTATATCAAGAGCTATTCTCTCTAAGGGTTCACCAACATTGTATTGGACCATAGCTCCTCTAATTGGTTTGGAAGGGGGTTTTCGCTTTTGACACACAGTACATTTTTCAATTCATCTCCTGGTATGGGACATATAATCTGACCAAAAGAATCTTTCCCGAATTTTATTTATGGTCTTGGTTATACCCAAGTGACCTGAAAGCAAAGAATCATGTAACAAAGTTAATACTTCACTCTGCCAACATTTTGGTACCAACAGTTGCAGTCTATCAAAATTTTTATCAACATCCACCCATCTTCTGTATAAAACACCATTTATTATTTCAATTCTTTTCCACTGTGACCAATATGATTTAAGGGCTGGGGATAGGTGAGAAATTTTCTGCCACTTAGAAGGTTCATCTTTGTATTTTTCTTTCAGGGAGAAGAGATGTTTCAAAACAGAGTCTTGTCTCTGGGTTTGTGAGAATTCATCATTGGACTTAGACTGGAACCAAGAAAGGTTATTGTCCCCTGAAACTGGACTAGCTTCCACTGTAGACACTACATTGACTTGATGCTGAACATCAACTGATTCATGGTCCAGAAAGGAAGTTTGGGTTGACATATGGGCAACAGATCCACCGGAAAGAGTGATTTTGTCTTCTTGTTTCTCACAAAATTTACAAGAAATGCATGGTCGACGAGACAAATCGTCAGCATTAGAATGCTGTTTTCCAGGACGATGCCGAATGTCAAAATTGTATGTATCAAGAACTTGGATACATCTAGCTAACTGACCCTCAGGATTTTTAAAACGTCGTAGCCAGTTGAGAGCACCATGATCTGTCCTAACAAGAGATTTTGTACCAATAAATAGTAATGAAAGTGCTTAATTGCTTCGACAACAGCTAAGAGCTCTTTTCTGGTAATGCAATACTGTCGCTCATGCTTAGACAGACACCTGCTAAAATATGCAACAACATGTTCTCCATCTTCATTAACCTGGGACAAAACAGCGCCAATGGCTTTGCCACTAGCATCGGTATCTAGTATAAACGACTTGGACATATTTGGGTAGGACATTATAGGTTTGGTCTTTAAAGCAGATTAAGACGCAGAAAAGCAATATCACATTCTTTGGTCCACCTGAACTAGACTGTTTTCTCAGTCAATTTATGCAAAACCTTCGCAATGTCAGCAAATCCTTAGATAAAACGGCGAAAATATGAAATGATTCCCAGAAAGCTTCTAAGGTCTTTTACATAAGAGGGTATAGGCCAATCCTTGACTGCTTCAATTTTACTGGGACATGGTTCGATACGATGTTCAGACACTATATGTCCTAGAAATTTGACCTTCTTTTGAAACAAATTGCATTTCTTTAGGGATATCTTAAGTCCAGCGTGACTTATACGTTTCAAAACATCACCAAGACGATCTATATGGGTCGCAAAGGATTCAGAAAAGATGATGATATCATCAATGTAAACAAGACAAGTCTCCTACTGTAATCCGGCTAAGACACTCTCCATGAGCTGCTCAAAAGTCGCGGGACTATTACAAAGACCAAAGGGCATCCTGGTAAACTCGCATAGTCCGCTATTTGTTACGAAAGCTGTTTTCTCTTGGTCTGATGGATCCATTTTTACCTGCCAGAAACCTGACTGTAAATAAAGTACAGAAAACCAAGAAGATCCGCGTAAAACGTCCAGGGAGTCATTAATTCTGGGCAGAGGATAAGAGTCTTTCATTGTGACCTCATTGACTTTACGATAATCGACACAGAATCTTATAGAACCGTCCAATTTGCGCACAATGACAATAGAGGAAGCCCAAGGAGATTTAGAGGGTTTAATAACATCAACATCTAACATTCGTTTCCAATTCCTTCGAAACTTCCTCTTTTTGGTTTATGGGTATCCGTCTAGGGGCTTGTTTTATGGGACGGGCTTGATCCGTATTTATTTTGTGTAAAACACAAGCTGTTTCTCCCAAATCGTCTTTAGAGGTTGCAAACACACTGGAATAGTTACGCAAAAGATTGCACACTTTCGTCAATTTTATATCGCTTAGATTGTTTCTACAAGAATCAAGAACAACTTTGATATGGTCAGGAAAAGACTCATGTTCTTATGGTACCTTTAAAGGGTCTAGGTTATTCAAAGTATGCGCATTCAATTCATCACAAGATTGGTTTTCAAATGATACTACATCACTATCAAGAACTATCTCACATTCGGTCGTAACCGTATTTTTGTAAATGGTTTGAGGAGTATCAGAAACATTGACAACACGCACAGGTATTTCACATTTATTAGGGTCAAAAACACTTTTCCCTACTAAAATTCCTTTTTTTGACACAGATGGACTTATATCTGTAACAACAGCCGTTTTCCCAAATGGCTGATCACCCAAAATTTTCGTTGGAATTATCATTTCGCTCGACGGAGTTATCACTACATTTTCAGTCAACGACAGTTTGAACAGGGTCTGAATTTGGCTGTGAAGTCTACAACTAACC
Source organism: Saccostrea echinata (assembly GCF_033153115.1). Classification (NCBI taxonomy): domain Eukaryota; kingdom Metazoa; phylum Mollusca; class Bivalvia; order Ostreida; family Ostreidae; genus Saccostrea; species Saccostrea echinata. Next base: position 28,003,482 of record NW_026889750.1, read on the forward strand.
GATTCACCTTTCAACTTGAGTGTACCCTCCCCAAGTTTCATTTCACAATTATTGTCCCTCAGGAAATCATATCCTAGTACCGCGGGTATCTCAGTATCTCTACTACCATCCTATAGCTATAGGGTTTACCATCAATAACAAGGGTCATCCGGGTGGCTCCCGCCGGTGTAATCATTTCACCATCAGCCACTTTCAATTTACCACAATTTCTTTTCAAACTCGGTTTTACATCCTCCAAAATTTCATCAAAAATCCGTCTATGTAACACAGAAACTGAGGCTCCAGTATTAATCAAAGTTTTTTTTTCTATCATTTAATTTTGCAACAACAAATAAACTATCACTGCGGGCCTCTTTGATTTAAAAAATTTGCTCTTTAGTTCTATCATTGTTATCCAGTTCACGACAAGTTTGAGTTCTAGTATCGCAGGCTGAGACTTGACCTACAGGCTCAGCCTCTGGTCGTTTAAAGGACCGTGAGCTCAATCACGTGCAAGCGATTTCTCAGAGGTTTCGGACCTCTCCGCAAAGTTTGGTTTGTCGTTTATTCTGTGGGAGGAAATGTTTAATTTTCCCGATTGTAGATCAAACGGGCGTTTTCTACACTTGTTTTTAAAATGACCCGGTTTCCCACAATAGAAACATTTCTTTGTCTTATTTCTGTGGTTTGAGAGGTCTGACCGCGAGACATTGGTCTGGGAATTTTCACCAATTACATACAGGTCTTGAGAACTATGGTCACAAATCTCTTGCTATTGACGCAAATGTTGAGTATTTGTGTACTTCCTATTTCTGCTCAATTTAAAGGCTTCATATTTCAACACGAGATTTAACGCTTGGTCAATATTTTTGGACGCGCACTGACAAATTGCCCATTCCATATCTTGGTCATGTAAGGCATCACGGAAACAATTATATGCCAAAGTATCCCTAACTTCACAAGGGCTTTGGGTAAGCAAGTCTGGCCAATCGTTTTATATCTTATGCTAATTCAGAGAGGCTTTCGTCTCTTCTCCGATATACCGACTATTCATTTCTGCGCGGTACATTTTAGTTTGATTTTTTGGTTCGAAGCGAGTTTGGAGAACAAATTTTAACTCGTAATAATCTTCAAGTTGATGGGGTCTAAGGTCAGTCAGAACACCTCTGGCTGAGCCTCTCAAAAGGCTGCTAACTGTACGGCCTTAATCTCACTGGACCAGTTATTTAACCGACATACAATTTCAAACTGAGTGATAAAGTCTGTCCAACTAGATCTGCCGTCATAAGTGTCAGGTTTTGCTCTGACAGTCTGTCGAGTCTGGCTTTGATTTTCATACTTTGGTCTGAACGGATTAAAATCTGATGGTCTATCTAACACATTATGAGGGTGTACTTTTGTTCGCGAATCGAACGAACGAAAATGTGACTGGTTTGCGTCACTGGGCAAAGTATGCATATCATCATGCTCACTCACTCTATCAATCGTTCTGTAATCACTGTACTCACTTCTGCAGTCTGTCATTTCACGGTCTTTGTCAACAAAACGATCTAAAGTCCTTGAAAGTTTCTGTAACACAGTAGAAATATCACTAATCTGTGATTGCAAAGTGTTCACTTTAGTCTCAGTATCGGGACTTGGTTCACCCCCACCCTGGTCATTGGGGTTCAAGTTACTACCACGGGATTCTGACTTTTTTTTCACCGGGGAAAATCTAGCAAGTGTAAATTAAAAATAACAAATTTCCTGCAGGAATAATTTTATCCCATCCCACCGTTACCTCCAAAATGTAACGTTTTCGCCGTAATGAGTTCGTAAGATATGATAAATATGGCTAAATATGGTACGGTTTTAAAAAGCCTCGTTGCAGCTAAGATCTGGTCTCTTAATTTCTGGTAGCGAATATAATTATGAATAACCTGGTAGCGATTTTTTTACGAAAGAAATCAACAAAAGATAATAAAGTTTTCAAAAATTATATTCTGATATTCAAAAACTTATTATAGATAACAAAATCAACAACAATATATATTTATATATATGGTCGCACAACGTCACTTGCTAGATTTATAGGACCACGAAATTCGGATAAAGTTAGAGTTAATTTCTAATACCCAATTTCATAAATAATAAATAAATAATATAAATTTCAATTATATATATACCTCGACATTCCAAAGATGGTCTGGGAGCGACTAAAAATTGAATAATAAAAAAATCCACAAGTCTGGTCTGGACAAAAGTAACTGTAAAAATTTCTACATCCGTTCAGTAGAATCCCAAAACTACAACTGAACTACAAAACTAAACGTTAACGGTAATGTGATGTAGCATAACCAAACATGACGTTCCACAACCCAAAATCACGACACATTTCAGGTAAAACCTATACATAATACCCGCGACGGAAGTAATGGAAAATGAAAGTATAAATGCGAAATGACTTATAAATAAGGTAAAACAATGATGTACAACAAATTTAAATGTATTTTAAACATATAATAATGATGAATGAATCTTCCAGTCGGTATAAATTAAGATCACAAATAGATAAACACACAGTAATATGTTGACGGTACGACCGTTGGGGCGAGCGCAGTGTTCACTTCATTATTATGATCCGCCTCTTCAAACCGCACGAGACATTTGGAACGTCTAGACTGTGACGTCACATGACGTCGTATGTTAGCTGCATTTCCATAAACAAAGTTTATTAAAAAGTGCAAATATTTTAACAAAGAACGTTTAATCTACTATCTGCATGCAATATCCATTAAATTAAGGTGAGTTTATTTTGTGTGAATTTTTAGTTGTTGTCACCGCGTGAACGAAGTTAGCAGCGAGAACAAGAAGCGATGCATTGTGGGTCAGAATTATTGCGGAAAAAATTCTATTGAATGAATGTGCAGTAGTCCGAATTTTCTCTTCGCCCAGGCGTTGTCGTTAGAGCTCGCAGTGACGAGCGGCGCTTCGCGCCGCTCGCTGCGCTCGCTATAATAATATAGTCAAAAATCATTACATGTACATCAAAATCGTTACACCTGCATGTTTATGTGAAAGGTAATGAACACTTTTATTCTAAGTTTTGCTTACTGAAAATTAGTTCTTTATTTCTGGTTAACTGGCAAATACCGGTAATATGCACTTTAAAAATTCACGTTCTGACATGAGTATTTTATCAGGTGATCTCCTATTCTCTATTGAGAAGTTGATGGCTCGTTTTAATACTCCCCCTCAACTTCTCTACGAAAGGCCTAATAAAAGCAGTTCAGAAATTGACTAAATGAAGAACCAAAACCGGGTCCCACTTCGATCGGTGTTTTAGGATTGATGCATTATCATAGGCATATTTTGGATGCACAGATGTTGTTTTGCAATGGAAATGCGATTAAAAATGCCGATTCATCACGGTAGAACACTTACTTGCGATATCTGTGTCACCGGATTCCTTCATTCATTCAAAACTGCGTTTGAACCCGGTTGACCTCTAAGAAAGTCTAAAACTTTTTATCCGGATAAATTGTATTAAATGTTTCAGTATAAAATAGTTATCCGGAGAAATAGTTTTAGACTTTTTTAGAGGTCAAACGCAGTTTTGAATGAATGAAGGAATCCGGTGACACAGATATCGCAAGTAAGTGTTCTACCGTGATGAATGTTTTTTAAGTCAGCAGAATCGGCATTTTTAATCGCATTTCCATTGCAAAACAACATCTGTGCATCCAAAATATGCCTATGATAATGCATCAATCCTAAAACACCGATCGAAGTGGGACCCGGTTTTGGTTCTTCATTTAGTCAATTTCTGAACTGCTTTTATTAGGCCTTTCGTAGAGAAGTTGAGGGGGAGTATTAAAACGAGCCATCAACTTCTCAATAGAGAATAGTGATCTCCCAGAGCCAACCAGAGTATATCTTAAAATGTCCAACGTAATTGCAAACCAGACAAATCGGCACAAAAAAAACCAATGTCATGAGTTATTAGCAACCCAAGATAAGATACAAATTCACTTAAAGGAAAGTAAACTGAATAAGAGATTGATATTTTAATAACGAAATTCAAATTTTCAGCAAATATAATTTAAAGGAAAAAATCAGTCACTTAATGTAAAATCAAGTTGATAATATAAGTAGTTATAATGAAAATATAAAAATCAATTTAGGCGTCCATGTTTCCTTTCTATCCGAATAAACTCCAGACTATTAAAAAGATTTTGTCAAAATAAAATTGTTCTATTTATCAAATTTCAGAACGACTGTATCATAAACAAAATAAAACTCGAAGAAATATATTAATGAAAAGAAGATGGGTGAATATGACGAGCGAAAAACCTCTAGTGTGACAAACACGAAGGTGAAAAATTAAATTTCAATTATATCAAAATTTTCCTTGATATTTCATCTAACATTAAAATATCTCTACAATTTGCAAAAATCCCTCAAAGACTGAAATTATTTGCCTATGAAATATTATAAACACACTAAAGCAGACAAAAAGAGTCACTGTCTATAACACAATTTTTCCAAATGAGTGGGTCTTCGCTCCACTTTTTTGAAAGTTGATCCTCAAAGTTTGCATAAAAATATACATTTTTGGTTACCAAAAATATGGAGCAAAGACCCACTTTACCTTAAGGGGGCTCTCTACAACGTCACAACATGGCGTACTTCCGTTTGAAACGCCATTTTGGTCCGAAATGAATTGATTCTGTCCTAAACAAATTCACAGAACACCGATAAATCACCGGATATAACACAACTTGCGAGATGTAAACTAGCTCTATTTTGAATGGAATCGAAGACTATCCCATCGAGGCGACGAGAGTGACCAATGTAGCCTTTTATTAAACATGAATTGTTTGTCAATATACATGTATTCAGTTTCACCTTTTTTTTTATTCATAAACAATATAATTTATTAAAATAAAATATGATTATAAGTAATAAAAAGTTAATATGATAAACCAAAGCCTTGTCACCATGATATTTAATCATTGCGTGTCAAACCCACTCATATGTTTCCATAAAGTCCTAAATTGATGCTTCTCTTCAAAAGCATATGCTTTCCAGCGAAATATATCCAAAAATGAAAATTTAAACAGATAAAACATATGTATCACCTTCCCATCGCCTAGAGGAGACACCCTGCTCCCAACAGGTATACACCCCACATGTGTGGTTATACCCGGTGAAATTGAAACTTTTCGTGAAATAACCAAAACGCTTCGATAATAAGTGGAATTATATTAACTCAAACGTTTGATCAACATCGATTATCAGCTGTTTTGTATCGAAAACGTGCAGATTTGAAACAAAGTAGGAATTTCGTTATACAAATTTCTTTAACCCGCTTTTGACCATTTACGTGTCATGTCATCCGTAGCAAAGGATAATACATGTACATACAAGTTAGATGAAAACGGTAAGTAAATCTACCTCTCTCAATACTATGAATTTCCTTTACATGTTTTGACTAGAAACGTGTTGGTCTTCGCCTAAATTCATTCAAAAACAATACAATACGAACTTCTTTCGATGTCCTAGTTTGTCATGTACCTATTAATTCCTTTTTTCAATACCTGTTCAAGTTTTAGAAGAATTAGATTAAATATATTTGAGCCCAAGATATTTGAGCCCACTCTCTAAACAGATCTTTGACACCTAAATTTTTGTGATGGATAAAATTTTCGTCAATTTTTCAATTTCATTCAATTTCTTTTTTTCATCCTTTTAACACTTTGATATTATATTCATTTTCAGATTTTGAAGGAAATCCGACCAGTTCTTCTCATGTAAATGCTGTTTTAGTTTTTCTTTTGTCTATTATTGTAAATTCAAATAAAAATTATGTAGATTTCATTTATAACTTTGTTGGTTTTCATTCCAAGGTTTTATAAAATTAAACTTTGAATAGAAAATTAAAGCATAAGGCTTTTAAAAATAAAGAATCAAAGGGTTTCTAAAAAATAAACTAAATATTTTAAATATTTCCAAAAAATAAAGTTAAATACTTTGGAGCTTTATTTTATTGGATATTGAGTCTATTATTGTGTCATGGTGTGGTACTTTTTCCTTTGATGTTAGCCATACTTTAAATGAGATAGAAAACCTTTGGCTGAATTCCAGCATACCATAACTTCTATAGGAGGTGGAGCTTAGCTGTTCAATAACTTCCACTGTACTGTACTGTACTATAACTTCCCAATTATGAAATTTCAAAACACCCTTTTTTGGTTGAATTAATTTTATTTTGTAAACACACAAAATTTAATCAAAGAATGACAAAATCATACCATATATTCAAAACCCATCAACTAAAACCTAACAGCGCTGTACTTGCATACATGTAAAATGTTGATTAATTAAGAACATTGCATAAAACAAACTTAAGGAATATAGGAATTATTCCAATTCAATTGAAATTGAAAGAAAATTGACAATTTTGAAACAGAGCCTTTCAGTAATTTCCGAGAGAACACTCCTGTTTCCTGGGCTTCTTGTGCTACGAGAAGTAGAATTATTAGAACATTTCGCATCAAATTCCATGGGTTCGTCTTCAGCGGCTGTAGCGACATTTAAAGAACAAGTCGGTGGTTCAACTTTGATCTTCTTTGGTGCGGGCGGATCCAATACGGAACTAACTGTTTCAAGTATTTTATCAGACGATCTCTTGTACTTTCGGACAGCTTTCTCCGAACGATGACCTGTACGAGCCATTATTTCTTGCTCATCAATTCCGGACAAGTACATCTGAGTTGCGCAGGTTCTCTTACCAGAGTGGTTTGTAAAGTTGCCTGTTAAACCACCAGCCGCGCACATTTCCTTCGTCATCGACTTGAGCTTGTTTTAAAATTCCAAGTGCTTGAGTACCATATCGGATCTCGGGACCAGGTAAAGGCTTTCGGTAAAAGAGTCCATTGTTGCCCAATGTTGTCAGATACAAATCGAAAATTCCATAAAGACTTCGATCTGCAAAAGAGTAACAGTAATGTAATAACGGAAAACCACGTTTGACTCATTGGCGTCAGAAACAAATTGAAAAGGGGGGGGGGGGGTAATTTAAATTGTCCAAACCCGAAAATCCTATTTCGTAGGGGGGGGGGGGGTAAGATCGAAGTTCTTTCAATACCATTATTTTTTTCATATGCTACCACTTACCCTTCTTTGACTATACTGGGGGGGGGGACCGGCCTTTCAATGAACATTTTGTTGCTACGTGCCTGTTGAAGGGGGGGGGGGCTCAACCAACAAAAAAAAGTTTGGAGACTACACCCCAATGTTCAATGCCTGTATTATGTCTATCTTTGGAAACAAAAAGCCGGGGGGGGGGGGCTGAGCCCCCCCCCCCCCGGTTTGGACGCCTATGTGACTTTGACCCTAAACCTGTGATTTATAGATCTATGGATTTGATTATTTTAAAAAAAACATAAAAAAAATATACATATTCTTGTACAGTAAATACAAACTTTAATGTAGAAGTTATTTGATCAGATGACTTACCTGGCTGACAGTAATGCTTCATGTTTTTGTTGCTCAGTTGCATTTGACGTAGTCCTCCCTGGTACGTCTTGTTATGTCTGCCCACAAACTGAATGAATTTCCCCTGTGCGTCAGACCCAAGTTTGAACTGTTCGCACATGAGCTGACGATGTTCATCACATCCACGAAGCCCAAACACTTTACAGGCATAGAAGAAAACTGTGTTTTGTAAGGAAATGGCGGAATTTTGCCCCAGCACAGCTTTTTCCCATAGAATATCTTCTTGTTCTGGCAGTCGGCCTGTCGCACAGTCGTTCCTATCCCCTGGGCTACGAGGCTTTTCATTCGGGCGTCGAGTACTTTACGTGTCCGTGCAAATCTATTGTCATTATGGTCAAGAAAGTTCATTCCAAATAGTTCAATATCACGCAAATGTCGCAGCAAACCACACATAAGATAATATAACGATTTGGGCGTGTATTCATTCCCCTTTTGATTGCGAACCTCAACGACAAATCTTTGCAACCAATAGTCCATACAAGTAGCGTCCATTGCAGAAAATTCTGGAATAAACTCACCGGTATTCGACGAAAGTTTATTTCTCTCCTCCCGCCACTTTCTCCAAACGCCTAATGCCCACCTCGTGTTTGATTTGGTATTCTTACACTCCTGATCCTCCGTGAGAAGCTTTATTTCCTTATCGGTTATAGGTCTTGCAAACCTCCCCTGTGGTTCGGGGGTTTCTGGGGGTGGCTCAGTTTTAAGAACTTCTTGTTCTCCGAAAAGAAATCCGAAATCAAAATCTCCGATACACATGTCGTTTATTCCTTCTAATGCACACTCCTCATTTTCAATAACTTCACATATTTGTGATAGAGTTATATCGTCTAAATCACTTTGTAAAAAATCAATCTCATCTAGCTCCATCTTGGTCTAACTTTCGGCGCAGTTTGACGTTATGCATTTAGGACTTATGACGTCATGTCGCGTGCAGTTTGGTGCTTCAAAGAACACATAGAAACACAAACTTTGCATATTTATAAATAGATTTTATATACTATTTTCTTCAATATTTAATGAATATTCAAATGACCATGACACAAGTCATTTACAGATATTTTGTTTCGTTTGTAAGGAATTTATTATACAGAGAGGCGTGGCCGTCGAGTCGCTGCTCGACTCGACGGCTACGCCTCTCTGCACAATAAATCCCTTACAAACGAAACAAAATACTGTAAATATAACTTAGAAACAAATGCATGAAACAAAAATCATTTATACTTCATAGGTGTAGAGATCCTCCTTAAAAATATACTTTTATGACATTACATCTTTTCGAGAAATAGTTAAGTCCATTAAGTCAAGGGTCATATCACAAACATGATTTAAATGCCACTATTCATCAGGATTTGTGTAGTCTAGTGCTTAGCATGCTATTCAGGACATTCAGGATTTTTATTGCTAGGGTTCGAACCCCACGAATACCATATTATTTTTTAAATAATAATAAATTTTGCCGAGAAAATTTTCCTCAGAAAAGTTTTGTTTATCATAATTTCATAAATTTCAATAATGAGAACTTTACTCTAAATACTAAATTCACAAATTGAACATGATTTTTATATATCTGAAGCTACAATTTGTCTGCACGCTATGTTCGCCCATCTCCTTTATGATTTTTGCTCCTACCTTTTCTCTAAAATTTGAATGAGAACATCAAGAAATGTTACAAGAAGGGACAAGAAAGTGATCACAATATTGCCCTATTTTCCTTATTAGCGTATCGCATTGCGAGATAATTGGTCTAGCAGGTGGTAATTTTCTAAGGCTGCACTGACCATTAATTAAAGTGTTGTAAATGTTTTCAGGTATTTTGTGGGTTTTTGGTAAAAGGTTTAAATGCCCACATTTGAGTGAAGGTTTTTCGTCATTAAGAAACTTATAAGCGTCTTTGTCCAATGATCCATTTGAATGCATTTCGGAAAGTTTATTTTGAATGTTTTCATGCAGTTTGAGCATGTTGGGTTCAGAAACTTGCATATAGTGTTTAGATTGCAGTTGGCGTTGTGCTTTTAAGACATACTGATCCTTGTTCATGTTGACGATTGTGTTGATTTTATCTGTTTTTTAATAACAATGTAATTGTTATTTTAAAGAAATAAAATAGCTTCTTTTTCGGAATTTAAGATGTTCGGTCTCTTTTTGACAATTTCCATTTAGGAAAGTTCCAGTTTTGTTTAGTATATATATTCCTAGAGTTCGCTGCACGTAAAAGGCGGTTTAACGCCAGATTTTGTTTTAAAGGGGTGAATTGCAATGTTGTCTCCGGCATCAAAGTGGAATTTGCATCTGATTTTTCTGGCAAATTCCTCAAAATCTTTCAGAAGTAGGCTTTTACCATTGTCGCTTTTTGACTTTGGAATGAATTTTAAGCCTTTGCTCAATAAGGAGAGTTCATGTTTGGAAAAGTTGTATCTTGATAGGTTTAGGACAAACTTTCCCTCTGTGGCCGTAGCTTTTTTACAGCGAGCTTTAACATCCGGTAGATAATTACAAGTGTGTTTAGCAGTTTTGCATTGTTTACTACGTCTATTTAATCGCCGAGACATAGAACAGGTGGTAAATATGTAAAGCGATTCGCTATAGATCACCAATAAGTATTTTGATGAAATAAAATTATCAATGTGTGTTGATAGATTAAAGGATAGGAAAGTATGTGGCTAAAAGAAACTGATAGCCAGATTTTGGTGATTGGCTATGGTCACTTGGGAGGGGATGTGTTTGATTAAGAGTAAGACCAATGGATGGCTAATGTATATCAATTTTATGGAAATTATTTCTTGAAGATGTGAAGTCCGTCTGATATACATAGTGTCGTAATATAAGAGGCAATAATAAAGTATCCGTCTTAATCCGTCTTAATATCATGAAATATATGGAGATAACGAACAGTATTCAAGCTCAAAAGTCCATTGAACATTACAAAATAGGAGCAGAGCAAACAGGGACCTCCAAAACATCAGAGGTGGGATCAGGTGCCATGGAGGAGTGAGCATTCCCTCCCGACCGGTCACACCCGCCGTGTGCTCCTTGTCCTGATCTGGAAATAACGGAAAAATCCGTCGACAATATTATTCAGTGTGTAAATAATGGCATATCAATTAGTATGAAAAACGTCAGTATGCATTTGACTCAATGATAAAATGTATTTGCTGATAGGGTCATTGTATCGACCATAGAACTTACGAAATGATGACTTTAAACGAGACTGCTGATATTCTTGTTTCATCAACTTGTTTGTCAATAAATTACCTCGTTTTAGAAATTGTACATACGTAGAGCATGCCCTTGCGTATCGAATCAACTGAGAGATATAAATCCCATATGCAGGTGATGAAGGTATATTGATGCATAAGTAAGGGAAGTTGATGATTGAAAAGTTAAAGTCATCACGTTTATCGTAAAGCTTGGTTGTTAGATTACCATTAACGTCTTTTTCAAGTAAAATATTCAAATATGAAACAGATGTGTCAGATTCTGTGGTATCTTTTATCCCAAGCACACAGGGATATATCGTATCGACATAAGAATGGAAATAACCATTGTTAATTGACAATACGTCGTCGATATATTTAAATGTCGAGTTGAAGGCCACAGCAAGTGTTTTCTTCTTTTCACGTATAAGATTTTGGACATATTCTGCTTCATATGAATACAAAAAAGGTCGCTAATAACGGGGCGCAATTGGTACCCATGGGAATTCCAATAGATTGTTGGAAGTCCTGGGGCCCGTTTTACAAAAGAACTTACGACTAAGACCAAAAACCTAAGTTGATTGTAAAATTTTGCAAAATTAATGATTCTGTTTAAAGTTGCGAACGTAAAAATATCTTACTCCATTCCTTTTAAAAAGATGAAAATCATCTTCAATATTATGTAAATTAAAAAGTTATAAGCAGAATTAGATTTTGGTCTTAGTCGTAAGTTCTTTTGTAAAACGGGCCCCTGGTCTCCAAAAACCACATAGATATTGTCAATCAGAAACTCAAGCATCTTTTTAATGTCAACGTCAGAGTACTTGTGTGTACAATCAAAAGTTTTTTAACAAAATAATTTTGCAAATGACCAATGACAAGGTAAGTAAATTTACGAGTTCCATTTTTATTGAAAAAGCAGTTGTCAATGATATAAAAAAGCCTGAACTTTAATTTATCGTGGGGAATGGTTGTGTATAAAGTTGAAAAGTCGTAAGATTTTAAGCTGTTGATATTGGTAAAATCTTGTGATTTCAAATTTTCCAAATGTTCCTTGGAATTTTTAAGTATCCACATCTGATTTACACCACTTCTCGAATATATTGTTGCACAGTACTCTTGAAGTTTCTCCTTCACTACTGTTAATATCTTAGTGAGGAGTAAGGAAAGAGGCTTGGTTGAACATTTACTGGAACCCACTATGTATCTTTGTTTGTAAGAATTTTTAAGAAGTTTCGGAATCCAATATATATGATAATAAGAGGATTAATACTTGTTAAAAGATTATTTTTTCCTCAGGAATGACAAAAGTAATATATGATTGCAAACTATACATGAACTGATGTATAAGTTACGAGACATAGCAATGATGTTTATATGAATTAATTTAATCGTGGAGCTTAGTAGAGAGACATATAATTAAATTTCTGCTAAACAGTAATGATATGATCAGGCATGATATCGTTTAAGAGTCTGTCACTATGAAAATGATATGCAGATAGCACAAAGACAGTTAATAAGGCCTTTTCCTCTGCATATAGCGGTGGCCCCGGTAATGGTATTCTTCGATCTTTCATGGTCTTTGTTGTTAGCAGATTTGTTTGCCGAGTGGCTATGTCTGGACGGGTCGCTTGGCAGAGTCTGAAGTTTTGTTCGATGATCCCGTAATTCAGTTGTATGTTTCTTGGTGATGGCTTTGATAGCCTCGTCCAGCCTGCTTTTTTCTAAAATAAAGGTATAACTCTCCGTTTCCTCTTGTCTCCGTTTTAAGAAGTCGGCTCTTACTTTGTTGCTTTCTGTCTCCTTTTCTTGAATAGAACGTTCCAGAAATGATATGACAGAGTTGCCGAAGGCAGTGTTGGTTTCCTGCAGTTCTTTGAAGAAATTGCAAAAATTCGTGTTTTCCTCTCTTGGGAGGTTAGTTCACAGTTGGAGTTTAGCTACAAACCAAGACAGAAACCTGACCGATCTTAATCCATGAGAGATGCTCTCCTTACGCTTGGCGTATAATAAGCGGCTGGATAGGATTCCTTCCATCGAGTCCAAGATTTTAGAGTTTGTTGCTGCCAGTGGTCTGTCGGACTCAGATAGATTGATAGACATGTCCAGATCCTGTATGATTGCTTCCTGGGTTTAGGGGACTTGGTCCTTCAATATATCCATGTGTTCATAATCTGACATTGTAGTAGACGTTTGCAATGAGGTGTTTTCAATAAACGAGACTTGATAATGAGTTATTAGTACCCGACACTCTAAACCACTTTGATTGAATTAAGGTGATATTATTTTGATCACAATGATGGGTATAATGGTAGTTGTAGAGTGTTTCGGCGACAGAATATGCCTCATCAGGGGTCCCATTTTAGAGATTCCATATTTATTGTAAACTCAATAGATCTCCTAAATTTTGTTTTGCTTGTTGATTGTTCAACGTCCCTCTCGAGAATTTTTCACTCATATGGAGACGCCACCACTTGCCGGTGGACAGCTGCAAATTTTGACTTATACTCGGCACCCAGGGCCATTGAGCAGTGAGGGATCTTTTTGTGCCAGCATCTACTGGGATTCGAACCCGCGATATAAGGATAAACTCCTTACGCCGCGACTGTAGAGCGAACGTTCTTACCACTGCTCCACGCGGGCGACTCCTAAATTTTTATGCTTACTAAACGCAATGATAGGTTCCGATTTGAATAAGTCCTTGCATGTTGAATAAGTCCTTGCATGTTGGGTCTGCTTTTAATATATTCCAATACTTTAAAATACGCTTTTTTAATCCTTTGACGCGAGGGTTAAATTTTGCAACCATGACGTGTGGATGGCTAAGCTTTGTTTTTTTTCTCTCTATTTTTTTTAAAGAGTTATCTTTCCTTTTGTGTTGTTTCTTCAACTATTGGGTTAATTTCTTCGTCAGAATAGTCTCTCTTTGAAAGATGTCCATTGAAATCCTATAAAATTGTTTTAAGGGTTTATGGGTCATTAATATTTCTAGAGTGCCTTATACATTCTCCTTTGATGGAGTCTTTAAACACAGAAACGTTGTGTGTACTGTTTTTATCCCATGTTTACCCCTTTATCCCGTGGATATGACCCATTGGATATTTTTTTCATAACCCACAGTTAAGGGGGCCGACTGGGGTTTTCATTGCGCAATACCTCGCGCAGCATAGTAAAATAAAGCGTATTTACTCTTTTAAAGCAACTAGTCTTACATAATTTATAAAAAAAATAACAAATTTAGGAAATATGAGGTCAAAAAATCTAATTACGTTTTTAATTAACTGATTTTTTAACGATTTTCAAATGATTGGTAGAAAGACGTCGTAATAGTGTGTTTTTGACGTTATGAATAACCGAAGTTCTTTAAGCGGGGTCATTAATTATGCCATAAAATAAAAAGTATAAAATGTATGCTCTTGGAATTTTAAACATAGGAAATTGAGAATATAGCAATCATTGTTACTATTTTTTATGTAAATCTGTGGTATCTGTCATGTTTTGTTTTACTCCATAAAAACAGGAAAATATCATGAATTTTGACATTTTGAGATGCCCCCTCTGGAAACCAGACGGTAGAATTTTGTGTTTCTTGCACAAAATGTACAATATAGTATTACCCATCAAATAATAAAATTTGAGCAAAATGTCTATAGAAGTATTTGTTTAATTTGCTCCGAAGTGCGAAAAAATGGTATTTTCCTATATAATCCTATAGTAAATGTACACGTATTTTGAGACGGTCCATGAAAAATAACCAGACATTAGATTTTCACTAAACTTGGCATTGATACTGAAGTCAATGTAAGGTATGTAGGGTATAAAACTAAAGAGTTTCTCTATAGTAGTTTTCACACAATAAAACCCCAGTCGGCTCCCTTAAGTGCAGTTGTGACGTCACAATGTTTTTTGCGTTAGAGTGATCAAGTAAAATAAAGTGGAGTCCTATATAAAACAGAGTAAAACATTGGTTGTGAAGTATTAAACATGGGATAAAAAGAATCTCCCATGATTTGTAGTTGGATATGACATTATCCAACTCGTTGTGTGTTTTTATCCCCTCGCCAAGGCTCGGGGATAAAAAAAAACCAACACAACTCGTTGGATAAAAATCATATCCAACTACAAATCATGGGAGATCCTATATCTATGGATATATTGAAAATTATTACGGTAGTTGGTTTGATGTAGGATTTGATATCAAGTTTCTGACAATGACTAAATCTGTTCCCTTTGAAAACCGTTGTGTCAAGAAAATTCACGGATGGGTATGATATTTCAAATGTGAATTTTAGGTGTTTATGACAGTTGTTACTGATGTAAAAAATATCTCCACAATTTCTCATTTTATTTCATTGAAAATTATGAACCCATCATCCCTAAATCTGCCGTGAAACATAACTTTGTAGACATGTGGAAATTTAGATTCAATATACTTAGTAATTTTGTACACTCTCCTGTCTGAGATTTCTGGGATAGGTACTGCGCGCATGCTGCAGCCTATAATTTGTTTGTAGTATTTTCCGTTAAATTCAAAGTAATCGTTTTCTAATACACATCTGAGAAGAAAGATTAGATCGCCCACATCAGGATACGGGATATCTAAATTGTTCTTATCCGCGTTGTTGTAAGCATACTAGAAGGATTTAGTAATTCTTCTTCAAATTCCATATTTGTATACATGCTGGTTACATCGAAAGTGACTAGTAAAACATCAGAAGGGAGTTCTTAAGATTCTGTTCTATGTGTGCAAACCATCAATCAACCAAACTTGTAAGAGATTTATTAGGACCCTGTATGTTCTATGTTTGAGACATAAAATCTTTTAAAAGTGAAGAATACCGGTAAGTAATCTTAATTAAAAGCCTATATTTCTTGACCTAACCAATATTTGAAACAAACTCAAAATGTAGGGAACGAATTATCATCTATTTTCATCTGTGACTCTTCTTTAGTAAGATAGAGACTCCTGTATCCGTTCAGTGGAATACAGGATAACTCTGTCTTTGTTTTTAAGAATTCTTTTTATTATCTGTTTATATGTGCCATTGTATTATGTATTTACATGCAAAATTATGAAAGATGACTTAATGAAACAAATGAACAGTACCCGGCTGATGTTTCGGTTGACGAAAGTAACTTAGGTAAGTATGTGTATGCTCAAGGCACTTTGTATGTTAGTTTGTCCATCCATCTATCATTAGAATATTTATCTCCATAAATTTTGTTACATGCAACTCACGTCAAAACTGATAATTCGCAACTAGTATTTGCTAGATCTCATACAACATAAGATGAGATATGTGAGTGAAAATGTCATTTAATAGAATAAATGACATAAAAAGACAAACAATCAATTAATTTACTTGGATATAAAGACAAGCAAAACAATAGTTAAATCTGACTAGATTCCATGAGAGACATAATGACTAGTCATATATTAGATATCCCATAAGTTTTAAGAAACTAACTACATAAACTAAAAATATATCTTACAAATCATAATTATAAAAAAAAATTCTAGCAAAAAGGTTGTGCTCTTTTGAAAACATTTGTTTTTCAACAGCAACTAGACAAAGTTAAAATCCTGTAAAAAATAAATAGAGTTTTGCATTTAAACAAAAGTTGTCCAAAACAGACTGATGGATCTATCCCTGTGGTGGGCTGGCTCAAAGTACGCATCTTATTAAGTATGAATAGATGCACCACATTATAAGATTTGTATATTCCTCAATAAGCCGAAAAATAATCATAATATGAAATGGAATTTTGCATGTAAAGCTTTATCCAAAGCTTTCCTTGCTGAAAAAATGCACTTTATGTACATGATATACATATTTTTATTTTAGTTGAAAATTTCCGTGATAATTCACATGCTTCTAAAATAAACAAATGTACATATTTCAAGTCAGCTGGTCTTTCACAGCCAACCAGAGTATGGCCTATATTTTTATACATATACTGAAGATACCAGATAAATCGTCATTACATAATCTAGTGTCAACGGACATAAGAAATCCAAGGTAAGAGTAACCGAAGGGAATGTAAAGTAAATGTTGTTAGATGGTTTTAGTGTAATATTAAAATTCATATATGATCACGTATATCATATAATTTTTATAATCATGTTTATCATATATTATAATCTTAGACAAAAATCCCTCAAATCTTTATTAACTGATTGTTAAACAAATATGGTCGAAATTATACACCAGTATTTAATTCAAATCTTTTTTAAATATGTGAAATATTATATTGCAAAATTACCGATTTACGAGGGTTGTCCGAGAAATACGCAAACATTTTCAATATCTTTTGTTTCACTAATACTATAAAGTTAGAAATTTACATATATCATAATCAACATTTTTTGAATAAAAATTTCAATGAAATATCTGAATAAATTACATTTCCCTCTCAGGTAAACGAATCTTAAAAATCAATTGTCGGCGCAACACTAACGACGTTACCTTAGAATGTAGCTCGTGGCGTTTGTGAATTTGTTCTGGAAATGTGCTTCTGATAAAATTCGTTTAAGCAAAAATTCAGCACTGGACAGGAGTCATATCCCGCTCAACACAGTAAATGCTTAATAATTTGGTGCTCTACACCAAAGGTCACCATATCTAATCAAAGGTGATTTGGCATATAACGTCATATATATGTCATTAATTATGTCAAATTAATGAATTCTTATACACGAGTACACCAGATCAAAGAGTATTCACGGAGGTAAATTTTGTGACATTATATTTCTGTACAGCCTGGTAATAAAGAAAACTTCGTTGACATTGCTACTTCCAAAAGTAAAAAAAATTGCCGTGCGCCGACCACCGATATTTAACACACTTTAAATGCTGTTTTTATGACATAACACGCCTAAAATATTTTGTCAAAATACCAAAAATGTCATTTATCAACAACGTGTAAAAAATTATTAGTTTTAGTCAAATAGTTTCTGAAATATTCAAAAAGTTCGCGTTTTCTCGGACAAACCTCGTAAGCTCAAACATCATGAAAGTAAATATCGTTAAATTTGTCAAAACCTTTTAAGAGAGCATTTCTTTTAAAATTATGACCAATAGACAAGTCTGGAGCAAATGTTTACATGTTACTTTAAAACAAGTTTGGTCTCAAATAAAAGTCAACCTGTTAAACATGTTAAACACAAAGTTGTAATTTTTAATCTTTACACGTATATATAACATTTTTGTCATACAGTACATGTTAATTTTACCAGATATATGTTTTCACAAAAGCAGCATTGCAACAGATATAGTTCATATTCAACGATCTGTACACAAAACAACAACAGATTGCCATAAAGGACAGTTTCTTTTGTACAAACCAATCGTTTAGCGCTGGCGTTTTCAATAATAAAAAGCTGGGTGTCAATTTTTTGAAACCCTAAAATATACTATCATTATGAAACAATACATTCCTGTTCATTGGAACAGTGTAGAGGTTGCCATGTAGGAGTAAGCTTCTCCTTTGGACCGGTCACATCCGCCGTGAGCTCCTTATGGTAAAGTAAATTTGAAAAAAAAATCATCGTATTTCAGTTTCAAAATAATATTCTTGAACTTTGTATGAAAGACGTCAATCAACATTCGACATATCAACAGATTATTGTATTTTAGAGGGGTTGCTTACTTCTTAAATGTACATTATCCATCTCTGATGTGTTTAAAGAGGTCTGTGTTTGTTTGCTCTGCTACCAATCTGTATTGTGTTGATGAACCTTTCAGCTTGATTAATGTTCGTTTTCTCCATATTTCATATGCAAACAAGATCATTGTATCGACCATAGAATTTGTTGAATGTTGACTTAAAAACAAAATTGTTGATATTCTTATGTTGATATTCTTGTATCATCAACTCATTTGGCAATAGCCTGTTTCGCGTTAGAAATTGTTCGTACGAAGAACATTCACTTTCATTAAATCAACTGGGAGGCATAAATTTCATATGCAGGTGATAATTCTGTATTGCTATATATAATAATAGAGAAAATGAAGATAGAAAAATTGAAGTAATCACGTTTTACTTTTAAAATTAATTTCTTATTTGCCATCAATGTTTTTCTGTAGTAATATATCCAAATATGAAGCAAATGTGTCAGACTCTAGGGTGTCTCGTTTTGAGTTCAATGGAATATATCGAATCAACGTAGGAATGAAAATGAAT
Organism: Saccostrea echinata; assembly: GCF_033153115.1. Classification (NCBI taxonomy): domain Eukaryota; kingdom Metazoa; phylum Mollusca; class Bivalvia; order Ostreida; family Ostreidae; genus Saccostrea; species Saccostrea echinata. Next base: position 28,022,378 of record NW_026889750.1, read on the forward strand.
ATTGTTATTGACTAAACGACGTCAGTATATTTAAGGTCAAGATCTAGTGAATGATAGGTGCCCACAGATTTCTCAAATTTGAGATACACAGTCTTTTAATGATCCTTTACGAATATAGCTTGGTAAAATAAGGTGTATCCGGACATATTTTCCGGGTAAATTCATCGGAAAAACATTATAAACTGCCCATTTTCAATGAAAAATGAGGAAAGTCTGGTATAAAAATGGGACTTCTCTCCATTTCAGACAAAGGAAATGTATCAATATTGCCTACAGTCTCTCAGAAAACGGTTTTTCACATCTTCTGGATCTCTACTTTAAAATGATATTAAACGGAATAAGAGTACCGGGGTTACATATGACATGATTTCAAAAAATGTACAACCCGGTGATGACACAGAGACATTCTAATCATGAAATTGTGTTTTATTTTCACTATTTCACAATATCAGCACCAGCTTCTTTGCCCCTCAAATGCCCTTCACTAGCATTAAAACGCAGATGAATGAATATATAACTGAACAGCAAAAGGTATTTGACCGTTTAGCTGCTTATTCGTGATACATTTTATCTCATGAAGATATCCCACTTTTTTAAAGAAAATCTCGAAAGTGAAATTCATACTTGCGTATTTCCATACATGTATGAAATATTACTGATACCCTAAATGAGCGCACATAAATAACTTTAGCAATCTTAGCATCAGAAATATGCATTCATATCTTTAGTATTCCTTTTTCATATATATTTCCCAGTACATTGTACTTAATTTTAAAATATCCTGTGCCCCCATTGTTAAGCATTTAATTAGTTTCAAATTTGTTAAAAAAAAAATTCTTTTTATTTTTTTTTAATAAACATTAGAATTTTATGTTTGTCGAAAATATTTCTACATTATATATTCACATTATATATGATATAACAAAACACTCAGACTATAAGGTATAAATTTAATGTGCCTGAAATAAATAGTTTGTGTAAATGGAAAAAAAACTAATTGAAAATAAATTGGATCAGGAAAATTCGTATATATATATATATATATATATATATATATATATATATATATATATATATATATATATATATATATATATATATATATTTCTTCCTTCTTAAACATTCAAACTCAAACTAGAAAAGGAAAAAAAAATCAATAATTCACCTCAGGGTCTTAAATAAAGGCAACAGCAAACATAGATAAGTAAATATCTTCCTTCTTAAACATTCAAACTAGAAAAAAATCAATAATTCACCTCAGAGTCTTAAATGCTAGGCAACAGCATACCTAGATAAATATCCTGAACAAACACATACTAGTAACGGGACTTAGTGAAACATTGAAATTCTTGTTAACTCATGTATTTTCTTAAAGGAAAAAAAATGCTTGCAAAACGAAAGTTGGTTGATATCATATTTTTATTTTAAACTCTAGGAATTCATTTGAAATAAATTTCCTTGAAAGTGGTTCAAAAATTTCAAAGAACTGGATACTGTCATAAGACAATAATTGCTGAACATAAATATTCGTCTCTGATTGTACCCTCTTTCGCACTTGGAAAAATAGTGAATTCGCAAAAGTTTATCTGAAATTTAGATACATTTACATACCGATTATACCCAATTGATATTTAAATGAAGAAGTAAGCTTAAAGCCCATGAATCTCATATGTTTGAATTTTATATTTTAATCTGTTTATATAGTAACTTTGGGAAAGGTTTTTGTATAGTTTTTCGGGTTTTTATTTAATTTTCGGCCCTTAATTGACTTCATATTTCTAAAGATGAACTGGTAACTGCCTATAATGCATATGGATGTGATGTTTGAGAAAAAAATATTGACTTAGGTGGCTTCAGTGTAATAACATTTAAGACAATTTTTTTATTTAGAAACTATTGGAAAATTAACAATTAACAGGGTCAGAACAAAATTCGGCTTGGCCAAGATCAGGTGCCCATGTTGGTTGCAGATTAACAAAAATTAAGTCAAATGAAATGTATTACAAGTATGTTCTATGTAACACTACATCCTTTTGGCAGATTATCTGAAATTTCTGTCCATTTCTGTCAAGTGGTTAAAAAGTCTCCACTCTTACTATAGAAGCTAAGAGACTATACATATTCAGGCATAAAATATATGTTTTTCAAATTCAACTGAACAAAAAGTATAATTCAAATACAGACTCTTAAAAAAATATTGTCCGAGCCAAAAATCAATTAACTTAATATTTTCATTAAAATGATACAGTATATAAAGGACAAGGGGAAATTCGTTAATCTTTGAGAGTTTTTCTACTCTTAATATTTACACATTTGAAGTAAAAACACATTGAAGTACTTTTAATTTTTCTAAAGATACTGTATTTTGGGGTGAAAATTTCAAAGTTATTTGGTAATATTTAGAGAAAAACTGTCAGATATTTTTTGATTGAATATTTTGAAACCTTGGGCTACGGACTATACATATAGCATTTTTCATTTAATGAGAGACCGTGGAAAAATAGTTTCTTGTTTCAGTAAATATTTGTTAGAATTTTCATCTTGGAGTTCACTTATATCTAATAAATCCTTTCATTTGGATATTAAATCAATTTATACAAAATTCTAGTGAAATTTAACAAAATAAAACAAAAACTTCAAATAAATTCACAATACGAGTAAAATATAAATTGTCAGAACAAAATAATATACGTCAAAATTACATGTAATTGGTTTTTTGATATCAAAATATATTATAAGACCATCTGAAGATCAAGAATGAGCTTTAATTTAGAATCTAAGAAGGATAAATTTCATGTAAGTACTGGGGCTACAGACAATACCGTTAAAAATCTCTTTTGGACAATCTCTTTTAAAAATCTTTTGGATAATCAACTTTAAAAAAAAACATAATTGTATAATTAAATTTTGGGCATTTTGTTTTAAAGTTATTTGGGTTTTTATAACAGTTCACACCAAATAGTTTGACTATTTTATGATACCATACTTAAAAATCAGTTGGTTAAAGCACTGTGTACTTTCAGTTGAATAATAATTACAACATTATTGGTGTTCACACTGTTATGAATAAAAACAAAGTAGGACCTGTAAATCAAGGCATGATTTTTTGGGGGGTTACGGACTTATTGCATCATATTTTATTTTTCCTCGATTTGATTTCAATGTAATACATGTAGCCTAAGATGGTCATTCAAAAGAATTATATGATTTATCATCCTGATCATGATGGAGTGCATGTAATTCATAAAAAAAAAAAATACAAAACATGATTGTAAAGAATCATCACCATTTGAAGTAAAAACATAGTAGTATGATATTTATCCATAAGAAGTCAATATTTTTTTGTTGTTTTTTTTTTTTAAATTAACCATTCAATGACAAGAAGATTGGGTGGCGCAATTTTAAGAGTGAAGGTCTTACTTTGTACTAAATCGCAAAGTAAGGTTGACCCTTGTGTTTTGGTGATCAAATCCCACTACATGTATGGGATGTTAAGATTGATTGATGAGAACTTATGAACCATTGAGACCCCATTTTGCAATAAATGCAGGCAGGAAGAAAATCTCTCCCTAAAACAGAAGAAGAACAGTTATATGCTGTGTAAATTTGCTAAATTTATGTGTAGAGTCTGTTGCCATGTGAAAGTAGGATTTGTGTAGCCAAATATTCTTTTTAAAATATTCTAATGCTAATTATTCTTAATGGATTGATGGCATGAATCACAAGAAGGAAAACTTTATCATGATCATGTATATTTAGAAATATGTTGACTTCAAACATAACAGGACAGACTACAGAAGCAAGTCTTTAGTTGAAAAATTTCAGACATTTTATATTTAATTAGTAATTACAGTGGTATTTGTATTTAAAAACATTGCATTTGTTCGAATAAGCATATTATTGTATTGTAAAATTCTTATAATTTCTGGGAACACTATATATATATATAGTGTATTATATACCAATGGAAAGCTCTCATTCTGCTCTTTACAATGCAACAAAAGACATTTAGATTAGATGTAATATATGTAACATATTATGTAGTATATAACATCATTCGGGTGGAAATGGGCACCTGATCTTGGCCAAGCCGAAAGTAGAACAAAGGATAAATTGATCCATTTTAAAATGAAGATCCCTCATAGGATAATCAACTAAACACACATTTCTAATTTTAAGGCTTTGAAAAGACTATATCTAAATTTACTTTCAAGGTTACACGGAGGGGTGACTTCTATAGCCATAGTATAGATACTTTTCCTGGCTTCACTCATCTTTAGAACACCTTGTGACATACTTAATAATTTCTGCAATTTATCATTTTCTTTTCATTTAGTTATTTTTGCTTCAAAAGTGAATACTTCATGTGTCACTAAGCATAAACTCCTTGTAATCCATTTGTATGTTTCTTTGTTTGCTTAACGTCTTTTTCGAGAAAATTTCACTCATATTGAGACGCTACCACCCACTTAAGGACGCTAAGGATCAGCTCCTAACTCTGCGCAAACGCTCTAACCACTGCGTCGGGCGATTGTAATCCGTTTAAATCAACGCTATCTTTTTTAGTCCCGAAATGTAGTCCATAATATCTCTATTCCGCCCCATACCCAGTCAATCGGATTGATATGTGAAAAAGGAAAAATTATGTTTGTTTAAAGCACTTGTGGTTTTTTTAAATTTATTTTTTTGACGTCGAAGTCAACAAGTAACCTAATAAATCAGGAAATGTAATACAAGAAGCATTGCATAAGGTCATTCAATTCATATTTTCCTTTACTTTGTTGATAGGAGTGGTACTTGACAGGTGTAGTATGGCAGAAAATTTGTCTCCCAACACTCATGATCCCAACATGTCAAATAACAACAGTGAAGAAGAACAATCAATAGAGTCTACACTAAATGACCAAAACTATCTCTTTGTTGTCGCTTTGGATTTTGGAACAACATATTCTGGTTATGCATTCAGTTCAAGAGATCAATTTCGCAAAAATCCTTTAGATATTCATAGTCATCAGAATTGGACAGCAGGTGGCACGGCTCTAATATCGCTCAAAACTCCAACATCTCTTCTTATTGACAAAGATGGCAATTTTGTTGCTTTTGGTTATGAAGCAGAAGATACATTTTACTCAGAGGTGGCAAAAGACCAACGTGGAAACTTTATGCTGTTCAGGAGATTCAAAATGAAATTACACAACAAAAAGGTAGGTGTTATACGCTGGATAAAGAACAAGTTTCTTTAGATGCCAAAGTTTTCATCATTTCAGAAGTCTTTCTCAGTTTAGTTGAAAATTTTGCAATCTATTGCGTCAAATATTAAGTTATGTGATAATTTTCAAATGCTGTTGCTTTGATTAATTTAATTCAAATTACAATTTATCAATAATGTATTTCTGCTAATTCTATGTAATGTTTTAACATACAAATAAATGGCTTTAGACTATTTAAAAACCCTTCAGAATATCATTCTAATGAACAGAAAAAAAGAACACGTATAAAAATTACACAATTATGTTAAAGATTTCTTAGTACTTCGAAGATTATCTACAGTTATAAACATTATCTGAACTTTAATTATTAATTATTTGTAATGATCAGTCGAAATAAAAGAGAGGATTTTAACTCTGGTACCTGAAATATATGTCTAATGTTTTCTTTTCAGGGAATTAGTGACAACCTGTATCTTGAGGATGTTGCGGGGAAAGGATACCCTGCAAAACATGTATTTACTCTCTCAATAAAGGCATTGGTAGACCATTTTAAGGAAAACATAAGAAGGAGTCTGAATATAGAATTTACAGCAACCGATTTAAGGTGGGTTTTGACTGTCCCTGCTATATGGAATGATGCTGCCAAAGAATACATGCGTCAGTGTGCTATAAAAGTAAGTGAATGTAAAAAAAAACGTTCAGGTATCACTTGTTTCTTTCCTATATTTTTTTCTCATTGTACTAAAAAATCTTGAATAGGCTGGAATTCCAGACAAAATGTTAAAAATTGCCCTTGAACCAGAAGCAGCATCTATATATTGCCAATTTCTTCCAATCGAAAGAAACCCTGACGGTTTTGGAATGACAAAGGAAGGCACAAAGTATATGATTGTTGACATTGGCGGTAAGTTAAATTACGAAAAATACATTGAATAATGATGCCCACATTTCAGAAAGTAGGAGTTACTTTGATTACTCCGAACAAATATACATCTTTAGTGCTGGAATGACATTTATATACCAAAAGAGTGGTCATCACATTTTTCATAATTTGTATCATTTTTCTCTCATCTGAACCGAAGTTAAACTGAGCTTTTCTGATCACATATGTCGTGGTCTGTCTGTCCGTCTGCTAACTTTTCACAATTTCGACTTCTCCAGAATCAATCGGATCAAGTTTAATCAACCTTATTACAAAGCATCATTGACTAAGGGTGAATCATGTTTGATCAAATAAAGTGTCACACAAAAGTAGGGATTTTTTTTTTAAATGTGAGTGCCTTAAAAAACCTCGAGAACCGCTAAGACAGGTAAAAAGGAGATGGGCGAACATAGCTTCAGATATATAAAAATCATGTTCAGTTTGTGAATTCAGTATTTAGAGTAAAGTTCTCATTATTGAAATTTATGAAATTATGATAAACAAAACTTTTCTGAGGAAAATTTTCTCGGCAAAATTTTGCTTTTATTAAAAAAATTAATGTGGTATTCGTGGGTTCGAACCCTAGCAATAAAAATCCTGAGTATTATTTTCTTTCGAGACTAGCACGCTAACCACTAGACTACACAAGTCCTGATGAATAGTAGCATTTAAATCATGTTTGTGATATGACCCTTGACTTAATGGACTTCAAGTATTTCTTGAAAAGATGCGAATGTTATGTCATAAAAGTATATTTTTAAGGTATAGTGGGTCATTGCTCCATATTTTTGGTAACCAAAAAATGTATATTTTTATGCAAACTTTGAGGATTAACTTTCAAAAAGGTGGAGCGAAGACCCACTCATATCGAAAAAAAATAGTATTATAGTATGAGAAAATGACTCTTTTTGCCGCTTTAGTGTGTGTTTAATATTTCACAGGCAAATAATTTCAATCTTTGAGGGATTTTTGCAAATTATAGAGATTTTACATAAAGTATAATTTAATGTTAGACGAAATATCAAGGAAAATTTTGATATAATTGAAATTTAATTTTTCATCTTCATGTTTGTCACACTATAGGCTTATCGCTCGTCATGTTCACCCATCTCCTTTAAGTGAAAACCAGAATGTAGTGTAGACTTAGGGTTTTTACAAGGTTTTTTTTTTTTCAAATCAGAATTCGGGGGGGGGGGGGGGGGTGATGATCCATAATGGGAAATAAAAGTTTATTTAAAGGTCTTCTCAAAACAAAATTAAACGGATAATGATTTGTCATATAAATATACAAGTAACCAAAAATAATGTAGATTCAGAATACTGCAAATCATGGCTCCTTCATGCCAAATTAGGTATTTGTTTCACCGAATCAAATTTTTATATATTCGATTAATTTTAAAAAAAACTTCTTTTCAAGAACAGGACTCTTTGTTGTCATATAAAATAGAGCCTCTGAAAGAAAAAAAAACATATTCAAATTTGTTCTAACGTCTAGCCCCCTTGTTGTCAAGGACGACAATATGCAGTTTGATTTGGGAATTTAAAGTATGAAATCTTTCTAAAAATATTTTTTCAAGAGTAGCATGATTAGTCATATCAAAAAGTAAGCATCCCCGGGTGTTACATAATCAGGTTTGTTCAAATAATGGTGCCCATGGAGTAGGTCATAATAGGGGTTCATTGTTTACTTGGAAATACAGAGATTTAAAGAAAAAAACCTTTGCAGAGTAACAGGGTTACAATAATCATAAATATAAATCATTATTCGTGTGTCGTGTGGATTTAATTCTTCCTTCAAATTATAAACCCTGGGATGGGCTGATATCAGGGGTCAAAGATTGCATAATGTATGTATACAGGCAATTTTGGAGAGAAAATCTTCCTTTTCAGAACAGCTAGTCCATGTTAGTCATTTTTGACGATGAATCATCCCTTGTTGTGTGGATTCAAGTTCATCCTTTGTGCTAAAATAGAGCAATGATATGGAGTCAACATTTTGCTATAGGGATAAACATGGGAAAAGTTGTCTTCTGAAGAACAGCAGGACCAAAGTTATTTAGATGAGCATTGTGGCCTATACATGTAGGCCCTTTGTTTAATGTGCAGCAGCAGTTAGCTCAATTGTATAATGTATACTGTGTAAGGCAGTATAATAGTATAAATTTATATTAAGGCCTGCTTCACTGTTTGTTGACTTTGTAATTAGCATACTTTGGATTGAATTAATGAATATGTATAATGCAAAAAGACTTGCGGTTTTGAATTTAGAATCTCTTCTCCTTTCTATGAGTTAATTGTCTTAAGCATGGTCAAAGCTATCGATACCATGCTGACCACATCCTTGATATATATACAATAAGGAACAGAAATTAAAACTATCGATTTTTAACAACATTTACAGGGGGTACTGCTGACATTACAGTTCATGAAAAAATCAAAGATGGTAAACTGCGAGAACTTCACCAAGCTACTGGAGGGGCGTGTGGCGGGACAGCAGTTGACAGAGAATTCGAGATACGTCTCACCGGGATACTCGGAGAAAACATTATGAAAAAACTTCGTACGTCGAGAACAGAAACTTATCTTGATATATTTCGGGAGTTTGAAGTTGCAAAGCGAGTATTTACACCGAATAGCACAGGCCCTATTCGAATGACAATTTCATATGTTGCACTGAATGAATTGTCAGAGGAAATAGAGGGAAAGACTTTGAAAACGATGTTTGAAAATGCAGAAGGAATGCAATTGAAGTTGGACAAACTGCACATAGATGTCGCGACAATGAAAAAGTTTTTTGAGCAATCGGTTAAAGAGCTTATTCAGCACATGCAGGATGTTATGCAGAGTCCACAAACAAATGGGATATCACTTATATTGCTTGTCGGGGGATCAGCTGATTCTAAGTACATACAATCTGAAGTTACCAGTGCGTTTGACTCGGTTCGATTGATTATACCTCCTGAGGCGGGTTTGGCAGTGCTTAAAGGAGCTGTGATTTTTGGTCACGATCCAACACTAATAAAATCAAGAATTTTGCGCTTTACCTACGGAACTTCGGTATGTGAAAAATTCAATCCAAATATTCACAAAGAGGAAAAGAAAATCACAATTGACGGCGAAGATATCTCCATTGATTGCTTCAAAATGATACTTTCCGCCGGAACAGAAGTGGATATAGGACATAAAGTGATTGCTGTGTATTCAACGGCCTCTGTATTTCAAAGCGGGGCAGAGGTAAAAATATTCTGCACTCCAAAAAAAGAAATAAAATATACAGATGAAGAGGGGTGCTTCTTACTCGGAAAATTGTTCATTCCACTTCCTTTGAATCTGTTGATGGGGATATTGGGTATTGGCAATCAAAAAGAGCAACCTTTCGTCGTAGCTTATATTTTTGGTGACACAGAATTAAAAGTTATGGGAAAAGATATGTTTAGCAGCACTTTTACAAGCTGTTCACTCAAAATGAGAGAAGAGGAAGTGGACGAGATGGAACATGAAAATGAAGACTAACAAAGCAAAAATTGTGGAACATTTTGTGATAAAAACTTTTCTCCTTCTTCTTGTGATAAAAACTTTTCTCCTTCATTAGTAAACTTCAGATTGTATTCTGCATGACTTAGATACATGTGTAAACAAGTCAGTGCATAAAATTAAATTTTTCAACCTATAGGATCGCGAAAAGATATATTGTACTTTGTCAACCAACGACCATGAGAAGCATTATCCAGTGAAAAAAAATGAGTTTATCTTAGTATGCATTCTAAAGCAAAAGGCACCAAAAAAATGAAATACACATAGTGATACTATCGCAATAATTACCGAATTAGTACCTTATGCTTGTCAGGATCCAATCATTTTTTTAATGTATCATATTTCAAAAATCATATAAATGGTTAATTGTTGTTAAGTAAAAACACAAAATGAAAATTCATGTTACATGCATTATAGCAGAGAGTAATTAGTAATGAATCGTACATGTAGTATCTTCTGTATCAAAAAAAAAAAACAGAAATTTAAAACAATGTATAGAAAAACATATTTATAAAACACAGCATATTTCTTTTCCATCTTATAGAGGAGCGAATTGTTGAAAAAATGTATACCTTAATGAAACAAATACCAAATTTGGCATGAATGTTCCTTATCTTGTGCCTGAGTAGGAAATATCGCTGGTTTCCATTCAAATTTCAGCCAATTTTCTAATTGGCCGCCATGATTTTCAGAATGACATTGTTTCTTAAATTACATATTAAGCATTTTTAATTGTTCTCAAACAAGATTTTTTTTTAATCTTTGAAAAATTCAATCAAAATTTGGTCCAACATACGATCAAAGTTTTATTTCACAGATATATAGGGTACTAGTTTTTGTATGTATTGCGCATAGATTAAATCTTGAGAGCAGTTAGAACTGCATAGAGCAGTACAAGATTATTACCTAAAACATTTGCATTGCCCAAACAAGTAATTTCAAGTCCATTCAAGTACTATTTGGGATGAGGTTGCCATGGGCGCCAAAGATGTCATTGTGTGGGACCCAAACTCTGCTATCATTTTCATATATTACTTTACAGTACTCCAGCATGCTAGAGGTTCACGGCGAGATACTTTTGACTTGGCGCCGCGTAACCTCTAGCATCCATTGTAAAAATTCTCGCCGCTGAAATCCCAAGTGGAAATAAATTGTTTAATTAAAAATTCAGGCATTAAACATTAACGAATGACACGAAACAATAAAATATTCACTATCTGCGATAAAACTTACACATAAAACAATGCTAATCTCTCATATTAGCGATAAATCCATTATTTTTAAAATCGAAGCAGAAATGAAAACAAGTCGTCTGTTTGAAGTTCGGGAATGGAATGCAGAATATCTGACGAAACGAAACTAGTTATCCGCTAAGAAATCATTGAAATTTTCGTTTTCTGACTAGCAATCCGCAAAATTAGCATGAAGTCAAATCGAAAGTAATTCTGGTGACAAATTGAAATAATGACGATTTTGATTAATGAACATTGATACATACTGAATAAAGTGGATTTTAGGATTTCTTGTGACTTTTATACCCAATGCAACACGTAGGTACCAGAGAATTACTTGTTTACAGTTTATTTCACGCATTATATGTTCCGCCCAAAATCTCAGGCGGAACGAGCTCGTTAGAAAATGGCGTTCGGATGTAAGAGTCCGAGGTATATAAGGAGCGTAGGGACGTTAATCGAGGCTCTTACTTGTAGGAGTATACTTTACAGGTGAAGATTAAGTTTGTGACGTTCATACCGACTTATTCCATGTATAATTTTCTTTCAAGACAGATCCGTTGGGGTGCTCATAAAGAGCAGCCCTTAAGAAGAGAAAATCCATCAAGGCGACCATGTTTTGGGTAAAGATGTCAGGGAATATGAATAATGTTAGTCTTGAATATTCTAATTATGGCATTCTATGACGTTGCTGTAGACTTCTTGCTGATCAGAGCATTACAAAAGTCTACATTCATTCGTTTACCGTTTGCTTGAAATGCTGAAGTCGTTATTTCAACACATCACTCTCAAATTTCAAAGATGAAAATGGAAATTTATTCCTCTAAGACGTATGAACACGATTTTCCTGCAGTTCTACTAAATGCAATGTAGTTTCGCATACAGAAGTGATGTAAATCGGCTGTGGAAACTTTTAAGGTTGATAACTGTTCGTTATATTCATATTTCATACCATCTTCGCTAGCCAAGGGTTTCTGATACGCTACTCTCCTCATAAGCCCTTGGCATAAGGTGTTAAAAAAAGTGGGGATTTTTTTCTCAAGTTGTGATTGGAGTTGATCGACATCGTTCGACCAATCAGCAATTGTTTTTTGTAAATGACGATATTTGCGTTCGGGATAGATCTTGACTCTTTAATATCGGGAATGAAAAACGCAAGTAAACAACCATCCGTAAGATAACATGCCATTCTATGAATAACTAATAGTGTCATCCAATATTAAGCTACGTGCAAAATATGTGATTAAGAATCAATACTGAAGATGTAGATTTGCATTTTAACATGTTTTAAACATAAATCAATATCTTCTTGTTAATTATTCTTTAAAAACATTATTTTTTTAAATACGCTTTTTATTTCTGTCGATGACGCAATCTGTGCGTACCTGGTAAGAATCGCAATCACGTGACGAAAACAATCCCGTCTTTTGTCAGCACCGTATGCCAAGGGTTTATGAGGAGAGTAGCGTATCAGAAACCTTTGGCTATAGCGAAGATGATTCCATACATAAAAAATTAATTTGCTATATGATTGTGTGTAAGCAATTCTGTCTAGTGTATTTTCTGTTAGTGTTATCTTTCTTAGAACGATTAACTTATCTGTTTTCTCAATATTTTGATGTATATCATGTATAGATCTAGAAATTTAAAAGATTATTTACATTTAGTTCTCAATTATGCATAGTTTATTGTTTATTCGATCTTGTTTTGCTCTATTAGAAACAGTTGACTGAAAAAACACTATCGATCTGTTCAAGAAATAATTCTATGAAATGTACAGCTCTTAACGTGTTAATTAGATTATAACGTTAACACATTATACGTATTAAAGGTTTTTACTTTAACAAGATATCCCGAAAATAATAACGGGTGAATTCACCATGCATCGGACACCCTCGCACTTCAACAAGTTCTAGCGATACCGCTACCGACCGAATATTATCAAAATGGAACTTAACGTGTAGTATGTGGTTAAAATACGAAGTTTCGACACAATCGTGTGCTATATATTGAGAAAATATCTCTAAAAACCGATTTTTTCGAAATAAGTCAGAATTCACCATGGATCGAACAATATTCACTATGCATCGGACATACGGTATTTAAACCAGAAAAATATCATACCTTGATCTCGGTGCTTTAAAATTAGTGATATCGCAACATTTTAATCTTTTATTTAAAAAATAACCTTCTAGTTAAATTTGAATGACTATTTCGATCCACAAATGTAAAGAGATTTTAGTTGCATCACATTGCCTTTGAAAGCTTTACAATGCTATTAATATGGCAACTCGCGGCTTTGTCTCGTGGGTTATCATCATCTAGTTTTAGAAATAAATTGAGTCCACTTTTAGTTGTCATATATCGATAACTTGTATATTTTCACTGAAAATTTAGAGTTTTTATTTTCTATTTCCGTAAAAAACAGCTGTCATCTGGGTTTTATATGAAAATGGAAGTGATTACCCATGCATCGGAAAGTGTCCGATGCATGGATAATTTGTGTCCGATCGCGATGTACGGTGAAATAAACATACTAGTAAAAAAAAACTCTAAAAAATATTATACAAACATTGAAGTAAATTTTTTGAAAAATTTCTTTAAACCTATATATGGAGTATCTGAGCTAAAAAATAAAAATACGAAATTGAATGTAGATGAACAGGATATTTGGTTTTTTTTTTACGTTCAAATTAAAATTTTCACCGATTTTGAACTTGAATAACAACACGTTTCTATAGTTAAATTGACTTAAAACTGTATCTGATATTTAAATGCGGAGTCGGTAAATTACGAAAGCCGGATAGGCTCATTTTTGACAAGATAAAAAAATAATTAACTCGTTATAACGAGATAGTTATCTCGTTATAACGAGTTAGTATCTCGTTATAACGAGTTAGTTATCTCGTTATAACGAGTTAGTATCTCGTTATAACGAGTTAGTTATCTCGTAATAACGAGTTAGTTATCTCGTTATAACGAGATAATTATCGCGTTATAACGAGTTAGTATCTCGTTATAACGAGTTAGTTATCTCGTTATAACGAGATAATTATCTTATAACGAGTTAGTATCTCGTTATAACGAGTTAGTTATCTCGTTATAACGAGTTAGATATCTCGTTATAACGAGATAATTATCTCGTTATAACGAGTTAGTATCTCGTTATAACGAGTTAGTATCTCGTTTTAACGAGTTAGTTATCTCGTTATAACGAGATAATTATCTCGTTATAACGAGTTAGTTATGTCGTTATAACGAGACAGTTTTCTTGTTATTTCGAGACTTAATAGCAATATAGGAATAAAAATGGCTGCAGTTTTAAATGCCATTTTGAATTTTTAGCAAGTAATTATCAGTCAAATTTAACTTGAACAATTGATAAATGGTTGAAAATTTAATTTGCTCTGGGGTTTACTTATGATTAAATCTTGAACTATCTCGCTGTCATTAATCATGGCAACTCTAAGGCGAACACATTTACACATTTTCGTGAACTCCTCCTCAAATTGTTGCATTAGGACGCGATATTTTTCTTAAAATAATATTGCCAAACATACTTGCTTCAAACTTTGGCAATTTATTTATGACAACTATTTCTGATGAATGACACTATTTCGATATGTTTTGGACGACTTACCGGTATACACTTTCATATATCAATTTCTATACCGCTAAAATTAAATATCAGAGACAATATAAGTGCAACATATCGTTTATGCAACATATAATATATAGAATACAGTGTTATACATATGTTACTTCTGAGATTCAGAAATGTTTTGAAGACTGGGGATGGTGAGACATCAGCAGTTAGATCATAGGCGTAGTAATAGAGGGGCTAATGTCCACACCACCACTTTTGAAAAGGGGGCGGTCAAGAGTATCTTTGTGCCCCTTCCTCCATATTTTTTTTTTACCTGAGTAAATATCTCCCGAAAATAATGGCGAATACTCGTAGTTGGAATATCAAATCTATTTTTTTTCCTTTTTACCTGTCAAATATTTTACTTGGTTTACCCCCCCCCCCCCCCTTGAACTTCGTGACAGCTTATGCATATTGTCCACTAAAATGAGGAATGGTGAAGCAAAAATGATATTACATCCTTTTAAGTAATAAGACGTTAAATCTGATCTACTGATATTGACATTTTATCTAATATTCTGTCATGATTCACTGTTTATATTTTTTGCGGGGGGGGGGGGGGTTCCAAGTTGTGGAGATTCACGGAGACCTATTTGAGATTCACGTCTATTTGGCGGATCCTATATGTTTACCACATAGTGTCAGAACGTCAAACCAGAGTTTACAAAACAAAACAAAAAGTTTACAGAGTTTACAAAGCCAGTTCACTTTTATAATCTTTTTACTTAGGATTGATCAACGAATAGGCCTAATACTACATATGTACATTTATATTATTAATACAACATTGAAGGAATGTCGTTAATTATTTTCCTCATCACAATATTTATTATGTATACTTTACAAGCATATAATTTTTATTTCAAAAAGAGATTGATGATTTTTTTTGGGGGGGGGGGGGTAATAAATAGAGGATATTCAATGTTTTGTAGTTGATATGGAATTTATTTCACGAGTGGGACAGGATTTTTTTTTTATTTTCATGAGTGCGAAGCACGAGTGATCAACTGTTTTTACTAATGCTGACCTTCACCTTTTATTGTGGCTTCCGTAGAATAAAGAGCTCCAAAAGTTTTTTTTAATTCTACCACATTGATAATAACGCAAAAATTACATATTGTAGTTTAAGATTCCATGCCAAATTGGTAATTTAAAATGTTTCTTTCTTTTAATAAACAGAAGAAATATATAAATTATTAAGTGATAAGTACAGTATTAGTTCTTGATATTCATCATATTTATTATTGAGGGGAAGGAGGGATTGATGATAAAAACAACGTGAATTTAGTTTTTTGTCAGACATTGAATTTTGATCTTGCCCCTTTAAGACGATAAAATTGAACTGGTATTCCTTGTTAACAGGCAAGGAATTATCAAAATATGATCGTTAAAGCCTAACAAATGGTTTCATATCCACATGATTTATTCGGAATATTCAAAATAATGGGATTATTTCCATGCATTTTTTATTGCTACAAATATTACGCAAACATTATTATAATTTTAACAAATTCAAGAAAGCTTGAACAGGGCAGTTAAATCAGCCAGAGTATATCATTTTTTTCTGATCTCCTTGTACAAGTTGACAAAATTTTGATGTTATATACATTCCATTTAAAGATGACACTAATTCAAAGGTATAACACAACAACATGAGGCGGTCACGTTTCCGTATATTTGTCTTCGGTCATTCCAATAAACAATACTAATCAAAGGCATAACACAAAAAAACTAGTATGCTGTTCCATAAAATCTTTATCACGCACACTTCAAACAAATTTGATCGACTTGTTTCTGTATATTTCCTATAAATAATGGTCTATTCTTTACTTAGATATATCAATTCTAGATCAATTTTTATCTCGTTATAACGAGATAATAATCTCGTAATAACGAGATAACTAACTCGTTATAACGAGATAACTAACTCGTCATAACGAGATAACTAACTCGTTATAACGAGATACTAACTCGTTATAACGAGATAACTAACTCGTTATAACGAGATAACTTACTCGTTATAACGAGATAATTTTCTCGTTATAACGAGATAACTAACTCGTTATAACGAGAAACTAACTCGTTATAACGAGATACTAACTCGTTATAACGAGATAACTAACTCGTTATTACGAGATAATTATCTCGTTATAACGAGATAACTAACTCGTTATAACGAGATATTAACTTGTTATAACGAGATAACTAACTCGTTATAACGAGATACTAACTCGTTATAACGAGATACTAACTCGTTATTACGAGATAATTATCTCGTTATAACGAGTTAAATTTTTTTTTGTCTTGTCAAAAATGAGCCTATCCGGCTTTCGTAGTAAATAAATCGTTTATTGTTTTAAATTTCTAATATCTATGAAACACGATTGATTTAAATTGTGTAATTTACAGGAAAGTCCTATCTTTATATAAAGAAATAAAAGGTAGGTTAAGTAATAGACTCTTCCATTTAAAAGAACGACATTCTAAAAATTGCAAAATCGTAAAATTCTGGTTATTCCCCTTTTATGATGCAAAATATGACGTAATTTCAAAGCTATTCTTGGGATATTTTTATCACAACATGAAAATAAAAATCGGCTTCATTAAAAAGTTCAAATCTTCATCTTTAAGACAGGAGCAAGTTAAAACACGGGGAGACTCAGGTTCAATGAAAGTTTATTGCTTAAAGTTGTCCGAAGCAAGGTACATGTATGTGTCCGATGCATGGTTAACTCAACCTACATTTGAACTTTAACAAGCTAATTCAGAGAATTTCTGTCCCCCGCTTAGGGAAAAAAGAAGAGCATGTGCAGTTGGGGAGGGGGTCGTACTCCCCCCTGGATTTGTAGAATTATTAAATGCATACATTTATATTGAAGCAAATAAAAAAATGTCAATATGGATATAAAGATTTGATTGCTTATTCTTTAATATGTGTATAGAAGATTCTTTTTATATAGAATATTTATCACACTGTAATAATGATTTTATGAGTTTGTACAAGCCAGACGTCATAACTTTTTCATTTCACATGCTGAATACTATCATTTAGTAAATCCAAAAAAAAAAAAAAAAAAAAACCAAAACAAAAAAAAAAAGGATCGTCGGGATTTGAACCCGATAACTCTCACATGCTAAGCGAGAGTTTTTTTTTTTTTTTTTTTTTTTTTTTTTTTTTTTTTTTTAATCTTTTATTCACATGCTAAGCGAGAGTGATACCCCTAGACCACGGAGACACTTGATTGAACAGCAAATTAAATGCAGACATTATGTGTGCAGAAGATTCTCATAGAATGTTTATATTCACATTCGATATTGTCAAAATTTTACACAATACATGGTGTCTAATTTAGCCTTTACTAAACAGTTCTAATAGATGTAATAAGAAGAACAACCTGTATTATACGTAATAACTCTCCACATGCCCCTGTGCTAAAATAGTGACACGCGACTTACAAATGTATAATACAATAAATAATTTTAAAAAACGGGGCGAGACACTTTGAGAGGGGCGAGAGAGGGCCTAGGGAGTTATGATATAAAATTTCATTGCAAAAGCTCAAAAGCTTCTTGAGATATCGCCCGGAAACGAAAGTGTTACACACAGACGGAATGTATTAATTTACGACCTTGAACTATGACCATTTGACCTCAAAATCAATAGGGGTCTTCCTTAGGCAACATGGAGTTGTTGTGTAAAATTTCATTGCAAAAGCTCAAAGGATTCTCGAAATATCGCGCGGAAACGAAAGTGTTACAACAGACAGAATTTTTTTGACCTTGACCTTTTACCTTTTGACCTCAAAATCAGTAGGGTTCTTTTTTAGGCCATAGGGAGTTGCTATGCAAAATTTCATTGCGAAAGCTCAAAGGGTTCTCGTGATATCGCGCGGAAATGAAAGTGTTACAGACAGAAATACAGACGGACGGACGGACAGACAGTCCCAAATTAATATCCCCCACTTTCAGTGAAAGCGGGGGTCAAAACCAAACATGTCAAATGCAAGCATTAAAAATATATATCCAAGAAAGTTAATGTCAACTCAAGTGATACAAGCTAATTCAGAGAATTTGTGTCCCCCGCTCAGGGAAAAAAGAAAAGCATTCGCAAATCGGGGTGGGGGTGGGGGGGGGGGGGTCACAATACCCCCTGTATTTGTAGAATAGTTAAATGTATACATATATATTGAAGCAAATAAAAAAAAGCCAATATGGATATAAAGATTTGATTGCTTATTCTTTAATATGTGTATAGAAGATTCTTTTTAATATACTATATACAGAATATTTATCACAATGTAATAATGATTTTATGAGTTTGTACACGCCATACATCGTAACTTTTTTCATTTCACATGTTGAATAGTATCATTTAGTAAATCCAAAAAAAAAAACATTAAAAAAAGAGAAAATCGTCCGGGGATTGAACCCGGGCCTCTCGCTTGATAAGCGAGCAACATACCACTAGATCACGGAGGCACTTGATTATACAACATATTAAATATAACCATTAAGTCACATATAATGTTTACGTTTGATATTGTCAAAATTTTACACAATAAATGTTGTGTAATTTAGCCTTTACTAAACAGTTCTAATAGATGTAATTAGAATATAAAGTCCACCGACAACCTGTATTATACGTAATAACTCTCCACATGCCGTGTGCTAAAATAGTGCCAAGCGACTTAAATAAAAAAAAAGGGGGGGCGGGACACTTCGAGAGGGGCAAGAGAGGCCCTAGGGAGTTATGGTATAAAATTTCATTGTAAAAGTTCAAAAGCTTCTTGAGATATCCCCGGAAACGAAAGTGTTACACACAGACGGAATTTATGAATTTACGACCTTGAACTTTGACCTTTTGACCTCAAAATCAATAGGGGTCTTCCTTAGGCCACATGGAGTTGTTATGTAAAATTCCATTGCAAAGTTCAGAGAATTTGTGAGATATCGTGCGGAGACGAAAGTGTTAAAACAGACAGAATTCATGAATTTATGATCTTGACCTTTTACCTTTTGACCTCAAAATAAATAGGGTTCTTCTTTAGGCCATAGGGAGTTGGTATGCAAAATTTCATTGCGAAAGCTCAAAGGGTTCTCGAGATATCGCGCGGAAACGAAAGTGTTACAGACAGACATAAATACAGACGGACGGACGGACAGACAGACAGACCCAAATTAATATCCCTCACTTTCAGTGAAAGCGGGGGACAAAAATACCCAAGAAACAGCAAAAACAATAGATTGGCGTCTTATCACTACTGTGAACGAGTTGGTTCAGTTTTTATTTGTTTATTAACACACGAAAAAGGTGGCAGTGTACATGGAAACCTGCAACAAAAAGAAAAGCAAGTTGCACTCATATGACTGCACTTAATCATAAAATAACATGCGTAGAACAATTGGGTGAACAAATAGTGGTGTCATGTATGATATGAATAAGAAATAATATTATAGGGGGCGCTACCCTAGATGGTACTATGGTGCATATGATCTACCGGATATAATTAATTTTGTATATAAACAGCACAGGCGCTTGACGTTTTTAACCTTTCTTTCCATAAATAAAAAATCCTCCATACTATAATAATAACAAGGTTCGTCACGGTCGCCATCTTGAATTTTTCAGTTCAGCTACTTCGCCTCGATTTTTAGTCTACAATGTGTTTAAAATTAACGGATACAACCGTTTCCCTCAAGTACTTACTTTAACTATGCCTCCACTTTCGGGCAATTCAACCCAAATCACATTAAATCCTCTCTAATTCTTAAAATGTCGCTTCAAACTCAGTCTACTGCTACCGATTCCGTAAAACTTAGAAAAGGGAGGCCGGAAGTTGATGTTGTTATGTAAATGGGAATTCCCTCTTCTTAAATTTCATTGGTTAAAAGAAATATCATGACGTCTCGCGGGAAAAATCATGCAAAGACAGTAACAAACTTTTTCGACGTGTTGAATGCTGAGCAGGCCGATGCTTTCCATAATCATCAGAAATAATATGTGGAATATTTATTTTTCTTTTATTTTGTTGAAGAAAAAATCATGAGGAAATAAAAATTATGCTTGGTCCTGGAATTCTGGTTACTAATTTCTCGTGTAAACCAGACCCCTTGCATTCTGGCATAAATAATGGTACTATTTTCAGTGTTTGGAAGCGATGAAAATTATAAAAATGAAGGATAGATATGTGTATGTTTTATTTTTCATCACAGTGGTGAGCTGGCCCAGATCACTGAACCTCCATGTCCCCTCTTTCTACAGGCGCGAAGCTGTCTTTGCAAGTACGCAAGTGCGTTACTACACATCGTTTAAAAAAAAAATCTAGGTCTGAGAGAGAGAGAGAGAGAGAGAGAGATTGTTGAGAGAAAAAAAATATTAGCATCATCCGGCAAATATTTTTGTTTCAAATTATTAATTGTCATTATTTCGAATCAAATTTTATATTATTACGTCTATTTGAAATCTTTTATTGAATCATTGCCAAATCCAAATAAATCATTAATCTATAGTAAGTGTTCTATAACACATTAATAATTCTATAAGATCTTTGAGAAATTAAGTTTAATTATCGTCTTGGCTTGATCAAGTAGTATACTGTCGGATTTAGAGGGGGGCAGGGGACCCGCCCCTCCCTTTGTGTCCAAAATATACATAAGATTTAATAAAGCAATTTTTTTGTGTGTGGCTGTAAGCCCCTACCCTGACCCCAAACTGGTCCCCCCCCCCCCCTCCTTTTCAAGATTCCTGGATCCGCCACTGTAGTATATGATTTTAAATTTATTTTTGCTACCAACATTTAAAATACTTGTTGCTGAACATTATTAATACATATTATAACAGAGAGAAGACGATACAAATGTAGCGGTAAAAGATTCTGCATGCCTCAAGTACATTTACAATAAGTTTCCGAGAAAGTTAAACTTCGTGTTAAAAACAATATTACTGTCTTGTCTTATATAAGAAAAGCCAAATACCATGCTATTCCCTGCAAGAATGTGATTGAAATATTTGTACAAGCCAGGATCTCCCCCCCCCCCCCGGCCCCAATCAAGGCTTCGCCTAAGACCTACGGATGGCCTCACAGATTTTATTGCCATTCATTTATTTTTAAGGAAGGACCAATTGATTCCGGAGGGGGGGACTGGGCTGGCAATTTTTTCCCAGCTTTATTTCCATGTCAGTGAAGGACAATTAAATTTATTTTCAAAATCTGCCAGACCCCCCCCCCCCCCCCCTAAATTTCAGAATTAAATTGTAAACGCTTTTATGTTTTGACAACATAATTGAATTTTTATTTGGATTTAAGTCCCCCATTACTTTCAGGTGTGTAACTACGCCTCTGTATGTAAAGTACAGTGTATACTATTCAGCCTAAATATTTCAGTGTTTCTTAAATAGCAGTTGAAAAAAGTACACAGTTTTAGGCTAAATATATATTTATTTGCAAACAGTTGGGGACTATAGATATATCAATATATATTACTAAGTTATTCATAAAATACGTACCAGTAGTCTAGAACTGCTCAAGCTCCATTTTTAAACAGCTCTTAATATTAATATAACTCTCAAGATATCCACCAATCAGAAAAGGGCTTTCCCGGATTGTGACGTTCTAACATCAACTTCCGGCCTCCCTTTTCTAAGTTTTACGGAATCGGTAGCAGTAGACTGAGTTTGAAGCGACATTTTAAGAATTAGAGAGGATTTAATGTGATTTGGGTTGAATTGCCCGAAAGTGGAGGCATAGTTAAAGTAAGTACTTGAGGGAAACGGTTGTATCCGTTAATTTTAAACACATTGTAGACTAAAAATCGAGGCAAAGTAGCTGAACCGAAAAATTCAAGATGGCGACCGTGACGAACCTTGTTATTATTATAGTATGGGGGATTTTTTATTTATGGAAAGAAAGGTTAAAAACGTCAAGCGCCTGTGATAAACAGACTTAATTTACATATCCTTAAGATAAGTATAAGTAAATCTACATGCTACTTCAGCTTACTGTTATGTTAGTTAAAGTATAGTACAGTCCTATGTGTTTTGATTTCTAACAAAATATTATTAATGTGTAATAATAAAACACAGTACATCATCCATGTAAGTATGACTAGCAAAACCTTTGACTAGAAATCTACATTTACAAACATTTCGCATTTATGACTTACAATGACTATTGCGAGAGTGGTGCCAAGTGATCCCAAATGTTGCGCCTTACCGAATATAGCAAACGTGGGCTGACTATACATTAGAATTGACCATTCCGAATTGTACAAGACATGCAATAATTGCTAAATAACACAACCGAGCTACCAACCACAATATGATATCTAAAATTATAAATGAGTATTATTCAAATAACATATTAGTCGCCCGCGTGGCGCAGTGGTTAGAGCGTTCGCTCTAGAGTCGCGGAGTAAGGAGTTGATCCATACGTCGCGGGTTCGAATCCCACTGTGGGACGTGGAGACCGGTCCTTCGGATGAGACCGTATAAACCGAGGTCCCGTGTCGCAGTAGGTGCTGGCACGAAAAAGATCCCTCACTGCTCAATGGCCCAAAGTGCCGAGTATAGGTCAAAATTTGTAGCTCTCCACCGGCAAGTGGTGGCGTCTCCATATGAGTGAAAAATTCTCGAGAGGGACGTTAAACAGGAAATAAACAAAAAAAAAACAAATAACATAAAACCTATCTGGGACTAGTTAAATACACATAATATAACAAACAAACCAAGGAATTCATAATGGCGGGAATACAAACTGACATTATAAACAAATACTGCCTATGCAACAAATTTCTATGTTGTTAACTAATACAACAAATTAAACAGAAGATATACATAACTACTGTTGTCTAGAACATGCTGTAAAATTATGAGGTATGGGTGGAAAAAATAACAAGAGAACGCTGAGTTCTGCCAACACGTGTATTCAACATAAAACGGAAGTACATAATAAATGTGGGGTTCACACAATACCATATATATAGTAGGGTATATAGGGAAAGTCTTAGTTCTTGATTTATCTTAATATCATAGGCGTCGGAAGCAACTTGAAATAGAAAAGGAAACAAGGCAGGGGAGGGTGGTACTTAAAAAAAATCAATGATCTGCTTGACCAACCTCTATTAATATTGAAACCATGCACATGCATTCCAGAAGGAATTAAGAAAAAAAAATATTCACAGCGATAGATGTAGATGTGGCGGGGAAGAGATTTTGTCGACATTTAGATCACTGTTTAACGCCCATGCAGTATTTCTCTTTAATACTGCAAGCAAGTCGAACGCGTAATGTTAGCAAATGAGAGAGGGAGTGGTTAATTTCGTTAAATGTGAAAAAGTAGGAGAAGAGGTAAGTTGTATGTTTCACTAATAAAATGGGAGGATTAGTCCTCCACTCGCCCCTCTTTAAAACATGCTAGTTGTTCGTTTGCCAATACCCCACGAGAGCCCCTGAATAGTGAATAATTTAACACGTACATAGTATGAATAACCTGGAAAAAAATTCATCGCAAAAATTAAAATTAAAGCATGAATTGTCAAAGTTCCAGTCGTACAACATTGGTTTGTCTAGATCTGCCCATGTTTATTTTTCCAAACGGCTTTACAAATCACCTATTATAATTTTACTCTCACCCCCCTCCTTTCTCTCTCTCTCTCTCTCTCTCTCTGTATGTGTGTATGTGTGTGTGTGTAAAAGATATTACATTTTACTAATATCAGTTTTTACCTTTTAATCTTAAAATTTATTTCAAAGAAAACCCGGCGTAATATTTATTAAAATTTATATTTATTAAAAATATATCATTATACGAACAAACGAGAAAAAAAAGAATAAATTTAAAAAAACAGACCAAAACAAACAAAGAATGAATCAATTAACTTTAACTTCATTTAAACGAGTGTTTGTATTAGAATTACGCCAATAAAATGAGAATAAAAGTGGAAAAGTTACTGCATTGAGTATGACCGAATTATGACGTTGTCAGCACCTTCATGGCGTCAAGTCATGTGATCAAAACATGGCGGCGCCCATAAATAAGGTCAGAGCATTGTTTGATGTTACATCCCCCTTCTTTTAAGCCTTAAAAATCAATTTGTAAATTTTGTATAACTATAGTAATTGTTTCAAACTCTTGATACAGCAAGTTTAACTCATATTTTTGCAATGTTCATCTGCTTGGATAGAGTTTTCTGAACTTAAAATGTACAATACAATAAAATTACATTGAAATAATAGTGCGAGGTTTTACCACACGACCAGATCGAGTAACATATGGTTCTGAGGAGTCTAGTGATTTGACTTTGGAGTCTTTAACTTGGATTTTTACAGGAGAATTATTGACTGGATTGGTCATTGCATTTGTAGGTGGCTGACAGACTGAAGCATTTTGATCATTCATCAGTACAAAGTTTCAAAATCTGGTAATGGCGCTTCGCGAGATTTCAACAGATCACGTATATTTCTACGATATTCTCTACCATCGGGGATTTTGACTTTGTAAGATCGCGTGTCCATTTGGTTTGTCACAGTAGATGGAACCCAAATGCCTTGTCTCTGTAAGCGAACAGTTTCTCCAATATCCTATGGTTTAAGTGGTTTCCCATGCCTAGAATAGTATGCATACTGTTTAGTTTTGCTCTGTACCAGCTGATCACGAAATGCTGCATGATGGACAGTCTGTGGTCGCAATTGCTCGTGAGTAGAGGGTAAGACAGATCTCAAACGTCGACCCATTAAAACTTGTGTTGGAGACAAATCTGCCTCTAGAGGAGTATTGAGATATTCTAAGATATCTAAGTACAGTGTAGGGGTCTTTCTTATCAGCCTTGCTCTTGGTCATTATATGTTTGATAGTTTGAACCGTCATACTGTTTACTAAAAGTGGCAAACTCTCCATATGAATATTGTGGTCCGTTATCAGACACAAGTTT
Source organism: Saccostrea echinata (assembly GCF_033153115.1). Lineage (NCBI taxonomy): Eukaryota > Metazoa > Mollusca > Bivalvia > Ostreida > Ostreidae > Saccostrea > Saccostrea echinata. The sequence goes on from NW_026889750.1 coordinate 28,047,851, forward strand.
TTCTGGTATCCCGTGGTGGGAAAAGGATGATTTGATCTTATTTATTACAGTGCATGCCCGAGTTTCGTTTAAGCGATACACCTCGAAATAGCGACTGTAGTAGTCTACTATTGTGACAAACTCTTGTCCTTCCCAACTGAACAAATCGGAAGCAACAATTTGCCAGGGGAGTTCCGGTACATCGTGTGAAATTAGTGGTTCCTTGGGATTTGCATAGCGTCTTTCCAAACACGTTGTACATTTAAGGACCATGTCCTCAATATCCGAAGATAACTTAGGCCAGAACAACAAATCGCGAGTCCTTTTCACACATTTAGTGAAGCCCATATGGCCTATATGTAAGCGTTCAAGCATAGTCGACCTTTGTCCCTTCGGAACAAAAATGCGATTACCCTTCATAATTAGGTCGTCGACAACCGAAAGTTCGCCTCGGAAATTCCAAAATTTTTGAATAGGTGGCGAACTTTCTCGTAGGCTATCTGGCCAGCCTTGCAGAATAGTACGCATAAGTTCAATACTCTGCGGGTCAGGCGACATGATAGATCGCGTTTCATCTAATCGCAAATCACTGATAGGTATGCGAGACATGACGCTATGTACTAGTGTGTCCATACTGTCGGACAGTAAAAAGGGGTTTCTTTGGATCGTAATATGCTAGGACTGGACCAGGTGATTTGGCCAAAATTTCTTTGACATTCTTAAACGCTCTCACTTGTGGTTCGTCCTACACAAATTCAACGTCGTTATTCAAGAGTTGGCGCATTGGGTGCGTGATTTCGGATAAGTTCGGAGAGAATTTGGCGAGATAATTAATCATGCCTAGAACCGTTTCTAGTTCTTTACGGTCGCGCGGAGGTTCCATATCTCGGAAAGCAGCATTTTTGCTGGGGTCAGGTTTTAGGTATCACACTGGTAATTGTTTTCACTATGTAATTCTATATAGAATAAAAAATCATTAAAAATCAGGTATTCAAATTCATGAAAAAATATTTAGCAGGAAGTGTTAAACGTTACCAGTCACATCAGCTGACACCAAAAAATAGGGTACCTACACGGCATTTTCTGATTTTTTCCATCCGCAAACAGGAATACCCTCAAAACCACGTGTATTCAATGTGTTTATAAACATCCTGTGTGCACCCCAGGAAGTGGCCTCCTATGCCCCGAAAGAAATAGTTCCTGTCAAAAACCTTTAATATTTTACAAAGTACATAAAATATCCTAAGCACAGATACCAAAAATGTAAAAATAGAATAAGGGAAATTAAAAAATTTCTCACAATAAAAAAAATATTTCTTTATTATGTATGGAACTACAATTGACTAAGTTCATTTTGATTGGTCAATTACCGGTGTGATACCTTGAAGGACCTTTGAAGTTGTCAGAATTTTTTCATTTTTGCACCTGAGATTTCTTAACTAACTGTCACTAACATCCTGAAGTCTGGGGATCTAATTCCCATTATTGCTGGAGATATGATGCATTTATCTCCCTTACTCCAGAGCAGTCAAGAATACACACTGAGCACTCTGACAGAAGTTTTTTGTGCATATTTTGAAGCAGAATTTCATCCCTAATAGACTAAGCCTGGCAACCAATTTTGTATCCGTGGAGAGTATATGCATTGTTCTTCACAACAAACAAAAAATAATTCACAAGTCTGAGACCATTATGCAATTATTATATAACAAAATTGCATTTTACCCTCCTAAGAATGAAAAAATTTACAGAAATTGTTAAATATTAGGCTGATAATAAAATCTGCATCTGGTCAATTTATGTTCCAAATAAAGCCTAGGTACTTGTCTACAACCTGCTATGCAGAAGTTTATCTAAAAGCTGTGTTGTAACACAGGGCAGTCCAAGTTCATTTTGATTGGTCAATTACCGGTGTGATACCTTGAAGACCATCTGTCGACAACAGGTGTCCAAAGTATGGCACTTCAGTAAGACCAATAACAAGCTTGTCGGAGTTCAGCTTTACACCCTTCTCGCGCAATCGCAAAAGGACTGCTCGCAGGTTTGCGTCGTGCTCTTCTCATGTTTTTCCGTACACGAGGATATCATCAACAAGTGTAGTAACACCATCTAGTCCCTCGTAAATCTCATCTATTTTGCGCTGAAATTCGTCTTGAACGGACTTTATGCCAAATGGCATCCGAAGAAATGGGAACCTACCGAAAGGGGTGTTGAAGGTAGTTACAAATGACGACTTTTCAGACAACTTAATTGCCCAATATCCGGAACGTGCGTCAAGTTTTGAAAAGTATCGAGCGCCGTTTAAGCTGGGAATTATGTCTTCCAATGTTCTCATGGGGTAATGAGGTCGCAATATAGCCGAATTCAAATCACAGGGATCTAGACAGACTCCTAACTTTCCGGAGCTGGGTTTCTCAGTCAATGCTAATGAATTGACCCACCTTGTAGGTTCTGTAACCCTTGTAATAACACTGCATTTCTCCATACGCTCTAGCACTTCTCGCAGTTTCTCTCGAAGTGCAAACGATATTCTTCGCGGGGGGGGGGGGGGTGACTGCAGGTATTGCATTCTCGTCAATACGTATTTCGCATTCGCCAGGAAATAGTCCGATACCCTCAAAAACATCTTTAAATTCTGTTCTGCGAGAACAGAACGAGTGTCAAGGTGTACAACTGTTGCGCGCGTTTGTATACTTGAAACATGACTCGACGACCATAACTAGATGAATCAGTTTCAGATCTAAACAGGATTTCAAACCAAGAATAGGTACAGATTCAGTTTTAACAATGAAAAAAATCTGCATTAATGGCAGTGTCATCATGTGCACATAAAAGATTCTGCTCACCCAACGTTTCTAACTTTAACCCACCATAGTCAGATAAATGTTTTGTTTGTTTGCGTAGACTGCTAAGAGTACCAATGCTCTTGAACTGACCGACAGGCAAGATGTTAACCTGAGACCCAGTATCTAATTTAAATCTTACAGGGACCCGACCGGGACCTATGTGTAGGCATGTGAATGCTTGATCTGGGCTAGCATGGGGTTTAGATTTAAATTTCAATGCTATCAATACTAAAATTACAATCACTCTCTGTTCCTTCCCCATACTCTGGTTGTGTGGTTACCTCACTAACCCTAACAGAAGCAGATGAGCGACATACAGGCGCTAAATGGTTCCATTTTTTACATTTGTCACACTGTTTCCCCTTTGCAGGGTTTACTTCAACAGAAAATGCCCAATAAACACCAAATGGTCCCACCATATACATAATGACTACATCCTTCTTTTGCTAATGATTCCAACCGCTATGGTGTTCCACATACACATCATTTTCCATGTAAGAATAGTGTCTTTCTGACATACTTTCTATTTATCAATAAAAATATGCATTATGACTACTAGTCATAATGCATATTTTTATTGATAAATAGAAAGTATGTCAGAAAGACAGTAGGCTTCTGTCACTGAAATTACAAAAGAGAAAGCAGCAAAAATCTGTACACATATTTTAGGGAAGGGTGGGTGGGTGAAATTTGCAACATGTCTGCCCTTCTAGCTTTTTCGGTAGATTATCAAAATCGGGGTCATAAGGTGCTTGATTATATTGCGTCATCTATTCAAAACTCATAGTCTCAATTAATGTTTAACCACTACCAAGAACGCACAAGTTATCGCCCTTGCACTGGTATTAAAAGCATTTATCACAATATGGTGATAAATGCAATTAATCCCAGATGCAATGAATAGTAACAAATATTAATTTTAATCACATTTATTGTGAAACAATGATTACATTTTGTGGCAACTATTTGTCACAATCTATTTATACATAGATGTAAATACCCCGGCGGAACCCATGGCCAGGGAATCACTACCACTGCCTGACCTCCCTAGATCCTTGGCGCGATAGCGCCCCCACAGGTGACTGTGGTGGGAACAGACCTCTTGGTACCAACAAGAGTGAGTGCCGCATCAAATGAATGAATTCAAGTTCTGATTCCGGCCCTAACTCTATACCTGCCTCCCCTGGAATACAACAACAACCTGGGGACAATACCCCCAGGGGTAGGCCCCAACACTTGCCTTTAGTACCCACAAAGATCAAGCTGGTCCCTCAGGTACCGCTGAGGTAACCCCAAATTAATCCTCCCCAGTACTGAGGATATTTTGAGCCAGACATGAGAGAATTCCTCATTCGTGGTAATCCCCGAATTCCGCCAGATGAACTTGTCTATACAAGTTCACCCGCCACTAACGCGTTAGGTATATACATGTTAGTTTTTAATTCATTCCATTTCACCCACCTGACCTGTAAATTTCAAATTTTATAAATGTTTATGCATAATAGACACTTGTAAGCTATTTATTCCATGTAATCAAGACTCATCTTTGATTAAACTTATATCAGACCAAATAATTGTATGAGGCGCCGTTTTGGAATTTACTGCCAAAAAGTGATATCACCTATTCGAATAGGTGGTATCACCTATTCAATTGGTGATATCACCTATTCAAATAAGTGATATCACCTATTCAGCTTCTAAATAGGTGATATCACCTATTCGAATAGGTGATATCACCTATTCGAATAAGTGATATCACCTATTCGAATAGGTGATATCACCTATTTGATTTGAATTGGTGATATCACCTATTCGAATAGGTGATATCACTTATTCGAAAAGGTGATATCACTTATTCGAATAGGTGATATCACCCATTCAAATAGGTGATATCACTTATTCCTTTTGAATAGGTGATATCACTTATTCGAATAGGTGATATCACCTATTCAAATCAAATAGGTGATATCACCTATTCGAATAGGTGATATCACTTATTCGAATAGGTGATATCACTTAATCATTTTTAATAGGTGATATCACTTATTCGAATAGGTGATATCACCTATTCAAATTATTTATGAAATAACAACTGCTCCCAAGACTATAGCCTTTAATTCTCATTTACTTTCACTTTCGTTTTATAACTTACATGTACCATTCTTGCAGACAATGGATTACAGCTTCGCATTTAGTTTTAAGCACCCCAGTAGAATTTGTAGTTTTGTTTTGCTTACAAATTATATTAATTACACTTATCTATCATGTATACTATAGGAAAATTCAAAGGGTCTGTAAGTCTCGTTGACTTTCACTTTCGTTTTATAACTCCCGGATACCTGAGCGTTCTTGGAGACAGTGGATTACTAATTTACTTAAGTTGTAAGCATCGCAGTGGAGTTATTAAACTTTTAGTTTGTTTTGATTCCCGATTGCTGCAAAGAAGAGGAGAAAATGGATTGATAGATGCAGGTAAATAGCGTTTAATTGCTTTATTTTTTCATTACATATTAACGTAAACACAAGTAAGCTATCCCTAACAAAAAAATACTATAGTAAACTATAGTTAACTATAGTTTACTATAGTTAACTATAGTACCAAAGTAAAAACTTTGGAACTTTGATTTACTATAGTAAAAACTTTGGAACTTTGATTTGCTATAGTGAAAACTTTGGAACTTTGATTTACTATAGTAAAAACTTTGGAACTTTGATTTACTATAGTAAAAACTTTGGAACTTTGATTTACTATAATAAAAACTTTGAAACTTTGATTAAGTACGATAAATCCCATGGAATTACGTCTTTGATTCCCATTCTTTACAATTTATGATATTTCAAGTTTAAGATTCATAAAAGCTTTAGAGAACATTTTGAAAACCCGATCCCTCCCCTAAAAGAATAATGTACAAGATATGAATTTTAATGTAAAAGTTGTCGCTTGCGCCGATAAATAAGCAATATTTACTGCAATGTATTTAATTTTAATGTAATGCAGATGAAACGTAAGTCTTATTTATGGAGAAAAAATATCATATTATTAAAAAAAATTGTGTCATTTAGAATGAAAATATCTGCTTCATCAACTCCAGTCAACATATATTTTTTTTAATTTATAAATGTAAATATTGCATTTGAATTAACTACTTTGTATATTTAAATAAAGATGTACAACAAAAACCAGCCCCAACCAACCCCATAAATACCCCCTCCCCCAAAAACGGCTAAATAATAAAAAAAAAATAATAATAAAAATACATAAGTTGTTAAACTAATGAAAAAAACTTTGAAAATTTGATTAAGTATAGGGAAAACTTTGAAACTTTAATTAACTATGGTAAAAACTTTGGAACATTGATTTACTATTATAGTAAAAACTTTGGTACTTTGATTTACTATAGTTAAAACTTTAGAACTTTGATTTACTATAGTGAAAACTTTGGAACTATGATTTACTATAGTAAAAACTTTGGAACTTTGATTTACTATAGTGAAAACTTTAGAACTTTGATTTACTATAGTAAAAACTTTGGAACTTTGATTTACTATAGTAAAAACTTTGGAACTTTGATTTACTATAGTGAAAACTTTGGAACTTTGATTTACTATAGTTAACTATAGTAAACTATAGTTAACTATAGTTTACTATAGTATTTTTTTGTTAGGGATATTCCGAGGGGGCCAAGATTAGCTAACATACTTAAGCATAAAGGGAAAATTAAATCGTTTTTATGCTAAAGTCGTCTGTATTCAAAAGGTACGCTTATCTACAGATTGGTTTCATAAATTTAAAGCATTGATTTAGCTTACAATGGTATATAATTTGGAGTATTGGACAGGTAGACATGAGATTGGGATATTGAATGCGATGTCATTGAAAGCAAATAAAAAAAATAGATGATTGTTCCCAAATGCATCGACCAAGGGAATACAAAGTTGAATACCACGTCGATAACATTTGATCTTTGTAGAAAACACATTCTTTTTTTTTAATTTAATTACTACAATAAATAAAAGTGGTCAGCTCGTTCTGTAGGCTAACCTGTCTATTCAGAAATAAAAATGGTCACACACACTCTAAAAATAATCATTTTTTATTCTACAAAGAAGAAGGCATTTTTTCATTTACACATACAAACTGTATTAACCGCCAAGTTTCATGACCCCCCCCCCCCCCCCCCTTTCCAATACACCTACAATTATGAGACAATCTGATTAAAATCAGATCTTTGTTACGCTCCGAAATTCTGATGGTCGCTGTACAAAGATCTGATCTTTGTACAGCGATCATCAGAATTTCGGAGCGTAACAAAGATCTGATTTTAATCAGATTGAATTATGAGACACACTTTTTTTTTCTTGAAATAGGCATTTTTCTCCATTTGTCATTATATATTACAGGGCTGCACAAGGTACTGAAAAAGGGACAGTGCTTTGAGTGAATGTGTTATCCATGTATCTGCTAATGAAGCAGATCCCCCAGTTATTATACTCATGAAGTGTGACAACTTCCAACTTCCAAGTTATTAATGACGGAACTCCATTTAAATCAGGTACAAGTTAAAGTTTAGGCTGCACAATTCTTTATTACAATATTCAAAAATTAATAATTCAGGATCAAGTTCACACAAGCTCACATTCCATGGTTGCACTTACAGCACCATTATGCAAGATAAATTTGTTATGATACATGTTCATGTTAAATAGTCAAATTCGATTGGTTTAAAAAAACATTTGTTAACAAGTACTATTACCATACTGCATGCCAAACATTACATACCAATGGTTGAAAATGCATGACTACGGGTAACAGTATATACAGTAATAAAAAAATGTTAACTGTGCAGAATTTTTGCACGTTCGTTTCACCATGATGTTTTCTTTAAAATGCATTCTATAACAAGAAAAATATTACCTGTTTATTTTGGGTGATGTGAAATTCTTACCCCTTAAAAACCATTGCTGACCGAGGCGAGGTCAGCGATGGTTTTTTTGTGGTATAACAATTTCACGTTATCCTACTAAACATGTAATATTTTTACGTTATATGTACTTCTATTTGTAAATGTTAATGGCTGTGAAAAACATAAATATTTATAAATTAGTAAAATCAATTTAATACACTATAAATACACAAAAGGACAAATTTGTACATGATTCTCTATGATTAGGCTAATTAGTTTATATAAAGGATGTAAATGGGCATGCTGTATCATTGTTAATATTCAAGAAAGTGTTCACTGTTTTTCTTGTAGATCCTCCTTTCCATCTGATGTTTTCCAGGTTTTTGTGAAAAGTTCTCTTAAAAATGGCACCATTCAACTACAAATACTATGTCAGTGGAACTGTGATACCAATCAACTGCTTATGACACTGTTAATTGGCAGAGAATTTTTTTTTTTTATTTGTGACAAGCAATCTGTTTCAAACATTTTATACCTGCAAATTGGTACATGTACTTCATGAAATGCTTGAAGGATGCTAAAGGCTACTGAAATTCCAAGCCAGATGAAATTCAAAAGGATTGATACAAAAGTCATTTAAAGTTTTCTATTCTTAGTGATGAGTGTTTTTCAGGATGCCCTCTGATATCATAGGTACAAATGGTCACTGTCCTTTGTTAGTTACACATGCAGACAACTTATTAAGGCAGTGATATAAGTAGCTCGAAGTGATGCTTTATTGTTTTCCTCAGATTTATAACCTGGATTGATCTCTGATGCAGTAATTTAAAGCCATGTCTTTTCACTGTCACAAAGTACTGAAATAAAAATAATTTTGATTAAAATATTTTTTTTAATTCACATCATTAAATTTTTAAGCTACAGAAATTCAAATTAAAACATGATTGTGACGTAAACCTTTTGTTTGTGTTGTCGATTCTATAGCTTAATGTTGAGCTAACTCCTCAAACAATCCATTAAGTTACCTGTAAGTGTCCATTCTTTTTGGAAAACTGTCCATTCTTTTAAGAATGGACAGTTTTTTCAAAAAGAATGGACAGTTAAAACAAACAGAATGGAGAGTTACAGGTAAACTTTGGAATGTGTTCAAGAGGGAAACGAAAACAAATATATTAAATACTTTTTAATTTACATGTAAATAACAAAAAGAACGCGGAGACCAAAGTTAATCCAGAACACAATGTCTACACAGCATCCATTCGATTTTACTCTTTTAAATCCATGAATGATGCACACTATTTCAATACCCAAAACTTGATTTTCACAAAACTTGAATTTAAATGACACAATTTCACATTTGATTTAAATTTCGGAAAAATCATTCCCTCGAGGAGAATTTATTTTCAGATAGAAATGCGTCTAATATTAAATCCTCCACCCAGAAAACAGTTTGCACTATGAACACTGCACTGCTGCAGTCAATATTAATTACGGTAGAAAATGAATAAAAATGAAACATTTCCCGATTTGATTTGAAAAACATTTCAGGTCGAAGATTGGCTCATGGCTAATCCAACACTCGGAACACAATTTGCATCTCACCATTACACTGCTGCAGTTAATATATCCTCAGAAATAGAATTCAAATAAAACATTTCCAGGTTTGATTTGAATTTGATCATCTGTTTCTGTTGTCGAAGTTCATTTTTGGGTCAAAATTTGGCTAATATTTCTTTTAATCTTCCTTTTCTGTTTCCAGATCCAAATATCACTAATTTTGTGCATATTTTGGTTTATAAGATATTGATTCTGTCATATACTCTCTCCATCACAGGAGAACATGTATACCTTTACAACGCAAACTGTAAACTGATTTTGAAGCATCGCATACTTGTATAAATACTAGTATCCCGCAAAATCCACCTGTAACTGTCCATTCTTAAGACAAAAACCTTTTGTTTTTGCATCTGGAAACACAATGGCTTATTCAACAAATTGCTCTGCATCCCTAGCTTACCTGTGACTGTCCATTCCGTAAACAATGAACTTGCCATTGTATGTGTGCTACCTGTCATTTTGTACATTTTATATTTAATTTTCAAAACAAAGGAAATCATGTTTTAAGTAGGAGAAAGGCCTCAAACTGTCCATTCTGTGAGAGAAAGAACTAATCTCGGGCCTACGGCCCTCGATTAGTTCTTTCTCTCACAGAATGGACAGTTTTCGGCCTTTCTCCTTTACTTAATTACCTATTAGTAAATAGAAATCTTTAATTGATTAGCAAGCCTTTGCATTGTCAGATCCTTTTCTGAAAGGACCATTTACCTTTAACAATGTCAGGACAGGTGAGGCAACTGGCTGGTCTTCATGCTGGAAGTGTGTCTTAACTCTGTAATCTTTTTAAACAAAACCATCCAGTGATGTCCTAAGATTGCCAGATGAGGAGACATATACCTGTATTTAAGAAAGATTCTGTAACATGACATAGAATTTTTGCAAAGCTTGATGCACAACTGATGGTAACTTAGGTGCCTGCAAAATAATAAATCTGGCACATATTTATTTATTTGATACAAATCAGAACAAAATTTTTCCTTTTACAGAACAAATTATTTTTATTATAAAGAAAAGAGAAATGCATATGTACTGTGTTAATACATATAACCTGTATTATTGGATATTTTCACCCCATTCTAATTTTTAAAATATTCACTCTTTCACCCTTGAAAACAATTTTGCCCTTTTAAAATTTGATCAGACACATTTGTGTTTAAAAGATATATGCTGCCTTCTTCCAATTTGTCCCATTTTAAATTCACCTACTTGTAAGGAGGGCTGAATGAGAAAAATAAAACTTAACTGGGGCGAAAAATTTCCAGAACAAAGTACCATTACTTGCCTGCCTGTTGTACTATAACTCCTCCAGCCTTACAATATTCTATAATCATTGCATTCATGCGATACCCCCCAGTGGATTGATGGTCTCTTTTCCAAATTATATGCACTTTCTAAAAAGAATGAATTTGTCAATTTATAAAATTTAGTATTACAAGTTAATAAAGACAGTAAAACAATGTTAACAACATTTATATGCAAATGAACCTCTGTACAAATCACTTATGATTGACAACTTGTACGGAATATATCGAATACCCTTAATTTTGACATTTGGAAACTCAGCATTAAGGCCAAACAAAAAAATATGTGTGGTTCCGGTAACACCTCCAAAAAAATAGGGTAGGTAGGTAGGGTTTTTTTTTTTTTTTTTTTTTTTACAAAATGATTTTCTAAATTTTTCTAAATAATACGTATTTCTTTTTGTTAGCATAAGTGAACTATTTTATGTGCAGAGTGTTAGATATGTTTTCTCTTAAGCATATGGATTAGATACGTGCTTTAATGTGTGAATAAAATGTCTTGGGTATTTAAACAGTTGTTTGCTGATTCTATTCATTTGAGTTCATACTCATCTAGAAAATACAATGTTTGAAGAAAATCAGCATGAGCAAATTGAATTATTTAACTGTTATTTGGATATTATATTTCCTTTTTTTAGAATGTTAAGTTTTTACGAAGATTATAAGTGCTGTCCTTGTTTTTAAAGGATGATACATGTATTAATTTCAGAATTGTATATTATAAGTAAAATTAATGGATATCTTAAGCATTATACATTAAATCTTAAATACAGATCATGATTTCTCCATCGGAATCTGCTGCGGAAGTCTTTATACAGGTATATAAAATCTAAAATTGTACATTATAGAATGCGAAAAAACAGAAATATTTTGTGAAGAGCTGAGTGTATAACTCATAACTAATAAATGTTTTGTTTATTTTGAATTCAGTCTTTTCCAACTATGGTTCAGAAAAGAAATGTTTTATTTGTGGATGAACAGAGTGAAGAAGAAAATAAGTGGCATTTCAATGAAGTGTTAAATATACTAGTCAACATTGGTAGGGGGCACCCTAGTTATGAATATGAAACAAATATTTTTAAATCAAAAATAATGAAAACACAGTCTTTTCTTTTTGTAAAAAATAAAGTCCAAGGTGAACATCCTTTTTTTAAAATCAGTGTTTATAAATGAAATTAATTACTTTTATCCAGAATAGTTCTTACTTTACTTAATAATAAATTTTGAATGATAAACTAGAAAATGGACATAAGAGTTCTGCTAAGAGCTGTCAGAGGAAAAGAATGTGACACCTATACTTTGTACAGTAATGTTTAAAACAAAATAAATCACCTAAGCAAGATGAAATAGAATCATTCAAATTTGTCAGAATTACAAATATTTAATATTATTAAAATTTTAAATCCTTTCATGAAACCTTTTTGCCTCATTGAAGACTTCATACTTCCAAGCTCATTTCTCATATATATTGGCGTTTTGCAAGTTGACTTTATTCAGGTAAAATCAGCAGTCTTCTTTTTCACTTTTCCTCATGAACTGTTTTTTTTCTACTTTCGGTTTAAAAGAAACGATCCTGATATAAATTATTTAACAATTTACAAGTTAATTTATCTTACACATTGGGCTAATTCTTGCGTAATCAATGCAATCAAATAAATGTTTTCTCATTTTATCTTCCCCCCTAACTCCAAAAAACGTTACCTGGCCAGCTGTCTGTGTGCTTTCAAGTCAGAAGTGATTTCCTATCCTGACTTCACACCTTTGCGTGCATTAAATAATAAAGGGGCTAATCAGCATGCACTTGTTATAAACCAGCTGTAAACAGAGCAACTAACTGAATCTCGCCAATCTTGGGCTTATTTATTTAATTTTTGCGACCAAAAAAAAACAAACAAACAAAAAACATGGCGCTGGAAAAAGGTATACTGCTGCGCCATGCTAGCTTGCTTTAGATTTAACACCATCAAACACTTGCACTACGTGTTGAAACGATTTTTGCATGGAGGCCGCCATTGCTGGAACTAAAACTAATACCAAAGTGGATGATGGAAATCACAGAAAATTCCGGAAAATAAATACGAAAATTGCCAAAAAAAAGTTTAGGGTCAGGGATCTAAAATAGGGACAGTCGGGTAACGGGAACCACACATATTTTTTTTTATTTGGCCTAATAATATTCCATACATGATTGAGCTGTCACCTGATGAACCTTTGTTATTCTATTTTCTATTTTTATTTTTTATATGCTTTATATGTATATGAATTATGAGAGTAAATGTAAGTCCAAAAACTTATTTTGTGACATCAATATCATACCTGTATTTGAGTTGCCTTTTTGAGGATATACCGGGTAGATTATTCAAAGTCAATGTACATGTAGTCTTAGATGCTGCAGTTCTCTTGTACTTTAGCTATAAAATAAATCTTAATGTATACAATTGTGTAAGATGAAAGAATATTTCAAACACTGCATGAAACAGACCAAAACTTTAACCAAAATATCCTCTATAACATGCTCTCTAAACTGAAGAATATGGTTATATAATTGCAGTCATATCAATTTTGTTCAATGATAAATGCAGAGAGAATTTGCAGAATATATAAAGAAAGTCTTATCGTTGGGATCGGGAAATAAGCAGGTCTAGTACTATCTCTTAATTTAGCTATATAGCTTGAAATAGCTATATAGCTTTATTAAGCTATTCAAAATAGCTTGATTTAGCTATTTATATGCAGTTTTTCACAAAAATTATTTTGGTAAGAAATCGACAAAAAGTCGCATGTATTTGACCATTCATATATGTGCTATGGGCTATCGAAACAACAAGCAAAATCAAAGATAGCTCCAACTTTGCAACTTTTGATTACTTTTAAGCAAAAGATAAATTTCTATTATTTGAGTAACTGTCCACTACCTTGTGTGCATTGAGGCATGGATAAGTATGATTGCTTCTCATTGAATGTACTGAATTATTACCAATCAATTATCTTGTTGACTATAATTGGCCTCCTTTATAAATTCATTGCAGAAGTAACTGTATCAATTGCGTATGTAGCCCAAAAACTTTTAGAACTTTGAGTACAAAGTCTCTTTTGTTTCTATTTTAATGATCTCCCCTTGTTTAAGGGTCACAACCCTAGTTTTAGTATAAACGGAAGCCCTTGGCCCAAGGATACCCTGTGACAAATTTGACAATAATTGGCCAAAGGGTTCTTGAGTTATGGCCCATATTCTAAAAAGTTTGCGCACACCGCACAAATGGCCATAGCATTAGCTCTTTGGGCCTTTGGCTCGAAAGAGCTGAAAATGAACCTCTTACATTGATTTTTGGTCGATATTTTGTACAGTTTTTTGTATAGTTTTTTGATGAACAATGTACAGTATTTTCACCCAAATTCCTGTATTTTGAGGACTGCTGTACAGTATTTGGGCCTAAAAATTATCACATGTATGCAAGGAGATTTTAATGAGTGAGTTTTAAATGCATCAATTTCAGATGATTTCAAGGTTGAGTATCATCACTGCACCAAGGTGCGACTTTTTGTGCATGCTGAGAAAAGTACACATTTAAGAAAAAGTGATATAAAATAGCTAAATTAAGCTATTCTGAATAGCTTAATAAAGCTATATAGCTAAATCAAAAGATTGTACTGGACCTGATAAGTGCTTTCAAACATTGAATACTTAAAAAACTAGACCTACTGACATGCAACAGCTAAATTTTTGTTGATAACTGAAGTGTATTCTGAACAAATTATTTACCCAAACAAAGGTGATGCTGTCACAAGATGACGTTCGTACCCATCTGACACTTACACTACTCCTCCTTAATCAGCTGGTAATAACACCATTATCCTCGAATTCAAGAAAAATCTGTTAATAAATTAGTTGGAATGATGATAACAAAACTATTCTAATCAGATACAAATGTATAATATAAGACTTCTATTTCACCCAAGAATACCCAAGAAACAGGTGACATTCTCTGACTTGTTTACCTGTACTTCGATCGAAATTCTCCTCCTACTTGCTCGCACCCATTCGAATAGGTGATATCACCTATTCATTTCCAATAGGTGATATCACCTATTTGAAAAAGTGATATCACCTATTCGAATAGGTGATATCACCTATTCGAATAGGTGATATCACCTATTCAATTTGAATGAGTGATATCACTTATTCGAATAGGTGATATCACCTATTTGAATAGGTGATATCACTTTTTGGCAGTAAATACCAAAACGGCGCCTCATATAATTGACACACTTTGGACTAATAACTTGCGGCATAAGCAGGAACATTCCATACTATGAAACAATAATGATCCAGGCGAGATGCTCAGGTCCTTGAAACCTAAATGCACCACCCAAGTGCATTTTAATTTATTCTAAAACAAAGAGTCGGATTCCTTCAATCTAATTTCCCTCACTCCAAACCCATTTTTTTTCTTTTTATCAAATTGAGGGCTTTTCCCTCAAGGACAAATGTTTTCTCTTTGGGTAGCTCAGAATCCTATGAATGCCATATCCCAGACTACACACAATCTGCAAAAACTTTCGAAAAGTAATGTGTATTTACCTATGATATTTCTTCGAACTACATCATTATAGTTACCGGTAATCATATTATAGAGGGAAAATTATCCAATCTCAAATATATTTTCAGGAAATGCAAATGAAAAGCACCAGCTATGCAATTTTTAATTGTAAATTGATGAAAAAATTTATTTTAGAATAAACATTTACATGTATAGCTATCCCGGCATTGGGGGGTGGGGGGATTGCATGTAATTAATACTTTTATGGTATTTTAGTTCTTATATTTCTTCAATCGTTATATAAAACATACCTGTAGTATAAAAAGCATTTGCTATCGTTGGAAGCTTAAGACATCAAATATAACTTCAAATTTCATATCATGATTAACAAGCTTTGGCAATTAAAGCAAGGTTGAAGGAAATTTGATTTATCTTAAGATTTTTAAATACTTTTATGGGATACAAATGTTTACTTTTTCCAGTTTTTAGACTACGAACTTGAGTTGCGTGAATAAAAATTGTTGCACGAAAAGGTTTGAATTTCGACTATATTCCTTTGGTTACGGACGGTCGCATAATATTTGGTCCGCCTCGTTTAAAGGTCCGGGGGGACCTAATACGATAACATATAAGGTCCGGCCTGCCTCTATAATAAAAGGTCCGCCTTTGGTTTAATATGCAGATTTTTCTCCTTTATTGATTCGAAATTAATTTGCTTGATTAATCTTTTTAAATTATTTAAGGTATAGTTGTTATAAAAGTGTCCCTCCCAGCAAAATGGAGTTCCAGGGACGTATACATGTATGTACATTGTATATATACTAACAGGGTCAAGTCTTGCGATACCTCGCTAGTTGCTGGATTTCGTTAGTCAATTTTAATTAATTATATTTCTAATACTATGATATATTTCAGTACAAAACCTTAAATTATCTATCAAAAAATTATTAAAAAATTGATGTCAGCACTGATTAACTGTTAGCTCCTTATCGTAGTACATACCTCCCAGGTAGTGCACAAAACAAAAAATATAAAGATGCAAAGATCTGTTGATCGAGTTACCTTATGGGAAAATCATGTACGATCTGTGTCTTTTTATAGTTTAAGTGATATCAATATTATCATTGCAAAATAAAAAAAAAATACATACAATGTATATATAATACGTATACCTTCACTGGCACATTGTTCAGTATACATGGTATATAGTGTTCGTAAGTCCAACAATGATCATTTCATTACAGTCTCTTTCCTAACAACGTTCGACTTCCACTTCCCCAAAAGAATTTTCATATCTTTCGAAAGATATTTCATTATATTATTAATAATAATTATGCATAATTCTTACGATTCATATTGTACCTAACTATAAAATAATTGGAGGGTCACTGTGACGGGAACTTGTGTTACGGTGTACTAGCCTATCCCGTTGTTGTTAAAACAACATGTCTGTGCATTGGGGGTAGGCCTATTGTCTCACTTGACGAAACTTGAAGTCGCATATCCCTCGTGTTTTTTTAACCATCGTTTCTTATTCAGTTAAAGACTAACGATTATTTCATTCTATTGATATTGCCCCGGGGTTAACACTGGTTAAGGAAGATGTGCATTAATTGGCAAGATCAAACCAAAGTCAATCGAGTTGAACATTTTAAGCAATAACCCCCCCCCCCCCCCAAAAAAAAAGAAAAGATTATAAATGGTCTTGTTGTATTTTTGGTGGGTGGGGTATAACAAAATTATGCTGATACATGTCAAATAGTTTAAAAAGTACTGATGTTGTAGACTTTCCTCCCGCATTAATATTTTTTCCCGGAAAAACGAGCTTGGGTTTAAAGACCCCTCCCCCTTTTGGAAAATGAGCCTAGCATAGGATTTTATTTTCGGAATTTTTTTTAAATATTGTTCATTTCATTCCCTACATTTTGTAGTTTTCATTTCTGACATTTTAAAATTTTCATCTCTGACATTTATCATCATAAAGTACTTTTCCGGCAATGAAAACAGAATTGAAATTTCCCTTATAAAAAAAAAAAATTAAAGAATAAATCAAGAACAATTCATTGATTTCCAAATAGTAAGTTCTGCTTATATTTAAAAGAATCTTATGATGATTTTATCCTCGGACACATGTAAGTGTTGTGAATTTTTGTTCATCTTTTCAAATCAAGATAATCAGATTGAATTTGAGATCAGAAAGGTTAAGATAGAATTTATGACATAAAGAAACTATGTTTGAGGGAATAAAGTAATCAAAGTTGAGGGGATTCTGTTTTTCGGTGCTTTCAAACACATATAATTTAGTGGGCATTAAAATTTGGTGATCAAAAATTGCATGATTTATTATTGAAATTATTGCATTTTATTACTAGACTTTGTATGTTTACTAGACTTAGTGTTGATTGTATTGTAAAATGAAAACAAAAAATGTCGGAAATGCAATGCAAAATTTCGGAAATTTTTTTAATGACATGCAGCGAACTTGGAAGAAACAACCCCGGCTTTATTATCCACCATAGGAAATACTCATTACACTTCAGTACAGAATTTTCTCCTTTTCCACCTTCTTACTAGGGAGAATCTTATCCACCCATACTATTTACAGAGGGGTTTTACAGAGCAACTTGACATTTATTTCCCTCTAAAATAAAAAGGAAAGTGTCTGTTGAGTTCGTGGCTGATATAAAAATTCATAAAACACCACCAAGTCGTGTTCTTCTGTTAATATTTTTTATATTTATTTTGATTTTGGTTTAAATTAGATTTTCTACGACTTTTAGCGACTATTTCTTTTTTTTTAATTTACATGTATGTGTGTGTGATGGGGGGGGGGGGGGTTATAGTTCTCTTGTTGCGCGTCATCAACATTACTAATTAAATAATAATATATATCCTTGGTCCCTTCAGACAGATGTTTATGGTTGCATATAGATATACAATACAGTAGACACATGTCATCTGCAAATGTACATAGAGTGGATAATTAATTAACAATAAGGCCAAAATAAAAAGTACCTTTGTTTCCCCTAACGCGACCGACCCAATTAAATCGCGCCGACTGAAATTTTTTTAAAAATAAGATTATTCAAATATTTTTTTTATGTTTATCAACTTTAATTAAATACAATTTCATCAAAATCCTTTTTTATCAGAACGGCCGATTTTGTTCTACTGTGATTTTCATGCACTTGTTGGAAACAAAATGACACCCACAACATGTGGTCACAGAGGGTTAGTTCGCGTCTTTATAAAACAACGGCGATATATCAACCTTCTGCCCTTAGCTTATTAGAATACTACACTCTTGAAACATTTCGTTAATAAAATATACCATGACTAATAAAGAGTGTTTTGGTGGTATTTACAAACCTGTAAAACTAATTTACTGAGTAAGCATGGTAAGGCCCGCTGGATGAGCAGACGAGGGGCCCATCTTGTGAAATTATCAATCAATTTCACTGCATTTTATTTAGAGTTTTGATCTCATAATTAGTTCATCTATGTTTACTATATGGGACCACATATGTGTCTGCATATTTCATCCTGATGAATAAAATTCAGACGTCCATTCTTTATGCCTTTTATTCATGGGTTAAACATCGTGACTATGACATTGTGTATACATTTTTATCATTTTTTGATATGGTTTGGTTCAATTAAATATTGTTTACATACTCTTTCTAAATAGTTTGAAATCATGATTTTAAATTCCTTTGAGAATTGTTAGGATGACAAAATTTTACAATTTGCCCAGTAAAGCTAGGCCTAAAATGTAGACTTGTACTCGGCACTTTCGGCCATTAAGCAAAGAAGGATCTTTTTCGTTCCCGCATCTACTGCGACACAAAGTTTTACAGTCTCATTTGAAGGTCCCGCACTGGGATTTTAACCAGCTCCTTACTTGGAGACTGCAAACGAAATGCTTAAGAACCACTGCACAATTCGAGACCTTTGAAAAAGTACATTGCATGTATAAGCACTGGAAGCTGATAGTAGGTTTGAAAAATATATTAGGATGTTCGGTCTTTGCATATTCGAGAATCTTGTCTTTTTATATAATGATTTCAATAAATTGACACTACAAACTGTGAGATATTTCACAAATTCAATTGAATATTAGTTGTGAATTAATTTACCTTAAATTTTGCTTTTAAACGGCATATGTATGATATTCCGTTTATAAATGGCTTTCTTTTGTACTTTTCTTATTTATAAAGATATTATTCCATTAAATTTCAGAATGTATTTTCAAAGCTGCTGTCGGAAAAAAAAAATTATATACCTACCTACCTACCCAACTTGAGATATTAGGGTCGGGTTAGGGGAAACAAAGATATTTTTAATGATGGCCTAAAGTTTTGTCTTTTTGTCAGCATAAATGAAAAAAAAGGTACACTACTACATGTAGTATATGCAATTCTTATGCACAATTAGGCCATTCCAAGAGTTTTCTAAGTTAATTTAGCGTCCATCCTAAAATTAAAAACCTAATTATATTTTTACCCTGGAAAAACACACGAACCAACAAAGAAAAAAACCCAATAGGAACTTACAGCATTTCCATAATTTTTGCTTTGTAACGGTGAGATACATGTATCTGGGAAAAAAGAAAAACAGAGAGCGGACCTTTTATTATACTGCGTTTTAAGGTCCGCCCTGCCATTTTAGCGAGTTTTTACGCTACGAAAACTTTTAATAAATTCGCCTTGTAATAGTAAGATATCTGAAATACAGAGGGCGGACCTTTTATTATACTGCGTTTTAAGGTCTGCCATGTCTCTTTCTATAGTTTGTATGCTACGAAAATAAACCCTGTTCAAAATTTTCGCCTTGTAATAGTACGATATCTGAAAAACAGAGGGCGGACCTTTTTTATCCTGCGTTTTAAGGTCCGCCCTGCCATTTTGATTAGTTTTTATGTTACGGAAATAAACCCTGTCCAAAATGTTTGCTTTCTAACAGTAAGACATCTGAATTATAGAGGGCGTACCTTTTTTTTATACTGCGTTTTGAGGTCCGCCCTGCCTCTTTTTCTAGTTTTTATGCTACGAAAATAAACCGTGTTCAAAATTTTCGCCTTGTAATAGTAAGATATCTAAAATACAGAGGGCGGACCTTTTATTATACTGCGTTTTAAGGTCCGCCCTGTCTCTTTCTCTAGTTTGAATGCTACGAAATTAAACCCTGTTCAAAATTTTCGCCTTGTAAAAGAACGATATCTGAAAAACAGAGGGCGGACCTTTCTTTATACTGCGTTTTAAGGTCCGCCCTGCCATTTTGATTAGTTTTTATGTTACGGAAATAAACCCTGTCCAAAATGTTTGCTTTCTAACGGTAAGACATCTGAATTATAGAGGGCGTACCTTTTTTTATACTGCGTTTTGAGGTCCGCCCTGCCTCTTTTTCTAGTTTTTATGCTACGAAAATAAACCGTGTTCAAAATTTTCGCCTTGTAATAGTAAGATATCTAAAATACAGAGGGCGGACCTTTTATTATACTGCGTTTTAAGGTCCGCCCTGTCTCTTTCTCTACGAAATTAAACCCTGTTCAAAATTTTTCGCCTTGTAAAAGAACGATATCTGAAAAACAGAGGGCGGACCTTTTATTATACTGCGATTTAAGGTCCGCCCTGTCTCTTTCTCTAGTTTGTATGCTACAAAAATACAAAGGGGGAAAATTTTGAACAGGGGTTTATTTTTGTAGCATACAAACTAGAGAAAGAGACAGGGGAAAATTTTGAACAGGGTTTATTTTCGTCTTGTAATAGTAAGATATCTGAAATACAGAGGGCGGACCTTTCATTATACTGCGTTTTAAGGTCCGCCCTGCCTCTTTCTCTAGTTTTTATGCTACAGAAAAGAACCCTTTCTATAATTTTCTCTTTGTAATAGATAGATCAAAACGGGGGATGAAGGTTTTACTTAGGAATATCTAGGAAAAAGTCTACAAAAATCTTCTTCTTAAGAACAGCAATGTCATGATTAGTCATATTAATATGGAAGCATCATCAGTTAGCATAGATGTACGTTTGTTTAAATCATGACCCCCGGGGTAGGGTGGGGTCACAATGGGGGAACAAAAGTTTTATGTAGGATATATATATATATCGAAAAATCTTCAAAAATCTTCTCCACAAGAACAGCAAAGCCATCTTTATTTAGATTGATATGGAAACATCCTCAGGTATTGTAGATTCAAATTTGTTTAAACCATGATAACCAGTCATATAAAATTAATTTTCCGCCGAAATATAGCCGACTCGGCGTTAAACCTAAGCAATCAATCAATCAATCAAACCATGACCCCCTAAGGGCAGGATGGACCACAATGCACTATCAGGGTTTAGCATGTGAATGTATAGGAAAAATAATTCTAAAACCTTTTTTTCAGTAACAACAAAGCCATGTTTAGTCACATTGATTTAGAAGTATCTTGAGGTAGTGTAAATTCAAGTTTGTTTAAATCATGACCCCGAGGGTAGGGTGGGCTAGCGCTACATCTATAAAAATCATGACACCTGGGGTAGGGTGAGGTCACAATAGGGATTAATGTTTTACATTGGAAGATATGTTAGAATAAATTTGCTGATGAAAAACAGTAGGGCCTTATTGACTCAGGTGAGCGTTGTTACCCATGGGCTCTTATTTTATATCAAGGTCTTGGAAAATCGTAGGACGATTCTTTCATAAAAGGCAGTGACGAATCTGAATATATAATGGTAGTACAATGTATATCTATCTAGAATATATTCGCCACATACAATAAAAAGATATGAGGTCATATTTATTATCCATGTATATCACACAAATGTTATGTTAGAATGATCATTAGTTGTACTGTATCCGTATCTATAGACTTTGGTTCATATAGCATGAAAAAGAGGGGGTATTTAAGTCTTCCGTTCACAACGGAAGACTTATAGTGATTGTATTGTTTCTTTTTATTATTAGGGTCTTCCGAGCTTCCTTCGGAAGACCCTACTGTTATTCTACTGTTTCTTATTATTATTTTATTTTTTTTTTCCCGCCGATTTTCAGCAGGCGATTTCTCGGAGACCTTTTGTCCGATTGCTATGAAACTTTCAGGGTAGATACAATGTATTATTGCCTAAAAACGGTTTTTTCAAATTTTTGATATATACCCCCGTTCATGAGTTATTGCCCTTTAATCGATATTTGGAGGGTCTCTTGTCCAGTAGAATTCTCAATAACGACACATGATATTTGCATGAAAACTGGAGAACTTGTAACTAATACATTGCAGATGCGCAGAACATTAAAATTGTAGGCTAATTTTTTTAAGTTCGGAAGCTATGTGACGGCAAGTTTTAAGAATTATTTTTCCATGAAATTTTGCTGCTTTTTGTTTAATAACTTTTAAACTGATAAAAATTTGGTAAGACATATAGAATAAAAGTTGTGTGTAATTACGAGAACTTTCAGATAACATCAAGAAAAAGGGGCTGGCCCCTATATTCAGGGGACAGCAGGTCATAAAAGTATTTTTTGGATAGCTAAAAATATTAAAATATTATGAAAAAGTTTGAATGACATAATTTCTAACATATTAAATCTTGTCATGTGGTATAAAGAGAAACAAGCTCCGTGCTATATTTTATTCTATTTTATATAATAATTATTCGAGAATCGTACAGGAACAAGTTGTCTACAAACCAGCCACGCCTTTTAGGGCATCGTAACACATGCTTGTACGGTTTTAGATAGTTGTTGTGTTTTAAATAAATTGTTTTGATTCGATTTCTCTGTTTTCTGTTATTTAAATCGTTTATAAATGCAAGTTATTTACACAAGTAAAGGTAAATTAACATTTACAAATGCATCCGTATAGAAAGAGTCTTAATCGGGGCCTCTTGTTTGTAACCTGGATGTAAACAATCACGAGCGGCATTGTGGGAAGAAGACACTAAAGACCCGATATACGAAAAACGTGATTTGATCTGATGCTTTGTTGGCAAATATTTAAAAAAAAGTGTAGTTTAGTATAGCATAATGCTTCATAATCAATAATTTTTAAAAATAAATCATGTTTAACACTCAGTCTGATTATTTTATTTTTTGAAAAATCATCAGGTCGAATATCAGGTCTTTAGTATATCAAGTCTTTAGTACGTCCCCGGAAGTAGCCATGCAAGTCGGAATTACAGACAGAAAATGAGAAGAAAATATGTGAAGTTGACAGTTGTACATTTTCTTAACGTACGAGCCGTATGTAGACATGCAGGTTTAATCCACATCTTCGAAGCACATAAAATCCTTGGTTGCGTACAGGGAGCATTAGTTTTAAAGGGATATATATATTCTTGCGCAAATTGTTTACGAGGAAATTCTGACGATCACATTAACAGAGGAATATATAAGTCTTTTTCTCAAGAACAGAAAAGCCGATGAACAGTCTTGTGTCGGAGTTTTCTGTGATAAATGTAGCGAGTGATGAAAGAGTTCACGGTGACATTTTAATATATGATTGGCGTGCACCTTGGAAATGAAGGTTAGAATTTTTCTTATCTAAATTTTAACAGCTGCTTACAGCACTGATGTTTACATGTATATGCCAGCAAATGTATAAATGTACGCACAAACACTGATGTATGTTATCTATTTTATGGTTCAGTCTCTGTCTGTTAGCCCTGACATGACATTGTCAAATCCCCATTGCTTTACCTTATATTTAAATGCACGAGAGCATGTAATTTCACCAAGACTTATTTTTTTTTATTGAAACAAAAAAATGTAAAAATTCAACAATACACTATCTAACATGCTACATGTATAAACATGATAATTATTGTTATATATTCTTCAACAAGTATGAATAGCTGTTATAACTAGGGCCTTAATTAATATTATAATTTGTTATACCTTTAAAAATTTGTTCTTATATAAATCTATACCAGTGTACACTCAAAATGTCTAACATTTCCAAGGTTTTATGAGCAATCATAAAAAAATCTATGTTGAACCGCAAAGTGAGATATTGAACCTGTCGATGAGATCATTGGACTGCTTACATATTACAGTATGCAGGGGATTAGTTGAATCTCATTTGCATTCGTTGGTGTTCGAAAGTTACGGAATTGACAGAGTTATACCTCAGTGCTGGTAAAGGAAATTTACATCACGGAAGCCACTACAAAATACATGTATGTCAAACAAAAAAAGAAAGTAAAAGATATAACAAAACATTTATTGACCCTGTTCTCGGGGTAAAATGCAATTTGCTGACCCCTTGAACCAAACTGTTTCCCTTCGGCCTAATGGCCTCAGGCAAACAGTTTGGTTCTTGGGTCCGACAAAACACATGTTGCCCTTGAACCCAGTTAGTAGATGTGTATTATTATTGGAAAATCTCAAAAATGTCACTCAGTTAAATTGGAAAAGAAATTTGGAAATATATTTATACATAAAAGTTTGAATTATTTCTGTGATAAGACTGCAGGATTGATTTGTGTTTTGTTTATTGCCCCTTCAAATTTTTTTTAGTCATATTATTATGCCACCACTTGCTGGTGGAGGCCTGCAAATATAGACCTGTACTTGACACTTATGGCCTTTGGGAAGTGAGGGATCTTTTTCGTGCCAGCACCTTCTGTGACACAGAACCTCGGTTTATACGGTTTCATCTGAGGAACCTATCTCCACATCCAGCTGTGGGATTCGAACCTGCGACGTAAGGATCAGCTTCTTACTAACACTCTGATTGATTGTATGTTGTTTTACATCTTACTTGAATTTTTCTCTCGTATAGAGACATTACCACATACTGGTGAAGGGCTTCAAACATAAACCTTAATACTTGGCACTAAGGCCCATTGAGCAGTGAGGGTTCTTTATTGTCCCAACATCTACTGTGAGGTTTTTAAGGTCTCATCTGAAAAACCTTTGACTTTCATTCTAATGCTTGGCGCTTGGTGAAGGAACCTTCATTACCTGTATGTTTATGTCTAAGGTTTGACACAGCAAATGAGAATCAAGCCCAGGCCTCCTGATTACAAAATGAATACCCTACAACTAGGCTACCATTACAGATAATGAACTAGATTAATTACCATGTAAAACTTTGTTTAGTAAAAAATTAGTTCTTGAAATTAGAATATAGAATTTTTTATGATTTGGGTATGTAAACTTAGAGTGGTATTTGGGTTATACAGTAAAACACGCTTACTGCGAACAGACTTAAATAAGGAATTGAAGCATATAGTGAAGTGATTTTCATTCCCTGTGGTTTTAAAACATACTGAAAACTAAACTGAAAAATGAATACATTTATAATGAATCAAAATTATTTGTCCCTGGCACTTATAAGCATGTTTTACTGTAATGACAAAATAATGGGGATTTGTTTTCACAGTGGCTGTATATTGTGAATAATTTAATAAGTCGATCGCAACTTTTCAGTTTTAAACTAACCTCGTTCAAGCAGATGCTTGTCTGTCTCCGTAAACTCCAATGAGCAGGAGTTTATGGAGACAGTCGAGCATCTGCTTGAATGAGACTAGTTTTACACATGCTATCTACATGATCTTAGTGGTAATTTTTAAAAAAAAATATGTATACTGGTATATTATTTAAAAAGTACATATTATACAAAAAATACCAACTAACCGGTTATGAAAATCATAACCCGTCATCCCATACTAAACCGGTTACTATATTTCTGACTGATTAGATGGTTACCCAGTTGACCATTGCCATCCCTAATAAATTTTTTACATGTATAAGTTATGTGCATTTCCTTTGTGAAATCATGAAAAAAAAAACTCCTAATTAATCCCTATTTATATTATATTTTGTAATTTATACATCCTCAAAATTGACTGCATGTAAACATCTATTTAATAGAGTACTTTTTACAAATAATACACGGAAAATGTGACAGTATCTTTGAACTCTGTTTGATGGTTTCATTAGGGGTGTCAATGAATATTCGAGTACTCGATTATCATTCAATCATATTGACTATCGACTTAAATTTGTTAAGTCGGTTGTTCGTTTAAAATTTGCTACTCTTAAATTCAATGTAAAACAAGAGGCCCATGGGCCACATCGCTCACCTGAGCACATTGGCTAGGAAAAAAAAGCAAATTAAATCAGTACAGTATTTAAAAGTTTACAAGGAGGGGGGTGTTGAATTTTAAACTACTTGATGATGCTTTCATATCAATATAACAAATGGCTTTGTTGTTCTTGAGCAGCAGATTTTTTTCCCATATATTCATTTGTAAAAATTTGATCCCCCATTGTGGCCCCACCCTACCCCCGGGGGCCCTCATTTGAACAAATTTCATTCTACACTACCCAAAGATGCCTCCATATTGATTTGACTAATCATGGCTTTTCTGTTCTTGAGAAAAAGACTTATATATTCCTCTGTAAACTTTGATCACCTATTGTGGACCCAACCTATCCCCGGGGTAATGATTTGAACAAACTTGAATCTTCATTGTCTGAGGATGCTTCCATATAAATATGACCAATCATGGCTTTACTGTTCTTAAGAAGGAGATTTTTAAAGATATTTTCCTATATATTTCTATGTAAAACTTGGATCCCCCATTGTGGCCCCACCCTACCCCCGGGGGTCATGATTTGAACAAACTTGAGTCTACACTACCTGAGGATGCTTCCATATAAATATGACCAATCTTGGCTTCACTGTTCTTAAGAAGAAGAATTTTAAAGATATTTTCCTGTATATTTCTATGTAAAACTTGGATCCCCCATTGTGACCCCACCCTACCCCTGGGGGTCATGATTTGAACAAACTTGAATCTACACTACCTGAGGATGCTTCCATAAAAATATGAACAATCATGGCTTTGCTGTTCTTAAGAAGAAGATTTTTGAAGATATTTTCCTATATATTTCTATGTAAAACTTTGATCCCCCATTGTGGCCCCACCCTACCCCCGGGGGTCATGATTTGAACAAACTTGAATCTACACTACCTGAGGATGCTTCCATATAAATATGACCAATCTTGGCTTTACTGTTCTTAAGAAGAAGATTTTTAAAGATATTTTCCTATATATATCTATGTAAAACTTGGATCTCCCATTGTGGCCCCACCCTACCCCCGGGGGTCATGATTTGAACAAACTTGAATCTACACTACCTGAGGATGTTTCCACATAAGTTTCATCTTTCCTGGCCCAGTGGTTCTTGAGAAGAAGGTTTTTAAATGATGCCATTATTTTTTCACTAATTCCTAATTATCTCCCCTTGAAAGAGGGCGTGGCCCTTCATTTGAACAAACTTGAATCCCCTTTACCCAAGGATGCCTTGTGGCAAGTTTGGTTGAATTTGGCCCAGTGGTTCTTGAGAAGAAGATGAAAATGTGAAAAGATTACAACAACAACAACAATGACAATGACAACAACGACGACAGACAACGGACAAATTTTGATCAGAAAAGCTCACTTGAGCCTATGGCTCAGGTGAGCTAAAAAAAATTGGATCTGCTCAGTTCATTTATTAACGTATCAGTGTTCAAACTCAGGGAAAGGCTTAACCAGTCTTTGTTAATTGTTCAAAGGAATTTTGTTGTTCGACAAACATGCATTGGCATACTTTAAAAGATGTCGGATCCAAATTGTAAAGTTTCAACCTGCAATTTAGTAAGATCTCAGATCTCATATAATGGAACTACCAATTAATGAAGAATAATAAAACTTTATAAATACATGTAAACTGGGGAATGGTTATGAGCATAATTCAAAGGTGTTTCTTTCTGATATTGATATCAATCATTTTTAAATTGTATTGATTGAATGCAAAAAATCTCATAATTAAAATTTTGTTTTTATAAGAGTTACACTTTAATTGTTTAACAATCACGGGTCACTGACAAGACACATTCAAATGGCTTCAGGTAAGAAATCAATAACGGGTACATGTACTAGCAGCAGGAAAAGAAAGGATAAATACGAGCATTTGATGTTCTGTATATAGATAAAATGTGCAGTCAGTGATTTTTTTAGAACCGACTTGGGGCCGAAATTTGGCCCCAGTCCCAATTGAAAATATGCCTGTATTTTTCAAAAATGTAATGGAAGTTTTCCCAAAGAAAAACTTACAAAATATGTGATCAAATTTACTTTGTTTATTGCATGTTTTTCAAGCAGGTTTTGTTGTTCAGGTGGCAGGGGATAGTTTCGTACTAAAGACCCGGTCAAATATCTTAAAGAATTGAGATATCCCCTGTTTGATGTGATATTTTATGTAGAAAAATGATTAGAATAATTATGGGACACATTTGCAGTGTAGCAGAGTGCTTGCTGAAATAAATGATGTGCAACATGTAGGTGTCACTATGACGCTTATATACAGAGTTGTAAATGCGAACCTTAGACACATGGTCAGTTGCAGAGGAAATTCACTGAAAAGCAGTAGGCCTTAGAAGAAGGTGTGTATATCAGAGGGAAGGTGAATGGCCCCATATCAATTGGTGAATTTTCATTAGGGCATGCATTGATTTACAGACTACTGGGTGTTTTATCCTGCTCGCTCGGGCCTGGGGGTGGGTTGTATGGGTACGACTGAGGCCCAAATCTTGGAAAAGCAAGCCAAAATTTGGGGAGACCCCAGGTGTATTTTTGGTACATGTGCACTCTACTAGGCAAATTACATGTAATTTGTTGACATAATTTGTGAGCCATGGGCATATGAAGTGTAATTAATTAGCCCCTGGAAAACTGTCCCCATGTACATGTTTTTATGGATCGCATGTATATGTGTACCCCCTCGGCACATGTTTGGCATTTAAAAAAACTATCTGAAAACACCAATTTTCAGAAATATGTAATTTAGTCTAATTCTTCTCTAAATAAGTTTATTGATGTATGCCAATTTTTTCAAAACTCATGAACCCCATGTACATGTTTTTATGGATCGCATGTATATGTGTACCCCCTCGGCACATGTTTGGCATTTAAAAAAACTATCTGAAAACACCAATTTTCAGAAATATGTAATTTAGTCTAATTCTTCTCTAAATAAGTTTATTGATGTATGCCATTTTCAAAACTCACCATATTTCTTTTATTTGACTCTCATTCATTTAGGTAGAGAGACCTAAACACAAGGGGGGTAAACCTTTCCCAGTACACATTTTCAAAGAGTTTGAAGCATCAGCATAACAAATCTTAACAGAGTAAGGCAATTTTTGTCTGAGAAAAATTTATTTGTTTGAAAATAATAGTTTGGGCACTGTCACATATATTTTATCAAATTTTGATGCAATCACTTAGTATTAATTAAAATTAAAGGGGCTCAGTTATTGCGATATCACTGAAATTACAAATTATAAACTTAGTCTTTTTTACATGTATTTTCACTAAATATCATTATTTTGAGAAAAGAATGAGTCAGTATGCAAATATATCAGTTCACAGAACCACATTTATTCAAAGAATTGCTATGCTTTAATTTTTTTTCAAATTAGACCCATCTTACTATTGATAATTACATAAAAAAAATACCCCCTCCCCTTCATTTTCCCCCTCATTTGTCTTCTATAATGTGATAGAACTTAAACTTTTCATTATTTTCATATAGATTATATATTTTTCTTTAAATTATAACAAAACAGATGGTCTTTTTGCATATTTACTGAACAAAATATCAGAAATATGTACATTTTCATGTAATTATTGGATTCTACTAAACACCTGAATTTTACTCACAAATGCCAAGTAAGGACAGGATGATCACTTTAATTATTCAGGGGAATCAAATGCATGTATTTGATCACTCAGATACATTGAAATTGAATGGAAATATACTCAGAAAAAGGACAGTCAGTAAAATCAGATTTCCACAGTATATTTTCTATAGAATCAGGTAATGGTTGGAGGGGTAGGGTAAATAACTGCAATTTTCAGGACACTTCTTCTTGAACCTTTGAGGCAAGAGGGGTTTTTGTATATTACAATAAATATCCTGAAAAATAGATTAGGTTTTCTTTTTGCAAACAAGCTATAGATGTATAAATTCAAGCAATTAAGAGGTAAAATGGGATTTCTCAAAACATCAAAAATAGGAGAGTATGTGTTTCATGTGAGTACATTTCATGAAGGCATGCAATTCTTATTGAATTTTTTATATGTAGCTGCATTTGAAATTGATCAAAGTTACCATTAAACACTGTTTTGTTAAGAAATAGATTCTTTTGGATTGTAGGAGTTGGTCATTTTTGAAGTAACACAAAGAATATGGGGTTAAGGTGGTTGACCGACAATTGGTGGGGTCACTTATTTGCCTCTAACTTTTTTATTTTTCATTGAAATAAGACATATTTAATATATATTTTTATTCAGAATTGATTGCACTTTCTAAATATGGAAAGTTATTTTAATTAAAAAGCAAACTTTGAAAGTTAAAGGTGGCAGGGGATAGTTTTGTACTAAAGACCCGGTCAAATTTCTTAAAAAATTGAGATATCCCCTGTTTGATGTGATATTTTATGTAGAAAAATGATTAGAATAATTATGGGACACATTTGCAGTGTAGCAAAGTGCTTGCTGAAAAAAATGATGTGCAACTTATAGGTGTCACTATGACGCTTATCATATACAGAGTTGTAAATGCGAACCTAAGACACGTGGTCAGTTGCAGAGAAAATTCAGCTGAAAAGCAGTAGGTCTTAGAAGAAGGTGTGTATCTCAGAGGGAAGATGAATGTCCTCATATCAATTGGTGAATTTTCATTAGGGCATGCATTGATTTACAGACTACTGGGTGTTTTATCCTGCTCGCTCGGGCCTGTGGATGGGTTGTATGGGTGCAACTAAGGCCCAAATCTTGGAAAAACAAGCCAAAATTTGGGGAGACCCCAGGTGCATTTTTGGTACATGTGCACTCTACTAGGCAGATTACATGTAATTTGTTGACATAATTTGTGAGCCATGGGCATATGAAGTGTAATTAATTAGCCCCTGGAAAACTGTCCCCATGTACATGTTTTTATGGATCACATGTATATGTGTACCCCCTCGGCACATGTTTGGCATTAAAAACAAGAGGCCCATGGGCCACATTGCTCACCTGAGTAACATTGGCCCTGCTGTTCTTCACCTAATTTCCTACCTTGTAATACCTATTGTGGCCCCGCCCTACCCCCGGGGTCATGATATGAACAATTTAGAATCTACACTACCCCAGGATGCTTCCACATAAGTTTCAGATATTCTGGCCCAGTGGTTCTTGAGAAGAAGATTTTTCCTATATATATCAATGTAAAACTTGGATTCCCTATTGTGGCCCCGCCCTACCCCCGGGGGTCACGATTTGATCACTTTAGAATCTACACTACCCCAGGATGCTTCCACATAAGTTTCAGATATTCTGACCCAGTGGTTCTTGAGAAGAAGATTTTTCCTACATATCTATATGTATTAATGTAAAACTTGGATTCTCTATTGTGGCCCCACCCTACCCCTGGGGGTCACGATTTGATCAATTTAGAATCTACACTTCCCAAGGATGCTTCCACATAAATTTCAGCTTTTCTGGCCCAGTGGTTCTTGAGGAGAAGATTTTTTAAGTCTTTTACTACATATTTCAATGTAAAACTTGGATTCTCTATTGTGGCCCCGCCCTACCCCCGGGGTCATGATTTGAACAATTTAGAATCTACACTATCCCAGGATGCTTCCACATAAGTTTCAGCTTTTCTGACCCAGTGGTTCTTGACAAGAAGATTTTTAAAGATATTTTCTGCATATTTCAATGTAAAACTTGGATTCCCTATTGTGGCCCCGCCCTACCCTCGGGGGTCATGATTTGAACAATTTAGAATCTACACTACCCCAGGATGCTTCCATATAAGTTTCAGCTTTTCTGGCCCAGTGGTTCTTGAGAAGAAGATTTTTAAAGATATTTTCTACATATTTCAATATAAAACTTGGATTCCCTAGTGTTGCCCCACCCTACCCCCGGGGGTCATGATTTGAACAATTTAGAATTTACACTATCTCAGGATGCTTCCACATAAGTTTCAGCTTTTCTGGCCCAGTGGTTCTTGGGAAGAAGATTTTAAAAGATTTTTACTACATATTTCATTGTAAAACTTGGATTCCCTATTGTGGCCCCGCCCTACCCCCAGGGGTCATGATTTGAACAATTTAGAATCTACACTACCCCAGGATGCTTCCATATAAGTTTCAGCTTTTCTGGCTCAGTGGTTCTTGAGAAGAAGATTTTTAAAGATTTTTACTACATATTTCAATGTAAAACTTGGATTCCCTATTGTGGCCCCGCCCAACCCCGGGGGTCATGATTTGAACAATTTAGAATCTACACTACCCCAGGATGCTTCCATATAAGTTTCAGCTTTTCTGGCCCAGTGGTTCTTGAGAAGAAGATTTTTTAAAGATCCCACCCAATTTTTGTCTTTTCTTGATTATCTCCCCTTTGAAGGGGGCTTGGCCCTTCATTTTAACAATTTAAACTCCCCTTCACCCAAGGATGCTTTGTACCAAGTTTGGTTAAAATTGGCCCAGTGGTTCTTGAGAAGAAGTTGAAAATGTGAAAAGTTTACAGACGGACGGACGGACAGACGGACGGACGGACGGACGACGGACAACGGGTGATCAGAAAAGCTCACTTGAGCTTTCAGCTCAGGTGAGCTAAAAAAACTATCATCTGCCACCTCAGCCAAGTTGGATTTCTTCATTATTAGATAATTCATACCACTATTGTTCTTGATGCAAGTAATTAGATAATCCATACCAAGAATAGTCTTGATTAGTTATAACAATTGTTTGTTAAAGTAATACAAAGACAAAAACAAAGCTTTTTGACAATGCTTTTTAAGTGATTGGGCTTTCTGGGAGATTCCCAATGTAGCCTACTTGATGCTGAAATTCCCAATTCTGAGGACCCCTGCCCCCAGTCCCAAAGTACTGAAAAAAAAACACGCAGTAAATATTATATTTGAAATCAAATACATTTGATACATATATTTATTACTACGAAAATGTTAATGATTCAATAATTTGTTGTATAATCAGATAATGGTTATAATGTAGTTTAAATATTGTACAGGCTAGCAGTCTCTTAAAGACAAAAAGGAAAATGACATGAAAAATTGATTTAAATTTCAACGAGTACTCGACTTTCATTTGACTAAAGCCTCTGACTGTGCGACTTAGCTGTCCGAGTAAAATTAACATCGCTATTTATCATTTATAAGTTGTACAGTTTTTTTTTTTTATTTTAAATGAGAAATTTCAATTTCTTTTGGATAGGTGTAACTGCTATCTGATAACTGAAATTTGATACCAAGCATGACCATATTTGCCAGAAGAGCATCTGTTTGGAGATGACGAAGAATAAGCAGCATAGTGAAATTTAAACAGTCACACAAGGATAAAAGTCCTTCCATCTAGGATTATGGACACATCAGGCCTTAATACATTAAGAACTTGTAATATATGTATTTTTACAAAAACATTTAGAGAGAACTGCTATTTTGGCATATACAGCAACAAATGTTAACATATGTGCATATTTCAAATGACTTCAGTGCTAAGGGCATGTACATGAACGAGGATTGTTAGACAAGTTTGCGGACACATTGATTTAAGGAAAATTTACTGTGCACTTTGAAAAATGACCTGTCTGAAGAAATAATTTTTTTAATAGCTCGGTGCTCTCCAAGACTTTCAATGACATTGCAATTCTCAACTTTGTGTTTTCGCATTGATCATCTATAATTAGCGATGAAACAGTCATAACCCCTCTAATTTAATTCAAAATTTTGCAACACACCCTCTTTGAATATTGTAGCGACATGTAAAATACCATTAATTTTTTTGCACTACAACAGTGCAATTTTTTATTTCAAGAAATTGGTTTGATTTCAATATAGCTTTGATTACAAATAGACAACTCTAAGGTACATAATTCTTTTTATCTTTTTAGCTCTTGTGAGCCAAAGGCTCAAAGAGCTAATGCTATGGCCATTTGTGTGGTGTACGTAAACTTTTTAGCTCACCTGAGCTGGAAGCTTAAGTGAGCTTTTCTGATCACCAGTTGTCCATCGTCTGTCCGTCTGTCTGTCCGTCCGTCTGTAAACTTTTCATATTTTTGTCTTCTTCTCAAGAACCACTGAGCCAAATTTAACCAAAGTTGGTACACAGCATCCTTGGGTGAAGGGGAGTGTGTAAAAATGAAGGACCAACCCCCTTTACAAGGGGAGATAATCAAGAGAAGACAAAAATAGGGTGGGGTCATTAAAAAATCTTCTCAAGAACCACAGGGTCAGAAAAGCTGAAAGTTATGTGGAAGCATCCTGGGGTAGTGTAGATTCTAAATTCTACAAGTCATGGCCCCCAGGGGAAGGGCAGGGCCACAATAGGGAATCAAAATTTTACATTGAAATATATAGGCAAAATCTTTAAAAATCTTCTTCTCAAGAACCACTGGGCCAGAAAAACTGAAACATGTGGAATCATCCTGGGGTAGTGTAGATTCTAATTTTTCAAATCATGGCCCCCGGGGGTAGGGTGGGGCTGCAATAAGTATTACAAGGGAGGGCGGGTCTGGTGAAGAACAGCAGGGCCAAAGTAACTCAGGTGAGCGTTGTGGCCCATGGGCCTCTTGTTATAATATGGGCCATAACTCAAGAACCCCTCGGCCAATTATTGTCAAATTTGTCACAGTGTATCCATGGCCCAAGGGCTCCCGTTTATAGTAAACTTAAGGTTGTGACCCTTAAACAAGGGGAGATAATTAGGTTAATAAAACCAAAAGTACTGGTTGCTAAAAAATCGTCTTCTCAAGAACCACTGGGCAGATTATCACCAAACTTTCACAAAAGGATGAGAATATATTGTAGATTAAAATTTGCACAGGGAATCACTCTGGGACAAAGGCTTGGTCTCAAGGTCACTTCAAAGTTGACCAAAAATTACATTTATTAAAATGTTGATATTTTGCTTACTATAAGGACTAGGATCATCAAATCTTGTCAGTTGATGCATCTAAGGACCTCGTATCATGTTGACTCAAAAGTAGTTCATGGTTACCCATTTTTTAAATTTTGCAGCCATTCTTTTTCAAAATGATTTAGAGGCATATTTTGAACAGTTTCAGGCCTATTATCATCAAACTTTTTCAATTGACAAATGACAGAATGAGACCACTATTCTTTAAATTTGCTTGTTGTGTCTTAGGCTCATAATTCACATTATGTCTACTGCAATCAACTTCAATGGATTTAAATATTTTTAATGAATTCTTATTAAAAAAATTTACTTGAATATATGTGTAATATACATGTACATGTAAAAGATTATTTTAACATGTTACGAAAATTTAAATATATGTGTCTTTTTTCCCCCTTGTAAAACATTTGAATAAATGAACCCAAGAAGTACAGTAAAACCATTTTTTCTCAATTTCAACTGGACCAAGATCATCAAGATATCCAATGACTCCAGATAACCATGCAGGGTAAAAAACTTAAAGAATAAGGGGTTGGGAGTACCAACTCACTTCACCATATAAATGGTACATGTATTTAGATATCGGTTTTTGAGATAATGAAGTTTAACTTTTAAGTTAAAGGCTAAAGAAGATGTTATGTTAAAATTTTCCCAAGTGACACCGTGTCTTACTGAAATCATCCCTGTGCATTTCTTGTAAGAGTATTTTTCTACTTACTGATTGTCAAAGAATGGATATCCTCAATCAGTAACACATTTGGATTACTTACTATGTAGTTATGCTGTGTAAATGTTTTGTCAAGCAATTATTATGACAGTGGTGTAGCAAAACACTGATGATTCTGTAGTATGACACGTGTTACTAACATGATTGCATCAAAGATGTTAGATGAATAGAAAAGTCTAGAAATTAAAAATCAAAAGTCAAAGTTCAAGAAATGAGGGTCTGGGAGTATTAGTGTTTTGGATACAATTTCAGGAGTACTGTTGGAGAGAGTACAGTTGAATTATATATCCTCATGCTCACTCCAGATTCAGAGTTCCGGAGATGAGGTCTCTTGATATTTGGGTCAAAGAAGAAAGAGAATGTTAGCAAAGTTGACAATCTAAACAGAAACATGTAACCTTTAGGTGGAAATTAAACAAATATTTATCCTTTTATTACGACGTCAACTTACAAGCTAAGAAGGAAGACCCACTCGTTGCTTTGCAACGAGCTTTGCTCTAGTTATTATTATTATTATTATTATTATTCCTCCCAAATTTTGTGAGCGCGATTACTCAGAGATGGTTGGATAGATTTTCACAATTTTTCACATGATACTAGGCTGATATATGAAGTTTATATAAAATTCCGTTTTTTGAAAAATTCACTTCCGGTCCGAAGTTACGGCCGAATTTCCAATTTTTAAATGGACTTTTGTCCGGAATTTTTCTCGGAAATGGTTTGAGGTAAAGATGTGAAATTTACAGGAGTATTAGATCATGACATTTTCTTTGTTTCGAAGTTGTTTTCGTGTGTTTCCGGTACTTCCTGCCCGAACCGGAAGTGAACTTGTGTATGGTCAATTTTAAACTTTTTTGTTTCTTAATATTTTTTCAAGATATTTTTATGTATAACAGAGATTAGTCTACAAATACTAAATATATAATTTGTTTTGAAATCAGATTCCACATTTTGTAGATTTTCGGTACCGTCATTTTCCCTATTTACGTAATGGGCAAAGAAAGATAACTCTGACTTGTAAGTGAGAATAGAACTTTCGAGATAAAGGCGGAAATAGTATTGATGACGTTGTCGATGTCTGCATTCTATTTAGACGTTTCATATTCACTCTCTTCTACATGTAAGAGTACGTTGCTTTCCACATTCAGTGTATAAAGTTGCCACTGCAGTGTAAGACTGTACATATTGACAGTTATTGAAGAATGCATATGTATTTACACATGTATATATATCTAAAATAAACTGATATATGGCAGCTAGCACATTCAAGTAAATATATATTATAGACAGTATACATTTATAGTGATGGAATGCAATCGTAATACAGCTTTAAAGCTTTTTGATATAAACTGAAACCCGTCACTTAAAATTATGCGAAAAGGCGATTCTTGTGAAATACTCAAAGAGTTAATAAAATATTATGTGAAAAGGCGATTGTGTGTGAATTATGGCTCTGCTAGATGTTTCTTCTGAAAAAGAATTATCACAGTGATAAAAAAATGCACAGGTCAATTGATAGGTCGGATAAGTATTAAACTATCTACATTGTACTTCCTTTGAAGCGCCCCACCCCTGTCTTGATTTATATTTGGAGAAGGTGGCGCAAATAGGCGGTATTTAAGTTATATATTCATTATATATTTAAATCCAGAACATGTGGTTATAGTTTCTTCATATTCTATAATGGTAGATTTTTTCTCATAATATGAAATTATGATACTGAAATGTTAAATTTAGATGTCGAGAGAGAGAGAGAGAGAGAGAGAGAGAGAGAGAGATTCCCTCTTAATCACTCCTCCTATCCATACATACATAGAGCAAAGAAATGTTCTACATCTTTAATAAATGTTCTTTGATTTCAAAGTCAGACATGATCACAACCTGTTTTTTCTGCTTAAAGTATCACACGAAGTGTTTGGCCTGTCAATCAAAATCACTTGACGCTGTATGAACTGCAGTATTCTATATAAAAGTATTTCGCCTACTACCATTTAAATGGAAAGTACCTATTACTATAAATAGACTTACTTGATGCATAATTATGCTGTATTGAATTTTGGAAACTGACTTTGTGAAATACATGTACATGTACAGAATACGGAACTGCTTCTACATGTAAATTATAGAAAATATTTCTGGGTAAACCTATGCTCTGATTCGGGCTATAAATTCAAGAGAAATACCTTCAAACTGTATACGAGATATCGTCAACATACCTGCACTGCTCTTGCACCTAG
This sequence comes from Saccostrea echinata, assembly GCF_033153115.1. Classification (NCBI taxonomy): domain Eukaryota; kingdom Metazoa; phylum Mollusca; class Bivalvia; order Ostreida; family Ostreidae; genus Saccostrea; species Saccostrea echinata. Next base: position 28,085,969 of record NW_026889750.1, read on the forward strand.
TGTGAAGTATTTACCTTGAACACCATCTGGTTCCAATTAAATGCATCTACAATGTACTTATTTTCGGGATTCTGTTCATAACTTGAATGAACAACACTTAATAGAAAATAAAGATGTTATCCTAAGAAAATGAGATAATTGTACAATTTATGGATTTTTTTTTTTTAATTCTAGGCTTAAATTATAAATCAAAATTTATATAAACGAATTTAATGAAATGATGTCCATAAACTACACCCGTTGATTTATATCATTTGTATAATGTTTATATTTTGTTTGTATAATTTAGTCTTTAAAAACTTTTTTAAAAATACTGCGTTTATGGTACATGAACTTTCGGATCATCGGTTTTTCTGTGTAAAACAAAAAATATCTCGGATAAATTTTATTGAACAAAGAAAAGGGTGAAATAATTCTAACATTCTAAACAACAAAATTCACCTGGCGTTATTTTTTCTCGCTATTAAAATCATGTATTAAAGAAAGCAAAACAGATTGTCTGGTTCCGCCGTGATTACGCAAGACGAGTAAAAACAAATTTAATTTATAGTATTTACATGTGTAGTATATAGTATTTCATTCAATACATGACTATATTTTTAAGAAGTCACTGCATGTTATTTGTTGCTTTTTTAGTCGGATCTTGTTTTTCTCACTTTTAATCGGCTATGAACCTCCACCACACCCCCACCACCACCCCCCGGCGAATATGCCTCATACAGGATTAAGACTATCATAATTTACAAGGTTTTAATTAATTTGCCGATATAGACCTATATTAAATAAGGGTTATTTTAATAACAGTTAACATAAAGTCTAATAGCAATAATTTATAATTATTTAGTCCGAAAAGTTTTATTTATTTATTTTGTGTTCTTATGTATTTTTAACAAAAGAGGATGTAATCATTCAATGTTTGCTAATTTATACGAAGTTTTGAGTATCTGATATATAAATGATAAACAATAGAATGTTAAACGACACTGATTTTCACCGTTTCCTGTCTAAATCAGAACCCCTGTTTCGTATGGTCAGTTCCTTCGAACTCGTATGAAATCCTGTTATGTAAATTTATTTGAAACTCATAGCAAGTCCTCCTGAAGAGATTCCAGACATCTGCAGATTCTGTGGCAAAATCTTTCTAGATATATTTATGCACATCACCTGTTCTTGCTCGCTGACATCGGATTTACGTAATGGCTGGTGGGATGACATTTCCAATAATTTTGATGTCCACCTCTCTGCAGAAATTTGTGCAATGACAGATGACGAGATATTTCTTTTTCTTCTTGGAAGTAATTCTGTTCATTTACTATCTGGAAAAGATCTTCGGCAGCTTAATGTGACCAACTTTCGATACATACGAAATGTTGCCACGTGTTACAACCGAGCTCTCCAATTCTATCCATAGGTGCTAATTGGTCATCAAAATCAAAGTACCTTAAGTACTGAAAGGGTATTTTTCCAGTTAAATATTGTATGTGTTGTTTTCTTTTCTACATAGAAAAAAGCGAATTCTTACAGATTATATAGAAAAACGGAAGACCTTTTTGTTGCCATGGCAACAAGAGTCTAGTTGTTTCTGTATTCATACAATGAATTGGGAAAATAATCACCTTAAAAATAAGAAAGGGGGTCATCAACACTACGTACATATTAAGGTATGTGGTAAATGCCTTGTGTGACAAGTAAAAAGAAATCTGTAATACACCAGATTAGATTAATTGGAGTTTGTGTTTATTTTCTATGTACAGTGTACTTGATACGCAAGGAGCAGATGGAAATATAAAGAAGGTGTTATTGCCACCCCCTCCCCCTCTTCTTAACTCCAGCCAATACCGAAATTATTCATATAACATGCGCGGATCGGGGGGGGGGGTCGGGGGACCCCCAATCTGGAATTTGCAGAGTTATTAAAAGTATATACTGAAGTAAATAAAAAAAATGACTTTGGACCCCCTTAGAAAACGTGGACCCCACCATCACCACCACGAAATATGTGTTTTTCACGTTTGGGAAAGGGATTTTACGTTTTTTTTCTTCCTTGTCAAGAAGTTTTTGGGTTAGAATTTTTTTTTACTGGGACCCCCCCCCCCTTGGAAAAAAATTCTTGATCCGCGCCTGTATAATCATTATTCAAAATTGTTAGGTAATATCCGAAACAACATATGTGCAATGTATAGCATTTATGAAAATCGAACTTCAAAAATTCTGTCATGACTACATGAGACCGATTGTATTATTTCCTCCATGGTAACCACGGAGAATGACTGAGGACATCGAAAAGGATAATTTAAGGACATTGGCAAAGTTCCTAGTTTTCGTAAAGAATTTTTCAAAAACTCTTGAGCAGGTGTAGTGGTACTAAACAATACACTTTATTGGTTTTTACCGCGTAGAAAATTCTACACGGGAGATCACTCTCAATGAAGCTCCAGACAGCTCAATATTACTCCATATCATTATTCGTAGGGAAAGAAGTCCCGGAGAGTATGGAGTATGACTCTCAGTCATTCTCCATACAGTGCCAATATTCCGGGACTACTTGGTATGGAGTTGTAGCGTAACGTAATACTGAGCTGTCTGGAGCTTGGACTCTCATGATGGAAAACCCCATGAATTACCAATTTTCTCCGGATAACCGTGAGTTGCCACTTTCCATAAATGAATAAAATAAATAATCATAAATAATCAGCATTTTTTAAAAGAAATATATTTTTGATTGAAAATTAGACTGAAACGCTTCTAGTCGACATCACGAAAATGTACATATTATGTAGCTTGAAATAGGAAATATGAAGCACGACGTTCCCAGAAACATTCAGTCAGTATATTTCTGGGTGCAGTTGGGGGGGGGGGGGGGTATTGCACAAATTAATGTAGAAAATCCTTGATACGCAAAAAAAAAAGGAAGAGGATCAACTGATGTTCCTCCCCCCTTCCCCCGTTCATACAGACGTGAGATACATAAATGACTTGTATATAGAACTGGACATTCAACTTTGGCCAAAATGCTTCATGTCGGTAATAAAAGAAAATATTTTACAATAATGATTTCAAATTTTAATCGGTCATGCAATACAGCCTGTTAGATTATCCCACAGTATGGCTATTATAGACACAGTAAAATGTGTAATTTCTTTTTCTTTCTTTTTTTTCTTTTGGCAAAAAAAAATTATAAACATTATTTCATATGTAGTTCATTATGACGAGGAAGAGTGATATTTTTATAAGAAAGAATTAAGTCCAAACCATGATTATACTTTAAATCTGATGTATATGTTTTCAACATTGAGTACCTGTTTTAAGCTTTAACATTACATGTATTGTTTCTGCAGTACATGTAAATATAGATCGAATACAACATTAGGCTATATATTATCCTATCCACAAATAAAGGGCCAAAATATGATTATAAACTGAAAACAGGTTAATTGTTAAAACTAAAGGGAAGCATATACATACTTTTATTTTTATCGTTCTTAGTATTAAACTCTACACTTGGAATAAGAAATTTCTTTAAATATTGTAATAAAAATAGACTATATATAATTATATATATCACAGTTTTGATGTGTACGCATGAATATCATAATAGTATTATAATTTGTTCTTCAGCATAATTTATTAAAATGGAGAATTCATATCTATTGATTTAAAGCAAACACATGACCATTACATTGTCATTGCTATCTGCCGCGGGCTCTACCTGCGGGTACCTGTCAGGTATACGAATACTTCACACCCCCATTGTTTTATTGCCTATATACACCGGCAGATTTCACACGTTTAATCGTCCTAATTTACAGAAAGCAAATGCTGGGGAAAAACAAACACAAACCAAATAAATGCAACATTTAAAAAAAAAAATCATTGCCCTAAACGGCATTGCTAAAAGCACACTAAACATGGAGTAGCAATTTCTGCCCTAAGAGATATACTGTCCAAAAAATAAACACAACAGCTAGGGTACATGTAAATCCTTAATCTTCTTCATATGATGTAAACAAACTCTCTATAATTTTATGTGTTTAAGTCAAGATTAAAACATTTTGCACCACCCGGACCTTTAAACTTCGGCGGACCTTTTCTTATACGGGCCGGACCTTTTCTTATAAAAGGTTGACCTTATATGTTATCGTATTAGGTCCCCCCGGACCTTAAACGAGGCGGACCAAATATTATGCGACAACGGTCAATCTTTAATGTATGAACGTCTAGCAGAAAATAACCAGAAAATACGCCGACAATTGGAGAGAGGTCACCGAAGACGACGCCATTGACAACTCGGGACTTTAACTAAATAGAACTAATTACTAAAAGTTTAACTTCGTAAACATAAAAATGGGAATTTTAAATTCTCCTTTATTATCATTTTAATTAATTATATATAAATAAATCCCTTATATCTTCTATCTGTTCTAGCAGTGAATATCATGTTCTAGAAATGACACTTCTTCAATGGCGCCGTACGCCATTACGAAGTTCACAACATTCCTACTAGATTCTGTCCGACTTTTTAAAAATGCGTGTTTGTCATTTTTTTTTTTTCAAAGGTATCTTTACTTATATATTTTATAAGATAGAAAAAAAATCGTGATCGATCAGGCATAAACGATTGTTCTGAATTGAGATAAACAGCTGATAAACGCCATCGCATTTGTAGAAAAAGGCCCCCCTTTCATCTATCGACCAAGTCCAGGAAATGTGGAAAAAATTCTTCCTAAAACCTTTCTTGTGTACATTTACGCATCCTAAAGCCATAAATTATACCTTACTAGCTGTCAATTATCCAATTATCACTTAATTATTTTCTAACAGGTTTAACAGACACAACAAATGAGCCCTTTTGTATACACAATAGGTTCTTCGCTTGACCAGGATTGACACCTATGACGTCAGAGCAATGGCGCGTAACATCGGCGATCAAAATATGCATATTGAGAAATTCAAACTTTGAATCGCTGAAGCATCAAAAATATTAATTTTCTAGCAAAGATTTTTAAATATATGATTTCAGGGACCTATATACTATACTATATAGGTCCCTGATGATTTTAATAGCATGTAAACTTTGTCATATCAAAAAAAATGAGACGTGATAAAAACCCTTTAATTTTGAGTCTTTCTTGATTAAATAATAAATTTTTTTTGGAGTTATCCTTCTTGGCTGGGGAGCGGATATTCTAACGAAAATCAGCTACATAACTTCATCTACTTTATTTTCCGTTTATTTACTTTATTTGTGTTTAGCATTCTAGAAACCTATCCTGGGATTGTTATATAGGTCAGTCAATGTATCTTGAGGTAAACACATAAGCATACATGTAGATATAACTGTCTCCATTCTATCCCTTAGAGTCAAACCTGATAAGAGTTCCGCTGTCTTGTCATTAGATATGCCACGTTCAACAAAAACCTAGTGAAAAATATCTAGCATATGTTTACAAATAGTGTCTCCCAATTTTCCTGTAAAATAAAACATAGGTAATCAGAGATTACAGAGCTCACCTCAATGAATGTTGTCTTTAAGTAAGGAAAAGTCCCACACTAAACTAATAATCTAGGAATGTGCATCCCTAGATGCAACATTTATGCAATTTTGGTCTGATAGGGCTTGCAGTTACTTGTGAATAGACTTATCTGAAAACTTAAAACTAGTCACTCATCCAGAAAATGTAAGTCAAATCCAGCATCCGAAGCAAGTTTTTGAGATTGTTCGTCCCTTGATGCATCATCCATGCAAGTTTGGTTCAGATACGCCTTATAGTTACTTAGAAATGAGATCTGCTCCAAAAACTTTAACCTGGTCACTCATCCGGAAAATATAGGTCAGATTCAGCTCCGAAGCAAGTCCAGTAGTGTGCATCCTTAGATGTATCATCTATGCAAGTTTGGTCAATATAGGGCTTATAGTTACTTGGAAATGAGATCTGCTCCAAAAACCTTAACCTAGTCACTCATCCGGAAAATATAGGTCAGATCCAGCATCCGCAGCAAGTCCAGTTGTGTGCATCCTTAGATGTATCATCCATGCAAGTTTGGTCAATATAGGGCTTATAGTTACTTTGAAATGAGATCTGCTCCAAAAACTTTAACCTGGTTACTCATCCGGAAAATGTAGGTCAGATTCAGCATCTGAAGCAAGTCCAGTAGTGTGCATCCTTAAATGTATCATCCATGCAAGTTTGGTCAATATAGGGCTTTTAGTAGCTTGGAAATGAGATCTGCTCCAAAAACTTTAACCTGGTCACTCATCCGGAAAATATAGGTCAGATCCAGCATCCGAAGCAAGTCCAGTAGTGTGCATCCTTAGATGTATCATCCATGCAAGTTTGGTCAGTATAGGGCTTTTAGTAGCTTGGAAATGAGATCTACTCCAAAAACCTTAACCTAGTCACTCATCTGGAAAATGTAGGTCAGATCCAGCATCCGAAGCAAGTCCAGTTGTGTGCATCCTTAGATGTATCATCCATGCAAGTTTGGTCAATATAGGGCTTTTAGTAGCTTGGAAATGAGATCTGCTCCAAAAACCTTAACCTGGTCACTCATCTGGAAAATATAGGTCAGATCCAGCATCCGAAGCAAGTCCAGTTGTGTGCATCCTTAGATGTATCATCCATGCAACTTTGGTCAATATAGGGCTTATAGTTACTTTGAAATGAGACCTGGTCCAAAAACTTTAACCTGGTCACTAATCCGGAGAATATAGGTCAGATTCAGCATCCGAAGCAAGTCCAGTAGTGTGCATCCTGAGATGTATCATCTATGCAAGTTTGGTCAATATAGGGCTTATAGTTACTTGGAAATGAGATCTGCTCCAAAAACCTTAACCTAGTCACTCATCCGGAAAATATAGGTCAGATCCAGCATCCGCAGCAAGTCCAGTTGTGTGCATCCTTAGATGTATCATCCATGCAAGTTTGGTCAATATAGGGCTAATAGTTACTTTGAAATGAGATCTGCTCCAAAAACTTTAACCTGGTCACTCATCCGGAAAATATAGGTCAGATCCAGCATCCGAAGCAAGTCCAGTAGTGTGCATCCTTAGATGTATCATCCATGCAAGTTTGGTCAGTATAGGGCTTTTAGTAGCTTGGAAATGAGATCTACTCCAAAAACCTTAACCTAGTCACTCATCTGGAAAATATAGGTCAGATCCAGCATCCGAAGCAAGTCCAGTTGTGTGCATCCTTAGATGTATCATCCATGCAAGTTTGGTCAATATAGGGCTTTTAGTAGCTTGGAAATGAGATCTGCTCCAAAAACCTTAACCTGGTCACTCATCTGGAAAATATAGGTCAGATCCAGCATCCGAAGCAAGTCCAGTTGTGTGCATCCTTAGATGTATCATCCATGCAACTTTGGTCAATATAGGGCTTATAGTTACTTTGAAATGAGACCTGGTCCAAAAACTTTAACCTGGTCCAAAAACTTTAACCTGGTCACTCATCCGGAAAATATAGGTCAGATTCAGCATACGAATCAAGTCTAGTAGTGTGCATCCGGAGATGTATCATCTATGCAAGTTTGGTCAATATAGGGCTTATAGTTACTTGGAAATGAGATCTGCTCCAAAAACCTTAACCTAGTCACTCATCCGGAAAATATAGGTCAGATCCAGCATCCGAAGCAAGTCCAGTTGTGTATCATCCATGCAAGTTTGGTCAATATAGGGCTTATAGTTACTTTGAAATGAGATCTGCTCCAAAAACTTTAACCTGGTTACTCATCCGGAAAATGTAGGTCAGATCCAGCATCCGAAGCAAGTTCAGTGGTGTGCATCCTTAGATGTATCATCCATGCAAGTTTGGTCAATATAGGGTTTATAGTTACTCGGAAATGAGACCTGGTCCAAAAACATTAACCTGGTCATTCTTTAGCTGAAATTGCAGCATCTGAAACCTTGACTGGTACAATGAAACACACTAGAAGCATCCTCCATGCATCTCTGACTAATATAGGCCATAGAAGTACTTGAAAAGAAAACTGCTCCAAAAACCTTAACCTGGGACGCCGACGCCGATGGTATTACATAAGCTCCCCCAACTTCGTTGAGGTGAGCTAAAAATCATCTGTGTAATTTATAACATTTTATATAAATTATTAACTTTTTACAAAATGGCAAATGTTTGTCAAAATGGTATTTGTCATCTCACTTGATGCCTGGTAAAAAAAAAGGGGGGGGGGAAGGGAAGATAAGATATGACAAACAGAATGCATTCTTAATGTACACTGTTTCAATAGGTGAATCATCAACACTGCTACATCTATTTTACTTCATTTCACTATATATATATATATATATATATATATATATATATATATATATATATATATATATATATATATATATATATATATATATATATATATGACATATGGCTTTAGGAGACCAAGGAGGATATATTTTCTGGCTTAGGGAGACCACTGGATTAAGGCGACCTTTTTCGGTCTCCCTATTATTTTGACCTCATCAGTATTGCAAATGTCTTTTTATAGATAAATAAACAGTCTGCCATTAAATATTATTAATCTTTAACTCTGTTATTTAACATTCAAAAGTTGTCTAATTCCTATCATCTTCCCTAAAAAAGAAAAGAATGTATAACCTACGTATAATTTCAAAGGATAATTTTTCTGCATTTTGGAGACCATGAAAAACATGCAATTAAACAAAAAATCTAGCATATATATTTTTTCCGCTTTTGATATGTTCAAATGAGTGTTTCTTTAACTTAGTTTTCCACTTTTTATGTTAAAAACCTAAAAAGGAAAAATATTGTAAATTTATGGACCATGTTTTGAATTCTTAGCAAGTGCTTTCCGTCATTTGTTCCGAATGCCATCGGAATGCCTCTTCAGTTTTCAGAAAATGACCTCTGAACACCATGAATGTTGAGAAATTTGGGTAAGTAACTAAAATGATACAGTAATAAGTTGTAATTAAGAATACGCAAGACAAACATTCGTGTTTTTTTTTTTTTTTTTTTTTGTTTTTGTTTTGTTTTTTTGCCTAGTAATTTAGCTTTTAAGAGAAAAAGTATGATTTTAAATAATCATTAGACTATAGTTCGGTATATAAAATCCTGAAGGAAATTCGAAATAAAGTTAAATGATAGGCCCCTATATTTTTAATTCTTTTATGCAAGTCCACAAACAAATTGCAGAAAATATTTAAAGATTAGGCCGAACGTAGAAAAAAATAGTCTCGCAAGTTGACGCAGCTATGTCGAGCTTAAAAATTTAAATTAAACTTTCTGTAAACATCATGCAGGACATGATCATCATGATATAGTATAAATGAAACAGACCCTGTAAGAAAAAAATAGCTGTAATTTAATAATTATTTATTAATATAATGTGGTCCTCTGCTGTTAAAATACATATGCAGTAAAAAAAGGGTGAAGCAGATTTGATACAATACATGGCTGAAGGAACGTACGAAATGAAATTTAGGTATACTATAGAAAACATTGCTCCTTTATGTTTGGACCCCCTCAATAATAACCTCTGATGATCTATTTTTTACTTTTGCTTTTGGCCCCCCTAAATAATAACCTCTGGTAATGTATTTTTCTTTTGCTTATTAAGAAATTTTTAGTTTGTAGCCTCCCCCAACCTGAAACTGAAAAATGTTGTTTGGTTGTGCTCACCCCCCCCCCCCCTCCAACTAAATTACGTACGGGCCTATTCTCCATCCCTGAGGTTTTCTTTCACCAAAGAAAGATTAATTGGTAACAGTTCAGATATATAGCAATATTTACGGAAGGGAATATTCTCGTTTAATTATGAAGATGTGACAGTAACTAAATGTTACACAGTGAGTGTAACATTTATTTAATATTATTGTAACAGTTAATGTTTACAAATAGTGAAATACTGATACTATGAAATTTTAATGGATATATAGAAAATATACAAGTACAACCATTATTGTAAACCACATACACGAAAAGCTTTTTTTTTTCCAAGCAATTGGAAATTCTTTACAAATCATTATCGCAGCCTAGTTCCCTTCATTATTTTCAGCAGTTCAGTGACGGAGATAAAATGATCATTTGGGGTTTATACCCCCCCCCCCCCACCACCACCAAATGAAACTAAAAAATGTTTGGTTTTGGTCCCCTTCAACTGAAATTGATTCCTACTTACCATGCTTACAGGCTTAACTATGAAGATGTGACAGGGAGTGTAAAAACAATAATTGTTCAGACGTATACATAAGCTGATATAAATATCAAATTTTAATGGATAGATAGAAATTAATATACAATTACAACCATTTATTATAAACTACATAAAGATAATTTTTCAAGCAATTTGAAATTCTTCATTTTTTAAGATAATATTGTATTTCGTATATATATGTTTATAGGTTTATTCGTATCAACAAATCTGTGTACGAGTTAATAACGCACCCTGGGTTCCCTGCATTTTCAGTGACAGAGAACCAGATATAAGAATGCAGGGAAAAAAGCCTTGTTACAAGGTTTGAGGTTTGTTTATTTTATATTTTAATTTACACTTTTTTAAAATTATTATGCAAAACTCTGTGTGCAGATGAATATTTACATTTTAATGTTATAAGTCGTTTTGTGGTTCATTTATTTGCGGTGACTGTCCCACGTGTGTTTACCTGTTTACATTCACCTACTGACAAAATATACCTTCTGTAATCATGACTGTTGTAATCTTGTTTTTATGTTAGTTTACCATATGTAACTTGACTGTTGTATAGATTTATAGCGATCACTGCAAGCTTTTAATATTTATGTGAAGAGAAATTTCAGACTATCAATCACAGGCACTTGTTTCATATACGGTGCACCCCTACTTATTTTTACCACAAGGTATCTAACTCAATTTTAGGCACCCTGCTTCAAGCTCGTATTTTGTTCATATATCAATCATTAACCTACTTTAAAATGACATTGTTCGCTTCATGAGACTTTTTTCTTGTCAAATAAATCGTTTCAGACGTCTCTGGTCGAGACTCTTTATTGTAGAGCACTCATTTATTCCTCGAAAATTACCTTGATACATTGTTAAATTTAAGACTTTAGATGGGATACAACTTCCAGTTGGGGTAGAATAAAACCAGAGACTTCCAAGTATTCCATTCCGAGGTCTCTGGTTTTATCCTTCATTTATAACCCCAACCGCAAATTTGTTTTGAAAATTACCTTGATACATCTTAAGACTTTAGATGATACAAATTTCATTTTTTTCACAGGTCACAGGGTTTCAACTTAAAAAATAAAAATTCTCACCGTTAAGATATGTTGGAAATTTTAGCGTGATATGTTGATAATTTGCCAAATTATTATGTAATAAAAGGGACTTTATATGATCACCCGGCGCTGTCACTTTAGTTCAGTCTTCACAACAATTCTTTTTCAGCACATGCCCTTCGGGCATGTAGACCTATCATTTTTACCCAGCGCATTCAAATTTGTACATGCCCTACTCAAAATTCTTACATTTACCAGTATTGTGCTACAAAAAAAAACATTAGGTATAAAGGTTTTATATTAATTTTTTCAGCATTGTATTTCTCCGTGACTGTACCACGTGTGTTTATTCACCGTGATTGCCATTTTCTAAAGCGTTTTTGTTCATTAATAACTTTTGAGTTGCATGCTGGTCATTTGTTGGCAGGTTTAGCTGAACTGAATTTCAGAAATGGGATCATGACTGTAGTGCCACAGTATGTGGCATCGATGAACGTCTCGTAATTTAGCAAGAAACTTCGAGAAAACAAATAGGTTAAACTAAACACTTCAATGATTAGATTGACAATCATTTGACAGGTCGTATCGAGAATGTAGACAGGCAATCCATCTAAGACATTACATATAGCAACGTTTACGGGAATAATGGGGGTAGGACAGAATAAATGGCAAGTAAAGATCGTACAATGAAAGAAGATTCACATATGCCCTCTTCGGACATGTAATTTGACAATTTTTACATGCCCAGCTGCAAATTTAACAGGTCCCTGGCATTGGACTCCCGGGTTATTTGGAAGACTGTTAGTTTAGTTTCATGAGGTCCGACAACATTGTTTCTCAATGTCTGCTCCCTCTACCCCATACACTTATCTTGATAAAATTATATAAATTATATTATTAATTACCCTGGTATATAAATTGTATAAACCGGTCTTGTTATAAATTATATAAACTGGTCTTGTTTATATAATTTTACAATGTCATAAACAGCTGCTTAAGTGCATATAATATTGTATTAAATGGATTTATATATAGGATTAGGGAAAGATCCTCACTTGATTATGCCAGCATATTTTGCTCGTAGGAGTTTATTATCTACCACACATGATCAATGTCACTTTTGGACGTGAATGACTTTTGACACCCTAACTTCAGTTCAAATCAACGTTAACTTTATGTGACGTCTTTCTGAATCTTTTTTGGCATGTAACTTGGGTAAAAACAATTAAAGTACTCTCGATGCATTTGATTTCTCTTAGCCCGTTTAAACATTTCCTAGGTCTATACCAGTTTTTGCAGGGGCGAAACTATATAGAAGTTGGAAAAGAAACCTATCCCCTTTTTGACGTATTTGGTTTTCAAGGGGTGAAAATTTTCAATGTTACACTCAACTACATGCAACATTTATTATATTATACTGAATGTTTTATACAAATACAAATAATAGTGAACCTTGAGCGCATAAATCTGTGCAGTCACTATTTTTTGGAATATCACCCGTCGTCAAGCAATGTTGACTGTTGCGACACTGGAGGGCGTGGCTTCATTATTCAGTGGGTAATAGTGCTTTTTAACAAATGTTTCTTGACGAATCAGATTGATTCATTTAATATACCTGAAAGTACAATATTAATTAATTGTCATCATTTTCCTATATTAGCTTTTTACTGGTAATGGTTTTGAAATGATAGGAACATGCACTGTTCAAAAAGTCTTAAAATGTTGTTTTGGCTCAATTTCTTTGTTAGATTACTGTGTTGAACTAAGGCAGGTCAATTAAAGTAACATGATCCAATAGATTCCATGTACATTTAGTACTGTAAAGTAGACAAATTTATTGTTCTCACAAATATTTCTCAAATATTGATTTAAGTTGGTCTCCTGAAGGATGTATTAATGCAATTGGTCTGCTTAAGGTATAATATAGACATGCATATTTTATTTTGAATTTGTATTATGTCAATCATTAGAAATATATGGATCTTAATTAAAAAACATTGTTTTTATTAGAATTTAAGATATGTATAATAGGCATATATTCTTCATGCTTTTCCATAATTAAGTCCTTTTTTACAGGGTCTCTGCTAGAATCACGTGGACCCCAGTGTAACACATCTATGGAAAGAGAGAAAATCTCAGCTCAAGGGTCAACATGTCTTTATTCCAAGAAAGGTAAATTGATAATTTTTTTCTGCTAAAATACTCTTTTATAAATTATAATATCAATGCAAAAGAATGAACAAACAACATACCTAACAACATTTTGAAAATGAAAGTGCAATAACAGTTAATAATTATGATCAATTGAATGAATGTTAGGCCAACTTTTTTTTATATTCTGTTTTACGGGAGCGCCGACCCTAATTTGGGCTAAAATGAAATAAAAATAAAAGTCCCCAATTCAAGTTTTATTTTTATTTCTCCCGCCGATAGTTTATTTATAGTCTCTGAAAAAATAAAAAAAAATATAAATAACCTTTTTACAAGCCTTTCAAAATGCGATTTGTCATTGGCTGAGGTAAATAGATTCATCCAATCACAGTATTCGTTGCGTGGTGTCAATGTTATATATTAGAAAAAGTATAAATTTTAATGAAAGATTGAATGAAATAGACGAATCAGTGATCTTGATCAAATGTCATGCGGAGGGCCACGTGGAAATCGAGGTTCTGTCAACCGCTTGTTTTGAAAGGTTCTGAGTACGTATTATCTTTGACAATTGCTTCAATACATTGAAATACGTCTTGAAGATTTTTTAAACTTAATTTTAAGACAGAAATGTTTTCTTTTACAAGTAATGACAGAACACTAGAACTATGTAGAACTGGTAGAAAGTGGCGTGACTGAGGAAATTCGAGTCACAACTTTCACTCGTTTTATGACAAATATTGGAATTCAGAATTACCTACGAAGATATATCAGTATATATGCTTGATGCTTGATTGATACAAGACATTATCTCCTTTTTTATTGCTTTATGGAATTTTGCGTGCTATGTAACAAATTAATGTACATTGATTGTTCAGCGTATTCATATCAGCTGATGTAGTGTATATGTATAGCTCTTGTTTAGTAAAACAACTTTTTTTTTACCACTAGGGAAAAGTATTGTTGTAAATGATACGCCCTTACAAATATTATTTCAATTCAAGACCTGGTTTCTTTTTTCATTCAACAGTTGTGGATTAGGACCATTTTCAACAATTAAATTTTTAAAAATTCTGCAGTAAACAGAATATTGTCATGTGTATTTTACATGTGTATACTATGGGAAAGATGTGTATTTTCTACAATTATATTGAAAGTTAGCATGCTCAGAAAGAAAACATAAGGATAAAAAGATATATATACTACAGATTGAGGAAGTTTGAATATGTTTTCAATAGAGATATTGTGGTACTTTTTTCAACCTACGTATATATTAATTGGAAGTGCGTTGAAAAAAAAATATTATACAACTTTTCTTTTTTTCATGTCTCATGTGCACTTCTGTGAATTAATTTATTTTAGCTGATCCATTGAATGTCTCACTGTATTTTCTACATAACTTTGCCAGAACTAGTCCAAAATCCTCAGATCTTGTAATTTGCTGAATACCGAAAAATAAAAGATTCTGAAAAGTTTATGAGGGGTGTGACAGAAGTCCTATAGGTTTACTGTGGTGACAATATGATATTTGACATTTGAGAGAAGACTATAGATTTGTATGTTTGATTTGCATTAATGTTAGAAACTGCAAGCTTTATACTAGAAATGCACCCCTGCTCCAAATATCTAAGAGAAAGTTAAATTTAAAATAGTTCATTGATCCATTAACAGTACCAATTCTGTGTTTTGTGTACATAAGTTTTTCAAATAGCACTGTTTTTCTAACAAATTAAGGTCATACAAATAAAATTCCAACCTTAATTAAAAATAAAAAATTTTATTGCATTTTTTCATTTTATTTTTATTTTTCTGACCGACTGCTTAAATTCCGAGCTTTTATTTTTATTTTTATTTCGACCCCCCGACTCAAATTTTTGAAAAAAATTCCCATAAAACAGAAAATAAAAAAATGTTGGCCTTAATAATCCAATCAAAGTCCTTGTTGTATATCATTTTTGCTAGGGCTGTGTATTGAGCAAAAAAAAAGAAGAAGACATTTTTTAATGCGATATGCAATATATTGGATTCTTTAACAATTCTGTCAAAAAAGTCTTATAAATCATTATGCATGAATTTTATAAAAATAATAATTGTTTTGCAACTCATTTTTAATTTTTTGTCTCACTGTCTTTAAAAATTACACTTCAAATTCAAACTTTTCTTGACTGTAAAATCAACATGCTAAGTAAAGTTGTCTATGTATTTTTATGATTTTGTAATAATCATCTAAGATGTGCTACCTCCTTAACGATTATATCATTTTTGATCAGTTTTAATTCAAAACAGTTAAATATAATCTTTGGTGATTGAAATTCCCAACTTTTTCACAGAATTACATAAAAAAACTGCCTGCCCAAAATGTATTGGAATTAAGTTATTTTTTGGATACGATATATTCATTAATCTAGATATGTATCAATATATTTGGTGCAGCCCTAATTATTGCTGGTTCATAAATAACTAAAAAATAAACAAATGCCAAATGTTGGCATGGTTGGCATTGCAACTGTATCTTACACATTCAAATCAGGCCATTCTTACAAGTTTTGAAACATGTTGGATTCTTCACTAGTGCCGCTACTACAGAGAAGACAGCTTGTTTATAAACTGTGTCATTCAAAGTTTCAGTATATATATGAGAAACACAACAAATCTGAATGCTTAGCCATTACACTAAATGATGAATCTACTTTATTGTGTTATTTATTGACATTTGACAATCATGATTTATAAATCATTTTGAAATTTTTAAAAACAAATTAAAGCAATTCCCATCAATTCCTCCCTAGACAAATATATTAATGATAATTTTTACAGCAATACCTTGCTGTAAATTTCAATTCAAGTGATTTGATTTTTGATTTTTTTTTTGTTTGTTTGTTTGTACATTTATGGTTAATTTATCCTTAGAAAAAAATTAATAAGAAAGTAATTTTATTAAAATTTTATAACTTAAATAATGTCTAGATTCATGTATTGAATCATAAAATTGTTTTGAGAGATGTATCGTATCATAATGTCTGTGTATTATCCAAACCCAATATACCTACATATCACGATGTATCATTTCAGCATTTATTTGTTAGTGTTGTTTGATTTGTTTTGTATATGCCCTTTCCTGCTCAGAAAGCAGAAAGCAGAAGTTCTTGCTTCATAATTGTCACTCAAGACCTGAAACTGTATTAGAAATCTGTATGACGTGTGAAATTTCATATCTGTTTTGACATAGTTGTTAATTTGTATAACAAAATGCAATAATACAACACAATTGATTTAATAGCATTAATTTTTGTATCAGCAAAAAAAAAAAAAAATATTTTCCCTACCTACTGACCCAAGTGTTTAAAGACTCAATCGGCAATGCCAAACCAACAATTTTTTAATTGTGGCCTTATCCACTGATATTTCTTTTGTTCTGATTCTTAGTTTCTTTTGTTCTGATTTTTTGTTCATTGAAAAAAATTGACGCCTTTTCTTTAATTCCTTAATTTTCAAGTTGAAGAGTGCATCCCGACAATCAGTTATGATGTTACAGTGTCCACTGTCCAATCCGACAACTGTGCAATCCAGCACACTGGACTTTCCGACCATTAAAACTTAAATATTTTATTCCCAAAAATTTCTTTATAATATATATAGAATAAAACACTGTATATTCCGACCACTGTACATTCCGAATTCTGGTGCTTTTTGTCGACAAGACTAGATAATTACCTTATGATTTTACCTGGGTAATTCGACATAATTATACATTTGTACCATAATTAGTCGCTAGTTCCATTTGGGCACAAGCTTGGTCTACTTAGTAGTTAATTACATGTATTAGTTTGATGGTGTTTATATAAACAATAAATGAACTGTGTTTGAATTTAAAAATTAGGCAATCAGTACTCTTCGTTGTTATCAATTTTATTCTCGCATTGACAAAATAGCATCCACGCGATAGAAAATAAAAAGGAGTACCTGATATTTAGATTGCCTTTACCTAACAGAATAAATAAGATTTTTTGCTTGAAATTGAAATCAAACATGCAGTCAGAGTCCTTTAAAGTCATGTCTCCCTAAAAAATGAGTACAGCAAACTACTGTATAACATGTAGACAACACACAATTTGAAGACAGCATCTCGTCTAATAGAAAATGTTTCATTTCCGGGTTAATATACACTGAATTAAGTGAGACTGTGCACATAAAAGATTTGCAGGAAGCAAAAAACTTCCACTTTAAGTAGACCCATTAAATTTTAAAATGTTAATGTTGTTTGATAAAAATTAAATCACAATAACAATGTTTTAGAGGTACGTCCCATTTGTTTGAAAAGTCACGAGAGGGTATTAATAGCACAGTCTATCTTGAGAAGTTAACAATGCAGAAAAAATCGGAGAGAAATGTAGTGTAGAAAAAAAAATAAAACCACTGTTTACAGAAGGTAGACAAAATATTTAATATCTACTGTTAGTAAGTAAAATGCTAAAAATTAAATTGCAACAACTCAAAGTGATTGGCAGTTCCATCTGTTTTGCACGTTTAAAAGAAATTATCGTATATTACTACAGAGTTTACTAGTGCTGTAACAAATGATGTGTCTCAAAGAAATGTTAATCAGCCGAAGGTATATTTTATACAACAAAGAAACACACACACACACACACTTTGACAATTAAATACACATGTACTCTAAACCTAACGAAAAATTTTTTTTTTTCTGTATGAAGTCACCTGACATTTATCATAATGCTCAGAAATATTCAACACTGGGTAATCCGACACACTGTCTAATCTGACATTGATTTTATTCCCCTTCAACATGTTGGATAAGACAGGTTTCACAGTATATCAATGACGTAATGTATGCAATATATAAATAACTGTCCCACCTGCCTGCTAATGTGGAAACAAAACTTCCCTCCATAACAAAAGAGTGCACCAATGGAGATCATTCGGCAAACCTCGGCTGATTCCGTCACCTTCATCAAACGTTTGATGAGGTACGAATCGGCCGAGGTGTGCCGAGTGCAATGGAGATAATCTCGAAACTTGTGTAGTAAGATCAACTCCTAACAATGCACCACTTTTCAGCATTTATATTCATTGCTTAAGGGTTTATTCTTACTAATGAAATAAGTTGTGGTGATGCCTATATTTACTGTAAGACATTTGTAATAATGAAGCATTTGTGAGATGTACCCTTTATCAGTTATTTACAAACAAGGCATTTGAAGAGGATGAGCACAGTGCATTTTTTTTATCTGAAGTTAAGGTGATTTTAAGCAAAAAACATTTCTTGTCCATATTTAGAAAGCAAAATATTTTGACTTAGTTTAAAGTTTTATAAACCCATTAAACTTGTTAAAAAATTAAGTATGTAAACTAAATTTTGAATAAAGAGTTGGTCCTCTGTGTAAAACTTGCTCTGTGAGCAAGTTGGAATTACAATGCCTTTCACGATTCCTTCACAAAAAATGGGGTGATGACCCACAATATTAATAAATGTAGATTAAACATCCTATTTATGTCAGTTATTGTATTAAATGAGCTTTCAACCATTTTATGCTTTATGGTTTTAAATAATATTTTATATTTCATAAATTAGACAGTGAAATTTGCAAAAAAAAAAAAAAAAAATTATTGATTTTTAAACTGTTGTTACATTTAGGAATGTGGGTATATGTACATATCCTGTTCAAGTCTTTGTGTATCACATTATATCATGATATACTTCAGACAAATTAGTACACCCGTAGTTTTGAATACAATTCATACATTGATTTCATTTGCCGCAATGGTCTCTTTAATATTGCAATAATGCATTTGGTCTTCCTAATGCATGTATAATGCAGGTACTGTATATACTCTATGTCCAACTTATAGGTGAGTCATAAAAAGATTAGTATTTTGAAACCAGGTTAAAACATCAGAGCATTGATTTGAAATTGTCAATTGATTCTGGCAAAAAGTTGTACCGATTTATAAGCGGGTCAATAGCAAATCCCTCCAAAATAACCTCAAAAAATACAACTGATTTATAGGCAGACCACCTTATAGGCGAGTATATACAGTATAGTTTTTGTTGAATTTTGCTAACAGCAAAACACTATGAATAATGAATTTTGGAAAAAAAGATTATTAAGTTTAATGATGCATGTATGTAGTATAGAAATATTGTTCATATGCCTGTACATGGTACAAATATGCATTTTACAGAGTGTACATATGCCAGAATCATATGGACCGCAGACTGGCCCTGGTGATTCCGTTAAGAAAAAAGAGGAAAAATCAGTGCTTGTGCTCATTGGTCATTGGACAAAGGTAAATAGATTTATTTCATGAAACTAAACATGTAAATTACTAGGATATTAAAATATCACAATTAAAATACATGTACTGATTTATGTATATATGGATATCAGTTGGTCTCCTTGATGCAGTTATATGCATTTGTTATCCCTTTTAAGTGGATCTTTTAAATATTATGCAGTTTATTTAGAAGCTCTTTATTATCTGCACTGTTCACTTTTACAGGGTGTATGCCAGAATTTTTTGAAGAACAGTCTGAATCTGACATGGAAAAAATGAAGAAAAACAGCCTTCCTGTTTATAAATCTACATTCTGACAAAGGGTAATTTTGTTTAGTTCAATTAGAAGTGCACATTTAATTTCAGTTGCTTTCCTTAATGATATATTATAGCATTTTTATTCCCTTATGAACAATATGTATACTTGTAAAGCATGTATCACAAAATCTTCTGCAAACAAAGTTTTGGGTGTATATTGCTTGTTGCTTAACGTCCCTCTTGAGAATTTTTCACTCATATGGAGACGCCACCACTTGCTGGTGGAGAGCTGCAAATTTTTGTCCTATACTCAGCACTTACGGCCATTGAGCATTGAGGGATCTTTATCGAGCCAGCACCTACTGTGACACGGGACCTCAGTTAATACGTCTGTCTCATCTGAAGAACGGGTCTCCACATTCCACAGTGGGATTCAAACTCGCTATGTAAGGATCAGCTTCTTTCTCCGCGACTCTAGAGTAGACGCTCTAACCACTGCATCTGCTCTACTTTGGCAACTTTGGGTGTATATAAGCATGGTTGTATATAAGCATAGGAATCATCATGTCCATCTGTCTGTTCATGTGTTTGGCCACTTGTGTGACTAGCTTTTTTGTTCCAATTCTGGCTGAGATAAATTGATTTAGGTCATCTAAATACAAACAAATTAAGGGAAATTACTATGGTATTGGGATGAACATTTTGGAATACTGTCTCATTGTTCCATTGTAGTTGGTCTCTTTAATGTTGTAATAATGCATCTGGTCTTCCTAATGTATGGCATACACATGCATGGTATGCATGTATAATGTTGTTAAAGTTGGATGAATGTAAAACAGTTCTTGCGTGATGACAAAGGTAAATAGATTTAGTTCATGTAACTAAACATGTAAATTACTAGGGTAATAAAATCTCTCGTTTTGAATACTGATTTACATGTGGAGAGTAGTTGGTCTCCTTAATGCAGTAATAATACATTTGATCTTCCTTATGCATACTGCATATTTATTTTTATATAAATTTAATGGCTGACATGTATGAGGGTTGATCCAAAAGTTTGTTGAATTTCTTCATATTTTATTTATTTATTAGTGAAAGAGGTTGAATACTGATTTAGATGTGGATAGTAGTTGGTCTCCTTAATGCAGTAATAATACATTTGGTCTTCCTTATGCATACTGTATATTATATAAATTTATTGACTGACATGTACGAGGGTTGATCCAAAAGTTCGAGGAATTTCTTCATATTTTTAGGTCACCTGAGTAACTCAGGTGACCTATTGCTATCCGTTTTCGTCCGTCGTCGTGCGACGTACATTAACATTTGAACATTTTTAGCTTCTTCTCTGAAACCGCTCAACCAATTTCAACCAAATTTGGTATATAGCATCTTTGGGTGAAGGGAGAGGGCAAACAAACATTATTTTAAAGATTGCCTTAGCATGTCGTTTATTCTGTGCATTTATGGCAATTAATATTAAAATCGTCCAGACCTGTTAAAACCCATGGATGTCCACAAAAATGTTACTCAAATCAAATTTCATGTTAAAATTCGAAGTAAATATAAATACCTGTGTAATTGTATAATGGTGTAACAAATGTTTAAGAATGCCATATTTAAATTTCAAAAATTGCTCTAAATGTGCATGAGATAAATATCTAAATGCTGTGAAGAAGCACTGTGCTACAATTACCATATTAAAGAAGTGATTTTAATGAAATCTTGTTTCTAAAAAACCTGTAGAAAATTTAAAGAAAATTAGAAATCACGATTCTTACCCCAAAACCATCAGATGGTATGAAAGCCTTCAAACAATGTGTTTTACATAATTCGCATTTCCAAAAACTGTGATCATTAATTTGCCGACCTATTATTGTATGTTCTAATGAAGGAGAATTCATGTGCAAACTTCTACATGAGAAGAATAAAAGTATTGCCGTGTCCTGCAAGAAAACAAAATCACATTATATTATCAATTGCAGATGGTGTCTACGTCTTTCAACTAATTTTGCAACGGCAAGAGTATCTTCTATGTAGTAACTGTTTTGAACCAAGACATCCTACTGACAACTAAGTCCATGATACAGAGCTTTCTACTGCCTTGTTTAGAATTTTACATGTCGAGAAATTTATGGTCAGTGTAATGACGTTTGCAAATCTAAATCTTCATTACGTCGAGTTTAGACTTGCATGTGAATTTCATGGTCCCTGTCCCCCTGGGGCCTGAGGGGCGGGGCTAAAACCACCAAAAATAATGCAATCTTTAAAAATCTTCTTCTTTACTCCTGGACATCAAGCAGTCAAACTGTTCGCATCATTGTAATAAGCATTGAGCCCTCTACCAAAATTTTGAAATTCATGGCCCCAGGATCAGGGGTTCTGGTGCTAGGATGGGGCAATATAGATCATATAGTGAAAGTGCATTATTTCTTTGAAAATCTTATTCTCTGCTCCTGGGTATTAAATAAAGTAACTAAGTACATAGTTATGAAAAGCAAGACTGCCTCTTCCAAAATTGTGAATTTCATGGCCCCAGGGTCAGGGGTTCTGGTGTTAGGGCGGGGCTCTATTGATTATATAGTGAAAATGCATTAATTCTTTGAAAATCTTCTTCTCTGCTCCTGGGTATTAAATAAAGTAACTAAGTACATAGTTATGATGAGGAAGAGGGCCTCTTCCAAAATTTTGAATTTCATGGCTCCAGGGTCAGGGGTTCTGGTGTTAGGGCGGGGCTCTATTGATTATATAGTGAAAATGCATTAATTCTTTGAAAATCTTCTTCTCTGCTCCTGGGTATTAAATAAAGTAACTAAGTACATAGTTATGATGAGGAAGAGAGCCTCTTCCAAAATTGTGAATTTCATGGCCCCAGGGTCAGGGGTTCTGGTGTTAGGGCGGGGCTATATTGATTATATAGTGAAAATGCATTAATTCTTTGAAAATCTTCTTCTCTGCCCCTGGGTATTATTTAAACAAACTAAGTACATTGTTTTGATATTCAAGATTGCCTCTTCCAAAATTGTGAATTTCATAGCCCCAGGGTCAAGGGTTATGGTGAAAAAGGGGGAGGGGCTCTATTGATTATATAGTGAAAAAGCAAAATTTCTTTGAAAACACTCTTTTCTGCTTCTGGTTAAAAAGCAAAGAAGCTAAGCATATAGTTATGATGAGCATGATTGCTTCTTCCAGAGTAGTGAATTGCATGACCCCTGGGTCAGATGTGCTGGTGTAATGGTGGGGCTCTTGATGATATAGTGAAAATGCATTAATTCTGTTAAATAATCCTGTCTGCTCCTTAGTGTTAATCAGATAAACAAAGTGATTACTTACATGTATGATGAGCAAACTTCTGGTCCCAGGGTGAGAGGCTCTGGTGTTTCTAGGTGTGTGTGTGTGGGGGGGGGGGGGGGGGCTCTATTGATAATATAGTGAATCTGTAGTAAAAAATGCATTATTTCTTTGAAAATCTTCTCTGCACCTGGGCATATCAGAGGCAAAACAAGTAAAAGTTTTCATAAAGATTTTTGAACATCTGGCTTCGGGGCCACCAACGTATAAAATCTCAGCTCAAATCTCAACCTCAAATCTTAGATTTCTGCCTCAGCTGAGATTTTCCTAAAACATCATGCCACCAACATCTCTGAGATTCGATCATCTCACGTAAGCTGAGATTTGAGAAAAATCTTGGACTTATTCTCGTTGTTATATACGACCTTTTTTTCTGAAAATGCATGAATTTGTTGAATCAATGATTGAATTTACCTTTTAGTCAGTTATTTATGCAATATTTTAGTGAATATCACGAAAAAAACACATCCCACACTTCCTTCGTCTTTTATTTGTTGTTTCGAGTCATTCAACAAAGAGGATTCCATTTCGACATTTGTGACAATTTTCATTGAACCCCCCGTAAAAAATCCCTACAGAAGAATAACACAAAAACATATCTAAACTTTGTAGTCTTGGTTCGTCTGTCGACATAAACACACAAAAACATACACCGAGGCGTCACTTCCACCATTGTGACGTTACATGTAGCAGGTAGGCGGATCAAGACTATATTCCCCAGACTGATTAAAAGAAATCATTTTTCTTTGTTTGTTATATATGTTAGATATATCTGTATAATTCTTAATTCTCCATAGCAAAAAAAAAAAAAAAAAATATGAGTCATAGGGACTATTTAAATTTAGAATAAACCTGAGTGAATTTTTTTTCTAGCAGATCCACAAAAAAAAAAATGCTCAGTAGGCCTATATCATGTAAATTTCTCACATGCTGTAATAAATTTCGCGAGTATACCATAATTGTGGAAAAACAGCAAACATATCCAGGAGCAGGTAACATACGCATGCTTAGTTTTACAGGATTTAATTTATCAAGGAAATTTCTCGAGGAACTGTTTAATTGTCGGTGAATTTCAGCTCATATCCCCCCAGAAGGAAGAAAAACCGGCTGAAATTTGAACTAAGGGCATGTATAGGGAAGCGGCAAACTAACACATCGCATTTTTCTACGATCCCCTGTGACAAAATGTCTCGGAAAGTCTTCTTTTTTTTTTTTTAGATAAATAATAAACAACGAATATAGCACCACTTGACAAATAATCATCGTTACATTGAAAACCCAAATCAATCTCGCATACGCTCATTGAGTAATGAGAAACTGATTAATTTCTAATTGTATCGTAAATAAAAGTTTCACTGCGTAATGATGTAATTTTTAAAAAAAAAAAAAAGAACCTACGGATCATACTTTTTTGCTTCAAAATGTAAGTTGTCGTACTAAAAAATACTGTTTGTTAAAAAAGAATCTATTCTTGCAAGTACTATAGCTAGCAAGTACATTTGAATAGATGCAGTCCTTCTTGTGATTTATACATGTATTTCAGAATGGTCATAAGTCAAGTTTATTCTTATAAATAATATAAATGGTCAAGGATTTAAGTACGCACAATACATTGTGAGTATAAAGTCGATCCAAATTCTCAATCAAGAATTTTATAGATTTAATTAAGAACCAAATTAGACAGACTGCTATCATCTGTAATAAATAAATGGCGATTTACATATTATTTCGAAAGAACAGAAGAATTTGTACATGAAATTCTAGACAGATTTCTTTTAATATTTCGTATAATATTTACCTTAATAAATAGTAAAATATAACTTCCTGGGAAAAAAAATAGGGGACCGAGGAGTTTTGATATTTTATCTAATCATATTTCCTTTTCTGATATACATGAACATTGTGAATTACATGTAATAAAAATGTCTTGTCACAAATAGCTCATTTAAATATGAATTAAATTAATTATATTAATTCCTGTACGAATGAAGATATAAATGTTATGTACGAACGTGCCACTAGAATATTCTATTCTTTATTTTTTTCTTTATTTATTTTTTTCTTTTGGTAAAGTTTAAAGTGCTTGATTCCATGCGTGGACAATATTAATATAATAAGAATATTTACATGCGCGTAATTAACCCCCCCCCCCTTCACAGGATAATCAAGTTTTGGGAGAAATTAACATCCTTTCTGTGCTTGTATGTTAATTTCGTGTATTTATTGATTAAAATGTGCCACTGTCACAACATTTGCGATCATTGTACCATAAAAAAAAAATTGTGAGATTTTGTTTGAGACTGGTATACATCAATCTCAAGATTTTCTGAGAAATCTCAGAATTTTTTCTCAGCTGAGTCGGAAAAAACGTTGGTGGCACGCATGTTTGAGAAAAATCTCAGACGTGAGAATCACTGTAAATAATGTACTTGAAAGGTTAATAGTATAAGAGAATTATGCAAGGTTTTTTATCGTATAATACAAAAAGTACTTTCATAGTTTTAATGATCAGGTAGACTTGTAAGTAATAGATGAATAAAATTGAGACAAAAATAACTTGTCTTATTCAATGTTCATCAAAGACCAAAAGAGTCCAATGTAAGAGATTTTCAACAAGGAATTAAAATACCGGGTAGTACAGAAGCACTAATAGTTTGTTAATAACTGTATGGTGATAGTGATAAATGGGGAACAGATTAGAACCTAATTTATGAACTGTTCATGAACACTAGACTAATTATTTTGTTGATCCTGATCACCCTATTTTTCTTGCTTTTGGGCAACAAAGCTTCACCTTTCAGTTCATTTTATACTCTGTGGATCCTCTTAATTGTTGTATTATAATCAGATGACCGTTAAGGCCCTTGGGCCTCTTGTATTTATTTATTAGTGAAATTGGTTGAATACTGATTTACATGTGGAGAGTAGTTGGTCTCCTTAATGCAGTAATAATACATTTGGTCTTCCTTATGCATACTGCATATTATATAAATTTAATGACTGACATGTATGAGGGTTGATCCAAAAGTTTGTTGAATTTCTTCATATTTTATTTATTTATTAGTGAAAGTGGTTAAATACTGATTTACATGTGGATAGTAGTTGGTCTCCTTAATGCAGTAATAATACATTTGGTCTCCCTTATGCATACTGTATATTAATATAAATTTAATGACTGACATGTACGAGGGTTGATTCGAAAGTTCATGGAATTTCTTCATTTTTTATTTATTTATTAGTGTAAGTGGTTGAAAATTACAAATAAGAATTATATAGACACTTGTTGAATTTTTTTAATAAACAATATTTTAAATATTTATGATAGTAACTCTATGGCAGTTGCCATAGCAAAGGATGTTTGAAAATGCAGGGGAGACATTTACTCGTTCATTATCATTTTAATTCTTAATACGTGAAATAAGAAAAATCCTGCACTAAGTGGCAAATAAAACGAAAATTTTGTCATAATTACGATTGCTTGACCACTAATATACCTTTCTGTGAGAGTTTTACTGATTTAACTTGATATTTAGATTATTAGTTGATGATTTCTTGTTCATATTTTAATTGTTAGAGAACATCACATTTTGGTCAAGTTATAAGTTTTGTTAAAATCTTGGGAACACTCTGACTTAAAGGGGTATACTACTGATACAGGCTGGAGAAAAATGCATTAAGCAACTGATTTACCAGTGGCATTAGAAATTTAAGAAAAACAGAACTTCCATGGAGGTTGATTAAAGGTGTGGCCGCCTTTTGGAGGGTCTGTTTTTCTCATAGACAAATTAAGAGCCATTCTCTGTAATGACTTGAACTTTTATATAGGAGCTGTGGCACGCATAGTCTCAGAATTTCTCCAAACTCTCTATGATAAAAGTCTTTGATACCGTAAACTCAAATCGGGCAAAAATTGGTTGCTACGTGTCACGGTTACCATAGCAACATGTCCTAAAGTTTGAAAAATGGCATTTTTCAACATCTTCAGAGTCCCACAGTTAACGTTTGCAGCAAAGCAAACAAGTGGCAATGACTGTTTCTGAAAGTTGAAGGCCTGGTGTCTTAAATGCATGATAAACATGTTTGGTAAATCATCTATAACATACGTTACTATGGAAACAAAGTATTCAAAAGTAATAATTTTGTTCATTTAAATTTATAATGTCATACACTGAAGAATAAAAACTATTATAGGTTGAAATGCAAGCAAATAATTGAGAAGAGATCATTGTAACATATACCAAGGACAAAATATGATATTTCTTATAGGTTGGCAATGGTTGCCATGGTTTTAATACCACGAAGGGATTTTAAATTTACTTTCCTAGTGTTTTAATCTTATCCTATCTTTTTAAAAAGCATATTTCTATATAACTGATGATCAATTTTTAAAGGCCTTGGTGTGACCTTAATTTTCACATTTCAAAAAATTCAATTTCAATTCTTTAAATAGTGCGTTGCTATGGAAATAAAGCAAAAAAATATGCATAAAAATCTGAAAAATACTCTGTTTCCTTGGATACGTACCGTTGTATGTAGATTCCCGAAACTTTAATGATTGATATATGTGAACAACTAACCTGACTTTAAATTTTGACTATCACCCAATCTCTAACTGGATGCAAAAAGCTGGCACATAGGGTCTAATATTGACAAAAAATTAACAAAATCGAACATTTTCTCTTCTTGGTAACCATAGCAACAGTGTTGTATTTTTCAACAACCTTTATCAATATATGATATTCAACTTTAGTTCTACGAGATAAATACTATTCAGGGTGATTCAAATAATATTTTTCTTGATTAAAAGGTTAGTAAATTCCTAAAGCAGCAAAAAAATATCACATTAAACAACTAGTACGTTGTTTCCATGGTTACACTGCAAAGCAACAATTAATCTCAATTTTTCTTATGTTGTCGGTGTTGCAAGGTCCTAAGGATGCATATGTGCCAGTCATGAATTTTATTGTTTTTCCTCACGATAGTAGCATTAACCCAATCATAGCAACAGATTTTGCATGGTGACACTGTGTTACCATGGCAACCATGAAAATTATTTTTAGAATAATATTGCCAATACCTAATTACATGAGGTCAAATATTTTTTATTGTTTTTCTTACGTTGTTGATTGAGTTTGATCATGTAACATCTTTCATTTGTGAATATTGAGCGTTTTTCAGCATTTTTCAGCATCTAAAACGTATTTCAAATGTACCCATGGTTACCATTACTTAGAGATAAATTCTAAATAGTTTCTTTATAGCATAAGTGGAAACAAGGTGTCATGTTTTTAGGAGAATGGTTTGTTTGTTTTTCTTAGTCTTTATTAAGGCTTAATAAAGATTCAAAGTAGCTGAAAATCTCAATTTTTTCAACTTTTCTGGCTGTTACCATGGCAACCAAGACCCATAGCAACGGAATTTTATTTGATATATGTTTCTGGTGTCAAGTTGTAATAATAGGCAAAGTTTTATCAAAATCGGTGACCATGCGTGGCAAAGAAGTTCAAGTGGTTACAGAAAATCGCTATTAAGCGTTGATGGACGTTGACCGCTGACGTACTGTGTTTGACTTTGCTTCTGAAATTGGAACACCATATGCAAAGATGGGGAGTATTTTTGAAATATGAGTGTAATATTAAGATAAGTTGATCCGTGTGAGAGGATACCAAGGCTTTTCTTGAGAGAGAAAAGGAGAAAAAGGCAGAATATTCTGTAGAATTACTTAGTCGAATTGAACATGAGGGTGAGATGCTCCTATAACGCTCCTATAATGTGACATGACATACTTAACTTGACGTTACGTAGAAGTCTCCCCCTGATTTTACAACTATCAATGTTCAGAAAGCTCGTGTGACCTTATTGGTAATTGGAACATGGTGAAAATATCCAGTATTGTTGCATAAAGACTCCATATTATAAATATGCCTATTGTTTGCTTTCATCAAATCACAATAAAATTTTAGAGATAATTAAATTTCACAAACTTTTGGATCAACCGTCGTATTAGAAAAAAGATGGATCTATTAGATTGAACAGGTTATAATTCACCTGAGTCATTTAAATTACTTATTGCTATCTGTGTTTGTTCAGTCATCATGTTTCAAGTGTTGTCTGTAAACTATTGAACATTTTCAGCTTCTTTTCTGGAACCAGTTTCAACTAATTTCTCAGTTGAAGTATACAGACATAATATAGAAGTGATTTTATTGACTTTCTCAATCTATCCTGAATTTAAAAATGTAAATATAAGCATTTGATTGTAAATATTGAACATTTAGCATCTCATAACCAGAGTTGGAAATTACTGACTGCCCGAAGTAGTCTGTTTTTCAGGTAGGCAGGGACAAACTTTAGATTAACCTCGGTGGTCGAGGTCATTTAAACAGCTAATTCCTGTTTTCCATTTTTTTTTTTCAGGGTATAGTAAGTCTATAGAAAATAAGTAAAATATAGTATATCAAAGGAACACTTCTAGTTAAAAATTTGAGTTGACCTTAGGACCAATATTGGTTTCAGTCTTTAGAAAAAGCTTATCGATGTATGTTCCGATCACTGACTTTAGGCCACATGTGTGTAGTTTCTTGTTTCTCATGTATTGCTTTAGTTCTACGTTAATGGTAATCTAACAACCAAGCTTTATGACAAATGAGATGGCTTTAACTTTTCAATTGTCAACTTCCCTTACTTATTTAGCAATATACCTTCATCACCTGCATACAGGGTTTATATCTCTCAGTTGATTTGATACGAAAGAGCATCCTCTATGTTTGAAATTTTTTTAAAACGAGGTAAGTTATTGACAAATAAGCTGCTGAAACAAGAATATCAGCAGTCTTGTTTAAAGTTATCATTTTGTAAATTCTATGGTCGATACAATGACTTTGTCAGCAAATACAATTTATCATTAAGTCAAATGCTGAGTGACGTTTTTCATACTTATTGTTAGGCCATTATTTACACACTGAATTATCGATGGATTTTTCCATTGTTTCCCAGTTGTGACAAGGAGCACATGGCGTGTGTGACCGGTCTGCAGGGGATGCTTACTCCTCCATGGCACCTGATCCCACCTCTGATGTTTTGGAGGTCCGTGTTTGCTCTGCTCCTATTTTGTATTTTTTGATGGGCTTTTGAGCTTGAATACTGTTTGTTATCTCGATATATTTCATTCTAGTCAACTGTGTGTTCATATGATCCTACCTCAGTATTTACAGAATTATACATCCTTTGTATGAGGGTCATTCTTGATGTCTGACTGAGTAATGGCAATGGGACATAAAACCTTAACTGACCTTACCACATTCTTTTCTAATCTGAAAACCCTCATGCATTTTTAGCATAACATATCGCCAATGCACACATTTTTCCCAAGGAATGAACTGCATCTACTCTGCATAGAACAGTATCTCTCCCACTGGCACAACAGTACTATTACATGTCATTATGTTCTTGAAAGGAAAACACAGCAGTTATTGCTCAGCAAGATTCTTTTTCCTGACACCTGCAGTATCGAGTAACACAAAGTGAATGATTAGTGTCCTCGAACAAAGTGTGCTTACAATGAGGTATAGTTCCGGTTGATTGCATTTAGTTAAAGAGAATTTATGATCTGCATTTCTGTAGATGTCTTTTATATCAACACCAAACATGCATTTAAGGAAGAAAATATAAGTAAAATGCAAAAGCCTGTATAAAAAAATCAAAGTGCAAGGACAAGTGCACTTAAGGAATGCTTAATGGGCCTTTTTTCAGTGCTGTATTACTTTAGAATATATTACCAAATTGTTCTCTTTTAGTAATAGTTAAACACAAGTGGACATTTCTAATTAAAATCACGCTAAAACATCAATCAGCATGGATTTGAAACAAATGAAGTTTTTTAAATGCCTATAGATCCGGAAAGTCATATCAAACCCATTTTGAGTTTCAATTGTTTATTTAAATCAAGGGGAGGAGGCATTTAAATCTTAAATCAGACACTTGAACAATCTGATGGTGGATCATTGACAGGCACATTTGCCGAATGATACTTCTTGCGCTATTTTACCCGAGAAAAAAATTGAATGAAGTTGTATAGATGCCTGTATCCATAGTGATCAAACTATGAAATTGGTATGCTTGCATTTGAAATAATGCAATAAGTATTAACATTAGTTCCTTTATATTTTAAAATGAAAAAAGGTGTATTTGGGTGGCTTTCAATACTGGTACCATTGTCTTGCTTGAATGTTAAAAATGTTTGACACTTTTATTTATGATGACATTTTAACGACACTAAACTCTCTTAACCCTTCTGTGTTCCTAACCCTCCCGTTTTCCTAAAACCAAATACATGTACATACAAACTTCTCTATGCGGCATGACTTTGATATAATGATACAAAACGTGGCTATGCTTTACAGTGAGCATCTTTGAGGAATGTTTACCTGGGTAGAACTCACGTGACTACCGGTATTTTAAATAATTTATTCCATGGGTGGGTTCAACATAGCTAGATCATACAGGTAAATCTAAGCTCTTACTTGCTATAGGAAAAACATTGAACTTTTCATACATTTTTTTAATATTTTAAGTACAAGCCTAATCTTGTACAAATTTCCTACTTTCACACAAGTTTTATAAATGTATAATGCATTTTTTGTCAATCACACAAGTTTGTACAACGTTAGGCTGACAATAAACAAAAGCTTTGAAATGAATGATAATTTACTCAATTTACTATAGAAAATCACGAATGTTGGCTGACCCCTACCACATTGTATGGCTTTGCTCTTTGTATATTCATGAATTTCAGCAATAAAATTTGTTGAATTTAGGGTTTAGATATCAATTAATGATCTGAGATGGAAAATTAAGCTTAATTTGATTCTTCATTATTTCACATTTTACCGGGGCCCATAAGTGCACTCGTTCTTTAGTGTTTATACAGGTAAAAAGTTTGAAAAAATAAAAATGTGCCAACAAATGGATTCGAACCAGGACACTAAAAATGTTCATGGTGAGAGTCTGCGGTCTACCATTCTGGGCTATGCTGACTATGAGGACATTTGTAATAAATATAAACCAGTAAGATAGAAATAGGTTTTCACGTTTTTTGTAGTTTTTTTTTTTTATATAAATCTAAAGCAGGGGTACGTGCCCCTAAAAAAACCTTGTTTTAAATAATTGCTTAAATCAAAATCTATCAAAATTTCATAATTTAATTTAGGGGCAGGCAAAGGGTGATTATATTGCATCTATCGGGTATAAATTTTCTTATCAGAAAATTGTAGAGATATGCAAGGTTAATTAATGACAACATTTATTTTTCATTTTTGCCTAATACTTTTATGATTTTCACTAATAAATTGATGATTGAAAAAAGCCTTTAATATGACTGCTGATTTTATCTCCATCTGTTAATTTTTAACACCTTTTCTCGTGATTATAGGAGATAGAGAACAGATTATGATTTCTAACATTTACTGTTACAGATCATTTCCTTGAGATAGGTGGAACCAACAGTCAAATCCAGACACCTTTAAGAAAAGTAAAAATCTGACTCAGGTAAAAAAAAAATCATTTACAGTTTTATCAATTAGTAATTTTTACCTTAATTAACTGGACAAATCTCATTTGACGATATACAGGTCAAGAATGAAGAGTTTAAAGCCTAGTAGGGATTTTGGTCAATCATAACAGGTAATCTGCAGCCCCTATTGGGAATTTTACACTCATATGGAGACGCCACCACTTGCCAGTGGAAAGCTGCAAATTCTGTCCTATACTCTGCACTCACAGCCATTGAGCAGTGAGGGTCCTTTTTCCTGCCAGCACCTACTGCGACATGGGACCTCAGTTTATAAGGTCTCATCCGAAGGACTGGTGTCCACATCCCACAGTGGGATTCAAACCTGTGATGTAAGGATCAATTCCTTACTTCGTGACTCTAGAGCAGACGCTTTAACCATGGCGCCACGCTTGTGACTAGCTCAGTTTTAAAGAAATCATTCAAGATATTTTTTATCAAACTTAATATGCTGTAAGATTAGTAAGACCTATTCAACTATTTCAAAAATTTTTGACCTTTCCTGTGACCTTGACCTCACTTTTCTTTAATTTGCATCTTGCATGGTTTTAAACCATTTAAGATATTGTTATCTAAGGCTATGCATCTATACATAATTTGGTGAGAACTTATCATCTATTCATTTTTTTTAAAATTTTTATTTCAATTTTAAAGAAACTTTTCAAGATATTCTCATCAAACTTCATATACTAACACAAAATTTCATGTTGCATTACTATACACTCGGCGGGGCATTCATGGCCTATGGACATATTTCTAGTGTAATTTGCTATTTCTGTTGTTTACTTTCGGTCAGTAAGTGCCCCCAAAGGGCAAGCCCCAGTCCTATTTTCTTTTCCAGGGTTGCAACAGCGCCCCCTAGAAAAACAAGTTGCACCATCCAATCAAATCTTGTTTTGTGCTGCTTTATGCCAATGAAATTAAGGCTTGACAGCATATGTATTATATTCTGACCAATGGGGTTGCCGTATTTTCAAATAATTAGGATAGACTTACCACTTCAGCATTCCTTTCATCACTGAAGTGATATGCATGCTCAAAAATTGACTAAGTTTCATTTTTGTGTCAACTGCAGAGCAGAACGACACTTAGAGATCACTTTACCTGGTGTCTGTCTCTCCGTCTGTCACACCTTATATCTCCAAAATTTTTAGAGGCAGGGTTTTGATAATTAGCATTTATATATGTTTTTGAGCTCATGATACTATACTTTGAAACTGTATGAAATTCAGTTACCACAAACTTATTTAAATACTATGAAAATACATTGGGATCAGTATTCTACAATGAATCGTGTTGACTGACAAAGTGACAAAGTAAAGACAGTCTGAAATCTCTTTCCTCTGAGGATTGTTGGAAGCACCTGCATGTGTATTAATAAAATGATAAATAGTTATTCATCATAATTTCAATTTAATTATTCATTTGAGGACTGGGGAACTATATTTTTTGATTGCCAGATTCTATCCCAGTCTTTTACTTTTGGATCCTTTTTTTTCCTTGCAGGCAAATGCATGAACCTCCATGCTAATATTAAATTAATAGCTGACCACTCTTAGATTTATTTACCTCTTTAATGAAGATACCTAGCAGGCGACATATACATTCCTTGAAGCACTCTAGTTCCTATTTTATTTTCACTAATATAATGATTATTGAAAAAAGACTAAGGTGCTCTATAGTGATCAGTCTATTCATTCATCTGTCTGTCAAATACACATATCCCTTGTTCAGAATACAGGTGACTCTAAATACTTCAAACTTTATATTTTTTAATAAGGTACATGTAGCTGCTTTGGAACATCTGAAAGGTCTATTACATTATCGCTAGTTTTACTAGTTTTCTTCATGTAAGTTGAATATATTTCAAACTTTTAAATTTTTATTTTTGCCAGGTAAGAAAGCCATACAAAAAAAAGGTACATATAGGCATGCCTTTTTTGTGCTTATTCAGTACCTAAAGTGTGCCTACTAATATAGGTACAGAAAAGGCATACCTATTCTGTGCCAATAATGAACTTAATTTTTTTCCAATGTACCTAAAATGTACCTACTTTGGACTTTGTCATTTTTCAGTGTGCCTGAAATGTACCTACATTGAACTTTGTCATTTTTCAGTGTGCCTGAAATGTACCTATATTGGACTTAAATATTTTCCAGTGTACCTAAAATATACCTACATTGGACTTAGTCATTTTCTAGTGTGCCTGAAATGTACCTACATTGGACTTTGTCATTTTTCAATGTGCCTGATTAGTACCTATAAAAGACTTAGTCATTTCACAGTATTTTGGTCTACTTACCCATACCAAAAATATTAACATTTCCATATATCTTTTCTTTAAATTTTGTACCTTGAGGATGAGTAAACTTTTAGAATATACAACTTTTTGTACCTAAAATTGACAGTCATGTTTGAATTTAACTAAAACTTAATTCAAGACTTTGTCATTTTTCAATGTTACTTCTAAACTAAATTGGACTGTCACATTTATTGCTTCTTTGTAACTTAAAACTGATTTTTTCAACATGGGCACCTATTTGTGATAATATTTAAATAGAATCATGTTTTTCAATCAGAGAAAAATGGAAACTCAAACAAGTGAATCAATAATTAATAACAATTGAAATTATACTTTTATAGTAATACAATTATATCATGACATTTAGGATGTGTCATTTGTGTGTGTGTGTGTGTGGGGGGGGGGGGGGTAGTAGTAATAAAAGTCACTTTTTATCCACCATTTCTTCTTTTTTTTTTTAATTTTTATTCAACTATTTTTGTTCATTTGATTATTAATTATATTATACTTAAGATTTCAGTTCATTAATGCAAGCATAATGTCTACTGTGTTGGGGGAAGAAAAAAAAGGGGGGGTTATTTTGTTAATCAAATGCCAAAAATATATATATAATTATCAATTCAATTCAATTAATTTTTTATGGCAAATAAAAGATCCATTTTTGTTCTTTAAAAACCCCCTCTACCCTACAGGGTTCTTAGTAATTTTGTTTTACATGTTATGAGACAAAGGAGGAGGGGGTGTCTTATAAACACAGTATAATTATAAATACCAATATTTTGACCATCTGAATTGCCCAGTTTAACAGAAAAAAGTGTATTAAAATCATTAATACCTTGTGTTACAGTCTATTAAATGATATCCAAATTAGGGCATCTCTCTCTCTTTCTCTTTCTCTCTCTCTCTCTGGTGAAATACAGAAATGTTAGGGATGTTTAAATTTACTTATATAGAGAGTGAGAATTTATTTATATCCAGTATTCCAGTGATATTTTAAAATAGACTTCGTTTTTCTTTGTATGCAAAACGATGTTGATTTCCAGTGTTCTTCAGTGACACAGGTGTTTGTACTAGGTGACCTTTATAGCTTACACTGCAGAAATTTTGGATCGTGTATCACGTGCAGTTCTTCAATCACAAAGGGCTGATTTGAAGTCTACAGCTCAATCATAATAGGTAAATAAACAAAAGAAAAAATAATAAAAATGAAATAAAAACAAATTTGTTTTAAACTATAACTGATAGTAAAGTAGTAGCAGTAAAGAATAGTGTCACATTTACAAATCAGGCTTGAAATTTAATATAAATAATAGCCTTCAAGGTGTTCAAAAGACGTGTGCTTATTGTTTAATTTACCATACACATAGTATGTAAACATGATGTGTATATTTTACAGGGTTCATGTAGTGACACTTCATTTCGATGTTCGGGAATGTACGTAGAGTGCCAGTTACATTAAGATTTTAGCTGAGGTCTAGTACATAAAGAATTTGTTGTAAATCAATAAATTTAATCAATTTCACATGTAATTTAAAAAAAAAGAAGTTATGTGAAATCAGAATGGCGACCCCGATTATAACACAAAATGGCGTCCAAAATGGCGGTCCCGATTATTTACCCAATTAGGGACGCTATATTTCAAGGAATTCATACGAATCGGCTTTTTAATAAAGTTGACGCCATGTAACAGTTGTTAAATATGCATTGTTATAATTTTTCATTGTTTACACGAACTATTTCAGGAATAATTTAACAAACTTTTTTAAAATCACGTGACTCCTGCGAAGTCTACGATTGGTCAGCGACAGCGCGGATATTTCAGAGACGATTTGAAAATTTGCTGTGATGAAAATTTCAAGAAGAAATCAGAGACTTATTAGTCGGTGAGTCTTTATTTCAGTTTAAATTTTGATGCTGCTTGTTGTAAATGCATTTATCCACTTAGAGAATGCATTAGAATATGAATATCAAGTGTAGATTTCGCGATATTCTAGGTATTTGTATCGTAGATTTCTGGTTTGTTTTGATTCAAGATGGCTGTGCTACACATGAAGTAAATGTTCTTAAACATAATCTCTTTGTTTAACATTATGTATCACAAGACTTTTGTAAAAAAAAAAAAAATGTGTTTTAGAGTCTTTTCTTAAAATATAAAGATATGAAATGTGTCAATATCTGGGAACAGTTACTTAGAGTAGCCTCTGCATGAGCATGACGATAATAACAAATGAAATCCAAATAAACTGTGAGATAAATTATTGTAATAGGGTCTTTGAAATATAAGATAAAGATCTTTGTTTTAAAAAGAGGGGGGGGGGTCTAATTTTTTTAATGAATCAAGCAAAATTTACAA
Organism: Saccostrea echinata; assembly: GCF_033153115.1. Lineage (NCBI taxonomy): Eukaryota > Metazoa > Mollusca > Bivalvia > Ostreida > Ostreidae > Saccostrea > Saccostrea echinata. The sequence goes on from NW_026889750.1 coordinate 28,123,481, forward strand.
CCTTTATCCAGCATAATAAAACATAATAAATTTTATATTTATATAAGTTGTGCATAAATTTCTGATCATCTAATCCCCAAGCTCTCCACTTCCATACCGGGGGGGGGGGGGGGGGGGGGTAATATGAGACACATTATCATTTAATTCAGAGTGTAATGTTTCAATAATTCAAACATAGTGTGTGCATGTGTGTTGGTCAATATTAATGCCAGATAATTTCATGAACAAACATATTCTTTTTTTTCTCAACAGAATACTTGTCTCCTGTGGTCATTTAAATTCCAAGCTGGAGGGAAATGCATTAAAACTATAACTTTATCAGTAAGTATAAGATCTAATCTGATTTTTGTAAAAAATGAGTAAATGTATAAGAATATAACAAGGCACTGCTCATCAAACTCCAATGCAAACTATAGGGATTTCATCTACTAAATATGCTTAAAAATATTTCAGCATAAAATGAAACTAAGTAAGTGAAGACAGGGACCTATATACTAGGTCCCTGGTGAAGAGCAACATAATAATAATTGAACTTTTTCAGAATTGAAAGAAAATGACATGAAACTGAAAGCCGAAATTGCGTAGCATATTCAAATGGAGGATCAGTGTTTTTAAAGAGTCAAGATGGAAACCGTAACTATATAGCAATGAAGACTAAGAAGCTGTGATGGTAGAAAATTCTGTGATGGATAGGAACTCTATAAAGATAATGAAGATTACATGAATTACAAGTGAACAATTCATGGGGAAAAAAAATTGACATGAAATGGAGTATACTTTTGACTTTGTGTATTTAAATTAACTTATGTATATGCCTAAAAAGGTATGTCTATTTATTTCTTTCATTTTTTCTTATTAAGAAAGTTTAAAATATCATTATCTTGATATCATTAACCATATTAATCTAAATTAATTAAATGTTAGGGATTTGATTAATTAAATATTTGGGATTTCTTAGGTATAGATTGTATTTATAGAGATGACTTTTTAAAGAAGTGTTTTTCATATATTTTCATGTACTATCATGCAATAAATTTTTATTTTTTCCATAATTATTATTGTTTAAATAAATTTTTCTTTTACATAGGTCTGCCTCAAACGTGCCTATTTGATAGGTACATTATAGGCATACCTTAAGTATACTTTTGGCACAGACTCTTGAGTACCAAATTGGTAGGCATACTTTAGGTAGACTTGTAGGTACATTTTAGGTATACCTAAAGGGTACTCATCTGAATGTTTGAGGTGTGTACCAATATTGTGCTTTTTTGGTACCTAAACTGTAGGTATACTTTAGGTATACTTTTGGCACATTCTTGAATGTTTGAGATGTGTGCCAATATTGTGCTTTTTTGGTACCTAAACTGTAGGCATACTTTAGGTATACTTTTGGCACATTCTTGAAGGTACCTTTTAGGTATATTTATAGGTACATTTTAGGTATGCCTAGAAGGTACCTATCTGATCGTGTGCCAATACTGTGCATTTTTGATACCTAAAGTGTGCCTATTAATAAATATAGGTATACTTTAGGTATGCCTATTATGTACCAATTTGCTACCTATACTTGAACAAGTGGTTCCAAACTTGCATACCTTAGGCATGCTTTTTTTGTACCTATTTTTACCCAAGATAGGCATGCCTAATCTGTACTTTTTTTTGGTATGGGAGAAATTCAGGAGTTCTTAAATTGCCCTCAGAGTTCTTGGATTGCATCAAACTGCTAAAAGACCTCAACAAAAACAGTGTCTTGAAAAAAAAAATGAAAATATTCAGTGAAAAAAAAATTATGAGAGAAAAAGCCACTAAAAATCTTCAAGCCTTTGAGCTGAAATCTGGAAGTCAATCTGTGGACTTTACTGGTATGTCTTACTAATTAAGTCATCATTTGTGTATAATAAATACACTAAACTGTAAACACTTGTTAAAATGTATATAATTTTTAGATATAATTTGTAGCTCACAGACATCAATAGTTTCATGTAATTTAAGTGATAATGAAAATTTCCTGTTGTCTGGCTAGATTAGAAACTATATATTATTGTCCAATTTTGGATATTGTGAAATAATTCATTTAGTAAAATTGGGTATGCATACATGTGTGTACACTTACATGTAAATTAATTGTTATAGCAAATTTAATCTATCATTAAGTTGAATGTTGACTAATGTTTTTCATCAAAATTGTTTACACTGAATTGTTTGTGGATTTTTCCATTTGCCCAATCATGTCAAGGAGCACATGGCAGAAAATGCTTTCTCCCCCATAGCACTTGGTGTTTTTAGAGGTCTGTGTTTGCTCTGCTCCAATTTTGTATTGTTTCAATGGACTTTAAAGCTTGATCACTTTTGGTAATCTTCATATTTTATATACTATTAGAGTACTTGAAGAGAACTGTAAAGATTTAACATACAGTATAATGCATGTATATTGCACTTTAAGTAGAGTGTATGTTGTTTAGAAATGTAATTCATCTCATAGTGCATTGAATTTGTTGAAAATTAGAAACTTTGTTGAAATTGTTTTAGAATAATGTTAGATTGCAGATTTTTTTAAATCATGCAAGTAAGATATTGCTAAATATTCTTAAGCTTTTCTGGACAGTCTAGATGAGTTCTTGCTATATACCTAGCATTGTCATCCCAGTTAAAATTTAAGGAGCAAGGTTTATTCCTAAGCTCTAACTGGACAAACTTGCATGGATTAAAGCACATTAACAGATTTACTTCAGATGCTTGACCTGATCAACATTTTCTTCATGTGTTTTTTGTTTTTGTTTGTTTGTTGTTTAACATCCCTCTCAAGAATTTTTCATCCATATGGAGATGCCACTACTTACTGGTGGAGAGCTGCAAAATTTGACCTATACTTAGCACTCAGAGTCATTGAGCAATAAGGGATCTTTTTTGTGCCCACATCAACTGCGAGGTGGGACCTCGGTTTATACGGTCGAATCTGAAGGACTGGTCCCCACATCCCCAGTGGATCTGAACCTGAGACTTAAGGATTAAATCCTTACTTGCGACTCTAGATTACACACTCTAGCCTTTGCACCACATGGGGGACTCCACAAGAGTAAGTGTTTTGAGCAGTCCTATTCTCATGTAATTATAAACTGTATGTTGAACAAACCTGCAAAGATGATGTATGTTAATGTTTCAGGGTACCAATCCTTGATTTGACTTAGATTTTCTGGATTAATGACCAGTTTTTTAGAGAAGGTTCATTCAAAGTAACAATATACTCTTTGGTGATCAGTAAACATAGATGATGCATCCTGCTTCTGATGCTAGATGTAACATACATTTTCAGGGTTATTGAGCAGTTAAATCTAACCCAGAACAACTTGCATAGATTTTGGATTCAGGTGATATACATTACCAGAGTGTTTGTTGAGTGAGACTTTGCCTTACTAGTGGATAACATTTATAGAAGTGAGCTTTGTATTCTTTGATTATACCATCAGTGCCAACTACCATACATTTTATATAATAGATGTAGCTGTTGTTCAACTGAATATGATAAAACTGTGGATGAAATTAATTTGATTTTTGTACCTTTGAATGTATTGAATTAATTTGTAAAAGCTGTTATGATACAAAGTTTGATATTTTATCAAAGTTTTTAGCATATGCAATCAATAAATGTATCAACATTTTTATTTTATTATACTTTTTACCCTGCAAACTTCTTAAAAACAGAATAGTAATGATCCATTCAACTGATACTAGGTTAGTGTCACACTGTACTTGTATATCATGTATATTGAACTGTAAATGAGAAACATCTAAATATGTCAAATCACAGCATGAATCATTGGATTATGTAAGAAGTGCACTATCTTGTGCTTTAGTATGGTATTAATAATAAATGTTAAACTATCATTTTTTTTCAAATTAACAAAGGATATGCTTGAGTGACTGTATTTTGACTAGCAGTAAAAATAAAATGATTTTGAAGCATTTGAATTATTTTGATTCATGGTCTCTGCAAGTTTAATGATAGCAAATATGTATATTAAACATGGCATCTACATATTGCTATACTGGATCTTAATCACAACATTGAAATTTTATGTAGTACATGTACTCTTGGTTTCAACTGGTCAAACATATTCTTAAATCACAAAGAATTTAAACAAATATAGGTATGATTCAGAACTTCATCAATTAGTTGGAAAGTGAATGCACTCAATGACTATATGGTTTAAAAGAAGCTGGGTATAAATAGCAGGAAAAACTACTTGATTTTCACTGTGAACTTTGTGTCCTCAACAAAACAATATGGAGTATACTATACTTGGTCTAAAGAATAAGTCTAATCTATGTCTGCATGTCTATGTCTGCATTCACTTTCAGGTTAAACTGTATTGGACATTGAGAGTTTGTTTGTTGTTTAACGTCCCTCTCGAGAATTTTTCACTCATATGGAGACGCCATCACTTGCCGGTGGAGAGCTGCAAATGACCTATGCTCGGCACACAGGGCCAATGAGCAGTGAAGGATCTTTTTCATGCCAGTATCTACTGTGACACTGGACCTTGGTTTGTACGAAGGACCGGTCTCCACGTCCCACAGTGGGATTCAAACATGTGACATAAGGATCAACTCCTAACACGGCAACTCTAGAGCATAGGCTCTTACCACTGCAACATGTGGGCGACAGCATTGAGAGTTAATTGTGGATATCAGAACAAGCTACTCTGGGCTTATACTCTCTATATATTGATTGATTGATTGATTGTATGTTGTTTAGCGTCCCTCTCGGGATTTTTTCACTCATATAGAGACGCCACCACATGCCAGTGGAAAGCTGCAAATTTTGTCCTATACTCAGCACTTACAGCCATTGAGCAGTGAAGGGATTTTTTCGTGCCAGCACCTACTGTGACACGGGACCTCGATTTATGCGGTCTCATCCGAAGGATCGGTCTCCCCAGCCAACTGTGGGATTTGAACCTGCGATGTAAGGATCAACTCCTTACTTCTCTACTCTAGAGCAGACGCTCTAACCACTGCGCCAGGGGGGCAACTACTCTCTATATAAGTCACTTGTGCAATGACTTAAGTTTTATATTCAAGATTTTGTACTGATCATGTTGAGTCACATTAACACAAATATCTTTCTGCTGAGCTTGACCAATGACCATCCGCAACTATTCTGGTTGGAAACAATATGTTAATTAATCCATAATCAGTGAAATTACTATGAAAGAAAAATGGTCTACTTAAACCACAAGTTATATGTATAAAAGTATACACTGGTCTCCTTAAGTCATATGAGAGAAACATAAAATATTAGGGAGACCATTTTTTTCATATATTTTTAGGAGGCATTTATAATGAAAAAATAAAGCAAGAGTCGACTAAATGGTGTTCTATAGAACATTGATCTGGTATTTCTTTTTAGAAAAAAGCAAATTTAAAAAATCTGTATATTGTCTCCTTAAGTCATATATAATGTTCTGGTCTCCCTAGTCCGTAAATCAGAGTTATATATATATATATATATATATATATATATATATATATATATATATATATATATATATATTACCTTTATCATTATGATTATTATTTATTTAATTTTTTATTATCATTATTATTTTTATGTATCATGCCAAATCAATGTAGGACCTTGCCATACTGCCTAAATCTTATCTAGGATGATTAGGGGGTACCCGTCAGACATTTGGGACACCTTTGACTAACAGTAATTATCATCATGGCTGCATGGTCAGCCACTAACTTGTACCTTAACCCTAATCCAGAGACACATGCCACATTAACACTGACATTGCGTAATAATATTAAAGCCTAACCTTTTTTTAATTGTTTGAACCTACACCGCTTGAATTTCTGCCAAATTACAAATGCATGTGTACCCGTGATATGCATTTAACCCCATCCGCCTGAGATTGGCCACTGGCGCTTCTTCTAGCCATGGATGACTGGTTAGTGATCTTGATCTTGTAGGACGGTGTCTTCCCACTTAGCCAACATTTTAAAAAAAATACAGGTAAAACACGGGGTGACACGTGTGTCATGCACTCCATATCCCCTTCCTAACTGCTATCTCGGCCATCCGTTCACTTGGTATCCTTATACGCTTTGCTGTATTACGTCTAGTTGTTTCCCCATCTTCCTTGATTTGAGTGATATTACGACCCGATGGCAGCGGATATTTGTGATATTTCTATGACATGAAATTTTGCAACATGTCTGCCCTTCTAGCTTTTTCGGTAGATTATCAAAATCGGGGTCGTAAGGTGCTTGATTATATTGCGTCATCTATTTAAAACTCATAGTCTCAATAATGTTTAACCACTACCAAGAACGCACAAGTTATCGCCCTTGCACTGGTATTAAAAGCATTTATCACAATATGGTGATAAATGCAATAAACCTGTATCACTGTGATCCCTACCACAGTTACCACATGATTTACCAGTCTTTGAATGTTCATTGTTACTATTTAGTCCTGCTTGGGACAGAAATAGCCCTGGGTACCGTGCTGCTTTGGGTAAGTGGTTCTGCCTCCACCAGATTGCGCCCCACGTCCTAATCTCTGCTTAGTACGGGCTCGGACGGCGTGGACCTCGGGTGTGTTATTTCCCATGGATTTTTCATGTAGCTGTTCTTGGTAATATTCAAAATTCTGGCCAATCTCCATGGCTTTGTCAAGTGTAAGGTCCTTTCCCACGTTAATAAGTTTTTTTTCTCGTATTTTACTGGATGACACACCAAACACGATCCTGTCTCGGATCATTTCATCACTGTCGGTGTACGCACAGTCTTTACTTAACAGTTTGAGTTTAGTAATGAACTGATCAAATGTAGCGCTGCCCTGAACCTCGTTATTGAACTTATAAAGGGCGAACACTGGATTAAGTTTTGGTTGCACGTGACTTTTGAATCGATCATATAAAGTCTGTAATTTCTTATTTTCATCTGCTGAGAGATTCCATGTATTTAAAATGTCTCTACCTTTGTCTCCCACCCAGAGAAGCAAGTATGAGCACTTTTCTTCCTCCTTTTTACTCTTAAGGGGGCCGTCGAAAATTAACTGTGCATGTTGTTGGAATTTTCTCCAAGCCTCGGGCAAGTTTGTGGACTCCTAGTCTACTACGGGCTGTGGAATTCTCTCCATGATTCTGACACCATGTAAAATTATGAGGTATGGGTGGAAAAAAAAAACAAGAGACCGCTGAGTTCTGCCAACACGTGTATTCAACATAAAACGGAAGCACATAATAAATGTGGGGTTCACACAATTAAGAAAAAAAAATAACAATTTTAAAAACTTCCCTGGGAAATGAAGTGGGTCGGTCACGTGATCAAATCATGTGAAGACCGAAGCCCTTCTCAGAAGATTTGATCACGTACCGACCCTATGGTGGCATATTTCTGCCCCTTGTGTGCAAGTTATTTTTCTATCAAATATGTCGACATGCAAGATAAATATGTTGACATGCAAGATAGTTATGTCAACATGCAACATAAATATGTTGACATGCAAGAAAATTGCAATCAAATAAAAATTATAAAAAATCTTCAAAAATCTCAAATATCGCCCACATGTGACATCCAACATGCTAGATGCTACTTATTTATGTTAACATGCAACTTATTTATGTTAACATGCAAGATAAATATGTTGACATGCAACATATTTATGTCGACATGCAACTTATTTATGTCGACATGCAACTTGGTTATGTTGACATGCGAGATAAATATGTTGACATACAACATATTTATGTCGACATGCAATTTATTTATGTTGACATGCGACTTATTTATGCTGACATGCAACTTAGTTATGTTGACATGCGAGATAAGTATGTTGACATGCAACTTATTTATGTCGACATGCAACTTATTTATGTTTACATGCAACTTATTTATGTTGACATGCAACTTAGTAATGTTGACATGCGAGATAAATATGTTGACATGCAACTTATTTATGTCGACATGCAAGATGAATATGTTGACATACAACTTATTTATGTAAACATGCAACATATTTATGTCGACATGCAACTTATTTATGATGGCATGCTGTTTGTTTGAAAGAGGGTATAGTTTAATCAAAATCTGTGGTTGCAGTGAATGAAAAGCTTAACCTCTGAACGTTCATCTAATCTCTACACAACTGACAAGGTAAAACTTTGTTTTAGATTTGATATAAAACTGATACTGGATGTAATGAAGATCTTTTGATTGATTAATCTGGTCTTTTGTATAATCCTTACTGATAATAATTCTTGGTGTCAATATCTCTTTTTGTCAGAGTGTCCAATTCTTAAATGATATGTGTACTTCATGTAGCTATTATTTGATCAAACATAGCACTTTTAGTACTTCACTATCTTCAGTGGCGGATCCAGGAATCTTGAAAAGGGGGGCCCCGACCAGTTTGTGGTCGGGGTAGGGGCCCACGATCACACCAAAAAATTGATTTATTAAATCTTATGTATATTTCGGACACAAAAGGGGGAGCCCGGGCCCCCTGCCCCCTGTAAATCCGCAGTGCTATCTTACATAAGTTTAATTGAATTGCAATTTTTTTATATAATAAACTCTTACATGCCAAATCGTGGTGTATTTGTAGAATGATTTAGTTTGATGTACATTTACACATGTAGAAAGCAAAACAAAAATTCATTGTGTGTAAAGTATTTTTTCCCCATTTTTTTCAGCGACAAAAATACTATGGTTGAAAATATCTATACACCTGCTCTAGCTCAACGTTTGGTTGTGGACGGACTATCTCTCAGTAGGAATGAAATGATTGCTGTTTATTACCACTCTGGTTATACTATTCAGGAAATCATTGGATTTCTTGCGAGCAAACATAACATTGCTCTTAGTGCAAGACAAATTCATCGAGTTTTAAGGAAAATGAATCTGACGATACGAAACAACCAGCCACGTTTGGAGGACATTGTAACGGCTATTCTACATGAACTTTCAGGCTCGGGCGGTGACATAGGCTATAGAAGAATGAGGAGACGTCTGCTAATCGACCATAACCTCAATGTGTCTTGTGAATTGGTGCGCCTTGCATTAACTGTTTTGGACGCAGAAAGTGTAATAAGGCGTAGACAACGTCGTCTTCAGCGTAGAAGGTACATTAACGAAGGGCCTAATTTTTGTGTTCATCTAGATGGCTGGGACAAGTTAAAACCATTCGGAATTTCCATTCATGGCTGTGTAGATGGCTTTTCAAGACGTATTCTCTGGCTCAGAGCTTGCAATTCTAACAAAAACCCTGAGTATAAATCCAGATTTTATATAGATTATATCAAAGAAATAAACGGGGTTCCTGTAGTCGTATACGCAGACAGGGGTACTGAGAACTCCATAGTTCGAGATTTGCAATACGCTTTGCGATGGAATCACCAGGACCCCTTGCAAGGACTATCAAGTTTTAGGTATGGATCGTCATATAGAAATACAAGAATAGGGCGATTTTGGCGGTGTTTACGAGAAATGTGTGGCAATTTTTGGATAAATTACTTTAAGGATATGGATAATTTAGGTGTTTTTGACACCTCCGACATAGTCCACCTGGAGTGTGCTAGGTATTGTTTCTTACCAATTATCACCAGAGAATTGAACAGAGTTATACAGCATTGGAATGAACACACAATTAGAAGAAACCGCAATGCAGATTGTCCGTCTGGAAAACCAGATGTTATGTATTTTCAGCCCGAAATTTACCAAACAAGAGATTTCAAAATGCCTGTACCTGATAATCTGAATGGCATAGAACAAGAATATTGTGCCTACCCTCCTGCAAATGGTGTTTCAATGGAATTTGAAGTTATTGGTACTCAAATAAGAATGGAAAACGGTTTGAATTACCCACCAAACACTGTAGAAGAAGCAACAGAACTCTTTATCCGAATAACAGACTATGTAGATCGCTTATAAATTACATGTATCTACATACATTTACTTGACTCTTGTCGTTTTAAGAGGTACATTTTTCTTTATGTTCCGAATATTATTTGATAAAGGAATGAGAAATTGTATCTTTGCGAGGCTTTGTGTATTTAATTGCAAATGTGTCTTTCTAGTAAAGTATATACATTAATAGTACATAATATTAGTAATTATTCTTTTTTTAAAATCTGTTTTAACCGTCAAAGTCAAAAATCATAATAAATTCAAAAAATTGTAATGACTACTGTTGAGTGTTGAAGTAAGAGTACAAAAGCGTATTTTCCTAAGGAATAAAGAATGCATTTGGTCAGCATTTTTTTTTAGATAACTAGGTCAAACTTTTAATTCAAGGTAAAAAATTAAAAAGAATTGTTCCTTTTTAATGAAGCTGTCATAAATAATGCACCTGTAAAGCTCTAGATCTTTTCTCCCTCATTCAGAACATACCTACTTGACATTAAAAAGGACATTGTTACGATTTTGGTCACATTTTATATTACCATTTTTATTGTTTAAAATATTAAATTAGTTAAGTGCACTTCATACCTTTTGTTCTTAAACTGTTTCATGTAGAACTTCACTGAATTCATGAATCATTGAGATGTCTACCATCACATAGGACCCCACTCAAATAATGGACAATAGGATGAAAAGCATTTCAGAGAATATTGGTTTGACCTTGACCTATAACTTAGAAATTGTCCACTTGGCATAAAACTTTTATTTCAGTCTCATTACCCCTTACCTAAAGCCATTTATTTTTGGTTCTTAACAAGATTAAGCAAGTGAAAAATATTATTCAAGGTCACTGCACATCCTTTGACCACAGACACTCTGTGGAAGTATGAACCAGACTGGACCAAGGGGAGAAAAGATGTGCTCCGTACAAAGATTTTTCATATACAATTCTGCTATGACCTTAACCTTAGACCTTGAAACATAGTTCATAGTTCAAGGTCAATGCACACCCTTTAAAAGAGATCTCCGACGGACAGATGGACGGATGGACACACTAATTCCTATAGGTCGCCGCAGAGAGGGGTCCTTAAAACGTTTTATAGTCTATGGTCACGTTTCTGAATCGCCAGGACATTTTATCAAAGGAAATGCAATTTATACTTTGTTGTCCACCTCATATTATAGAAAATAATTTAAACTGCAATATCTGCTTGAATAAATTTTCGGTCATTAAAATCAACTAAAATCAAACCCAGAACCGTGCCTCATTGCACATGTCTTGGATAGTAACGGATCTGCACGCACGCACAAATGTTCATAGTTGTGTATCACATATTTTCTTTTGCATTTAAATTTAATCATTTAATTCAAAATCTTATCATTTTGAAAATCGATCATATTTAAAAAAGTATATATCCCAAATGAAATCATAAATCGATCATATTCACTGAAAACTTTGTCGCCATTCCTGGGTCTTCGGGCACTTACATGGATTTGTGATTTTTTGGATATTTACTTTTTCAAAATTATATATATATATATATATATATATATATATATATATATATATATATATATATATATATATATATATATATATATATATATATATTAATTACATTTTCAACAGTGAAATACTGTCATTTATTTATTGAATAAAAGTTATATTCTCTCACAGTGTGAAAGGATACCAAAATGATATTCTCTCACAGTGTGAAAGGATATCGAAGTAAGTAAAAAAATAATTTCTGGCCAGTCATAAGATAGAGATAAACTAACCATCTTGATAGAGCTAAAACTGCAAATTTCTTCCCAAATATGTTTTTAAAATCCATGCCATGTGATGTTTTCAATCTCACAACTGCTAAGCTATGACGTCTCAACCGCTCAACTATGACGTCAAGCTTATGACACTGTGTTAAGAAAAGACAGGGGCAAAGGGAAAATCAAAGAAAATGTAATAAACAGAAAATTCAATGTTTTGTAGATGAATATGGAATTTATTTCACTCGTGAGACAGGATTTTTTGATATTTTCACTCGTGCTTCGCACTCGTGAAAATATCAAAAAAATCCTGTCCGACTCGTGAAATAAATTCCATATTCATCTGCAAAACATTGAATATCCTCTCTCTCTATATATATATATTTATATATCCGCTACTGCTTCAATGCGGTCGACAACATTTTTACGGTTTGGAAGCATAACTGATTTTAAAAAAATCAAACAAGGGTTGTTAAGATTTCTTTAAAAAAAAAATTAATGTTGCTGAGCTTTGATAAATCACAAGACTAACTGAAATGATTTTTTTTTTCATTTTGTTTTGTTTTGTTTGTTTGTTTGTTTGTTTTTTTTTTTGTTTTGTTTTGTTTTGTTTTTTTTTTTTTTTGTTTTTTTTTTATACAATTTTCTAATTGAACTATTGCAACCAAATAAAAAAAACGTGGCAATATGGGGGAAAAATTAAATTCGATGACAATAAATCATACCAGATCACTTAGATAAAATATTTAAAAAACTTGCGTTAAGAGTCTTAATAAAGTTCCAAATATTTGTTTTCAATTTGAAATTAGCAAATGTAACGCAAACGAGTCATTTGGTACATTAAAACACCCTGTTATTTTTCTTTGATAAAGCAAGTTGTTTTTTAATACCCTCTTTACATTGAACTCACCAGGTTTTAATTAAGATATCATATATGGGGAAAAAATGAATTTATTAATAATATTCAATTTGAATAAAACTGAAAAAGGTAATGTTTTAGAGAAATGTGGCAAATTCGGATGCTATTGAAAATGATCTTCAAGTGTTTTGATAAAAAAAATCAACTACCGGGTACTAATTTATTTTGAGGTAAACAATCAAACAAAATGCACATTGAAAATGATATATAAACCGTGGTGATTAAGATAATGTACACGAGTTGTCTAAAAATAAGTCCTCTCGGGAGCACAATGTAAGCATGTGAAGTGAAAAGGGTATAACAAAATTCAGAAAATAACAACCATGCATATTAAAACTTCAGAGTTGTTCAGATACAGGCAAGTATTTTGACAATGCATGTGTAAATGGTACAATAACAGTGTATCGGCACCAAACTAAAGCAACATAATAAAGTAATTGAAAATCATAAAAAATGTAGCTTAATTGTTTAAGCTATATGGGTCATTGTAGACTGCTAGGTTGCAGTCACTTTAACTATTAACAATGATCATGAGCCCTGCTTAACCCGCATAGCATGTTAACATAACTCAGTTGCATATTGACATAAATAAGTTGCATGTCAACATATTTATCTCGCATGTCAACATAAATAAGTAGCATGTTATCATAACTAAATTGCATGTCGACTTAAATGAGTTGCATTTCAACATAACTAAGTTGCATGTCAACATATTTATCTCGCATGCCAACATAACATGTTGACATAACCAAGTTGCATGTCGACATAACTAAGTTGCATGTTGACATAAATAAGTTGCATGTTGACATAAATAAGTAGCATGTTAACATATCTAAGTTGCATGTTGACATAAATAACTTGCATGCCAACATATTTATCTCGCATGTTAACATAAATAACTTGCATGTTGACATAACCAAGTTGCATGTCGACATAACTAAGTTGAATGTTGACATAAATAAGTTGCATGTTGACATAAATAAGTAGCATGTTAACATATCTAAGTTGCATGTTGACATAAATAACTTGCATGCCAACATATTTATCTCGCATGTTAACATAAATAACTTGCATGTTGACATAACCAAGTTGCATGTCGACATAACTAAGTTGCATGTTGACATAAATAAGTTGCATGTTGACATAAATAAGTAGCATGTTAACATATCTAAGTTGCATGTTGACATAAATAACTTGCATGCCAACATATTTATCTCGCATGTTAACATAAATAACTTGCATGTTGACATAAATAAGTAGTATCTTGCATGTTGGATGTCACATGTGGGCTATATTTGAGATTTTTTTTTAGATCTTTTATAATTCTTATTTGAATGCAATTTTCTTGCATGTCAACATATATATGTTGCATGTTGACATAACTATCTTGCATGTCAACATATTTATCTTGCATGTCGACATATTTGATAGAAAAATAACTTGCACACAAGGGGCAGAAATATGCCACCATACGACCCACTTCATTTCCCAGTGAAGTTTTTAAACTTGTTATTTATTACTTATATATAAATTTGAGACGGACAATCAAATATAATCAAATATAAATATTGCACTAACTGTTCGTCGTAGATTTTGACAAATTACGCAAGGTGTAAATCGGCTTGAAAAGCGGTTACGCTTCAAATTCATCTGGAAGGATTCTGTTTGAAGGGAATATTCTGTGAAAGGCTACTTGTGATCAATTATAGTGAGCATATTGGTGTCTGGGAAAGTTTTGTATTCATGAGAACCCATATTCGATGTTAAAAAACACAAGAAACACGTCCGATGTTTGATAATAAAACGTTGGAGGAATTTCGGTCGGAAAGGGATGGATGGAGACACTTGTCCGGACCAGTTCACTTGAAATCAAGTATAAAATTTGATCAAAAACATAAAATCTACGATTTCAGTAAGGCATATTTATTATGATGTTGACACGGAGACACTGGCGACAGCTTACATTGTTAAGACAACCCTCTTGATGATGGAGGTGTGCCTACCGAACTTCCAAAGTGTTTATCAGCTGTTTGTGGCGTGTTTGCATTACATTGATATTTTCCAACAGATTTTCAAATTTATTGTGAGTAAAGTTTAATGAAAAAAAATTATAGCATTCAGAGGTCTACAAGAAAAATAAGGGTAAACGTTGAGACATGAAACTTATAACACGTAGTTTTCTATTCTCTATGTAAAATCGATCAATAACTCTATTAAATACTCGTTTACATTGTAAATAAAATAATTATTATTTTACTGGCGTATTTTGTACATTTTTATGCATGAAATACATGCTTTATTGCTAAGTAGAGTAAGTCTTTTTATGTAGATATTACTGCGCTGTGTGAATAGGTCACGTAATGACCTATGACCTTCGAAAAACTTCATACAGGTATGAAGATATTTGCTCTCTGTATGTTTATATAATAGAGAGATACCACAAATGTATATATTACCATATATATAGTAGGGTACATAGGGAAAGTCTCCAAAAACATTTTTTATGATAATGTTACACATGCTAAGATATATAAATTACATGTATAAATAAATAGCACAAAAATAGCAATTTGAAATTGTTTGTTGATTATTCAGCTGGAAACTACATTGCACTATTACACTGAAAAACTGCTTGAAGAAATCAAACAAAGGAAAAGAAACTCGAGGAAGCTTGTAATTAAGAATCTTTTACTTAAAATTGGAATAAACCCGACTAAGATATTGCATTTCCTCTCTGGTATTACACTATTTGTATAAATGTAACGGATTGTTGTGAAGATTACATTAACTCAACAATTTTAAAACACCTTTAGCAGAAAATTATGCACTTAAAATAGATGATATGATTGCTATGAATGGTATACAGAATATTTGCGGCATATACATGTAGTTAAATTTCTTTCCTAGGAAGACTTGTCAAAGAAGACGGGTATATAGCAGGTCCGCTCGGAAAAATTTCTATATGGAAGGATTTCCACTGAAAAGTATTCACTATAATACATGTATGACCAGACTTTCGGATGAAAGTATCACTGTAAAGCCAGTCTCACTGTACAAAACCGGAGAAATGCTTTTAAAAATTCGGAGAATAAATATATTTACCTTTAAGTTAAGTATTTAAACAAAGTTTTTGCGACCTACTTTTTCAAAAACTTGGTGTTTATTACCTGACTTAACTTTAATTTTGCATCAAAAGTCACTCTTCTAAGATATAGATGAAGTATAAAAGTACATCACTTTAAGTTAAAAATTTCTCTAATTGAAAAAAAAAATCAATTTGATGTCATTCCAGGCGGGACTGCTGATATCACTGTTCACAAGAATCTGGGTGGTCGATGAAGAGAGGTCCAAGCAGCAACTGGTGGTGCATGCAGAGGAACGGCGGTAGATGCAGAGTATTAAAAAAAATATATATTACATGTTTTTAGGTAACATGTGAGATTGTTATCCCTGCATAGTAGGTGGGGCTACAATAGAGAATCATAGTATAAGATAGGAAGATAAATAAAAACATTTCAAGAACATCAGAGTCATGATTTGTAATATTTACAGGCAGGCGTCCTCAGGTAAGTATAGGTTCAAGTATGTTCAAATTGTGGTCTCCAGTTGTTGATAGGGCCAAAATAAGAGATCAGAGTTTTACTTGGGATTATAAAGGAATTCTTAAAAGACTTTCAAGAGATGCAGGGTACATTAAATCATATATTAATATGCCAACATTCCAAGTTGTATTTAGCATTTTTCTTATCGGTCCTGGGGTTATGATGGGGCTAAAATTGAGCTCATATATTACATTTTACAAGTATGAAGAAAAAGTTTCTTCTCCAGAACAGCAAGACCATGTTAATCATAATGTTACTTAAGCATCCTCTTGTGGCCTTGAACTCGACATTTAGATATATCGATATTGTCAATTAAAACAGTTATTTCGATTAATATGTCAACTCAATATATCCCATAGAGCTTGAAATAAAAGATACCACAGAGTCTGACACATCTGTTTCGTATTTGGATATTTTACTAGAAAAAGACGTTAAAGGTATCTAACAAGAAAGCTTTTTGATAAATGTGATGACTTTAATTTTTCAATCGTCAACTTCCCTTACTAATGCAGCAATATACCCTTATCACCTACATATGGGGTGTATATCTCTCGATTCGATACGCAAGAGCATGCTCTACGTATGAACAATTTCTAAAACGAGGTAAGTTATTGACAAACAAGTTGATGTAACAAGAATATCAACAGTCTCGTTTAAAGTAATCATTTCGTAAGTTCTATAGTTCTATGGTCGATACAATGACCTTGTCAGCAAGTACAATTTATCATTAAGTCATACGCTGACTGACGTTCTTCATACTAATTGGCCATTATTTACACAATGAATTGTCGACGGATTTTTCCATTATTTCCCGATCATGACAAAGGGCAAATGGCGGGCGTGACCACACGGCAGGGGATGCTCACTCCTCCATTGCATCTGATCCCAACTCTGATTTTTTTTTTTTTTTTTTTTTTTTTTTGGAGGTTAGTGTTTGCTCTGCTCCCGATTTGTATTGTTTTAATGAGTTTGAATACTGTTCGTTAGCTCCATATTTCACTCTTGCTGTGTGGATATTCAATTTGATAAAGTCATGACCTTTCGGAGAAAGGATTGGGTCATAGTATGGGACAAATTTTTCATGGAAATAAATAGGGAAAAACCCTTTAAAAATGAAGAAGCGAAAGAAAATCTCACAGTCAGACCATCTCAGGGGTTGTATAATTATCAGTTACATTGTGAAAAGAAAAGTATGTATTTCAAAACTCAAAAGAAAGATTGCATTCATAATCGAAGCTCTTACTTCGCGCCACAATCTAGAACGATTTTCTACCTTTGGTCCTATGTAGGGAAAGCTAGTGTATGCAATTCTTTGAATCGTAATAGGTAGCTGAGTGGTCCGTTCAAGAAAGTTACATTCTTAGAGGCTAGCTTAGCTGCTACAATCTTGAACGCAGCATTTGTCTGAGGCCAAATCGAAATTACCGGACGATATATACATTGTATTAAAGTTAACATTACTTTTCGTTGAAAACAATCCCTTTACATGTACAATACATAACTAAAACAGTTTTTTCAATTATAATGATAAAACCTGCTACAAAACATTATCATTCTTTTGTACATATTTTAAAAGTATCAAAGAAATGCAGGTTTTATTGCCATGGAATTCTGGTTCATGGTAATAGAAATAAAAAATGAAAGTGATTGAATCTGCAGAATGGCAGAAACCTATCCCATTTGGTTTAGGTCACTGCTGTTATCACATCTCCATAATTAATGCAGTGAGTCAAACTCCATCGATCGGGTCTTTCGAGTATTGCCAATCTGAACTGTATCGCCGGGACCAATACGAAGAATAAAAAATATTTAAGTTCTCCAAAAGATCGATAGAAGCTCTGACTAACGTGAAACCAGCTCTCTCCTCGCCGGGATCCGCTGATGGTTAGCTGGTGTCGTAGTGAATATTTCCATCGATCTGCACAGAATTTCCTACCTCCAAGTATCACTATTTTCTATCACATTCCTGGATTCCGCTCAGACATTTATTTATCATTGCGGCATATCACTGGCGTCTACTGTCCGGAATTGGAGACCTGGGGATGCGAGTCTGAAATATAACCTGTTTCCCTTTTAACAATTGTGAAGTGACTAAAGCAATTTTAGCGAAACATGAAGCCGATTTGGACTGTTTTGGTTGTGTTTGGAATAGTTCTTGTCTTTTCTCATCATTCCATACAGGAACCAATTAACAAATCAGGTAATATTTGCAATAATGTTTATTCTTTTTTATTCTTATACATGTGCTTATTAAAATTATTTAAGTTACAAAGATGTTAACTCTTTTTTTTATCCAAAAAACAAAACAACAAAAAAAACAATACATTTACATGTACAAGCTTAATTGTATCTAATGGGAGTTTATGAACTCTAATTTTCTTTATTTTAAATATAGCTAATAAATTATTATGTTACAGTAACTCTACATAATTTCTCATAAGGAAATTGTTCTTTCTGCGAAAGGTGGTAGATGCACCGAACTCGAACGGAAGCAAATTACATGTATTCAGTCTGAACTTATTGTCACTACACAGGAAAAAAAGTATCTATTTTTTATCAAAATTGAAATTTATCAAGGACTGAACCATACTTTTCCATATATATGTTTTTCTTAATAACTTGAAACATCCTGTAGAGTTTGTAAAATCTTTATTTCAAAGATTTTAGTGTTAAATGTTCTTAACCTTTGCATATAATACTAATCAACAAAAGAATGTTGTTATTAACATTGGCACTTAATTAATTATTGACATTCTTTTGAAGAAATCTTTGAAACTTGAAAATGTTCCATGCATACTTTGCCATTCACATAAGTTCAATAGTCTTTGGGTCTGTGTCATCAGACTTTCAAAAGGTGCGATAGACGCCATCAGAATTACAAAAGCCGAGATGCGGAAACTTCAAACGATTTTATGGTAGTGCAATTATTTAAAAAAAAAAAGGAAAAAAAAGACAATTCAATTACAATTCGTCTTGTTGCATTTTGTCTTTGATTTATTTCCCAGAAGACCAACGGATGTTAAAATTATCAAATAAAGTTATTAAACCCAATGAGAATAGAAGTAGTTTTGTTTGATTTACGATTTGACAACATCTTTAAGATACAGTAGCCATGAAAGTTCATCTGGTTTATTGCCAAATTTCAGGAAAATCAAATGAAATAAAATTCAATAGGTGTGAATCTGATCAACACTGTTATAATCATAAGTGATCGTTTGTTATGAACGTAAATACTGAATATAAATATTTTCTGCATAGCGCATACAGTCGCCGACATTGTACCTGTCATTCTGCGCGTTATACTTGATATCCTAATATTGATTCAGTTCATCAAATGTTTAGCCTCCAATTATTGGCATTTAATACAAATCATCCGGGGAATCAGCATTATGTACTATGACAATTATCTATGGACCCATTTAGACAGATAAAGCCCTGCTGGTGTAGAGTACCTATCAGACTGTCTGTATAATGGCTGCCATGTAGTTTAAGGTTTATGTTTACAGCTCACTATGGTATTCTCATGCAGAGTGACTTAGCTGTATCTATTTTAAAGACATAATTATAATTAGGTCTTTCCACCTTTCTGTGGAAAGACCTCTTGAAATGCTTATGTTTATTATTAGGTCTTTCCACCTTTCTGTGGAAAGACCTATTGATATTCTTCTGTTTATTATTAGGTCTTTCCACCTTTCTGTGGAAAGACCTATTGATATTCTTCTGTTTATTATTATTAGGTCTTTCCACCTTTCTGTGGAAAGACCTCTTGAAATGCTTATGTTTATTATTATTATTATTATTTTTCCGTTACCGCCTTTTGAACCGAAAGACTTTTCGAAGAACTTTATAGTTCATGATACTCGACATCAAAAGTTATTTCGAAAAACTACCCAACGAGTATGACCTATGACCCCTTTCGGAGTTCTTGCCCTTTAAACGAATAACCTTGTTATCGCTACTCCTTCGAAATCATAAACCGCAGAGGTACGAAACCTTAACCAATGTCTTCGACTAACTGAGTACTCGCTTCAAGGTTTCACTGCGAAAGAATTCGTCAACCCCTTTTATGAGTTATTGCCCCTGGACGTTTCTCATGTTTACGAATAATGAAAAACTTTTCTAAACGACAAGTCGTAAAGACATGGGACCAACTGCATAAGATTCTGTGACCTTAGACCTTGAACTTAAGGTCAAGGTCAAAGGTCAAGGTCATTCAAAATATAAGAAAATTAGCTCTTTTTATAGCTCTTTTGTCTTTCAACATATACTATATATCTTTGCATATTTGATATGTCCTTCTAAAAGTATTATAAAAATTTCATTCTTGTCCCCCAAGCTTGACCCATTCAAAAGTTGTCATCCCTTTCGCAATAAAACCTTGTTATCGCTACTCCTCCGAAACCGTAAACCGTAGACATTCCAAACCTTCATCAGTGTCTTCGACTCATTTAGTACACTCTTCAATCTATACAGTGCGAAAGGGTTCTTCGGCCCCTTCTATGAGTTACTGTCCCTGAAAGTTTTTGCTGCTTACATTTACTGAACTTTTTTTTAAAACGGTGTATCCTAGAGACATGGGACTAACTACATCGGCATATTTGACCTTTGACCTTGAAATATAGGTCAAGGTCAAAGGTCAAGGTCATTTAAAAACATAAGAAATCCCTTATATATGTGTAAAATATAGCAATTCACTAAATGACCTTGAACTTTGACCTTGACCTTTGACCTTGACATTGCTTTAAACGGAAAAGTTAGGACATGCATCCAGCTCCAGTATCAGGTAACAACACAGAAAGTAAAGATTTTTTTTTTTTTTTTTTTTTTTGTTAGGACCTTGACCTTTGACCTTGACCTTTGACCTTGACTCAAAGGTCACAATAAGGCTTAAGGATGTGGAAGTAGTTACAATTCTCTGTTTAAAAGAGGAATAAAATAAGTAATTCAAACCCCCCCCCCTTTCTTAAAAAAAAAAATCACATCAACAACAATGTAGAATATTACTCTAGAATTCAAACCAGACCTCGGATCGACACCAAATTTGGTACAAATGTAGTATAGACTTCAGAAAAACTTTCAGGAGAGTTTTACGGTGAGTCTTATAAGTTTGTAGAAGTCATGAAGTTTCACGGCAAAAACTACAAGTTCTGTTGTGTTGGAAATTTAAGTGCAGGTGAACGAAGAAATGATCTAAACCTTTTATCGGCTATTTCTTCAGATGTCGTTAGTAGCATTTAATTCTCCTGATATGATACGACATTTTAATACCAAGCATTCTCTCTTTCTTTTACATTTGGAATTTATTTGATTTTTATTTAGAATTAATCAGTTTCCAGAAATAGCGATTTTCGGTATATAAAAAAACAATTCTCGCTTTCATTGTCGTGTTTCCCTTCTAAAAATGCATGTTGGGAGTTTAATTTGTGCTATACACATATTTAATTTAACCCAAAGAAATGCTTATTTAAATGTTTCATATTTATTTCAGGATATTCAGACAGAAATGTAACAATCCGAACCCGATCTTTTAAGCTTACAACAAAGCTATTTACAAAAAATTCAGCATGCTCACAATATCGATGAATCGGGCTACAGTCCAGTAATACATATTCATTAGGGAACAGTGTTAACGTTTTCTCACGCAGCCCGTTCCTTATTATTTTATATACTGCTTGCAAATTCAGGAACTATTTCCTTTTACGGAACTTCTTTCTTCCCCTACCGATTCCAAAAATACGCTTGCATTTCTTCTATAGTCTTAAACAATTAACTTACGTATGTTATCGGAATGCGTGGCCGAATGGTTAGCGCACCTGCCTTTCAACCCAAGGGTTTTGAGTTCGAGCCCAGCTGGAGGAGCAATTTTTTTTTTTTTTTTTTTTTTCATTTTTTTTCATTTTTTGCATTTTTCTACTTTTTCTCAACCCAAATGACACGGAAACACTTAAAAAGGTGGAAAGGCCTCTAATTGTTCTCTGAACAATTAGTCTCCTAGTTATTATTATTATTATTAGGTCTTTCCACCTTTCTGTGGAAAGACCTATTGATATTCTTCTGTTTATTATTATTATTATTATTATTATTAGGTCTTTCCACCTTTCTGTGGAAAGACCTATTGAAATGCTTATGTTTATTATTATTATTATTATTTTTCCGTTACCGCCTTTTGAACCGAAAGACTTTTCGAAGAACTTTATAGTTCATGATACTCGACATCAAAAGTTATTTCGAAAAACTACCCAACGAGTATGACCTATGACCCCTTTCGGAGTTCTTGCCCTTTAAACGAATAACCTTGTTATCGCTACTCCTTCGAAATCATAAACCGCAGAGGTACGAAACCTTAACCAATGTCTTCGACTAACTGAGTACTCGCTTCAAGGTTTCACTGCGAAAGAATTCGTCGACCCCTTTTATGAGTTATTGCCCCTGGACGTTTCTCATGTTTACGAATAATGAAAAACTTTTCTAAACGACAAGTCGTAAAGACATGGGACCAACTGCATAAGATTCTTTGACCTTAGACCTTGAACTTAAGGTCAAGGTCAAAGGTCAAGGTCATTCAAAATATAAGAAAATTAGCTCTTTTTATAGCTCTTTTGTCTTTCAACATATACTATATATCTTTGCATATTTAATATGTCCTTCTAAAAGTATTATAAAAATTTCATTCTTGTCCCCCAAGCTTGACCCATTCAAAAGTTGTCATCCCTTTCGCAATAAAACCTTGTTATCGCTACTCCTCCGAAACCGTAAACCGTAGACATTCCAAACCTTCATCAGTGTCTTCGACTCATTTAGTACACTCTTCAATCTATACAGTGCGAAAGGGTTCTTCGGCCCCTTCTATGAGTTACTGTCCCTGAAAGTTTTTGCTGCTTACATTTACTGAACTTTTTTTTAAAACGGTGTATCCTAGAGACATGGGACTAACTACATCGGCATATTTGACCTTTGACCTTGAAATATAGGTCAAGGTCAAAGGTCAAGGTCATTTAAAAACATAAGAAATCCCTTATATATGTGTAAAATATAGCAATTCACTAAATGACCTTGAACTTTGACCTTGACCTTTGACCTTGACATTGCTTTAAACGGAAAAGTTAGGACATGCATCCAGCTCCAGTATCAGGTAAAAACACAGAAAGTAAAGATTTTTTTTTTTTTTTTTTTTTTTTTTTTTTTTTTTTGTTAGGACCTTGACCTTTGACCTTGACCTTTGACCTTGACTCAAAGGTCACAATAAGGCTTAAGGATGTGGAAGTAGTTACAATTCTCTGTTTAAAAGAGGAATAAAATAAGTAATTCAAACCCCCCCCCCCCTTTCTTAAAAAAAAAAATCACATCAACAACAATGTAGAATATTACTCTAGAATTCAAACCAGACCTCGGATCGACACCAAATTTGGTACAAATGTAGTATAGACTTCAGAAAAACTTTCAGGAGAGTTTTACGGTGAGTCTTATAAGTTTGTAGAAGTCATGAAGTTTCACGGCAAAAACTACAAGTTCTGTTGTGTTGGAAATTTAAGTGCAGGTGAACGAAGAAATGATCTAAACCTTTTATCGGCTATTTCTTCAGATGTCGTTAGTAGCATTTAATTCTCCTGATATGATACGACATTTTAATACCAAGCATTCTCTCTTTCTTTTACATTTGGAATTTATTTGATTTTTATTTAGAATTAATCAGTTTCCAGAAATAGCGATTTTCGGTATATAAAAAAACAATTCTCGCTTTCATTGTCGTGTTTCCCTTCTAAAAATGCATGTTGGGAGTTTAATTTGTGCTACACATATTTAATTTAACCCAAAGAAATGCTTATTTAAATGTTTCATATTTATTTCAGGATATTCAGACAGAAATGTAACAATCCGAACCCGATCTTTTAAGCTTACAACAAAGCTATTTACAAAAAATTCAGCATGCTCACAATATCGATGAATCGGGCTACAGTCCAGTAATACATATTCATTAGGGAACAGTGTTAACGTTTTCTCACGCAGCCCGTTCCTTATTATTTTATATACTGCTTGCAAATTCAGGAACTATTTCCTTTTACGGAACTTCTTTCTTCCCCTACCGATTCCAAAAATACGCTTGCATTTCTTCTATAGTCTTAAACAATTAACTTACGTATGTTATCGGAATGCGTGGCCGAATGGTTAGCGCACCTGCCTTTCAACCCAAGGGTTTTGAGTTCGAGCCCAGCTGGAGGAGCAATTTTTTTTTTTTTTTTTTTTTTCATTTTTTTTCATTTTTTGCATTTTTCTACTTTTTCTCAACCCAAATGACACGGAAACACTTAAAAAGGTGGAAAGGCCTCTAATTGTTCTCTGAACAATTAGTCTCCTAGTTAGGTCTTTCCACCTTTCTGTGGAAAGACCTATTGAAATGCTTATGTTTATTATTATTATTATTATTTTTCCGTTACCGCCTTTTGAACCGAAAGACTTTTCGAAGAACTTTATAGTTCATGATACTCGACATCAAAAGTTATTTCGAAAAACTACCCAACGAGTATGACCTACGACCCCTTTCGGAGTTCTTGCCCTTTGAACGAAAAACCTTGTTATCGCTACTCCTTCGAAACCATAAACCCCAGAGGTACGAAACCGTTACCAATGTTTTTGACTACTTGAGAGGACTTTTCAATCTTTCATTGCGAAATGATTTGTCGAGCCCTTTATTAAGTTATCCCCCCTGAGAGTTTTCGATGTTTACGAATAATGAAATATTTTTCAAAACGACAAGTCGTAAAGACATGGGACCAACTGCATTAAATTCTTTGACATTTGACCTTGACATTTATATAGAGGTCAAAGGTCAAGGTCATTCAAAATATGAGAAAATTAGCTTTTTAAATATCTCTTTTGTCTTTCGACATATACTGAATACCTTTGCATCTATAATATGTTCTTCTAAAACTATTTTAAGGATTTCATTCTTGTCCCCCAAGCTTGACCCATTCAAAAGTTGTCACCCCTTTCGCAATAAAACCTTGTTATCGCTACTCCTCCGAAACCGTAAACCGTAGAGATTCCAAACCTTCATCAGTGTCTTCGACTCATTTAGTACACTCTTCAATCTATGTAGTGCGAAAGGATACTTCGGCCCCTTGTATGAGTTAATGTCCCTGAAAGTTTTCGCTGCTTACATTTAATGAGCTTTTTTTCAAAGGGTCTATCCTAGAGACATGGGACCAACTGCATGGGCATGTTTGACCTTTGACCTTGAAATGTAGGTCAAGGTCAAAGGTCAAGGTCATTTAAAACCATAAGAAATTCCTTATATGTATGTAAAAATGTAACAATCAACTAAATGACCTTGACCTTGAACTTCGACCTTGACCTTTGACCTTGAACTTTGATGACCTTGGCCTTTGACCAAAAGGTCAGAATCAGTAATTAAATTACTCCTCTTCTCAAAAAAAAAAAAAAAAAAAAAAAAAAAAAAAAAAATCAAACCAATAGCAACGTAGAATATTTCTCAAAAACTCGTACAACACCTTGGATCGACATAAAATTTCGGGGGAACTGCAGAACAGACCGGAAAGAAACTTTCCTGAAAGTTTTACGCTGAATCTCTGAAGTATATAGAAATTATGAATGTTAACGGCAAACACTACATCTTTTCTCGTATCTGAAATTTAGGTGCCGATGAACATAAAAAGAATTGAAGCTTTTATCGGTTATTTCTTCAGTTGTTATGAATAGCAGTCGATTCTCTTGACATGATATGATATTTTAATACCAAGCATTCTTGATTTATTTAGTATGTGGAATTTATTTCAATTTTATTTAGAATTAATATTAATCGAATGAATGTCGAAAACAGCGATTTTTCAGAGCAAATAAATTTTCACGCTCTCATTGACACCTTTTTCTATCTAAAATGCATATCTGAGATTTTAATTTATGCTCCTTACATTTAATTCAGTCCACACACAGATGCTTATTTCAATCTTACCTAGTATTTCAGGATATTCAGTCATATCCGAACCCGATCCGATATTTTCATATATTTGTAAACAAAGTCACGGCACTGCAGTACTAATGCATCATAGGCTCTAAATGATTAACTCAATGCATTCAAATTATACACCAACTCAAATAATTTTTTTAAACCGAAAATCTGCATTCGTATTATACACCAATCGTGTTTCTCAAAACTATCTAATACTGATTACTACATTCCATAACAAACAAATCGCCACGTGCTTTTAGATTCCTATTTATTCCTAAACAATATATTTACTACCTCCATCTTCATCGGAATGCATGGCCTAATGGTTAGCGCACCTGCCTTTCAATCCAAGGGTTTTGGGTTCGATCCCTGCTGGAGGAGCAATTTCTTTTTTTTTTTTTTTTTTTTTTTTTTTTGCATTTTTCTTCTTTTTTTCAACCCAAATGACACGGAAACACTTAAAAAGGTGGAAAGGCCTCTAATTGTTCTCTGAACAATTAGTCTCCTAGTTATTATTATTATTTTTCCACCCCCTGATGTGATTCTATGTTTCAAGATATATCAAAAAGATTTATAGTCTATAAGAATGTACTCTTTAAAAGATTTTTGTAGTTGACCCTGCATGAATGAACTTTGACCTCTTAAGGAGTTACAAACCCTTTCGCAATAAAACCTTGTTATCGCTACTCCTTCGAAACCGTAAACCGTAGAGGTATGGAACCTTCACCAATGTCTTCGACTAATTGAGGGGACTCTTCAATCTTTTCATTGCGAAAGTATTCGTGCACCCCTTTTATGAGTTATTGCCCCTGAAAGTCTTTGATATTTATGAATAATGAAAAATTTTCAAAACGATAAGTCGTAGAGACATGGGACCAACTGCATAAGATTCATTAACCTTTGACCTAAAAATATTTGTAAAGGTCAAAGGTCAAGTTCATTCCAAAAATAAGAAATTAAGCTCTTTTTACAGCTCTTTTGTCTTTCAATATATACTATTGGTCTTTGCATCATTAATATGTACTCTTAAATCTATCTCAAAGATTTCATTCTTGTCCCCTAAGCTTAACCCCTTTGAAAGTTATTGCCCCTTGTGCGAAAAACCTTGTTATCGCTACTTCTCCTAAACCGTAAATCGCAGAGACATGAAACCTTCACTAATGTCTTCAGGGTCTTTAGTCACAACTTCAGTCTATTAGTGCAAAAGGATCTGCTGACCCCTTATGAGTTATTGCCCTTTAACGTCTTTGCGCTTACTATTAAACCTTATAACTTTAAAACTAAAAGTCCTAGAAGGATGGGGTTAAGTGCAATGTGACCCTTGACCTTTGACCTTGAATATTTGTTCAAGGTCAAAGGTCAAGGTCATTTCCAAATTTCTAAAATTTTAATATTTTCCATCTCTCAAGCCATCTCTGGTTTCTCCTGTATAAAAATAAACAGTAGAGAGTTAAATGTGAAGAATATATGAAATTTAAAGAAGGTGGAAAGACCTCTAATTGTTCGAGAACAATTAGTCTACTAGTTATTATTATTATTTTTCCACCCCCTGATGTGATTCTATGTTTCAAGATATATCAAAAAGATTTATAGTCTATAAGAATGTACTCTTTAAAAGATTTTTGTAGTTGACCCTGCGTGTATGAACTTTGACCTCTTAAGGAGTTACAACCCCTTTCGCAATAAAACCTTGTTATCGCTACTCCTTCAAAACCGTAAACCATAGAGGTATGGAACCTTCACCAATGTCTTCGACTAATTGAGGGGACTCTTCAATCTTTTCATTGCGAAAGTATTCGTGCACCCCTTTTATGAGTTATTGCCCCTGAAAGTCTTTGATATTTATGAATAATGAAAAATTTTCAAAACGATAAGTCGTAGAGACATGGGACCAACTGCATAAGATTCATTGACCTTTGACCTAAAAATATATGTAAAGGTCAAAGGTCAAGGTCATTCCAAAAATGAGAAATTAAGCTCTTTTTACAGCTCTTTTGTCTTTCAATATATACTATTGGTCTTTGCATCATTAATATGTACTCTTAAATCTATCTCAAAGATTTCATTCTTGTCCCCTAAGCTTAACCCCTTTGAAAGTTATTGCCCCTTGTGCGAAAAACCTTGTTATCGCTACTTCTCCTAAACCGTAAATCGCAGAGACATGAAACCTTCACTAATGTCTTCAGGGTCTTTAGTCACAACTTCAATCTATTAGTGCAAAAGGATCTGCTGACCCCTTATGAGTTATTGCCCTTTAACGTCTTTGCGCTTACTATTAAACCTTATAACTTTAAAACTAAAAGTCGTAGAAGGATGGGGTTAAGTGCAATGTGACCCTTGACCTTTGACCTTGAATATTTGTTCAAGGTCAAAGGTCAAGGTCATTTCCAAATTTCTAAAATTTTAATATTTTCCATCTCTCAAGCCATCTCTGGTTTCTCCTGTATAAAAATAAACAGTAGAGAGTTAAATGTGAAGAATATATGAAATTTAAAGAAGGTGGAAAGACCTCTAATTGTTCGAGAACAATTAGTCTACTAGTTATTATTATTATTATTATTATTATTATTATTTTTCCACCCCCTGATGTGATTCTATGTTTCAAGATATATCGAAAAGATTTATAGTCTATAAGAATGTACTCTTTAAAAGATTTTTATAGTTGACCCTGCGTGTATGAACTTTGACCCCTTAAGGAGTTACAACCCCTTTTGCAATAAAGCCTTGTTATCGCTACTCCTTCGAAACCGTAAACCGTAGAGGTATGGAACCTTCACCAATGTCTTCGACTAATTGAGGGGACTCTTCAATCTTTTAATTGCGAAAGTATTCGTCAACCCCTTTTATGAGTTATTGCCCCTGAAAGTCTTTGATATTTACGAATAATGAAAAATTTTCAAAACGATAAGTTGTAGAGACATGGGACCAACTGCATTACATTCATTGACCTTTGACCTAAAAATATATGGAAAGGTCAAAGGTCAAGGTTATTCCAAAAATGAGAAATTAAGCTCTTTTTACAGCTCTTCTGTCTTTCAATATATACTATTATTCTTTGCATCATTAATATGTACTCTTCAATTTATCTCAAAGATTTCATTCTTGTCCCCTAAGCTTAACCCCTTTGAAAGTTATTGCCCCTTGTGCGAAAAACCTTGTTATCGCTACTTCTCTGAAACCGTAAATCGCAGAGACACGAAACCTTCACTAATGTCTTCAGGGTCATTAGACACAACTTCAGATTACCAGAGCAAAAGGATCCGATGACCCCTTATATGAGTTATTGTCCTTTAACATCTTTGTACTTACTATAAAACCTTATAACTTTAAAACTAAAAGTTGTAGAAGGATGGGGTCAAGTGCAATGTGACCCTTGACCTTTGACCTTGAATATTTGTTCAAGGTCAAAGGTCAAGAACATTACCAAATTTTTAAAATTTTAATTTTCCATCTCTCAAGCCATTTCTGGTTTCTCCTATATAAAAATAAACAGTAGAGAGTTAAATGTGAAGAATATATGAAATTTAAAGAAGGTGGAAAGACCTCTAATTGTTCGCGAACAATTAGTCTACTAGTTATTATTATTATTCTTCTTTTTCTTCCCGGACTTTTGAAACCGCAAGACTTATCGAAAAACTTTATAGTTCATGATACTGGACATTAAAAGTTATTTCGAAAAACGACCCCCCGTGTTTGACCCATGACCTCTTACGAAGTTATTGCCTCTTTCGCAAGAATAGCCTGTTATCGCTACTCCTTCGAAACCATAAACCATAGAGTTACAGAACCTTCACCAATGTTTTCGACTACTCGAGAGGACTTTTCAATCTTTTCATTGCGAAACGATTTGTCGAGCCCTTTAATAAATTACTGCCCCTGAGAGTTTTTGATGTTTACGAATAATGACAAAATTCTCTAAACGATAAGTCGTAAAGACATGGGACCAACTGCATTAGATTTTGTGACCTCTGACCTTGAAATTTTTGTGAAGGTCAAAGGTCAAGGTCATTCAAAACATGAGAAAATTAGCTTTTTTAATATCTCTTTTGTCTTTCAACATATACTGAATATCTTTGCATCTATAATATGTCCTTCTAAAACTATTTCAAAGATTTCATTCTTGTCCCCCGACCTTGACCCATTCAAAAGTTGTCACCCCTTTTGCAACAAAACCTTGTTATCGCTACTCCTCCGAAAGCGTAAACCGTAGAGATTCAAAACCTTCATCAGTGTCTTCGACTCATTTAGTACTCTCTTCATTCTATCACTGCGAAAGCATTCTTTGGTCCCTTGTATGAGTTACTGCCCCTGAAAGTTTACGCTACTTACAATTAATGAACTTATTTTTAAAACGGTGTATCCTAGAGACATGGGACCAACTGCATCGGCATATTTGACCTTTGACCTTGAAATATAGGTCAAGGTCATTTAAAAACATAAAAAATCCCTCATATATGTGTAAAATATAGCAATTCACCAAATGACCTTGAACTTTGACCTTGAACTTTGACCTTGACATTGGGTCAAATAGAAAAGTTAGGACATGCATCCAGCTCCAGTATCAGGTAAAAATACAGAAAGTAAAGATTTCTTGTTGTTTTTTTTTGTTTTTTTAATGACCTTGACCTTTGACCTTTGACCTTGACTCAAAGGTCACAATAAGGCTTAAGCATGTGGAAGTAGTTACAATTCTTAGTTTAAAAGAGGCATAAAATAAATAATTCACCCCCCCCCCCCTTTTAAAAAAAAAAAAAAAAAAAAAAAAATCACATCAACAACAATGTAGAATATTACTCTGGAATTCAAACCAGACCTCGGATCGACACCAAATTTGGTACAAATGTAGTATAGACCTCAGAGAAACTTTCTGGAGAGTTTTACGGTGAGTCTTATAAGTTTATAGAAGTCATGAAGTT
Organism: Saccostrea echinata; assembly: GCF_033153115.1. Lineage (NCBI taxonomy): Eukaryota > Metazoa > Mollusca > Bivalvia > Ostreida > Ostreidae > Saccostrea > Saccostrea echinata. The sequence continues at coordinate 28,154,561 of NW_026889750.1, forward strand.
TCACGGCAAAAACTACAAGTTCTGTTGTGTTTGAAATTTAAGTGCAGGTGAACGAAGAAGTGATCTAAACCTTTTATCGGCTATTTCTTCAGATGTCGTTAGTAGCATTCGATTCTCCTGATATGATACGACATTTTAACACCAAGCATTCTCTCTTTCTCTTACATTTGGAATTTATTTGATTTTTATCTAGAATTAATCAGTTTCCAGAAATAGCGATTTTCGGTAGATTAAAAACAATTCTCGCTTTCATTGTCGTCTTTCCCTTCTAAAAATGCATGTTGGGAGTTTAATTTGTGATACACATATTTAATTTAACCCAAAGAAATGCTTATTTAAATTGTCCATATTTATTTTAGGATATTCAGTCAGAAATGTTAAAATCCGAACCCGATCTTTTAAGCTTACAAGAAAGCTATTTACAAAAAATTCAACATGCGCACAATATCGATGAATCGGGCTACAGTCCATTAATACATTTTCCTTAGGGAACAGTATTAACGTTTTCTCACGCAGCCCGTCCCTTATTATTTTATATACTGCTTGCAAATTCAGGAACTATTTCCTTTTACGGAACTTCTTTCTTCCCCTACCGATTCCAAAAATACGCTTGCATTTCTTCTATAGTCTTAAACAATTAACTTACGTATGTTATCGGAATGCGTGGCCGAATGGTTAGCGCACCTGCCTTTCAACCCAAGGGTTTTGAGTTCGAGCCCAGCTGGAGGAGCGTTTATTTTTTTTTTTTTTTTTTTTTTTTTTTTTTTGTGCATATTTTGCATTTTTCTCCTTTTTTTCAACCCAAATGACACGGAAACACTTAAAAAGGTGGAAAGGCCTCTAATTGTTCTCTGAACAATTAGTCTCCTAGTTTATTATAATACTGCGATATATGTCTATCAAATAAGTACCATTTATCATTTTAATATTTGTTTGAAACCAAAGCATAAAAATGTTTAAGATGAAAAAGTTTTGTTTTCTCATAATTATATGCAAAGTAGATTTTGCATTTTTAAATAGGAGTATATTTGTGTTGTCCAACAATAAGACTTATTTGTCTTTGAAGAATATTTTGCACAGTGTATTCTGAAAAATGTAAGGTATATGCATGTACATTAAAGATAAGATTCTTATCCAAATCAGCTTTATAAATACCTAGTTTTCAGTCTTAATTTTTAATGTCAAAAAGAAAATTTTGCATGTGAAAAGGTTTATGCCTTTTTGAGAATCTTGAGAACTAAAAATGGAAAATTCAGGGAAGTATTTAAAGCTATTATTAAAAGAACGTGGCTTAGAAAATTCATATTCCCAAATTTTAATTACAATACTGATAATTTACAAAAACTTTCTCAGAATAATTCCATAAGACTCTTTTATGGTCAAGAAATAAGACCTCTCCCTATGCCTACTAGCAAATTTTTGCCATAGACTATTCAACACATATCCTGTATTTGGATAATATTGTTTAGATACTGAAGTATCACGTCCGTCCAGTCAATTTTCCAATAAAAAGACATTTAGCTCAGCAGTGTTGCTTACAATATTTGATTTATCTAACCCCCTTTTTTCCTTTTTTCTCAAAATTTTGAGTCAAATGAAAATCAATCAAATTGTTTTGGAACAAAATTTAACAACGTATAAATGTGAAGTGGTGAAGGATTTTCAACGTTTTTATTTTTTTAAAATTATTATTATTATTATTTTTTTTTTTTTTTTGGATTATTACATAAATATGACAGGGATGTGATGCGTTTTGCTTGCTGTATAGTGTCGGTAAACAAAAAGAAAAAATCAGACTGCATTAAAAACTTTTCGGTTAATAAATGAATCCATTTTGCATAATAAACGTTAAAAAATATCGAAACTATTGCTATTGCGTGCATGATTCTCGTCTTGGGATCTAGAACTTTCTTTGATGTTCTTAGGAGTAAAAACTATCAAATCCAATTGCTTAGTTTCCAAAAAACTGTGTTTCTGGTTCAACTGTTTCCTTTGGCAGCAATCCAGACTTGCTTTCTGCTTTTCAGCTTGTCGTAACCAGAATTGGAAATAGAGATTAAGTGATCATCCACGAGACGTACACTTTTAATTCAGTAGTCATTCACGACTGTGTAGTAGTATTGATTATGCAAATCACTCCTTGTTTCCCCTCTGCTTGACAGGTTACATCTTCCTTTATTCCGTTAATAATTCAGTTAAGTCCGACATTCCTTCAGAAATAAGTGATACTAAGATTTGATACCTACTGGAAGAATCTCTTTAATTAGATTTTATATTATATACTGCAGCCTCATTGGTGATTTTTTAAAACAGAATATAGGTCTTTTATTCAAGCGCTGATTGCTTTAACGTTGAATATCAAAATAAAAAAAGAAGAAACTCTAAGAAATATAATAGTTATTAGAATATTAAGTTATTAAAATAAGATATTTCTAATAAAATTATTAAAATGATAATACGAGGACTTAAAAAACACCAAAGCTAATACTTGTTATGACGCTGAAGAGGTTTGCTTATATCTACTTTCAGCTATTTATTTATTTTTTATATAAAAGAGAAAAAAGCAGATTAAGAGATTTCTTTGTCGTTTTGTCTAGGTTTGGTCTTTGATTGATTGATTGATTGTATATTGTTTTACGTCCCATTCGAGAATTTTTCACTCATATAGAGACGTCACCATATACCGGTGAATGGCTTCAAATTTTGACCTATACTCGGCACTCAGGGCCATTGAGCAGTGAGGGATCTTTATCGTGCCAACGCCTGCCGTGACACGGGGCCTCGGTTTTTAAGGTCTCATCCGAAGGACCCGCAACTTTCACTTCAAAGTGCCGAGCGCTTGGCGAAGAAATAGTTGCTACCTATTTTTTTTATCGACTTAGGTCAGTCGCGGCCGTGATTCGAACAAACGACCTTCCGATCACGGAGCGAGCGCTCTACCGACTGAGCTACCGTGAACGGTGGTTTGGTCTTTGAAATAAAAGAATGGGACTGCTGAAGTCACAAACGGTCGAATAACATCATGACTCTAAAGCTCCTTCTTAATGTCAGGTGCTTCCACCTGAATCAATTTAACAATATCCCTAGAATTCTTACACTTCTTCCTTTTAATGTTTGCATTCCGCAATCTGTATATCTAAATAAAAACATCTTGACACTTGTTGCTAATAGTTGAACTCTGACATACATGTAGTTTAAAATTTAAAAATATATATGTCAATCAATTGTCCTTATATAGAGAAGTGAAGTAGGGATACAGACATTCTACACGAACTCTTCATGCATGCATGGGGTATTGCATGATAATTGCCTCGATATCAACTCGCCCACATCCTGGCTCTCGGGAAGTGCTTCTGGGATTTCAGCAGAGGCAAATCAATCCCAAACTGCTTTATTGTTGGCTGTGAACAAAATGTCATAGCTTTACCCACAGTCACGTTTTATCCCTTTATCATCTTTCTGATTTAAATGCCATTGATAGTGTGATCAGCCGTTAGATATCCAATGTGTTCAAATAAACCTTGCATGAACAATTATCCACGAAATTCAAAAACGATTCAAATGTTGGTTTATGCAGTTCATGCGATATTCAGTATTTTCTTATATTTCCCTTTTCCCAGTTAGCACAATAAAATTTGCACCACTTTTAAGATAATATACATGTATTGAATTTGACTCGTAAATCTTTAAATACAAATGACTGGAATGAGTCATTCTGAATCGATACGTCTGAAATGATTGAATTCCCCACAGAATTCTTATCATCCTATTGATGGAACCAATATATCATGATTGACAATAAATGAATCAGCAGATGATATGTAATCTTTTTTATAAACCTGTTGTAAGGATATCTAATGATGTTTGATTTCGTATTATTTAAACTGCTTTGAAATAAACATGTGTTTTTATATTTAGGTACAATGTAACAAAAATCGATTGAACAACGAGGATTGATCCAAAAGTTATCTCACAAACTGCTATAAAATTTTTAATAATTGAAAGTTTCCAACAAAACTTTATATACCTATGCCTCTATCTTCTTTGAATTTTGCTCTAAAATTTCATTCAGATATACATGTATACAATACTTATAAATTATCAAATAAACACAACATTGGGTCTCGTCTATCGCCGCACGGCAAGAATGTGCTGACGTCGTTATGACGTTTTGCTTCGACAATCATTTTGAATCTGATTGTACATAAGATCTACGCAAAAAGGAATGAATAGGAATAACATTTGGACAAAGTTCAAATAATTTTAATACTAAAACTCAAAACAAAACGGTTTAAAGCAAAATGGCAGTAAGGTTATTAAAAAGAAGAACTTCAGAGGTTAAAAAGATATGCGGGTATTGTTATAGTTAGAAATGTCAATCATTTTTCGAACGATTAATTCTTCTTTGGGGTTTTTTTTTTCTCCATTTCTAAATAAAACTTTTTTAATTGAATTTATTATTCTTACGGAAAATCTAAGGATATTAAGAACGGACTTGCTTTTAAGAAAGTTAAACTTCAACTAAATGATTGTTTATAACATTTATTGTTTTAAAATACTTTTCTTTCAAGTTCTTTTTTTATCGATGATTTATGAAAAAAGATTTGTGCAAACAGGTTTAAATGTTTGTTTTACTTGCATCTTGCATGCTAGTATGAAGACAATTCCTTAAGCTAAATTATTAAAAGTATTTTATTTATTTAATTCTTTTTAAACTTTTTATATATTTTTCCCTCTGATTTTCCCTCTCCCTCAAAGAAGTAACAAACAAACAAAAAATTATAAAAATTGCAATATGAACAAATTATGAGAAAAGCAGATTAGATAGACATACTTTTAATGTTACCTTGTCTATTTCTATGATTGTTTTGCTTGTATATGTATGTATGTTTGTTTGTATGTATGTTTGTATGTATGTTTGTTGGTGGGGTGCAATAAGGAGATGAACTAATGGATCAAAAGATACTATCTTTTATTAATTTTTATCACAACATTTGTTCTATAACAATTAACTAGAACCATGCATGAAGATTAAAATTGTGGAAATCATGCAGCAAATTCAAATTGATAATTATTTTTTTTTCCAGTTAGATATCCTTCTATCGCACATGCATTAAAACATCCATTATTTATGCCTTGAGTTAACAAGCGTAAAATTATTAAAAGTAAATAAGTTTGTTGCGGTATCAGTTTTATCATATTTTTTTCTGAATTATGCACATTGGTTCATTGACCTTAGGTTTTACGAGAAATTGTATGTTACTTATCCAAACTGATAGTCCTTATTCAATATTCTTTTCTATATCATAAAGCAACTGCTCTGTATTCGAAATTCATCCCAGCTTTTCTGCATTGATTCTTTTTTGCCTGCTTATAATGGGAGAATAAGCCCCAAGATAATCGTAAACGGCGATAAGTTATAGAAAAGAGAGAACCCTTCCATATGAAATGAGTTCGTTTCGTGTTCGAACACGATGACTCATCTCCATCTGATTATTTTCAGCAAGAGACTGGTTATATATTCTCTAGGCTAAAGAGAAGACACAATATAGTAATAGAAATCTGATATCCTATAGCTAGATAATTTATAAGGGTGTCCACTTGAACAAATTTGTATTTATCATGTCCTGTGGCGTAAGATGTAGTTCGTTAAATTTCATTCCGGAATTCTCCAATCCAGACATGTTGTCGTCATTGATCACACAGTGTACATCATTACTGGAAATCGATTAGTTCGTGCAAGTCTTAGCAACTAGTCTGTAATTGTTTTTTAGGAAACAATATTCTTTGGAAGTCTTTATTGATAATTAATTTAATTGTTATGCACCCTATCATGCTACTCATCACTTATAAACATATCTACTACTCCTCAGAAGATCAAAGAAATATCAGGTGTACACAGATACTGATTAATTGAACTTTTTTGGTTTCTCTTTACAGGCAATGACCATCATCCGGATTTAATTAATATTGATGAAGGTTCACTTCATCATTCCAAGCCAAGACCTAAACCTGCTGTTACTATAGAGAGAGACGATGATGATGACGGAGATGATAGTGACGTCATCGATGGTTCCGGTTCTGGGGCTAGTGAAGTTAAAATAGAAACCACAACATTACATCCAACACAATACCCAGGTTGCTGTTCTTTAGAATATCCATCTAATTTCTAAGCTGCACTAGTCTTAAATTAAGAAGCATTTAGTTTACATGTTTTTTTTTCTTTAACAAAATATCGATACCCCGCTCAGTGTTGCATTGCGTGAAGTCTAATTTAGAACGGTTTAGTGTCATTTTCATTGGAACACAAAATTCATACAGTACTTACATACCCATGACCTTGCAATATTTTTTTTTCATACAAATGATAGCAATTTTTAACTGTGATTAAACCTACTGAACTTTGCCTACAGGACTTTTTACTTAATGGTCACGGAAAAGATTTTATATATTCGGTCAATTCCTCCGTTAATTTGATGTATGATACAATTTTTAATACAAATATGAATTTCCTCTTCATTAAGATTGCAGAAAAATAAATGATTCGCCAAATGTAAAACCTTATTAATCGGCAATATTTACATGAATCCAATGACAAGAACAGACCAATTTTTTATCCAATGGAATTTCAGTTTTCCTTTTAATAGCATTGTATCCGAGTAACAAGATCGATACTTCATATGAATATTCTTAAATGATTGCAGTATTGCCTTGGAAAATCAGATCTCGTTATGACATTACATTTTTTTTATAAATGAGAACATTAGATTGACGCATCAACTTAACAGTTTCACATGCATTGCCAAATCATGATGAAATTGATGATCATATAAAAGCAGTAAATGATGGAATGAATTAACTACTTAACGAGGCCGAGTCTAATTATTTCTACCCTAGAGATTTTGATAAATTTTCTTGAATTAATTTTTACTATTATATTTATTGTTTTAAGATTAAAAAATCGAATGTTTACCGTCCTGATTTCTTATGGGGCCATCTCAAAAGTTGTCAAATTTTACTATTGGACCCTTATGGGAATTTGTTGGAAAAGCGCCAAATCATCACATTTTTTCCATATTTTTTGTATTTCTGCCCTAGAAATTTCTTTTTCAGCCGAGTACATGAAAATTATTGTAAAAAGTCACCAAACTGTGAAATTTCAAAAAGGTTGACCACCTAGGTTGTTTTAGGATTTGTTACAAAGTTTATTTTTTCAATGCCCAATACCTCTAAAATTGCAATATTGCGGTATATGCATATATCGGTGCAGATGAATTATCGGAGCAGATGAATTATTTTGGTAAAAATAGCAATGTTTAGATTGCTAGTATGTTTATTTTGATGTTCTGTCAACAATTTTAGTAAAATATCCATGGACGTCTTGAATATACAAGCCAGTCATGTGACATTCTTCAGCGTCATGCATTGCTTGCAAAATCGGAAAACAGTGACGTCGTTAGAGCCATTTCAGTGGTTTTTTCGTAAAAGCACAATTTCAGACCCATAGGCGTTACAGATAATGTATTAATTTTGTATTAAAATCACAATATTTAGGAAAGGTGTAATATCGCACATATGACTGCATGAAATTAGAAAGCTGCGCAACGTCATGCGCACTCGAATTAGACTCGGCCTCGATAAACCATTTAAACAAACGTGAAATAGGTGAAGGAAACGAACAGTGATCGATCTCAAAAATCCTACAAACAATACAAATCTTTGAACAGGGCATAAAACACGGACCCCTGAAAATGTCAGAGGTGGGATCAGGTGCCTTGGAGGAATAAGCATTCCCTATCGACAGGTTACCCGCCGTGAGCCATATGTATTGACCAGGTACACGGAATAATCCCTAGTCAAATATGGTATAAAAAGAAAGGCCTAACAATTGGTATGAAACGTGCCAGTCAAAATACGACCCAATGATAGGTTGTATTTGTTAACAAGGTCATTATAACGACAGTAGAATTTACGAAATGCTGACTTTAAACGAGGTTGTTGAAATCCCTGTCACATCAACCTATTTTTCAGTAGCCTGTGTCGGTTTCAAATTTATCGTATTCGGAGCATGCTCTTGACTATCGAATAAATTGGGAGACATAAACACCATATGCAGGTGATAGTGGAATATTACTACATAAAAGGAAAGTTGACGATGGAAAAGCTGAAGTCATATAAAGTGGATTCAGTTCAGCGCAGATACTCTAAATAGTTTATGATGTGGATGAAGTTTCAATTTTCTACAAAGTATACGAAAAGTTGCAAAATAAACTATAATTAAACAACAGTACATAGCTAAATAATTCTTATTAAATTTAAAGAAATGTGGAAGTGATTCATTTTGGGTAATAAGTAGCTGTTCACCTTATTGAGAATGTTATCGTTTACAAGATTAAGATCTTCACATTTCTTTCTGTCCTTTGCTTGTGTGGTGTTCGATTCCATGATTGGTGTCTCAATACTTTGATTTCTTTTTTCAAATATCTCCAACTGATTCCCTTTTCCTCTGACTCATCTATGTTTGTGCATTGGTGTATGTCGCTTAACACAAAGAAGTGTAGTCTTTTGTTACTGCAGAAACAGTTAATTTAGATCTATCATTCTGCAGTTATGATTGGTATATAATTTTTTTTGGTTTAGAAAATTCATGTATAGCATTTATGTAGGCAATAATGCAACGTGTTCTCACAACCTCTGTTCATAGGAAATAAGAAGAGAGAGTATGATTTGAATAATGAAAACAGTTTTTAAAGTTCTAGTTGGTGCTTTTTCAGAAATTGCAAGAAGTGTAGTGATGTATTCCTTGCAATCAAAAACCTTCTATAATCATATCTTATGTTCCTTCTGTTTTATTTATCATACAATTCCTAAAATCAATTTCATCTTGAATATTGCAATCATTACTGACTTGCTGGTATGCAGTATTCCGTATTTAGATAATGCGATTGTTTTTTTAATCCAAATGTTTGTACGTATTCTTTTATTTCAATTTCACTGTCTTATTCGTAACGGGTACTAACTGTTTTATTTTCCAATTCAAACTTGATTGATTTTATGGAATGTCATGTTCCATTTTTTCATAAATCTTTACAATATTTCCTTGTTTTTCTCTTTTATGAATTGCTCTACTTTTTTATATTCTTGCTGTTGCGTGCGTTTCTGACTTCTTTGCTTTATTTCTTTCGACGTATTTTACTCTCGTGTCATCGATCTTTCGTTCACGGTTTTCCTTTTACCAGATACACATTCATTTAATGCTTCTTTTACATCTAGACAGATGTTATCAATCTTTTCTGCCAGTGCAGTACATAAATTTCACTTGTAAAATAAACTTTTTTCTGAACCCGAATACTCCTCTGTAAAATATTGCTTTTGTAGCCACTTTTGCCTTTCATTTCGTGTTGCTGTTTTAAAATTCAGTCTTCTAGTCTGGTTTTCTAGACTTGTGTTGTCTTATACTTTCTAACACATGAACTTTTCAGTAGATTGAACTTTAAGCTTTTAATGTAATTAAGTGCGATGTTTTTGCTTTTTTGCGTGCTTTATTTTCCTTTGTCTATTTCCTACACCAATGTAATTCAACTGTCTCTTCTAGTACATAAACTAAACATTTATTTCGAGCTGGAAAATCATCTGTGTAGCAAGTACATATATTTCCTTCTTCTTATTATACATTTTATCGTTGTTCTACCTGTCTTCGATACCGACGACAATCATTTCTTCTCTTCTGAATCATAAATTTTACGATAGTTTTCTCAAGCTTTCACTTTATGATTAAAAACATCACGTGGTTTGATGTTGAAGTTTTCTAATCTGTTGTCAGTGATAACAGTCTAGAATACCTGTGTTCACTGAAAATATCTGTTCCTTTTTTATCATACGACAGATTAAACTATTTCAATAGCTAGCTGTTATAAAACTACTATGGTACAATTAAGATAAGTCTTGGCTGTAATTTGTTGGACTTTATTGCAGAAAACATGGAACTATAGGGTCTGCAGAACTCTATAAGCACTTGACTTACTTTGTAACACTTTTTTTTTTAATAAAAATTAGTTCATTTTTGTCGTAAAGTTATCGTTATTTACCAGTTTGATCTCTTCCGTACTATCTATATGACATTTTAAATTATTACAATTATGTCAATGATTCCATGTATATTGTCAAAGAGTTGCTTTTTAGCTCTACTGGTCAGAGATCAGAAGAGCTTATGCGATAGTAATAGTGTCCGTCGTCCGTCCGTCTGTCTGTTCGTCTGTAAACAAATTTTCAAACCGCTACTCCTCCTACAGTTTTGGTCTGATTTCAATATAACTTGGCACACAAGTAAACTACACTTGGAAACATAATTCTGTGTATCGGTTTTTGATTCTGTTGAGCGGTGTTGCCATGGTTACTAAAAAGGGATTTCTGGGAAATACTTTGAAAACACTACTCTTCCTACAGTTTTGGTCTGATTTCAATATAATAACTTGACACACAAGTAGACTATAATAAGATACATAAAATTATTCTGTATATCGGTTTTTGATTTCAATGAAAGGTGTTGCCATGGTTACTAAAAATAGAAATTTTTGTGAAATACTTTCAAAACGCTACTCCTCCTACAGTTTTGATTTGATTTCAGTATAACTTGGCACACAAGTAGACTACACTAAGATACATAATTCTTTGTATCGGTTTTTGATTTCGATGAACGGTATTGCCATGGTTACTAAAAATAAAATTTTCCTTGAAATACATTCAAAATGCTACTCCTCATACAGTTTTGGTCTGATTTCAGTATATCTTCGCACACAAGTAGACTACACTAAGATACATAATTCTCTCTACCAGTTTTGGATTTCAATGAAGAGTGATGCCATGGTTACTAAAAATAGAAATTTTCTTGAAATACTGTCAAAACGCTACTCCTCCTACACCTTTTCTCTGATTTCAGTATAACTTGGCATTCAAGTAGACTACACTGAGATACATAATTGCCGTTATTGTTTTTTGATTTTGTTGAATGATGTTGCCATGGTTACTTAAATCGAAATGTCTGTAAAATTGTTTTAAAAGGCTACTACTCCTACAGTTTTAGTCTGATTGCAATAAATCTTGCCACAAAAAGAGACTAAACAAAGGATCATTATTCTAATTATTGCTGTTGCAAAGTTTCAAGTCCAAGTGCTAATTTAATCTTCCTTTATGAGCACAACCAGTAGAGCTACAGTCTCGTCAGAGACTTCTGGTTCATATTTCTATCTGCGCCGATTGTTTGATCATATGTTTAGATAATTTTTGTTTTATCGGATTCAACAACGTTTTCTTAATTATATGGCTAAGCATTATTATTGTCGCCCGCGTGGCGCAGTGGTTAGAGCGTTCGCTCTAGAGTCGCGGAGTAAGGAGTTGATCCTTACGTCGCGGGTTCGAATCCCACTGTGGGATGTGGAGACCGGTCCTTCGGATGAGACCGTATAAACCGAGGTCCCGTATGGCAGAGACCGTATAAACCGAGGTCCCGTATGGCAGAGACCGTATAAACCGAGGTCCCGTATGGCAGTAGGTGCTGGCACGAAAAAGATCCCTCACTGCTCAATGGCCCTAAGTGCCGAGTATAGGTCAAAATTTGCAGCTCTCCACCGGCAAGTGGTGGCGTCTCCATATGAGTGAAAAATTCTCGAGCGGGACGTTAAACATTAATAAAAAAAAAAAGCATTATTGTCGTTTGGAGTAGGGGGACCGGCGGTGTTTTTTTTTTAATCTATTCAACATATTTGTTGTTCTGTCTTGGGAACCAGTATGTCGTTGTCATTTAAAGATTCTCATGAATATTCAGAAATAGGCTTTACAGAGGCCTATTGGCAATGAAAATACACTATATAGTTGTTTTCTTTTATCATTTTTGATATAACTATGGGTTCTGATATCTCACAGCATAATATTCCGAATTGTTCTTGTGTTATATAGATAACTCGAATTATTGACAGAATTTTTTTCCAGTCTGTGTGTGTTTTTTTTTTTAAAAAAAAACACTTGTCCAAAAAAAAAAAAAAAAAAAAATCGGGGAAAGTTCTCAATAATATTTTTTAGGAGGAGGTAACCTTGCTGTACAATAAAAACTCATCAAGTTTTAATGAAACATTTTTCGAAGTTGAGTATGTAGGGCGACGTTAAATTGATACAAAGCTCTATGCGTCATTCATTTTAGTTGAAATGATAGATCAAGAAATATCGAGGTTTTTTTTTCATACGTGATTATATAAATACAGTCAATGTTAAAATCAATAATTAAATGCATTTTATGTATAGAATTTATGTCATTTTTCAGGTCCTGTGGTTATGGAAACACCTGCGCCAATGTCAACCATGGACGATAGAAAAATCAAAGGTAAAAACGCTCCTCTTACGAAATGGTATTCTCAACGTAATTTCCGGATTTTTTTTTTTTCTATTTCATACAAGGAAATGTAGGAGGTCATAAATATTAAAATAGGTTTACTGCATAAAAATAGTTTGCACTGGAAATCAGAAAGCAGCCAAATATGTCATTTGAGACACGTTTTCTTTTTCTTTTTATTAACAGTTAGTATGCTATTTCATTTAAATTTTGAATACCCTAATGAAGTATTGTGTTCACAGTATTCCTAGTGTTGTATCTCTCTCTCTCTCTCTCTCTCTCTCTCCGCAATTCAGAATAAATTTAATCATAAATCACATTAATACTTGTGCATATCTAAATAAAATAACAGTTCCCAGAAACGGCATTATTAATAATAAATTACTTGGCTTCGGAGAACCACGACAAACACTCTCGTAAAAGATGTTGATTGATGTTTACAAATTACTATTGTCTTTGTACCTCGGATGTAAAGCGACTTGATCCTAAGTTAATGGTGTCTTTGACACCTGATTCCATATAAGGTGATGACTTGGTTGGCAGTTCCAGCAATATGGATGCTGATAAAACGACAAAATTAATTCACCCGGTCTCTCGCAATTAGCTACTGTTTGTAGACGGTGTAATTGCCCGGTCACATGTAAAATAAACCCTTAGTCTAACTCTTAATTGATGATACAGTGATAAAGTCAGTCTGCAGTGTTACTGCATAAGTATATTTTAATGGCTAGGCAATTATTGCAAAACCCGTTTTCTGTGGGATTTTTTTAACGTTGATTTTAATGAGAACCAAGAAAATTGACATTCAATCTAATCATGTTTTTATCGATACGCATCTTTTAACTAATCATTTTTTAAAACAACTTTCTTATTAAGTTCGGTTTCACTTTCATTTAGATGTATAGTGTATCAGAACAGCTGATTTTGATCAGATTTTGATTTTTGTTAGTGTATAATAAGTATTTTTCTATTGTTAAATTATTTTAGATGAAACTTTTATAGAAAATTACTGGTTTAAAAAAATCATGTTTTAGTGCTTTTACTATGTTTTTCCTCTTCTTTCTAAGGAAAGGGTCAATGTAGTGTCCTGAAAATGATTTTTAGAGAGAATTTGTAAAAGTAAAATATAAAAATATTTGGGCATAAATTTCATGAAATGAAATTTTTGAAACTTCATGGAATGAAGACAAAATATTACAGCATTGTGCTTCCTAAAATGTCCATTCTTTTTCTAATTCTGAAGAATGTTGTGAACTGACATTAATTTGCCCTAAAAGTGGTTTTATTTTCTTCTTTTTTTTCATTTCAGAAATTATCATTCAAGAAAAAGGCTCAAAACTTCTAAAAGATGTTTCAGATAACAACACAAAAGGTAAAATTATCTTTATATATATATAAGAAGCAAATACTTAAATAAAAACTAAATTAAAACTAAGAAATGCAAACCGACTTTCAAGCCCATTTTGTAATAGCGGGTATCAAACGAGAAAAGAAATGCACTCGTCGCCATTTCACAATAATTTGTACAAATTGAAATAACAATGTTTTGTTCTCGCTCGCATGCGATGATGTTAATTTAATGGTATTGATAAAAAGATTTCTTTGTTCAAAGAAAAATAATTATTTGTTAAAAAACAGCTTATGTACCATTTTCATTTATTAAACATTATTTAAGGCTAAAACTTTCTCCTTTCGATTGAAAACCATTATTGATTTGATTATTTATCGTTCAAATTGTAAATTACACCTTCCTTTTGTCGTGTTGGATAACTGTTGAAACTTTTTTTAACCGAACCCTCTAGACACTAAATCAGTTTATCGTAAAAGTAATTTATAAAGGTTACGGTAGCGTACAGGTTATAACAATTAATTTTTTAAAAAGTGGAATATTGCCTGATCAAATCAATCAGAAAAAAACCATTTTTCCCTGACGAAGTTAATTACAGTCATAGAAAGTTTAATCAATACCAGCTCCGGAAAATGGCTTAAGGTGTTAAAATATCCTTACCAAAAGATATTAATCTCTTCACCGCTGACCATTTTTCCTTTCTTCCTTGATTTGACGTGAAAATGAATTCATTCAATATAGAGCGGAAATATCAAAAATACATTTCAATATAGAAAATTGGCAGCAAAATATCAACGTACAGAAAGCAGGCAATTTAACTGAATTTCTCAGATTGTGGATTAATATTTGAAAAAAAGTTATCTTTTGAGCAATTTTTCATTGTGTTTCTCAAGGTGAAGAGAATATTTGGCGAAAATGATTAGGTGGCAATTTTCAAAGTTTGGATTATATTGATGTATGTACTACTGCCCTATCAAAGGAGATTAATCTGAGATATAGAAGGCTTAAGTCTGCAGTATTCTTATCTTCTTTTTGCAGTATTGGTTTATGGAAATAACGTTATTACCCTAGTATCTGATGACGACAAAGAACAAAACACAAACGAAGGTAAAACACTAATCAACGTATAAACGATATATTCCTTTTAGTATAAAAAGTTCAAACATTTGAAGTTCACTCTACATTTAAATGATATGTAATGTTTTATGTATTTTAAACACAAAAGCTTGACAGTGCTTACAGAAAGACAAGTCTTGCCTTCCGTCTTTTCAGGAAACTTTAGTTGCTACTTTGTGAAACTATCTCACCACCGGGGAATTATTATCTATAATACTAAAGCATATGTCATTGTTATAAATTCATACTTGCATATTTATTTACATATACCTACCTTACAATTACATATACACGTAATTACCTATTTGGTAATTAGAAATGTTCATATTTTAATGTGTCATAGACAATAAAATTTTACAAAGAATTAAAGATTCTGTTGACAGTGATGACTAACAAAGTTTTCTCTATTTTTAGATAAAAAGTCAGCCTCCAATATACTGGCTGAGAAGATTAAAGAAACTGGGAAAAATCCTAAACGACCAGAGGAAACAAAGAAGGAACAAAGTATGAATTATCATCAACATTACAGACATAGCTAATTATTTAACAATTCAGCCGCCATAAATCTGACGAAATCATGCAAAAAAAATCATAAAGCACATAGTATTGGAAGTAATTATTGCAAAAAGCTGTTTTTAGTTGTTTCTTCGTTTGTTTTGTAATCTTAATTCACGGGCCATAATTCAACAATGCTAAACTATAATTGTGTATAATTCTGATGAGAATAATATTTTTTATCAACAAATTCTGTATATTTAACAAATTGATTGATGCATGTTAAGATTGGTTTTATTCATACACAAGAGAAGACTGTGTGATGCACAGAATATAGCGTTTAATTAATTATTTGTTCCCAACATTATTTTTTTGTCTTGAGTACATAAATTGATGACTCTTTTTGGATTTTTTGTTGCAGGTGACAGAATTTGTGAAGCTCTTGCTTGTAAATATGGTGCAAAATGTACTGAAAAAGAACCACTTAACTTTGAATGCATCTGTCCAGTTGGCACATGCGCAGACGAAGAAGGTGCAGAGGTCTGTGGATCTGACGGCATGACATACCGGGGCTCTTGTCAGCTGGAGATGGAGAGCTGCAAACAACAGAAAAACATCTCTATAGTTAAACAGACTAGCTGTACGTTTGTATCTCTCAGTTTCAGAGATTCAATTACGATACAAATTACTATTAATAAAGATGTATTTCTTGCCACTACATTTAGTGAGCAGTACTCATTGAGACTTACATTAATAACGTCTTAAATTAAGGACTTTATACTGAATGTGAAATTATTTTCTGAATATTACACTTCCAAATACACAAAAACTTAATATATATTTAAAAATGTTTAGAAACATAAATATTAATATTTTCGTTACAGGTGAGCAAGAAACTCTAGAGATGTGCCCGCTGTTTCCAGGTTTGTAAATCAAAATTACTATGTGCTTTTTAACACCAGAGTTTTTTTTCTGTGCAAATGATTTCTGTCAATGACATAATTTTCAGCTGGTCACTTTAGGATATTCATAGTGAATATCTGCACAAATACGAATATAAATTAATATATGTATTTTACTCAAAATGCGTCGCAATTTATCTTTTGTTACAAAATCAGAATTTCAGCTGGCAAGTATAATGTCGAATTGATATCAAATTAAACCATTTTTAAGTTGAATATAAAATTGAAAACTGAAAGAACATATTTCTAACAAATTCAATATGTTTGGAAAAAAAAAACAAAATAACTAAATTGTAAAAAAGACCGCATAAAATGTGCAAATATTGTATAATATATAAGGGACTCCAAACTATTTTTTGGTCCGAATTATTAATTTTTTATTTTAAGATCAATGTTTTGATGTTTAGGAAAGAAATTTTTGCTTCTATTACTAAAACGAATGAAATTTAACAAATTTACAAAGACAATTGTTTAAGATAACAAAAGTAGCCCGAAACAAATGTTATAAACTAATTTACTTATTTCCAAAATCACACGATAAAAGTATTTATGGAATCCTCGACAAAGTGTCTATTCAATTTCTTGCATTTTTTTTCTCATTCTGATTTTTTTCTTCTAAATCACATATGCAATTAAAATTGTTGTAATTGACTAATGAAATTTGGCGATAAATAAATGTAGGAAAGGAAAATTATTTTAATTCCCGCTAAGAATCATCAGTGTCTAAAACTCTTTGAAAATCTTTTTATAGTGAAGTTAATGCAAGAATTTTATGACCATCTATTAAGAGATTTTGTTCATCGTTGGCCAATGCAGGCATTGTCCGACTCTTTTAACTGCCATTGCCGGCATTGCCAGACTCTCTCAAGAACCACTGCAGGGGATGAGACTCTCCCAAAGGCCATACATGCATTTGAGGACTCTCCGAAGAGCCATTGCAGCATTGGGAGACTCTCTCAATGGCCAGTGCAGGCATTGCACGACTCTCTATGCATTGACTGACTGTGGAGTCGACCAATGTCTGCATTAGCTGACTGTGAAGTTAGCCAATATCTGCATTGACAAATTGTGGAGTTGTCAAATGCCTGCATTGATTGACAGCGCTGATAGACAATGCCTGCATTGAAAGACTTTGGGTTCAGGCAATACACAATGGAGTCGGCCGATGAGTGCATTGAGAGACATTATAATTCATTGTTTGAAGCCTACATTCACTCTACATGGTCATGAAATCCCTGCATTGAGGAATTGTAAAATGATTTTACCTGCATTGGCAACAGTTCTGCAAATTATATAGCTTTGCAACGATGAACCCTGAAAAGACAATATTATTCAAAAAATAGATTGGACAAAGAAAACAAATGCTCATAATCCTAATATATTTTATTTTATGAAATGATTCTTTGACTGCCTCATGATAAATGTATGTACTTGTATCTAGTCCCAAAGTGGAGTCCATGGTCGATGTGGATAAAGTCTGGTCCCACTGAGTTCCGTTTCCGGGTTTGTCTTTCCCATGAAACCGGAAGTCCAGGATGTGACGGGAAGTCGATTGAGGAGAGGAAGTGTAGAAGTCGTCAAGTAGGTTATTGTCAGTCTACGCTAGGAAAGACCATTCCTAGAAAGGAGCATAAATGCGAAGGAAGCGACGTTGCCGATTACACAAAACTAGGTAAACTGGGATTAATCTATCTACAAATCCTTTGACCTCTGTCAAAGGTTTCCTTTTTTACTGCGATGTGGCTCCGTACAATATATCATACACTGAGAATAGAGTTAGATACATATGATTTGAAAATGAATTACATGTATCTAAAATCCGCTAAACGTAATTTGACTTTACATTAATATGAGTGTTCGATAATTTAGATTTAAGAGCAAATACAATACTTATATTAAGAGGAATTTTATATTACTTTCAGATATATTGCTCCCAAGATTAAAAAATGAAGGTGAGTATTTTTTAGTGCGATTTGTTAAACTTTCCAACGTTACGTAACCATTTGCAGATTTCTCTATTGTTTATTCTTAACTATGTAATGATTTAACCGCTCTGATGGGACTTTGATGATCTTGGAAATTGCTTTATATCGATGAAATATAGAGAAGTATGACTCATGAATTTATCTGATGTTTTAATTTTTACACACACTCGCTTTTTCCTAGGTTTCCTGCATCAACGTAAGGAAGATATTGATTTTATTGTGCATAAAATACACAGCTATGAATCCTTAAAAATACTTTATTTTTAAATATTTTTTGGTGTAAATCCTTTCTTTTATGATTGGTTCAAGAGGGAAAAAAACTTTGAAAATACGGAGAGATAATGTTTTATCCATTTCTCGCAGTAATTTGTTTTCCACAGAAGAATCCCACATCTGCCATAAAGAGAAATATTTTTTATATTTCACTAATGTACCATTGATCATACAGGAATCTAGAATTTAATGAAGAGTAAAAACCACAGTGAGAGAGGTTTTCCAATTGTAAACAGTCCCTGTGGTGTGTATCAGATGTAGGATATGTTCAGTACGTTTTCAATGGGTGAAAGCATTTCGAATTCAAATCCAACTTATGAGTACGTGCTACTATTAGGGGGAATCATACGGCACTGAATCTTCTAAAACAAAGATTAATCAGAAATAGAAACCATTTATAGTTCTTTTATCCCTTCATTTTCTAAATTTGACTTTAACTTTAATACATTTTTTTCAATATTCAAGTGAAAGTGACTTTTATTCATACAAGTTATTAAGATAGATTTTAAAGATTATTCTTCTTCTTATGTTTTCCTTGGTTGTAATTTCCAAATACTGAGGAGGTGTTCCTTGACAGGAATACTGAACGAATATAGGATTTATCGACTAACAAAGCCATGCATTATGTCATCTATTTTGTTATAATTTTGTTCTGTGCTGTGCACCCACTCATTCCTCCATGGACGACTTCTAGATTGTTCTTAATTTGGCATACCCAGCAACAATTCGTGATACAAAATGTAATTTAGATAGCAAAGGACAACGGGAAGTTTTCTTTTCACAGATTCATCCTATTTTTATCTTCTAACATTCTTGTTAGCATCGTGTATGTCGCAAGTCTTTCAAGTCAAACAAAGGGCATATTTAATATTTCCGATGTGGATTGTAATAAATCCTTTTTCTGATGAAATACGTGATTCCACTAAGAACCAAATTAACCTCGAGACTGAATCTTAAGCATGGAATTTGACAACTCAGCAAAATGTAGCACCGTGTTTTGCGCAAAGGCCAAAAAAAAAAACCAGCATAAAATCGTTAAATCATTGATAATCTTTACATGACACAATGGGGGTAGTAATTTCATTCGTTTCAGACACTTGACTCATATGTTGCCAATCGTTCATTTTTTTTATTTTTCCCGTAGAAATAACTGCATCATGCATTTAATCAATAAATTTACTTTTGAGGTAGACAAATTTCCAGTGGGAGATAGCAAACTGGAGTTTTAATTATTTATTTGGCAAAAAAAAGAATGCATAATGTATTGCTTAATTTTTTTTAATATCATATGTTATTCTCACTTGCAGATTATGACTGCATGTTCTCTCTGTATGACACCGCTGAGTCCAAATTTGTCCATACAAATTGGACCCTTGACCAACTGTTAAATAAAGGGGATTCCGTCGTTTGGTGTGCCCACAGAGGCATATTTATTCCTTTTGTATCTGCAAATCAGAGATGCAATCATCATCTCAAAAACTTCTGCAGCAAACCAAAGGTCTGTGAAAAAAAGAAAAGAAAGGGTCTAAAGGACCGTGGAGACTTTAAGAAGAAGTGTTGGAAAAAATTCCTCTTGGGCGAATCTCTTCCAGTTGCACTTCCTCTAAAAGATAAGTATTTCATCTGTCAGAGATTTGCAGACGATACTGAATTTGCTCACATATTTGGAAACAAGCCTTTCTACACAACAGTATACGACACTAGAAGGAAAATTCCGCTGATTTCATTTGGGCGCTTCAGCAATCTTGGAGATAAGTCTTGGCCCGCCGTTCCTTCAATGATTGAGAAGGGTATGTTTACCTTACTTGTGAACATTGTGTATTAAAAAAAAGAAGCTTTTGCAACTGTTTTGGTATGTATTGGCTTTTTGCGCGTTTTCATTCATTTACCCGGTATGTATAGCTTCATGGCATTTTATTTATTTCACGTAACATTTTCAGTAAAGACTGGAGTTTAGATTAGATAAAAATTGAAATAAGCGAAAGAGTAATGTGTTCAAAATACATGCATCACATGTGTTCGCTTGACATTTATCTACTTATTTATTTAAAAAAAATATTTCCTTAATTATGAGCAACATTTGCTTGTATCATTTTTAAAGTAAAATTTGTGAGTAATACTTTGTTTTTAAAGTTCCCTTACCACAAGGTTACTAGTTTATTTTTCGAACAATCTTACAGGTCTTAAGAAAATTGAACCAATGGATGTCGGTCTGAAAAGAAAGAGAGAGCCCAATGGACTACAGTATGTATCAACCGAGGATATGACCTTCGAACAAAGATGTCAGCTTGGGGAGTACCAGGCCATCGAGTCTGACTATGAGAACCAGCCATACCAGCTACAATATCTACTGGCTCCTGAGATAGCAGGAAGTGACGTTGCAAAGCGGATCGCTACCCTTTCGATGACCAATACTGTCCCTATTCATGCCTCTATTTACAGCGCTTGGAAACAGGCGTTAGAAAGTGTTAGAAAATACGCCATCAATGTTTGTGGAGTTGTTAACTTGGACCAAAATGTAGAGAACCATCATAGAAGAAAGAAGAATAACTCCCCTGATATACATATTGTAGCCGGAGGGGTGCCATCTCAGAATAAAACGATTGGAAATGATGTAAATGTCCCGGACGTCATTTGGTTGGCTGGATGTTGTGTAAAAGGTGGTGAAACCAAGTCTTTTGCAATCTACGTTAGAAACGTCCAAAATGGACAAATTATTTCAGCCCCTGTAGAACAAGTGGAGGTTCTTCTATCAGATCTTCATAAAACAGAACCAACAGTTCGGTTATTTCCGGCACTGAACGGAATGTGTGCAGACTTACAAAATGACGTATCGAAATACGTGATTGTTTGAAAGGTATTGCAAACGCAGTGTTAAACAAAAACATTATTTTGTTCAGTTTTCCCTCTCATATCTTGGAAATAATACTCAGCAATTTATAAAATCTGTGCACAAAAGGATTTGATCTACTTAAGGATTTGTTTGATCAATGTGAATTACACTAAATCAAAATTAAGATGACAAACGTAACAAGTTTGTTTCAAAAATCTACAATTGAGATGATTTAGGTTGTTTAAGGAGTATAAATGGTCCTTATTTTCATTTGAAGTATAAAAGCAATAGAAATCATTCTACATTCATATTTGTATGTACAGAATCGTCGATATATTGATGTTTATATACATTTTTATTTCTACAGTTTTTGGTACAATGCCCTTTACATTGCAATACTGAAAGGCGAAATACTCAAAGTATATTTCAATATTTGGAGTATTCTTTCAACTTGATAGAGAAAAAAAGAGTAAATTAATGGAGCTCCAAAAGTGACATTCATAATGTTGTGAAAACTTCTTGAGTAGACTTATGATATTCGACCTATTGTTTATAAACAAACTCGGCAAAAGAATATCAATTTTATTCCTTTTTCCCAAAGGAATAGTTTATAGATTGATGAAACTTGGAATGTGCAGTATTTTGCATTTTCTAGCACTGTTAAGTTTTCTTGGTTCAAAAAGGGTAATTGAAGTCACAATTTGCTTTCAGTGTTCAATCTCAGTGTACATATTCTTTTAGATATATATTTCGCTTTTCCCATTTTCAGTGCATTGCATTCATTTACATGGAGTAGAAAGTTTTCCTTCTTAACGACATTTAACCAGTCATACTCCCAGAGCTTTCTTATATTGAATATTACTTACATGTACAAACAACATTGTAACTACAACTGTACAACTAGGTTATTACATATCTCGGTTATAAAGCTCACAAAATCTGTTATTGGTGTGACTTTTATTTTCGAGCCCATCAAACAGAAATGAACACAGCATATGTATTATTACAAGAAACTACCTTACAATTTACCTATAAAATAATACTTCATGACAATTTTATCATTTAGGTAGCTTGCATTGACCCAAGCACGTATACTCAAGAAAATACCCGTATACTCAAGAAAATACCCAAACTGCTTGTTAAAATCTGATGAATTAGCTCATGCAGTAGTTTAACATTTAGGTTCAAGTTATAGCTTATAAGCAAACTTGTATGATGATACTTTGTAACATACCTTTTAAAGGTATCTAATAGATATATAGATCATTGGCTTTATCCATTGAACCCATAATTATATGTACCTAACTCTAGCAATTGTGTTGTTGTTTATTATACATATATAACTTATTACGATTTAAGTGTAAATATCTTAATATTCGAATTCATGTCATGTATTGTTAATATTTTATTTTAGTTATATTGCATTCCATTCTGTTCGTGTTATTGCTGAATAAAATTGGTTTTCTTTAGGATGGTCTTATAATATCTTTTAAAAATAGAGAAGGGATATAGATCATTAATTATGTATCTTTTAGATGGGCATTCCTAGAATTGATGTACTGGCCACATCGATCTGTGATTCTGTCTGATAAATCTATGATTCCTGGTCTCATTAACTAGTATGTGAACTCTCCTTCGTGAACTCTGGCAAAAGTATTGTGTATTAAAAAAGTTAATGAAAGGTTATTGCACGTTCATTCACTAGCCATTAATGAGAAACATCGGATTTGCATCATGATGGATTTCCGTCATGCTATTTCTATTCCACACTTCTTTATTTTCTCCAAAATGCTCTGTGTGTATTTCAAGATGATTAAAATTCTCTGTTGGCCCTTTGGTTTTGAGAACTAATCTCCAACAAAAATCTTTTCGATTTAAAACTTTTCCGTCTCATTAACTCGAATTTACAGTTTTGTGATTCAAGTCAATGTTTTAATATTCCTATTAATTATGGTCTACTCTCCTTTATTGCCTACGTTCTGAAAATTTCAGCCAAATTCCATTTTCTGCTTTGGAAAAGTTGCCCTTTTCTAAAACTGGTGGAAACTAAAATGGAATATAAATGAAGCAATCAATGATTAAGAATCGTCACGAAATTTAGCTCTATCGAAAAATTCTTTTATTGCATCACATTATTCAATACTTGCCTCGGTGTCAGGAAGAGTGGAAACTTCATACTGCTGTAATAAAGAAACTAAAGCTAATTTGACTTCCAGAATAGCAAAATCCTTCCCAAAACAGTCTCTTGGACCAAGTCCAAACGGTAGAAAGTGGCTGAGGTGTGATAATGGGAACCGTTCTTCTGAAAACCTAAGTTAAGAATATTAAGGGTTATTTATGAGACTTTTATTGAAGATATCATATATCACTTTTTTAGGAACAAGATTTGACTACTCCATCACAAACACCATTTTTTTTTTAAAAAATACAGTTAAAATGCAATAAACAATTGTTGATTTTACACTCTAATTTGAATCTCATATTTTGCTCTGTCATATTGTTAACATTAAGGCCCAATCTGTTCTGGTAGCCATCTATTTTAAGTACCTCTCGGGATCGAATTTCTCTGGTTCTGACCAGACATCGGGATCATGATGCAGTGCATATGTAGACACTGTGACATCCATTCCCTCCGGTATACTTATTCCATTGATAACAATTTCTGTATTTGTGGTTCTATTAAATCTGAATGAAAAGCAGGAAAATAAGAGGGAATTAAATATTTGTGTATCATCATTAGTATTCAGAGAAATGGTAAAGCAGATTTTCTAATAATTAAATGTCTCATTCTGAAATGGATTTTTCCCCTTCTTATTCGCTAAAATGTCTGAGGTCAATTGAACAAGTTATATATAAGGCATGATAGAACAAGATACATGAACGTGATCTTTTGATTGTGAACCCACAAGCCAAATAACAAAATCCCGTCCCCCCGTGATCAAAAAGCCCTGAAAGGAAATAGATAACTTTCTAGTAGTAAAATACAAATTATGTTTAGTGTTTCACAGCCTTGTTTAATATTCTAATCCTTGATGAAGATTCTGAGATCAAATCTTAAGGTTTCACGTGTGTCATGAAAATATCTATAAGTTGTCTTATGATAATATCTCCACAAGCTAAAAAACGTATGCCTGTAAAATGATATTGGTTGAAATGAACAAGGAAGGTTTGTTTGAGCAGAATAAAAAAAACCCAGTATACAGTCAAACCTCGTTATCTCGAACTCAATGAGACCGAGTTCGAGATATCCGAAGATTCAAGATATACAATATAAAATACTTAAAAGAATAAGTGTTTGGGACTTCCTTATCACTTCGACATATCCGTGGTATTCGATCTAGATATCAGTGTTCGAGATACTGAAGTTCAACTGTAATTAATTTTTAACATGATACAGGAGAAACATCCCAACGTGTACCTAAGAAATGGTGGAAACAACCGAAGGCTCTCATTCACACATTGTTGTAAATATTTCAGCTTCTGTACATCTTCCCAAGTTGACAGCTTCTAGAAAGAAATTTTATGAGTTGTTAATTAATTAGTTATAATATATGAATGAAGATAACGAACAGTGATCGATCTAAAAAAAAAAAAAAACTACAAATAATACAAGTATGTGATCTGGGCATAAAACGCACATTCCTGGAAATTCCAGAGGTGGGATCAGGTACCTAGAAGGAGTAGGCATCCCCTGTCGACAGGTCACATCCGCCTTGAACCGTAAATATTGATCAGGTGGACGGAAAAAATCCGTAATCAATTTAGTATAAAAACAATAACCTAATAAATCTTATGAAACTTCTCATATTTTATTTGCAAAAGGCAGCATATTTTAAACTTGCAACATTGACAGGCCTAAGATGGAAACAAAATGACACAAGAAAATCAATAAAATTGCTGTCGGTCAGACGGCTCTCTTTTTCTAGAAACATACATCTACATGAAACGTGATATTCAACTTTATCATAGAAATCATTTGAAACATCACATAGAAAATCGAAGGTAGTCCGACGTGTTATAAAAAATATCTTTAAAAAAAAAACTGAAATGGAATGGAATTCTTTGCGTCTGTAATTGAAAGAATAAAGGATGTTAGCTTTTGAGAATGATACAGTATGATTCAATTATCGATTATTAGTTTAAGGAGATATGGTTTTAAAAATTCATGAACTAAAAAAATCTGAATGACATTTACTTTTGAAGTAAACTGTATGCAATAAAATGCCTAGACAACCTTGGAATCAAAGACAAGACTATGAAATATTTTCATATTGATTAAATAAAGACAACCAGGCAAGATTTGAGGTTATAGATACCGATACATTTTGATTTTTGTGAAAATTTAATTTTATCAACATTTTTGGTTTGTAAATAAGAATGTGAACCATGACGGACAGGGTGAAGATAAAGAAAAGTGATAGATCTCATAAATCCTGTAAAACAAATCGATCGTGAACAGGGCAGAAAACACCAGAGGTGATATCATATGCCTAGGAGGAGTACAGCCTGTAAGCATCCCCCCGACGACCGGTCACACCCATCGGAAGCCCTCTATATTGTCATTTGTTTCGGTAAACGGAGTAATTCTTAGTCGAAATAAGTATAAAAACAATGACATAATAATTAGGGTCGTTTACTTATTTTTATTTGAAAATGAAAATAAGTACACGACTATAATATAGTTGTGTACTTATTTTCATTTTCAAATAAAAATCAGTAAACGTCATTAGTATGAAACATATCAGTCAAAATATGACCAATTAGCAAAAAAAAGTCATTATAACGAAGAAATTTGCAAAATGCTGAATTTAAACAAGGGTGATGAAGTTCCATAACATCAACTTATTTGCCATTTGCCTACCTCGGTTTAATAAGTGATCGTACTTTGTGTACCGAATAACAACAAATGCAGGTTAGTGGAATAATACTACATAAGAAGGAATAAGTTGACGATGGAAAACTTGAAGTAATCCGGTTTGCCATATACATGTACGTAGTTTAGTTCTGGTTGCATGGTCATAAACACCTATAGGCACTAAATCATCCAAATATCGAAGATATGGCACACTCTGTGGGTCTTTTATTTCGAGTTCACTTTGATATACATAGTCAATATATAAATGAAAATAACGACTGTTCATTGATAAAATGTTCATGATATATATCTAAAAGCCACAACAAGAGCTTTCTTTTTCTTATATACAAGTTCCTGAATAAAATTTCTTCATAAGAATATAAAAAACAGGTCGGCTGATGATAAAGGAGTACACTTAGTGTCTATCGTATTCTAACAGATTGTTGAAAGACATGGTCTCCAAAGACTGCACTGTACAAAGGTATTTTCAATGAGGAACTCCAGAATCCTTTAACTATCAACTTCAGAGTACTTGTGTGTAAAATTAAAAATCATTTTTGCGAAGTAATTTTTTACATGCCAAGCACAAGACATAAAAAATTCCGAGTTCCATTTTTATTGAAGAAGCAATTGTCTAAGATGTCTAAAAATCTAGTCTTAAGCCTGTCTTAAGAAGTGATTGTATAAAGTGTTGAAAACTCATACTTTTTTTTTTGATTTTGGAGAAAAAGAATTGTGATTTCAAAAAATTTCTATAAGTAGAATGCAGACGGATAGGTTATCACGAAATAAAAATGTACTATATCCATGTAATTATGTTCCACTAACTTTTTTCGAGAGGTGCTAAACAAACTAAATATAATATTAACAAAATTATGAAATATACAGCTTCATAATCTGCTTGTATTGTACTTTTTAAAATAATACTAGTATTCCAAAGGAAAGATAAGGAAGAAAAAATACCATTTATATTAAAAACAGCTACATCATATCATATCAGTCTGTTTTATAGCAGGAACTTCAACTTTGAGAAAACTCACCTCTTTGTGACAATTAGAGTTTGGCGTTTTTAAACATGCTCTGATTTCATTTATCAATTTCTTCTGGCATTCAGGATGTACTGCTAGACATAAAACTGTCAGTGCTAGTGCATTAGCCACCGTTTCGTATCCGGACAGGACGAAGAATAAGCTATTAGCCGTTAGGTCGGAAATGCTTAGATCTGAAACATCAAAGTCAATCAAGTAGGTTGAACTTGCATTAGATTAGAAATATTTTTCTTTGGCGCATTGGCCAAAGACAGTATTTATACATCAAAGGAAACAGTCAGTTGCATGCTTATGATAAACAGATAAATAGATAGATATAGATGGTACTTGGAGTGGTTCAATATCAAACCTAGATTTTTTCCCTTCCTTTCTCTAGTGGTGTTTGAATTGCTGTCGGCTTCCAGCATACTTTGTAGAAGGTCATTCGATCTCTACAAAGGTTTAAAGAAAATTCTCAAATTTATTTCTCATCAATATACAAATGAAGATAACGTACGTATTAACTGCATCGTCTATGCATTCAAAATTGTATTCCCTGAGGCAATTTAAACTTTTTCACGCAGATTACCTTGATAAGTAGCCAAAATAATTGAAACCGTATACCAGTATCTGAATGAATTAAGTTATGTGTAAGCCAAAGGACACTGTTGAAATACCTTAAAGTTACATAATCTATATTATTATGTTCTCACGTTAACTGGGTTATCCCTCTTCTCTATCTCTGCCGTCATCTGGTCAATGAAAAACTTCCTGGTGTCCTTGGATATAGGGTTGTAATTTCTACACTGGAACCAGAGCCGCAAACAAGGAAGTATTGCTGTTATAAATAAGATACAAGTCTGATTATTTCCACAAAATATCATGCCTTGTTATTCAACAAGCTACATTTATAATCTAGCAGACATTTTTGAGCACATTAAATCTTTAAAATTAAAAATTAAGCGTCGATATATAATCATATTTCAATTTTAATGTGTGACTCAAGATAATGGTTAAAGAAGGAAAAAGAATACTTTTTCTAAATATTTTCTACATTATACATAATTAGTAATAACCTATTTTCAACTTAATTCAAAACTGTTTATTTAAAACTGAAATGTAAGGTTCAAGGTATAAATTGAAGCCCCCCCCCCCCCCACAATGAAATATGGAGATAACAAACAGTATTCAAACTTATAAGTCCATTTAAACAATACAAATCAGGAGCAGAGCAAACGCGGACAGCTGAAACATTAGAGGTGGGATCAGATGCCATGGAGGAGTGAGCATCCCCTGCCGACATGTCACATCCGCCGTGTGCTCCTTGACATGATCGGGAAAACCCGGAAAATTACGTAGACAATTCAGTGTGTAAATAATGGCCTAACAATTAGTATGAAAAACATCAGTCAGCATTTGACTTGATGATAGATTGTATACTTGCCAACAAGGTCATTGTATCGACCATAAAACATGAGAAATGATGACTTTAAACGAGAATGTTGATATTCTTGTTTCATCAACTTGTTTCTGTTGATATTCTTGTTTCTTCAACTTGTTTGTCAACGACATAAACATAGAGAATATGTGTGGAATGCATAATATAAATACTAGTAGGTGAGGACAATGAACAGCGATCGATCTCATAAATCCCCAACAAATACAAATCGTAAACAGGGCAAAAGCAAGGACCCGTGATAACTGCAGAGGTAGAAGGAATAACTATCCCCTGTCGACCAGATACACTCGTCATCAACCCTCAATATTAGTCAGGTAAATGTCAAACAAAATACGACCCAGCTATGGGTTGTATATTAAAAAAAACTGTCTCATTATATCGACCTTATAATTTGATAAATACTATGGAATTCCATATACGACAGCCAACTGCTTACTGCCAACTGCTCACTGCTTACTGCCAACTGCTTACTGCCAACTGCCACACATATTTGAATAAATTTTCACATTTATATTGATATTTATGTGAATTTTCATAAAACCTGGCGCGGATCTAGGATTTTTTTTACAGGAGGGGCCCACCCCATTAAAAGAAAATCCAACCCAGAAATTTCTTGACCAAAAAAAAACCAACAAAACAACAAAAACAAAAACGTAAACTCCTTTCCTATACGTGAAAAACCTATTTCGGCCGGGGGGGGGGGGGGGGGGGGTTAACATCTTATGCTTCATATTATCTATGACTTTTCATATCAACTTAACACGGATCCGCGTTTTCTAGGGGGGGGGGGGGGGGGGGCGGGAGTCCAAGGTCACTTTTAGTTGGTTTAGTATAGGTCTATACATTAAATAACTCTACAAATTCCAGGGGGTGGTCCGGACCCCCCCCTCCCAACGACCCCCCCCCCTCTAGATCCATGTATGTAAAACATAACTTATTTGGGAAAATAAAGAGATATAGATCTTTAATTTGAGAAAATATTTCACTATAGAAATTAACGGAAAATGGAACTTTATTTTCAAAACATCTTCCCCCGCGAAACAACAGATCCTTTTTTTCAGTTTTTATTCATTCCAAAGGTTTTGATGTCTCACGGGGGGGGGGGGGGGGGACGGGGCACGTGTTTAAAGATTAAAAACATGAAAATAGTCATTTTATTACCAATTTTAAATGAGATCACAAATTAAAAAAATGTACTTTATCACTTTATCAATCTCAAATGATAAATTTTACATAAGTTAAAACATACGGTGAGATTTAAGAGTCATTTATCCATTTCATTTTCATGAGTATTTGAAAATGGTGATGTTTTCAGCCTGATTTCAAAAGATGACATTTTGTACCCCCTTATGAAAGGAGTTGTAAATAAGAGCAATTAACTTTTTGTCACTGGTTTTAAAAATTATTTAACGTATGTAAAATTTAACATATGAGATTGATAAAGTGATAAAGTACATTTTTTATTTGTGATCTCATTTGAAATTGGTAATAAAATGACTATTTTCCTGTTTTTAATCTTCAAAAAACACGTGCCCCCCCCCCCCCCCCCCGTGAGACAACAAAACCTTTGGAATGAATAAAAACTGAAAAAAAGGATCTGTTGTTTCGCGGGGGAAGATGTTTTGAAAATAAATTTCCATTTTCCGTTAATTTCTATAGTGAAATACTTTCTCAAATTAAAGATCTATATCTTTGTTTTCCCAAATAAGTTATGTTTTACATACACGGATCTAGAGGGGGCGGTGGGAGGGGTGGGTGGGTGTCCGGACCACCCCTGGAATTTGTAGAGTTATTTAATGTATATACTAAACCAACTAAATGCCTTGGTGACCTTGGAACCCCCCTCCTAAAAAACGTGGATCCGTGTTAAGTTGATATGAAAAGTCATAGATTTGAAGCATAAGATGTCAACCCCTCCCTTCCCTTCGCCGAAATAGGTTTTTTACGTTTAGGGAAGGAGTTTACGTTTTTTTTTTTTTTGTTTGTTTGTTTGTTTGTTTTTTTTTTTGTCAAGAAATTGCTGGGTTGGATTTTTTTTACTGGGGTGGACCCCTCCTGTAAAAAAAAATCCTGGATCCGCGCCTGGTTTTATGAAAATTCACATAAATATCAATAGAAAAATGAAAATTTATTCAAATATGTGTGGCAGTTGGCAGTAAGCAGTGAGCAGCTGGCAGTAAGCAGTGAGCAGCTGGCAGTAAGCAGTTGGCTGTCGTATATGGAATTCCATAAAATGCTGATTTTTTTTTTTTTTTTTTTTGGTTTTTTTTTTTGGTTTTTTTTTGTTTTGAAAAGCCAACATCAATTTATTTGTCAGTAATTTGCCTTCGTTTAAAAATTGATCCTCCTCAGAACATGATCTTGAGTACCGAATCGGTTTGGAGATGTAAACACCATACAGGTGACATTAAAATTTTGCTACATAAATAGGGGAAGTTGACGATGGAAAAGCTGAAGTTATTACATCTGTCATATAGTTTAGCTGTTAGTTGGCCACTTAAGTCATTATGTTACAGACTGTAATACTTTCACTTTCAGTTCAGTGGGATATATCGACATATGAATGAGAATACTGTTAATTGGATATATCGAAATGTCGAATACAAAGCCAAAGCAAGAGTTTTCTTCTTCTCATGTAGTTTGTAAAGTTTTTAAAATAAATTCTGCATCATAATAAAATACAAGTAAAAGCAGGTCAGCTAATAAAGGAGCACAATTATTTTCCATATCTAGAATTTCCAACAAAATATAGTAAACAGATCTATACAATTGCCTTTACTAGAATTTGTTTGGAATCTGACATTTTAGTCAACAACATCCTTAAATAAATGTTGATAATAACAGAAATAGTTATTGTTGAGAGGAATTTTGTATGCAACATTTGTAAATAAAGTAGGGTAAGTACTGAAAAAAAGGTGACAGTGATAGGCTTGTTTCTCATATGGGTGGTTTATATTCTTATGTAATTCCATATTGATATAGAAAATCTTACCACACAGTGTTACAGGCTTAACAATATCTTTATTGCCAGCTTTAAATGCTTCAACAATTTTTCTGACAAAATCTTCATTAGGATTTTTATGACTGGTCACACGATGTCCAAATAGGGAGGTACACAGAACGTCCATTGAAAAATATGCACATGCTCTGTAAACGAGGTTGTAGTTGTTATACCATTTATTTAATATCAAAAAGAATGTCAATAAACGATTTCGAAGACTTACTCGTAAAAATCGAAGCCATGTTTATTGGCCAGGGTCAATTCCTTCACGTGATCTACCAATTCTTCTGCACACTCATTTACGATGGTTACTACCTGCAAAAGAAAGCCGGATTTATCTTCAATTGTCATGGTTGGCGGATTACATTCTCCATTTTTCTTTTTTAAAAATTTGAATGTTATTCATTTACGCATATTATTTTGATTTTATATGTAATTAGATAAAAAAAAAAAAATAAGTAGGGCTGTTTTAGAGATATATGAATTCATTAAATTCTTGGTGAATGATAATCAATGATAAATTTAGTGATACCAAAATCACAATATGTTCACTGGCCTCAGTGAGGATAATTGTATAACATGTTTATTAGCATGCAAGAAAAAAAACTTTTATTTCATGAGTTGTTGTAGAATTGTTGCCTAAAAAAATTCTTTTCTTTTTAAGCAAGGCATTTACGAGTGAGCAACAATGAATCTAGGTTAAATTCTACATAAAACTCCCGGTTTTTTCCTCTCTCCCTTAAAATCATATCAACAAAGAAATTCGTATTTCGAAAGAAAAAGGGGTCAACGTTATCGACTAGTAATCAAATTCCTTTTGAAAACACTATGTGATGGTTGACATTAAACATTGTATCTGGGCGGTAGATTAGGGAAAGGATTGTCAAGTCTATGAACAACAAAATCAGAGCGGGATCCATTATAAAAAAAAAATTGCGATACAGAGTTCATGTATGAATTTATCAATATTGCATAAATTTTCTGAATGACGACAAGACAGCCTACATAGTTTGCGGAATTTCAGAATACATTATAAATTTCATTATCACACATTTCAGCACTTGAATCTCATGATTATTTATTTATTACACGTACCAAAGCATAAGCACACTTACATGTACTCATTTTCTGCCCTTACTTGTTATACAATAATTGGGATATGTATAAAAAATTCCCTAACAAGACTTCATTCTTAATGTATGTGTGTTAATTTTTAGTTATTATATTTTGATATTTCTCTGATATATTTAAAATGAGAAATGCCATCAAAGAAAAATGATCTATTCTAACAATAATAATTCGATTCTGTATTAACCTTATTCTCTATAGCTGTAATATTCTAAACACCCCTTTAGCATTCAATCCAAAACGGAAAAAAGTACACTGAATAAAAAATGGTATGTATTAAGTCTATTACTTTCTAGTCTTCCGTTACTTACACCTGATTTTTGGAGTTTTGCGGGACAAAATAACGGCGCCAATCTCCTGCGAAGAATCTCCCACTTCTCATCCTTTGCCAACGCCACAGCTGATTGCAGAGTACAGCCTAGGTTCATAATACTCTAAAACATGCATAAAATAGACATCATTGAGTAAAAGCTGACAGCAGAGTACAGCCTAAGTTCATAATACTTTAAAACACAAACAGAATTGACAGACTTTATTTTTAACGCCTTCTTACATGCTTATTCGCCTATTTTAACAGCAGGGTAGGATTTGTTTGATACTTCCACTACAGACTAGCAAAAATGGACATGTTTGGAAAACTTTTTGAGCAATCAAACATATTTGCTTCAAATTTGAAAAGAATATGGAGACATGAATACTGGACAAAAACAAAGCAGAACTC
Organism: Saccostrea echinata; assembly: GCF_033153115.1. NCBI lineage: Eukaryota > Metazoa > Mollusca > Bivalvia > Ostreida > Ostreidae > Saccostrea > Saccostrea echinata. The sequence continues at coordinate 28,188,150 of NW_026889750.1, forward strand.
AAAGCACCCTTTTGAATGAGAATACCTTATCTCCCTACTTTCACATAGAAATGACTTCAATGCTTTTTAAGTATGTCAAACACAAGCTGTTTTTTCCCAAACATTAGTATTTAGGATGTACAAAAATGTAGGCAAATTCAGCGCAACTTACTGCATATTTAGAATTCTATGCTAATGTTTTAATCATTTCAGTGAATTTTTTTTTTCACTGCCATGCATCAATTGCATTGTACTGTAATACTTGATTATTAGCAAGTCATGTCATTTTATTCTCATTCTCCATACAAGGTTTCTCTCTTTTAACAAGCATTCTGAGAGTATTGCATTAGCAATACTAGTCCCCTACCGGCAAGTGTAATCTGGTTCCGTTCCCGTTAAAAATTGAAAATGCCATAATTCCGTCAAAAATTAATGAAGCGGGACGAAATGCAAACTTGATCTATAACTAATCAAGTTAAAGCCACATACCAAAAATCAGCTCAATATCTACAAGCGTTTAGAAGAAAATTGCGGAAAACCCGTAAAAATTGAAAAGGCCGTAATTCCGTCAAAAATCAATGAAGCGGAACGAAATGCAAAGTTGATCTGTAACTCATCAAGATACACTTACATACCAAAAATCAGCTCAATATCTGCAAGCGTTTAGGAAAAAAGTGCGGAAAACCAAGTGGGACAGACTGACAGACAGACAGAGGGACAGACAGACAGACAGACGGACAGACAGACAGACAGACGGACGGACAGACGGACGGACAGACTCAGAGGAAACCTATAGTCCCCTCCGGTTTCACCGGTAGGGGACTAATAACAGATACTGTTCGTTATCTCTACATATTTCATGCTTAGTCTATAGATAGATTTGTTCTTCTTCAGGATGTATCTATATCAAAAAAGGAGAAATAACCTTGAAGAAAGTTTACCTCCTATCTTGAAGATACGCCATTTTCATTTTTTTTAAAAATATATCCTGTTTTAAATGAAATTTCTCTATATGAAGAGGTACATGTATATTACTGAAAACGTTCCTAACTGAAGAAGTATTTTTAGAATGAATTGTAAGATGAATGGACCTTTTTCTTTGTTTATGAAAACAACTGTTTTGAGAATTCAAAAATTGCACAGGTTTTCTATAGACAAACGCATGCATAACACCTGTCGTCTTATAGAAATACGAATCTGTAAAGCCTTTTCCTCCTTCTAAAAGCGATCGAACCCTCAGTCTGTCAGTTTCTTGGGTTTTCTTTTATTTATCAACCTATCCTCATTAATGAACTTTCGCAGAATATTTGTAATTTCAGGCCCGTAGGAAGCAAATTCACTTTGAGGGGGCACAACCATACATTTTCAGTTGGGGGAGCACTGTCAACTACCAAAAAAAAAAAAAGGTCATCAGACGTTATTTTTGAGGGGGCACAAGCATAAAGTAGACATGTTTTCTAAAGTAGTATATACATCGGCTAAATTATTGGGGGGGGGGGGGGGCACGCCCCCCCCCCGGTTCCTACGGCCATGAATTTACAGGATAATCAAGATTTTTTTTTACATCGTAGATTCCTACCGCTCTGTTTCTGAAGCAGTTGAACTTTTTTACACAAACTTCGTGAATAAAGTCAGCATCACTCGTCAATAAAGAAGGTTTGTGTCCAACATAAATGCTAAAAAAAGAGAAAGGAAAAAAATAAAGCACTGCATTTAAAATAAGATTGTAGAAAGACAACAGGCTATGATGGTAATAAATGCTTATGCTACTTTCATCAAATTTATGATAGCTTGCAGTAAGTTAGTAGGTTAACTTAAGTGTTCTTGTACGGCAAAGTACATCTACAAGTACGCCTCAAAATCAAGCTAACTAAAACAATACAAAATTATATCTTGTCCTTTAGAAGTCCGAAGATCTGACTGAACAACATTACAGACCATGCAAAGGACCCCAAACTGTAGTTACTCTTTTCTGCACAGAGAGATGAGAAAGTTCAAAATGCTGAAGAAAATATGGATCTTCAACAATTTTGTTGCACGGACGAAGCAATATTAATAACTGAATATACACATACTTGATTTACATGCATACCCGACAATTTTTCCGTATTTTGATACCAATTCCAAATCTGTTTTAGCAATCCCCTATAAAAAAAAATCTTAACTGTATTCATGATTAGTTTATGTATAAAGATAAGAAAAAATATACAAATAAATCCTGCTGCAATTTTTCACAAAATTTAACAAAACACTGTTGAGGCCATATTACAAACGGTAAAAATCTAATAATTAAATTATTAGTCAATAATAGAGAATAGTCAGTTTAAAAGCAACTTAAAAACTAGACAAGAGGCCCATGGGCCACATCGCTCACCTGAGCACATTGGCAAGGCAAAAGCACAAATCAGTTCAGTATTGAAAAGATTAAGGGGGGGGGGGGGTTGAATTTTAAACTTCCTGATGATGCTTCCATGTCAATATAACAAATGGCTTTGTTGTACTTGAGAAGTTTTAAAAAAAAAATTCCCATATATTCCTTTGTAAAAATTTGATCCCCCATTGTGGCTCCTCCCTATCCCAGGGGTCATCATTTGAACAAATTTGAATCTACACTACCTGAAGATGCTTCCATATCAAAATGACTAAACATGATTTTCAGTTCTTGAGAAGAAGATATTTTCCTATATGTTCCTATGTAAAATTTTCGATCCCCCATTATGCCCCATCCCTATCCCCAGGGGGTCATGATTTGAACATACTTGAATCTACACTACCTGAGGATACTTCCACATAAATATGATCAATCAGGGCTTTGCTGTTCCTGAGAAGAAGATTTTTAAAGATTTTTCCTATATATTTCTACGTAAAACTTTGATCCTCCATTGTGGCCCCGCCCTACCCCTGGGGGGTCAAGACTTGAATAAATTTGAATCTACACTACCTGAGGATGCTATCATATAAATATGACCAATTTGGGCTTTGCTGTTCCTGAGAAGAAGATTTTTAAAATTTTTTCCTATATATTTCTATGTAAAACTTTGATCCTCCATTGTGGCCCCGCCCTACTCCAGGGGGTCATGATTTGAACAAACTTGAATCTACACTACCTGAGGATGCTTCCATATAAATATGACTCATCATGGCTTTGCTGTTCTTGAGAAGAAGATTTTTAAAGGTTTTTCCTATATATTTCTATGTAAAAATTTGATCCTCCACTGTGGCCCCGCCCTACCCCCGGGTGTCATGATTTGAACAAATGTGAATCTACACTACCTGAGGATGCTTCCACATGAGTTTCATCTTCCCTGGCTTTGTGGTTCTTGAGAAGAAGATTTTTAAAAGATGCTATTAATTTTTCTCTAATTCTTTATTATCTCCCCTTGAAAGAGGGCGTGGCCCTTCATTTGAACAAACTTAAATCCCCTTCACCCAAGGATACTTTGTGGCAAGTTTGGTTGAAATTGGCCCAGTGGTTCTTGAGAAGAAGTCGAAAATGTGAAAAGTTTACAGACGGACGGACAGACGGACTACAGACAAAATGTGATCAGAAAAGCTCACTTGAGCCTTCGGCTCAGGTGAGCTAAAAACATAGAAGTTCAAGTAAAGATTTCCAGATATAACAGAGCTTGGTGTTTGAAAAAAACGTAAATATATGATTATTCATACCTTTTTCTTGATTAAAGGGATGATTCCTAAAAACAAAGTAGGTTCTGGGCCAGGGATATTCAGTTGCTTAAAATACCTGTGCCTTCTCTTGCTAAACCTGGAATATAAACAGGTAAATTTTATAAGTTCTCACCGAAAGATTTTTTTTTTTCAGAGACAAGCGTTTATATATGTATGTATGAATTATTAACCTAATAACGCATAAAATTAAAACAAGATCCTCTGACGGGCCACCTAGTAGACAAGTTGAAAGAGAATTTATTTTGCCGTCTAGTTACCTTGTTTAAGTACACATTTGACCAAGCACAAAAATAAGTTTATCATTTTTCGTATAAATTCTGTCAATTGAAATACAGTGTAACGCTATTAATACTAGTAAGTCATTTCAATTTCAAATTTTCACGTTCACAGATGTTCAACGTCATTACTTCATCATTTCATCAACTTGGAAACATTTGATAGCCTATCCTCATTAACTTCTGTAAAAATAACTATATTCCTATGTTTCGTTTTTCGATCACGGATCGTTATCTTTACCTTTTTTTTTCTTTTTTAAACAGAAGTATTAAAAGATTCTTTTTTTATGCACCTGTGTTTAAACCGTGTTTGTTTTATCATCTGTAGCTAGCAATTAAAAGATTCCTTAAAATCAGAGAAACTTGTTGGGGGGGGGTCATTAAATCCTTTGGCAGTTGGGGATTTTTGCATTGCTTTTCCCCCTTTTTTTATCCATTCTACTTAAAAATGGTTTATTCTCCTCTGAAGCTGTCGTTATTAAACGTAATATCAGGTCAACACGATCGACCCAGTAAAAATACTTTAGTACTGGGTGCATTTAGAGTAAAGAAATGGGAAACTGTTTGTTCTATTTATTGTCTCAAGATCTTAACCTCAAGATACATGTAGTCCCCACATTATTATAAAATGGATAATGTATCCATACATACAACTTTGTTGTTAATTCATTTTTTTTTTTGTCACAATACATATTCAATCTCTAAGTTTTTTTTGTCATTAATTAACATAAGATCTCGTCAGAGTTATGTGATTCATTAAGAAAACACCTTGAACTAGGACCACACGATCAGGAAGTCTTTGTTGGCGTAATATGATTGTTAGATGATTAATTGATAAGAATAGTGTGTATATTGTAATTGTTTTAGTAATGCTAAATAATCGTTAATAATACATCAAATTATTCGATTTCTTCTGAATTAATTATTAATTCGTGGATAACTAATGGATTAGCGAAAATATAGCGCAACCTCCCACAAACACTAAGTACAAGTCTAGCAAGTGATTCACCTATTTCCTATTTGAGGTTCAAAATGTTGTAGAATATATTATGTAGATACTACTTCGTAAAGGTGACAGATAATAAATGGATTTTGGGCACTTTCTTCCCACTCGGGAGGGGGCACGCTCTTTTACATCTTAAATGTGTAGTCTTTTAAATCCTACACAATGATGCATTCACGTAGAGATAGGGACGGTGTACAATTACATGACCGTCTCTTTTTCTTGATGAAACCACGATTGTCAATCTTTTAGACCCGTGTTCATAAGAATGAAAAGATTTTGAAATAATGTTGTTGTTTTTTTTTAATTCAAAAATTACATCGTATAAAAATGTTTTGTCATCTTCTTCTGGTTTAAAAACCAGCGAGCATAATACACAGCTGTCCCATGTCCCAAATAAGAGGAAGATCGAAAGTTTTGAATTTGTTTTACATTTACACAAGAAAAATATTATTCTTTCTATTCAGATCAAATATATCTTAGAGTACACTTTATATACAACTAATTTCTTTACTGACAAAGGTTTTAATAAAAACATTTTTTGGACGTTTAATCGGCTATAATAATGTTTTCACCTTGTACAAACAATTTCTTATCATTTTTGTAAAGTTGATTTAAAGCACTTCTCAGAACCTACGATTAAACTATTCTCCCTTGTTATTCTGTAATTCATACTTGTCACCGATTTTGTCCTTGGTCACTTAAGACTAAAAGTTGTTTTAATAAAAATGGGCATCAAGCAATTTATCGATACAGGCTTTCTCTGCATCTTTCTCTTTAAACAATGCAGACAGACATTAAAAAGATCTTATTTGTCGAATTAGGTCAACCAAACCCATGTAGCGTACAAAATGGGGCTATAAATGAGTTAAAAGACCAGTACTGATCAGCTGATAGCATTGGATATGAAAATGTCCCCAAAAATAAATCTGCCAAGTAACCTATGGCATTAATTCGATAGCAGTATCATGATAAATTAAAAACCATAGACAAAATCAGAGTTGGTTGTTATACACGTACTTAATTAAATCTGTTAAGAAAATTAAAAATTTTTAGGTAATGAAAAGGAAAAGCGTATTCCTATATATATATATATATATATATATATATATATATATATATATATATATATATATATATATATATATATATATATATATATATATCGAAGAGCTAAAACCGTGATCTCGATACTTAAAAAGCTGATATGCAATCCTGATAAATGTATATTCACCTTTGTATTAAAATAGCACAAAAATGTGTAAAATATCTACTTACATTACAAATGCTAAAATTAAGCCCCATATTATTCCCAGCAAATATAGCCAAACCATTTTCTCCGCTTGATGTCCCCGTTTAATTCTGTCGGTCTTTGTACACTTGGCTATCAGGCTGTTAACTAACGTTCTCCGTACCAGTTCCGCCTTCCGCATTTAAATTTAAACCTGGCACTTCTTTATATACATAGCAGTGACTCCGACAGAGAATTGTTACATAATTCAGTGTAGGAGATTATTGCTTTTTGTTTGAACAGATAAGCTATATCTGTGATTTTTTTCTAAAGTTTAAGATCTGTCTTAGGATATCGGCCTTTAAAGCTAGTAAATGCATGCGTTGTACTAACTGGATTTTAATGTTTAAAATACATATACTATAACCAAATATACTTTATTTAATTGTCGGTGATGATTTAGAGAAAATTAAACCGACATGGCATCCTTCAGTATTTTATTGAATTAACTTTAGCTGACTAATATATTAATATTTATACTAATAAAACTGTATTTCTCCTGTAAGATTTTTTTGAAGTAAATACAAAGTTTATTTTGTGTGAACTACACCCGATGAGAAATGAATTTATCAACTGGCATTACTCTATAAGCTAACAAGTATGTGGAAAAGAATCCATGAAAGTATTTGAATTTAAGGACAATTTAACAATGAATACTGTCTTTCATTAATTTCCTAGATAAAGTGGAAAAAGCATGCATGACAATATAAGTAACTACATGTACATGTATAAACCATATGGTAACTAAATTTTAATGGACGACCTATCTTGTGATTCACGCTACCAGATTAGCCTTGAATGTTGGATCTGACCTACATTTTCCGGATGAGTGAACAGGTTAATTTTTAGAGCAAGCCCATTTTGAAGAGCATGTAACTATAAGTCAGTGGTGACTTAACTCGGGTGGATGATGCATCAAGGGATACACACTATCAGACATGCTTCGTATGTTGGATCTGACTAACATGGTCAGTTTTTTTACGCAGATCTATTTCCAGATTCCCATAATACCGGAAAGTTCGTTTGGTGTGAGATTTAGCCTTACTTATCCATAATATTTGTGAGGGTGACTTAGAGCTATGTAACTTTAGTTACCTGTGTTTTTTTAATCAGAAAATTAAGACCTGATGATTTTTTTTTTTCAATTTAGATTCAAAATTCTCAAAATTTAAATTATTTTATTTAAAGCGTTAAGTGTTTACACCTCATACCGATCTAGATATGTACAATCAGCAAAATCTTAGTTTTCATTTTCTCTTAAAGTCTTTCTTTTCATTCTTTGACAGATATTTTTCTATCAGCTTTAAATTCCAGACCCTAACAGACCTCTGTACAAGATGTCACAATGTGCAAGCGATAATAGATAAGCATTCGTCTCCTTACTACACAAAGAATTAAAGGGCAATTACAATTGCATAAACAGTTTTAAATATGGTGTTGAGATGAAAGGTACGTAGTAAAGAAGCTTAAATCCACCTCTGTAAGGTTATTTTATATCCGGAGGCTGTAAATTCATTTGTTTATGGTGTTTTCATCCGAGATTTTTTTTTTCACTCTAGTAGAGACTTCACTAGCTTTTAGGTTTTGATCAATGCATTTTTTGTAATATTTCTAGTGATATGAACATAAAAAATAGTTTGTTTTGCAGGCAATCAGAAGTTAGAAGGTTATTCCCTATTCCCCTGGCGAACCGCATGCTGTTCCCTATTCGAATGGCGAACCGCATGCTGTGACCGGTTCCCTATTCAAATTACGGTAAGTGTCCTAATATTTTTTTTTTCAAAAAAAGTGAATAACTCATTATAATACATGTTAAAGAAGCAAATCAAAGACATCACTTAAAAAAGAAGAGTTAGGACCCCAAACCAATGTAGCTAGCCTGACCAAAATGATGACAATGGATAGAATAGGTAAACCTTGAACCAGGAGGTGGTTAACACCCTGGATCCAATATTTAGACCTTCTTCTTTTTACGGGGAAGGGGCCTGGGAAGGACCCCTCGACTATCAAAAGGAAATGAGTTTGCAAGACCGGGAACCTATTTAGCTAGCCCGGTCAAAATTGGGAAATCCCGTATATGACTGTTATAAGAGTACATAGTTCGAGGGGCTGGCTAACACCCTGGATCCCATGTTTAGACCTTCTTCTTTTTACGGGGGAGGGGCCTGGGAGAGACCCCTCGACTGTCAAAAGGAACTGAGTTTACAAGACCGGGAACCCTCGAACTATGTACTCTTATAACAGTTATATACGGAATTTTTTCAATTTTGACAGGGTTAGCTAAATAAGTTCCCGGACTTGCATACTCAATTCCTTTTGACAGTCGATGGATCCCTCCCAGGCCCCTCCCCCGTAAAAAGATGAAGGTCTAAATATTGGATCCAGGGTGTTAACCACCTCCTGGTTCAAGGTTTACTTATTCTATCCATTGTCATCATTTTGGTCAGGCTAGCTACACTGGTTTGGGGCCCTCACTCTTCTTTTTTAAGTGATGTCTTTCATTTGCTTCTTTAACATTTATTATAATGAGATATTCAAGTTTTTTTTTTGAAAAAAAATTTATCAGGACACTTACGGTAATTTGAAGAGGGAACCGGTCACAGCAGGCGGTTCGCCATTCGAATAGGGAATAGGGAATAACCTTCTAACTTCTGATTGCTTGTTTTGCAATGGTCAGATGGTGTTCGTCCGCTCCTCGTTATTATCAAGTACATAAATATATTTCCACCCTGTTTATTTATCGCCCTAATTAAATTACTATTTGTTTTAGTTATATTTAAATTAATATGTATGCACGAACTCATGACAAGATTATAAGTTGGTTGGAAAAATTATAATATTGTTAAGAGTGTTTTTTTTTTTGGGGGGGGGGGGCATTTTGGTATATTTATATGGGATATGTTATTTATTTATTTATTGGAAGTTCTACAATAAAATACAACTGAGAATAATTACTTTTTTTTTCATTACAGACTTTAGAAATATAGTAATAATTGTTATTTGAAATCATCTTTTAATCGGTTGATTTCATTTTTAATATTAATTTCAAAAGATTCAAAATAGAATAAGTATATTACTAGTATATCAAACTCTACAATTTTTCATCTTAAAGAGATATGGTCTGTAAGCGTTTTCACTGAAGATAAATGTTTGGGCAGACAAGATTAGTGCATTTTTACTTCTTAGCCAGAGTTACATGTATGTTGATATTGAAAATTACAAATTTTAAAACAGATCTCCTGGTAAATAAGGGGAAATTGATTTAACCAAAATGTCAAAATATAGATTTGTCACTTCATAAGCCAATGATATATGAAAGCAAAAACAAAAAAACAAACAAACCAAAAAAGAAAAAAAAATGCCTCAGCATGAAAACGAATGTATTTACAAATACATTTCTGCAAAATATTGGGGAAAAAATCTATTTTACATTTCTGCAAAAGGATTTCTTATGTTTCCGCAAAATGTTTTCAACAATTACATGTAGCTGCTGTTTCACAATGGACAGAGCTGGTAGCGGAAGACTAAGCAAAGAATACTAGGGTAAAATCATCTTTAGATTGACATTCAGAAGAATGTCATGTTGTAAATTTTGAATTTACTGGGTGGCACTAAATACAAAATTTACAACATTATAACTAGAAGTTGAAGGCTCTTTCGTCGAAGACTTCATAGCGGAACTGCCATGAAACGATAGATGCATTGATTTTGCAGACGGTGTTGCCATTGATTCAACTCCAGACATTGAGGCAAAAAGAACAAAAGGACTAAAACTGTTTTATTCACAGTTTATTTCTCGCTTCTTTTCGCTGCAACCCAGTATTGGACCTTTTGCAAAAACTGCAGACAACTCACATCAAAATCAGGTCACTTTGTCTTCAATAGAACGGGTGAAAGAGAGTGAGAAGGGCAGTCATAACGTTCTTTCAAGAGAACATGAAAGAGGAAACCCAAACTTTTTGCGGAATAGTTAACAAAGAATAATTGCTTAATTGTAATACTCTTTGCAGAAAGGTAATGCCTCTTACACGATACAGCATGAAGACAACAAAATACGACACAACGCTGGGGTTTATTTGAAATCAAGGACATTATAAGGACCATAGAATTTGCGAAATGCTGAATTCATATTAGATTGTTGAAAGCTCTATAACATTGTTATTTTTCAGGAGCCTGTCTTGGTTTAAAAATTGATCGTACACAGAACAGGTTTTTGCGTACCGAATCAGTTGGGGGATATAACATATCCAGATGATAGTGAATGTTACTGCATGTAGATAAATAGGGGAAGTTAACAATGGAAAAGCTTAAGTCATCCCGTTTGTCATATAGTTTAGTTGTTGATCGACCAACGTCTAGAGTCAAACATCCAAATGTGAAAAAAGATGTGGCAGATTCTGTGGTGTTTTTTTTTTTTTTGTAAAGTTTACTGAGATACAGCGTATCGAATCTAATGAATGAAAATAACTATTGTTGATAAAAAGTCGTCGATATGTCTAAATATCGAATTGAAGGCAACGACAAGAGTTTTTTAAAACAAACTCTGCTTCATAAGAATATAATTGTGCTAATAAATTTGCACAATTAATGTCCATCGGACGTCCAGCAATTTGTTGGAAGACCTGATCTCCAATACTACATAGATAGTGGATGAGGAATTCCAGCATCATTTTAATATCCACATCGGAGTACTTGTGTGTAGAATCAGAGTGATATTTATTAAAATATTTTGTACATGACCTTTCACAAGATATGAAAATTCCTGAGTTCTATTTTATTGAAGAAGCAGTTGTCTATGATGTCATGAAGCATGGTCTTTAATTTATCGTGTCTTGTGGTATTTTGGAAATATATATATGTAATTTATACGCCAATACTACTACTGTGAAATGTAGAAAAGTCATGCCTCGTTTTGATGTTGGTTTTTATGTTGAAAAAAAATGGCTATTTAAATTTTCTAAAAGTTCTTTAGAGCTTTTGAGAGTCCACATTTGACTAAAACTATACTTCTTGAATATGTTGAATTACAGTAGCCCTGAAGTTTCTCCTCTACAACAGTTAAACATGGGGACTTTATAGAACATTTACGGAATCCTAAAATGAATCTTAACTGAAAGTTTATAAGGATTTTTATGAATTTGCAGTTTAAGTAGGGTTAATCACATTCACCTCCGTTTACTGAAATGTCAAAAGTATTTAAAACTGAAATGTGGTATTGAAGAATCTTATCCTTTGGAAAGGAACTGTGAGTTTAACTTGGATATGTGGAATTACAGCCAAATTTCCTCGAGGGTTACATAAATATTACTCTTATTTTGCTGTAAAAACGTCTAATTAGCAAAGTCTTATTATGATGAAACATCTCAGTTAGCATACATTCGGTATGAAACGATTGATTGATTGATTGTATGTTGTTTTACGTCCCATTCGAGAATTTTTCACTCATATAGAGACGTCACCATATACCGGTGAAGGGCTTCAAATTTTGACCTTTACTCGGCACTCAGGGCCATTGAGCAGTGAGGGATCTGTATCGTGCCAACGCCTGCCGTGACACGGGGCCTCGGTTTTTAAGGTCTCATCCGAAGGACCCGCAACTTTCACTTCAAAGTGCCGAGCGCATGGCGAAGGAACAGTTGCTACCCATTTTTTATCGACTTAGGTCAGTCGCGGCCCGGTATGAAACGACGAATGTTACCTGTGATTGAATCTACCTCCAGTTGACCTTTGATTAAGATGCACTATTTGATTTCATCTTTGAAAAGTTTTAGTAACACATGTAATTCACAATAGATCTGCCTTAAAAATCTCGAATCCGGACTCTTAAGAGGAAAAAATGAAGGCAAAGTCTGACATTAAAATAAAGATTGGTGGAATATTTCCATACAAACTTTCCATTCAATGATTTAAGTAAGACACTGAGAAATATGTCTGCTTCAGAAATTTTACCTTAGTCATTCATCCATTTGAAAATTTAAATTTAATACAGTTCGAAAAAAGAAAACCCCAAAACGCATCATCCAAACAGGTTTGGTAAATTCTACACTTTCAACAGAAAATGTCGATGAATTAAGTAATGTTCCCACAGAAAGCAGAATCACTTGGTGACTCACTTAAATATGCAAGGCAAAAAAAGACAAAGAATATAGCTCATATAGTACATGTATTATCATCTCACATAAATTTTAGTGTACCTACTTATTTTTGTACACATATATATGAATTGTAAAAACATAACTCTCATTGAAAAATATGTAGAAATTACTTACAAAAGGCACTATACAAGTACATGTATATTGTGTGTGCTAAATGTTGTTCTGTGTGCAATGTAATTGATAGACGTTTTGCTCAATGTAATGAAGGAATATTTCCAAAAACCTTTGACTCGTTTTGATTTCATCAAGGTAGACAAAATTGACTAACTAGATACACACGTGATTACCCCTTATTGACCCCGAGTAAGAAATATGCCATATACTCGTATCAGGGACCTATATACTCACTTAGTATATAGGTCCCTGCTCGTATTGTATGTCTGTATCAAAACAATAAGTAACAGGTAAAACATGTGTTTAATATTCACAAATTCAAAAGGAAAAACAAACTGAAAAAAAAAAACATAAATTGAAATGTGATGTCTCCAAGGTGACCTTTGTGTCATGTTTCTAAAGGAAATAGGATACTCCAAGAAAATTTAAAATGGAAATTTGCAAAACTGAGTCCCTACTAGATATATCATTGCTAAAACTCATCACAGTTTTCCTAAACCCATCCTCATTCGATATATATCGGTATGTATTACGAAAACATACTCGAAACAATATGTAAAGTGGGACTTTTTTTCCGTGAAAACTAGATTTACTATTATGTGTTCAAACAGTTTAAACCTAATGAATTATATGTATTGAAGCATTAATATCAAGAAAAGATCGATATTAAGGACATTATTTGATATTTCAATTTTTGTCATGTTTTTGCATTGTACATATATCAATATACCAAGGTAGATATGAAAATACAGATTTTGAGGAGAATGTAAGCATGCATATAAGGAAGGCTTTGTATGGAAAAACTTCGTGATAAATATCAGTTTTAGCAATGATAAAAAACATGTTCAAACTGCTTCTTAAATTTCTTTAACATATTTTTTATACTCCTACGTCCTTAAAAGTTACACAACACTGCCAAAGTCCATTGGTAGTGAAGAGGAAGTAGCTATCATAATCAATGCGAATTTCAATGCACAGAGGTACACTTACAAGAAAACGTGACACACAAGTACTACTTCATATCAAACACCTGTTTCCTTCTAAAAAACATCTCAAAAACAGTGTAATTAACCTACCGACTTTCTTATGCAAAAGAATCATTAAATGTTAAATGTGAATATATGCCGAATTTTATTGTAGATAACAATATGGTTGTGTTTTCTCAGTAGAAAAATATTCCACGGATCTCAAGGCGGCTCATTGGAATTCTAGAACCCAGATCGGTATTGCGTGTCAAAGGATGTGTAAACTCGTACTCGTTTTTGTACAAACTAGAATTTGATAGTATTCAACTTGACATGAAAAACATTAAAGAAAATAATTTATACAGCTCAAAAAACTTGTCAAATGTACGTTTTGGAAATATAGATATTGCTATATACTAACAAAGGCGCAAAAGAATATGAAGAATTTCGCAATTTTATTTAAGTCTTTATATCCATATTTGATCATTTACTTTGTAGTATTTACTTGCTCCCCTTTAATCACGAATAACAAACCTTAATGCAAATAGGCTATTATAAACTAAGTTTTCACAAAACCTTTTTCGGAATTGAGCACCGTTGTCGCTAGAGTTTTTGAATTTATAAATTGATAGCATGTTTTGAGTAAGGTCCGGTCTTCTTTATTTGATCCCAAATGTTTTTATTTGGGTTTGAATTGGGACTGTTCCAGGACAACATATGTGTAAACTACATTTCGTTTGAGAAACCCTCAAGTGCTGAGTTATAGCATAATGCTGACATAATACATGCAAATCGTTTTGAGGGGAATACTTAACAAGTACACATGGTACTAACATCTTTTATTTTCTTCTGATGAGCACAGGAGAGTTTCTCAAAAGCAGAGCATTTTCTTTATATAGGGAATAGGGAAACAATCCCGATTAAAACTTAATCTAAAGCAGTTGAGGAAATTCTGTGTGAAATGTGAGGAATTTGATTAAACTATGCCAACGGCTTTAAAAAGGACTTGTGGAAGATACTTCAGCGGGAATGGTACTCCAAAAAAAGTTTTGTGAAAATAATTCATATATTGCATTTTAAATCGCATGCCTAATTGCATTTAGGGTTTTACTCATGCAAAAAGGGGTAACTAAGTACTACAAAGAGAGTTACCGTTCATGAATATAAATTTTTTTTTACTAAAATTGCAAAATCCATCATGGATTTTCTTAATGCTTTTTCTTAGTAGAATTATATTTATTTCCAATTTATACATTTAATAAGTTCACAATTGAAAAGCATGTTAGGTTTAAAAGTTTTGTTCTTGTTGTTGTTGTTGTTGTTTTTTTGTTTTTTTTTTTGTTTTTTTGTTTTTTTTGTTTTTTTTTTTTTGAGATGTAAAATCTACAAAAGAATTTTTTTTTTTTAATTCTGTCTATGTTTTTTAATCTTCTCTGTCTGGAGACAAATCTTGACACATGTTAATTCTTCAGAGATGATTCATCATCCTTTAAGGCCATCTGACTATTTGGACTTCATCGGAACGTATGTCAGTCATCAGTCTAAAACCTAAGAGTCCCTCAAATGGACTCTGAAAGTTGCTTTTCGGTAGGCTAGTAATTTGTACTTCAGGTGAGGATGACTATTATGTATTTTTCCTCTTTTGATCCCTTATAGATGATGTGTTTCGTTTTGGAACGATTGGAATATTTGGCTCATATGTTTTATAACGATCCAACGGTTCAAAGAAAATGTTGTCTTTTCTGTTTGCTTTTTTGGATATTATAATAATAATTACAAAACAACAATGCTGTCTTGAACTTGCCTATTCCATTCTTGAACAAATCCACTGTCACCATCATACTCAGCTAAGTAATTTTTGTATTTCCCTATATGATTGCTTTGGATCTCCCTCTAGGTTGAGGATATTTTATGTACACAGTAAATTCATTTATAAATTGCCATTTCCTAAACCATTTCAATATAAATTTCAGAACATTATAACATATAGTGAATTCTACTACGGTTATTGCAAATATCAAAGAGAGGCCGCGACCATTATTCTCCAAGATAAAGCTATCAATATGGTATTATTTGAAATAGTCGCTTGGCAATGATTATACTTGTTCGGAAATCTTCTTGACCGTTAACCTTGCAATTCACCTAGAAAAAGAGAACATATACGGACCGTTGGTGATCAAGATGTAATGCTGTTGCCTAATGCGATTTATTAAACTTTACTTTATTATTAAAAATTACTTTATTTACATCTTTCTATTTGCTCTAGTTTTATTTATCCGCTGTAATGGCAAAATAAACCAATGTTAATAATTTCACTGTAGTGATTTGACCTTTCATCAGTTAAAGGGATAGAGAGCTTGCGAATTCAAACTGAAGTGACCACTCGTGACTGCTTTTTAAGAAAACATGAAAATCACTGTGGGCGAAATCAAAGTCGTACACTCTGGTTCAAGTAAACAAATTTTGAAAATATTATTGTATATTGTTTGGTCAACATGACTTTTGACCAACTATTTTCACAATTAGCTATCGAAGTTAATGTATACACCCTGAGGCGAGTGGAGCTAGGTTGTCTTCATTTTATAATCCATGGGTAAACCAGGGACCTATATACTAATATTACATGTATATAGGTCCCTGGACAAACAAACACTTCGTAATTAACTGTGGTATATATCAAATATTGAATTGTCCAACCATATTATGGTGCAGACTCCATTTACACAAAGCACTGGTCAGGTAATACAGTATTTATATCAGCTGTCTTCTAGCATTGTTGATAATTGAAATCGGATCACCACATTCTTACAAATACATTTATTCATGATACAACAAATCAATTTTTGTAATAAATACCATAAGTGATCAATTCTTGTGTGAAAGGTCGTGACTGTGTATTATATTATACATGGTATACTATGCTTGAACATGACATTCCAAAGAATTAAGACGTTCGATCTGCTGTTGTGTAAGTATAAGCATTACATCACTGTTCATTGTCTGACGTCATGGCGTCAGACAGTATTAGATTTAGCCAAGGCTTGTTGGTCAAGTCGTTCAATAGAATTCTTGTGATAACTTGATCTTGGAAACTTCATACTATCTAATCTATTAATTGGCGAGCATGTGGAGTAAAGGAAACATGCTAAACACCCAAACAAGCCAGAGTATTGGAGCTGATATCATTATTATCACATTATACATTACAGGTTACATAACATTTGGCCATTCTCGAAAATTGCATTATTCATGTCCAGCAAAAACAGAAGGAATGAAGCTGGTCAGGTCAACACTATCAGATAAACTACTGATTGGATGTTTATTTTCAATGCATGCACTATGTCCCTCTACCTTTAGAATTTTTATAAATCTACACATATTCATAATTAGCAGACGTTTCATTTTTTCATAGTTTAAAAAAATATCAAAGTGAAGGATAGATGTTGAATATTCTTTTGCTTTAAATTAATTGCAAAGATATTAGCTCATTTGAAACACGTTTATTATTTTTAATAAGACATTTCTTAATTATCAAAATTGTTCACCAATTGATGTTTAGATTTTTATGTGTTGTAACTTTTTCTTTCAAAAGCACTGGTTATATCTTTCTATTCATTAACAAGCCCGTTGGAATAAATTTCAGAAAATTTCAGTTTCGGGTGGACACAATAAAGGAAAAATTCCTTATCGGGCATAAAAAAAATTATCCAAAGTTAATATCTACATAATTCAGGGGACACAAGCATAAAGTAGCTATGTATAAATCCTCGAAAAAAAAAAGAATTTAAAAATAATATAATGTATATAGAATCACGTCTCTGATACAATAAACTCATGTCCACGTTTCTGAATTGAACTTTTCTTGTTTCCAGTGCTCAGAAGAATTCATTTCATGACTCAGAGTCATGTTGATTACATTGGATTTAACTTTTCTTGATTCTTCGGGTAAAAATAAATTTGCTCAAGTCAGACAAGCTTTTTAGGAAAGCTAATACTTGTACTGATATAGTGTGTAGCTTTGTGTAGTGTACTGGTGTTTCGAGTTTTATTAAAATCAGACCAAACGCTGTTAAAGGTGTAATGTTTTGAGAAAAAAAAATCACAGATTTTTTGGTTCTTTTTGTACTACGGCAACACTTTTCGTCGATATAAAAACGTAAGAAAATCAGAGATTACAGAGCTCACCTCGACGAATGTTCCCTTAAGAAAGGAAAAGTCCCAAACTAATAATCTAGTATTGTGCATCCCTAGATGTAACATTTATGCAATTTTGGTCCGATAGGGCTTGCAGGTACTTGAGAATGGACTTACCTAAAAACTTTAAACTAGTCACTCATCCAGAAAATGTAAGTCATATCCAACATCTGAAGCAAGTTTGAGAGTGTTCATCCTGTGATGCATCATCCATGCAAGTTTGGTTCAGATAGCCCTTATAGTTTACTTTAACCTGGTCACTCATCTGGAAAATGTCGGTCAGATACTAGTGTTGTACCGATAATCAGAAAACATCGATTGTTGCCGAAAAAACGCTACCGATTCCGATGATCGATTATAATTTTTCATAATCGATCATCGGAAACATACTTCTAATACAATACATTCTAGAATTATCCATTTCTGGTTTAAAATTTATTTCTTCTTAATGAAAAAATGGCTCTACATCCGATACTAGCCAACTAGCATGAAGCAGAGGTGATTAAGAACCGAAAGGTGCATATATAGAAAGTGTAAAAGAAGCAAAACA
Organism: Saccostrea echinata; assembly: GCF_033153115.1. NCBI lineage: Eukaryota > Metazoa > Mollusca > Bivalvia > Ostreida > Ostreidae > Saccostrea > Saccostrea echinata. The sequence goes on from NW_026889750.1 coordinate 28,206,363, forward strand.
ACAAAGAAAATAAAATATTGTATATTTTATATATTCATGTTAAAGGAATAATATGAAATAATTGTAGTAGTCTGCTTTTTATATACAAAACTATGACATCCGATTATAATCGGTAAAATCGCATCAGAAGCAGTAACCGATTCCAACCGATGATCGATTATGAAAATTACCCGATGTCCCATCACTATCAGATACAGCATCCGAAGCAAACCTGGTAGTGAGCATCTTTAGATGTATCATCCATGCAAGTTTGGTCAACAAAGGGCTCAAAATTACTTGGAAATGAGACCTGCTCTAAAAACTTTAACCTGGTCACTCATCCGGAAATTGTATGTCAGATTCAGCATCCGAAGCAAGTCCAGTAGTGTGCATCCTTAGATGTATCATCCATGCAAGTTTGGTCAATATAGGGCTTATAGTTAGTTGGAAATGAAACCTGCTCTAAAAACTTTAACCTGGTCACTCTTCCAGAAAATGTAGGTCAGATCCAGCATCCGAAGCAAGCATTGTAGTGTGCATCCTTAGATGTCTCATTCGTGCAAGTTTGGTCAAAATAGGGCTTATAGTTACTTGGAAATGAAACCTGCTCCAAAAACTGTAACCTGCTCTAAGAACTTTAACCTGCTCCAAAAACATTAACCTGTCATTCTTCAGCTGAAATTGCAGCATCTGAAACCTTGACTGGAACGGAACATACTAGAAGCATCCTCCATGCATCTCTGATTAATATAGGGCACAGAAGTACTTGAAAAGGAAACTGCACCAAAAACTTTAACCTGGGACGTCGACACCGACGCCGAGGGTATTATATAAGCTCTCCCAACTTCGCTGAGGTGAGCTAAAAACGATATTTTATAATTATCACTATTTGTGAGGTCTTCGATTTGGCAACCTAAAAAATACCCGTCCAAGGGCACAACCAGACATTTTTCAGTTTGGGGGCACTACAAAGCAAAAATTCCTTGACAAGAAAATAAAAAAAAAAGGTCATCAGAAGTTATTACTGAGGACACACAAGCATAAAGTAGCTATGCTAGTATGTTGAAGTTAAGATCATTGATTTGATCTCCCTAAAAGTGATCTGTGCTAACCGACAACACGGAGATGTGGGACACAACTTTTCTCAGGTCATCAAGCAATTTCTCAATTTCCTTAGAATTCAAAACAGTACATTTTTTTTCTAAATGTTGATTTGAGAATACATATATGTGGAAGATTGTGTCTGTTCCTGCAGCAGACAACCACCGACTGCCAACTGGAGCATGAACAAGACTTAGTTCATAACCCCCTTCAACCCCCCCCCCCCCCCAACCCCAATATAAAAAAAATTATATACTGACTACAGCTTATATAGCTTCCGAAAACAAATTATAAAATAAAAGCTATTAAAACATATATGTATTTATTAGGAAAACAATTCATTGCACAATATAAAATATTTTCTCCTGAGTTTGTCACCAGCCAAACATATATTCCATTGTCTTACCAAGGAAAGAGGAATTTTTCTGGGGGGTCTGATTGTTTTTCACAACCTACAAAATAAATGAAAGTGATTGTGAATTATTCCTCTGAAAGCTCTATGAAAAGAAGTCTATTTTATTGGCTGTTAATTAACTACTACACTTGCAGGCAATTCAAATGTTGTTATATACAAGATTGCAAAGATTGGATTTAATCAAAATCAGTTCAATTTAGTGCATCACATATAATTATACTGGTATACATGTATCTGGATACAAACTGCATTAATAAAAATATTTTTTCTTTGTTTCTGCCAACATTGTTCTGATGAACCTATCTCTCCTTTACCCATCATATTTATATCTCTCCTTTAAAGCGACACTGTGACGCACACACGGGAAAACTGACAAACATAGAATTTTTACATGACCCTTGCAAATTTTGTTCAATTCCTAAAAGTATTAGGTTTCAGAAAATTACAGGTTTGGGAACCTAAAAAATCTATTTTTATGGAGAGAAAAATAATTTCTGTATAGCCCAACACGAAAATATTGTTTTACTATTTCCTCCTTATTGTACGCGTGCGCAGAAAAGTTTAAGAAGTTACCATGGTCTCAAGTACCAAAAAATGAATGTCGGTAGACCAAGAATTTTGATACAATCTTCAAAAAAAAGACTATTAGAATATATTTCTCACCTTTGCATGCTCCGATTGAATGTTGTTTACAAGTTTACGCTAAAAATAAAAGTGACGTGACCTTGACATGCACGATAACAACGAAACGGTAGATACAACCTTTGTTTTTCCGGCACTTTTATTGTGCAGTCTTTTCCTGCTCTGCAGTGCAATTTAGTTGTCATATTCTCGCTATACTCGTAATTTTCATTAATCTTTCGCTTTATGATACAGATATCTTAAAAGAAACACATGATTTTGACCCATTATGTAACTTTAACCATCATGTTTATATCTCTCCTTTACCAATCGTGTTTATATCTCACCTTTACCATCATGTTTATATCTCTCCTTTACCATCATGTTTATATCATGTTTATATCTCTCCTTTACCATCATGCTTATAACTCTCCTTTACCATCATGTTTATATCTCTCCTTTACCAATCATGTTTATATCTCTCCTTTAACCATCATGTTTATATCTCTCCTTTACCATCATGTTTATATCTCTCCTTTACCAATCGTGTTTATATCTCACCTTTACCATCATGTTTATATCTCTCCTTTATTCATCATGTTTATATCTCTTTTAACCATCATGTTTATATCTCACCTTTACCATCATGTTTATATCTCTCCTTTACCTCTCATGTTTATATCTCTTCTTTATCCATCATGTTTTTATATCTCTTATCAATCTTGTCTATGTCTTTCCTTTACCAATCATGTTTATACACCTTTATGCATCATCATGTTAATATCTCTCCTTTTCCAATCATGTTTATATCTTTCCTTTATTTATCATATTTCTTCTTTATCCATCATGTTTATATCTCTCCTTTACCAATCGTGTTTATATCTCACCTTTACCATCATGTTTATATCATGTTTATATCTCTCCTTTACCATCATGTTTATATCTCTCCTTTACCATCATGTTTATATCTCTCTCCTTTACCATCATGTTTATATCTCTCCTTTACCATCATGTTTATATCTCTTCTTTACCCATCATGTTTATATCATGTTTATATCTCTTCTTTACCATCATGTTTATATCTCTTCTTTACCCATCATGTTTATATCTCTCCTTTACCAATCGTGTTTATATCTCTCCTTTACCATCATGTTTATATCTCTCCTTTACCATCATGTTTATATCTCTTCTTTACCCATCATGTTTATATCATGTTTATATCTCTTCTTTACCATCATGTTTATATCTCTTCTTTACCCATCATGTTTATATCTCTCCTTTACCATCATGTTTATATCTCTCCTTTACCATCATGTTTATATCATGTTTATATCTCTCCTTTACCATCATGCTTATATCATGTTTATATCTCTTCTTTACCATCATGTTTATATCTCTTCTTTACCATCATATTTAAAGAAATGCAACTCTTTTGTTCTCTACTTAATTTTAACCTATACATACACAATCAAAGAAAGGTAACTTTAATTTCCTCACCTCGTGGTCACTCCTGGCAGCTTTGTATGCCGCTGTGAGGGGCCGGATGGGGGTGTTTCTTGTAGCAGTTGATGTGTTGAGGTCCATTGTATGTTCCTCTGGAACACTGGCTTTTCTATCTCTCTCCATGACAGCCTACAACCACTCAGAGTTGTTTTATTGCTTTTAAATCACTAGTGTTAGGAAACATGTTTAATGGCCAGTGCTATTATTCTACACTAGTTTCCAAACAAAGTTACATAAGAAATTAAACTATTTCTGTCTGGAAAGAAGCTGAGATAAATTTTTTTTTTTATTTTTACATGATGAGAAGTAATGATGGTCTATTGATTCAAGAGTTCATTCTGCTGGTTTCTTTAATAACAAAAAAAAAAGAAAAAGGAAAATTTCAGTTGATATTTCACCTTATCTATACATGGTTTGACGCCAATCATCACACAGTTATTGAAGATTTTTCCGTCTTTACTAAGCGCTTTCTTGGCTTGTAGTTTAGACTGGTAATGGAGATGCATCCAATTTCCTTCTGTTGCAATCTGAAATGATTCCACAGATAGGATTTTTTTTTTCATTCTCCTTACAAGATTTTCATATATAACCCACTCTAAAAAGCATCATTGTACATCATTGTATGCTTCACTGATTGAAAAGCACACTGCTTATAAAACTATATAGGTGGCTTGAAAAAATAGCTTCTAACCAATGTTTACCGATTGATGAAAGAAGTGGTATTCATAAGACACAAAGGGGAAATCTTCAGCAGATGTAAATATTATTAATTAAACAGTATAAAAAATAATTTTAATCTCTTTAGTTTTACAATTAGACACAGACTGAGATGTAGCTCATCTAACTTACCTCATATTTTAAAATATTCCCATACTGTGAAAACTGTTGTAAGAAATAAGAGGCTGCTGCAGCTTGAAATCTGGAAAGGAAGTCAAAGTTGGACAGTTTCTCTTTTATGCAGAATCTAATTTCTTTCAAATCCTTGTAAAAATTTTCATTCTTTTGTTCATGTCAAAAAAAAAATTACATAGAGACCTCACCCAAACACTGTGACCCATGTTTCATCAAGGGCATCATCAGCTGTCAACATTTCTCTGGGGAAAAAAAAGCATTACTGAGTCATATACATGTATCATAATATGTATATACTTTTTAATTACTCTCCAAGGAATATAAACTATAACTTGCAGGAACATGACATTTAGCTTTAAAAAAATTCCTAAAATTAAACTAAAATTTATTTGTGGTGATTTCCAATACCAAGAGACAAAATAAATATTTACCCTTGTGTGTAAAATGGGTCTATTTGGGCAGGAGAGAGCCCCATTGAATTGTCAAGCATAAAACTTTGGCTCCCTCCATGAGGTGTCTCACTGTGTAAAATACCTACAAGAAAAATGGTAATTACATCAAAACAAACATACATTCAAATTTAAGATTAGAACATATAAGAGTTTGTGCTGATATACTGACTTGCTGTAGGTGGGGCACCCATACCAGGAGTGTGAGCTGATTTCATGTGTAAACTGTGATCCTAAAATGATATAAAAAGAAACTTTTTGTCTTCCATTCTTCTTAGTAGTGAATGATGCCAACAGTAAATGTACATTCATTAAACACTGTATTTCTTACATGATGAGGTGTGTGGGGTGCATGAAATGAACCAGACAAAGCACTTGTTGGACTTGTCATGAGTCCTTTGATTGGAGGAGCTCCAATTCTCTCTTTTGGTCGCAATACTTCTGCCCTGCAGAAAAGCAAAACAAGTCTCATTTTTAAGCAAAATTACATTTTTGTGACTTTTCAAAACACTGCTATGGTTAATGGCATTGAATTTTGGCAAATTCAACTTTCAGTAAGCTGATGCCATGACTAATAATTGCAAAATTAAATAAGAGCTGAAATTTCTAGTTTTAATATGGTAATAAATGTACCTTGGCCTTGAGCCAGTATGATGACTTGTAGGAGAGGTAACTGAAGACCCTCTCTGAGTTGAGGATTGGGGACTTGAAGTTGACCAGTGTTGTGGACCTGGCTAAAATATCCAAAAAGACATGATAATATTCATTTATACGGATCAATTCAGATATCATTATAAGGTATATGTTCACATTAATACTGCAATTGTGGAATCAATATATATATTCTTTTTCTTTAAACATATAAATAAAATTTCACTAAAATGATCATTATCTCATTTGGGTTATTGATTCTGACCTAATTACAAGTATCTGTCATATTCTAATGAATAGGTTTATTGAAATAAGAAAAGATTTTATAGCCAAATTTTAAAAAAATGTCAATGCAGGACACTTTGAGAAGGGTGGGAAGGGATGAGGATCTAAAAATAAATTAAATGTGACTTATATCACATACACTGTGATGGATGGATTCTCCCATCAAAAAGCTTGGTAAAAACTGTGACTGGTGGGGAGAGGTAGGACTTGTGGGGGACCCCATTGTCATTGGCTCCATCCCTAAGCTACCTACAAGGAAAGAATACATGTTATAAAATATAAGTGACCGGAATAAAAGAATGTTTATAATAAAACAGGAACAAATAATTCTTATCTACACATATACTACAAACAATTCAGACAGTTCTGAATGTCAACATTTGAAGTGTGGAAAAAATGCTGCAAAAATGTGGGGTTTTATTTCTTTTAATAATTAACATATGGATTATTTTGGTAGAAGATATACACAACTTCAAAAAAGATTAATTTGGTGGTTATTTTCAATGCAACCTCCTTTTGTATTTTTCAAAATCGATCCACTCCATTTTGCTTTGTACACTGCAAAAATATGGGACATATTCTAACTGTGGGCTTGTCTTGAGACACAGTTAAATTATCCTGAATAGGAACATAACAGTCTACTTGGGTTATAACATCCCAAATAGAATATAAAATTTACAATGCAAAGAATATTAAAAGCTTCACCACATGAAAATGACAACATGGAACAAAATTAAAACTTAACCAGGTTCAGTACAATCTCTTAATTTGGCTATATAGCTTGAAATAGCTATATAGCTTTATTAAGCTATTCAAAATAGCTTGATTTAGCTATTTATATGCAGTTTTTCACAAAAAATATTTTTGTAAGAAATAGACAAAAAGTCGTATGTATTTGACTATTCATATATGTACTATGGGCTATCGAAACAACAAGCAAAATGAAAGATACCTCTAACTTTGCAACTTTTGAATACTTCTAAGCAAAAGATAAATTTCTATTGTTTGAGTAACTGTCCACTACCTTATGTGCATTGAGGCATGGATAAGTATAATTATTATACTTCTGTTAAAATGTTTCCCATATCATGTATATAAAGTTAAGAAGGTAAAATAACTATCTTTATAGTCTCAAAATGTCCACACATAGCAAAGCTATACCCCGGGGTATAGTTTTTGCTATCCACCTCTCAGAAAATTTTCATGCAATTTTTGCCACCAATTTTGATTTCCTGTAATCAATCTATAGACTTATAATGTCATCCTGACTTCATTAGCATTGTGATGTCATCAGGATTTCAGCTCATTCTAGCAGTGTTATCTTATTCCAAATACTTGTTCAAAACTTTTATAATTATTTTTTATTCATGTTTTTACTATCGAACTGTAGTGTCAGGTAAATCCAACCCTGAGAAATTATGATATACACCAGTATAATAAAACGCTTATCCACTGGCTGTGAGTGGGATAGCTCTTTCATCAAACCCTTGACAGGAACTATTCCCCTGGTGCAAGCCCTCGGGGAATAGTTCCTGTCGCGGGTTTGATAAAAGAGCTATCCCACTCACAGCCAGTGGATAAGTGTATATTGCTTCTCACTGTACTGAATTATTACCAATCAATTATCCTGTTGACCATAATTGGCCTCCTTTATAATTTCATTGAAGAAGTAACTGTATCAATTGCGTTATACATGTATAGCCCAAAAACTTTTAGAACTTTGAGTACAAAGTCTCTCAAGATTTTAATGAGTGATTTTTACATGCATCAATTTCAGATGAGTTCAAGGTTGAATATCATCACTGCACCAAGGTGCGACTTTTTGTGCATGCTGAAAAAATTACACATTTAAGAAAAAAGTTTGATAAAATAGCTAAATTAAGCTATTCTGAATAGCTTAATAAAGCTATATAGCTAAATAAAGCTATATAGCTAAATCAACAGATTGTACTGGACCTGTTAGGCCAAAAAAATAATAGTCTTGTTTCCTGCTACCCGACCTACCCTATTTTTTTGCACCCGACCCTAAAGTTTCTTTTTTAGTTTTGGAAGAAAAACAATTAGGAATTTCCAGAATTTCAACGTTCCATCACCGTAATCAGTTTCCGTGTTAACACAAAACAAGCATTTCATGAAATTATTGGTTTAAATATGGACTTTCATAAAATACCATTTGAGTTGTGCATAAAAAGACATGAAAGTTATAATTTTAAAAGACAATATTGACCTGTGACATGTTTAATTTGATCTTGTATTAGTTCATATCCAAAAAATGCAGTCAGAAAAAAATAAAATAAAAAAATAAAATAACTTTCCTACCTACCTACCCTATTTTTTCAGGCTGGTAGCAGGAAACAAGACTATTATTTTTTTTTGGCCTTAACTATTTTTCCTTACTGTTTATGATATTGATCCCACACAATTTGGCTAAGTATCTTATTTATTTATCTATTTTGCTTTGTAAATGTATATCCTATCTGAGAAACTTTAGCACAATCGGCTATTATATGCCATTTGGGCAAGTGGTTCCAACCTGTAGATTGTAGAAGGTCCCCAGACTGGGGTCTACTTTCACTTTAATCTGAAGTCTCAGCACCAAAGCTAGGGTCACCAGAGTTTAAGCATTTTATCATAAAATTATTCTTAAAATTGTGAAATAATATTCACAAATAAACAGTTCATATTACCGTGGGCATCAAATCCTTGCGATGAAAACATTTTGAATTTTGTTCACTGACGTAAACGTGACTTCCGGAGTGTGAATTTAAGGTAAGTTGTACAATACTTATTCGACTGAGATCGCAACCGACTTTGGAGGAAATGGGACCAATAGTTGGAGGTATATGGAAAGAAATCAGAAAATGGCATGGAAAAGCAATTAAAAGTTTTCATTTTAGAGCACAACCACAGTAGTATGATGTATTGGTAATGGGTTGGGGGGGGGGGGGGGGGAGGGCAATATTTATATACCATTCTTATGATGATAAAACTCACAAACTTCCTTAAATCTGAACTTTTAAAGTACCGAAAAGCAGTCCAACAAGGCGTCAGAAGACAAACACATTATGCTTATCATTAATCACGTTTTTTAAAGTGGATTTTGGGATGGGGTAGCTGAAGAAAAAATAATTGACAAGCAAAACAAACAATCTAATTCATGGAATTTGTGTCTCCCGCTTATGCAAAAAAGACGAGGGTGGAAGACAAAGGAATGCAGATCGAGAAAGACTAAAGGTCGACCTTTACCTTTTTGGTCTTAAAGTCAATAGGATTTTTTTTTTAGGTTAAAGAAATTCATGACCTTAGTTTCATTGCAAACGCTAGCAATGACTTAAAGTTATTACACGAAAACTACATGTGTATGTATGCAATATATGAATTTCTGACCTTGGTCTTTGACCTCAAAATCAATAGGGATCCGGCTTTTTTAAGGTCATATAAAGGAGTTGTGGTATAAAATTTCATTGCAAAAGCTCAAAGGCTTTTAAGATATCGCCCGGGAATGAAAGTGTTGTACACATAGTGTATGAATTTATGACCTTGGCCTTTGACCTTTTGATCTCAAAATCAAGAGGGGGTATTTCTTGGGTCATAGGGAGTTGTGGAATAAAATTTCATTGCAAAAGTTCAAAGGCTTCTGGAGATATCGTCTAGAAACGAATCTGTTACACACAAACAGACAGCTAGACGGACAGACTTAAATTAAAATCCCCCACTTTCAGTGAAAGCGGTGGACAAACAGTATTAAACTTTTTAAAAGGAAAATGAAAAGATCTTTTGATCTTTTTATTATTTTCTTATTCGGATAGGTTCTCAGGTCCTCTTTGTGGCAGTGTTCTCCCCGTTTGTCTTTTACCTCAATGCCCAAATTAGTACCCGAATGCAGCGTTTCTATCACCCGCCATTTCAAAACTATTACTTTCTCTTTCCATTGTCCCAGCGTTTGGTTCTTGAGTCTAATGTCTGGTAACGGACATTTTTCGTATATACGGGTGGGTAATTCATTCCCTCGGATACCCCTGACTTCGGATTCTCCACTAATTGTAACTGCTAGGATTTTACTTCTAGAAGACTGGTCATTACATGTTCGTTTCCATTCTTTATTGGGGAATTCAAACTACATTTGTATTACAGGTAACTCACTAAAACTCTGACTCTAAACTAAAACTGTCAGACTCACATCAACTCTCATCCAATCTCCCCAAAATCATCCCACATTTCTAAAGATAACCAGTGAAAGAGAATTAAACTGAAAATGCAACAGAAACAGAAATCAGGTTAACATTTTATACATTCATTAAGAAAAAAGAAATTGACTAAGTTAATTTTGATTGGACAATTTGGCAGGCATCACAATGTATCGCATTGTATTGCAGCAGAGTGCAGTATGGTGCAATTCTACTTGTATTGAAACAAGCACAATTATTTTACTTGTCAATATATTAGAAATATTCCCCCACCATCCACCCTCCAATGACAGCTATTATATACAATTTGTCCTTGTAATTGAATGTTTATTTGGAAATTTGCATAATGTAAGTTTTGTGTCAAAGTTCGATAATTCAAATTATGTCCCTTTGAACAACGTAGACAAAACGATCATTGATTTCTGCTTTATATTATGTAAATGTTTAAGCAATGCTAACGAGTAACAGGCTTGTATACTATATATAAGACGTTAGAGAGACGTTCACAAATGACCATGTGTTAAAGTCAGAATAAATAACGGTTACTGGTAATGTCGCGTGTAAAGGACTTAGTGTGAGCTTATCTCACTAAACAAGTACTGCTAAGCAGTATTGAAAAGCGTCTTTGATTGTTCTACAAAGTCATCGGCGCTTTGTTTCAGTCTCGGAATATTCACTCATCAGTCAAACAGGAAAGTTTATATCTTTTTTCACTCTTTTGCCTAATAATAACAATTGACCAAGTATGCTTTAGTTAGACAGTGCATCAAGCATTATAGTGCAATGTATTGTAGGACAGTAATATTTTTATTTAAAAGCAAAATTAATTAGCTTGCAATTAAAGAACTTCACTCGACACTCCAATTTTCCTCGGCATGTTTTGCATATATCCATATCAGTCTTTCAATGAAAAAAATCAGCAAAAGTAACTGTTCTTTGATGAGAACTTAGCTCTAAGTACTGTTATCAGAATATATTCTGTTTATCCTTCCTGGTGCCTTTCAGCATCACTGTCAAAATTTACACTCATCAGTCAAACACGAGATTTCTCTCTTTTTCAATCTTTCATAAACCCAAACTAGGCGTTGCGTAAAATAATAAACAGCAATGAAAAAATTGTTGAAAAATCCTTGGACATTATTACTGCATTGTTAATTAAAATTCGTATGAAAAAGAACAATCATATACGAAAATGTGAATGAAAATATTCCATCCAGTCTGTTTTTCAAAACTTTTTTAAAAATAAAAATATATTAGAAAATATGTTAATTTACACCTTACTTTCAATACCATAATGTAAAACAAAAATGGACTTCATTTTATTGATTGACATTGCATTGTAGTGCAGTGCAATAAAATGCAGTTAAATTCTTATTATGGTAAACAGTATAAATTCTCTTGCAAACCAAAAAATCCACTCATCAGTCAAAAAGGAGTGTTCATTTCTTTTGGATCTTTTGCGCATACTCAAACTAGTCATTCGATTAAAAAAAAAAAAACCAGTAACACGTAACTTTGCGAAAGTCCTTCGACTTAATTATTGATTGTTAATTTTGATTCATATCAAAGAGAACAAATATTTAAGAATATGAGAATAAAAGAAATGCTCTCTAGTCTGTTTTTGAAACCTTTTTTTTTTCAAAGCATAAAATGAAAAAAGTGTGTGTATTCAATCAGTTTTTAAATTCAATTAAGAAAAAAGAAATTGACTAAGTTAATTTTGATTGGACAATTTGGCAGGCATCACAATGTATCGCATTGTATTGCAGCAGAGTGCAGTATGGTGCAATTCTACTTGTATTGAAACAAGCACAATTATTTTACTTGTCAATATATTAGAAATATTCCCCCACCATCCACCCTCCAATGACAGCTATTATATACAATTTGTCCTTGTGATTGAATGTTTATTTGGAAATTTGCATAATGTAAGTTTTGTGTCAAAGTTCGATAACTCAAATTATGTCCCTTTGAACAACGTAGACAAAACGATCATTGATTTCTGCTTTATATTATGTAAATGTTTAAGCAATGCTAACGAGTAACAGGCTTGTATACTATATATAAGACGTTAGAGAGACGTTCACAAATGACCATGTGTTAAAGTCAGAATAAATAACGGTTACTGGTAATGTCGCGTGTAAAGGACTTAGTGTGAGCTTATCTCACTAAACAAGTACTGCTAAGCAGTATTGAAAAGCGTCTTTGATTGTTCTACAAAGTCATCGGCGCTTTGTTTCAGTCTCGGAATATTCACTCATCAGTCAAACAGGAAAGTTTATATCTTTTTTCACTCTTTTGCCTAATAATAACAATTGACCAAGTATGCTTTAGTTAGACAGTGCATCAAGCATTATAGTGCAATGTATTGTAGGACAGTAATATTTTTATTTAAAAGCAAAATTAATTAGCTTGCAATTAAAGAACTTCACTCGACACTCCAATTTTCCTCGGCATGTTTTGCATATATCCATATCAGTCTTTCAATGAAAAAAATCAGCAAAAGTAACTGTTCTTTGATGAGAACTTAGCTCTAAGTATTGTTATCAGAATATATTCTGTTTATCCTTCCTGGTGCCTTTCAGCATCACTGTCAAAATTTACACTCATCAGTCAAACACGAGATTTCTCTCTGGGGGCCAAACAATTTGGTTCGAGGGGTCAACAAAACGCAATTTAATTGTCAGAGAACGTATTCAATAAATGTTTTGTTATGCCTTTTTTGGACATACATGTATATCTTGTTGCTAGATATCAAGATGAAATTTCCTTTACCCGCACTGCAGTAAAACTCGGTCAATTCTGTCACTGTTGAACACCAACGAATGCAAGTGTGACGGTCCAATATCTCACCGACTTTTCTCTTTAGAGAAGTGGATAGGCTTTCGCCTACATCCACGTGGATGTAGGCGAAAGCCTGTCCACTTCTCTAAAGAGAATATCTCATTGACATGTCCAATATCTCACTCTGCAGTCAAACATCGATTTTTCATGATTGCTCAGTAAAACATTGGAATTGTATAGATTTATATAGGAACCAATTTCTAAAGGTATAATAACAATTTATAAAGAATTTTCAAAGATAGGAAATGCTAAGATAAAGCTTAAACTTTTAGTTGACCGTAAATCTTATAACATTGGACATCATTGAAACCGTGGGACATGAGGGAGAAAGATGAATATAACACAGAAAATTACATCAAAGTATAAGTGAACTATCCAAATCACTCCTCGACACTAGCTAGGAACCCAAAAAAGTTTTGATAAGTTATCTTGTCTTTAAAAAAATTCTTTTAAAGAGTCGGGGGGGGGGGGGGGGGCTCAAAAGGATCGAGGTGGGGTCACCATCCATATGTCAGGTGCCTGTAAGGCATACCTGTCGTATTTATACCAAAAATGTTGTAACACTGACATTATTTGATCTATTCAATTTGAAGACTAAATACTAATTAATATCTGAACCTTGAGAGAATTCTTTCAAAGCAATTTTGATGATTTTATTATATACGAGTTAATCAATGCAAACGGCTTACATTTCAATACGCATCAGCATTAAACATCAAGTTTCAGAAAACTATATATAACCAAGGAAAACATTTATTTTCAAAAATGACTCGTCTTAAATTTTCCCCAAAGTTTAAAATAAATTTTCTTGAACTCCATTTTTATTCATCTTTTCAATTCTTGAACTTCATTTTTATCCATCTTCTGCTATTAGAATACAGTCATCATTTCAGGGGGAAAAAATTTCATTCTTGAGTTGGCAGTGCGAGAGTAGAGTATAAGAGAAGAACTAAACTTTATTCTTTTGTATCATGCAAATTACCCTGGTTCATTTAATTTATATCCAAAATTCAATTAAAATTTACATACATAAAAGAGATAATCATGGCGCGTGATTTATACATGCTCATAAGGAAGCTGGCCAAGGTCCAAAAGAAAGGCATGACTTCAGACATCAAACAGATTAAAAATCCACATCTCAGTCAAAAAGATTCACTAGGCAAGGTCTCAGATAGCGGACATTACACCTCTTTTTTGTTGATCTGGAGGTGGAGAAGGTCGGGGAGGCGTAAACAAATTTTAATGTACATTTAATGTTTTGACGGCGTTTAATTAAAAGTCACAAATAATTTTATAGACTTTCCTCTATGGAAAAAGAGGCTCTAGAGTTCATTGCGATGATAAAAATCATGTTATTTTTCAGATGATTCACTTCCTGAATATCTAAATGTCTGGATAGGGGTTTAAAAGACTACACTTCATGGAATTACACCGTTAAAATTTGTATTTACATGTTTTCAATACCTTTAATACTTGAGATGGAAGTATTCGGTGCACAGATTAAGTGCAGACCACCCATTCCCCAGCTGTAGAAATTGTTGTTCTTGTTCTATATGTATTGCAGGCACGTAGCATCATTTTTTCAAGGGGGGGGGGGGCAGAAAAATAATTGACAAGACACTTTAAAAAAAATGAATCTTTAACCCCCCCCCCCCCCCTAAAAAAAGACAAGAAAAAGGACAAGAAAAATTTAAGACACATGTATTATAAAGTACATTAACATGACCATAATACAACTAAAAGTAGGGGTCACCACGCTTTTTAATGACAATTTCTATAATATTTTGAAAGCCCGATATTCCAGACAAGAGAAAATTAAGACAGTATACATTAACATGGGAGGATTTGACTACACTGCACGAAAAGTAGGAGTCAACACGCCTTTTAATGACAATTTCAATCATAATTTAAAAGTAAACATTATTCTTGGGGGAAAGGGGCAGCCCCCTTTCTCCCGATACTACATGTACGTGCCTGTATTTGCACATACTCAGTCGATATATAGCTGAAATTAAAGATGCAGCTCTAAAATATGGTATGATATAATAGAATTATGATATATATTGCACTAAATTGTGTGTTTGTGCTTCACATATGATCGTCTACCCCAAAAGGATTCTACTGGAACGTTCTGAAATTTAGTAAGTTGAAGCCTCTCAAAATCCTATATAGCATCCCATAAACACATGCACTTGTTTCTGTAATAAATATTTTAATCCATATAATAATATTATCATACTATGGGTTTAAAAAACTTATTACAGAAACAAGTGCCTGAGTTTTAATAGCTTGACTATATTTTTTTCACATTGCCAAACTTGGAAGTAACATACTGTTTTATAGACCAGAAGTTAGAGTTACTCCCCTTTAAATCTGCAAAGTCGGTGCAACGTGCTCTCCTTCTCTACACTTGGGGGAAATGTTACGAATGTATGGGCTACGTATCAAGCATTTTTTTTTTAATTTGCAAATACAAATTATTGCAATAAGAAATAATAAGGGGCATATACATGCATATTACATTCTTTTAATAAATTCAATTTCAAATTAGTCCTTAAAATTTGCAATTCATAGCCAAAAGAGCCAACTTAATGACAAAACTATTCAAAAATAGATTGAAGTTTATACGAACCCCCCCCCCCCTTTTCGCTATTTCTTATATCATATAAAAGATTCACAGTCAGATTACTGTTGTAACACTCCACAATCACTATTATTGAACAATTTACATATATATTTCTGTGGTTGGGGATATGTTTTCAACCTGCATTGGAGCTATTCCAAATATTATTAATGCTCAATGTTTAAAGAAAAAGTGACTTCATAAAGCCCATGTTGTTTACCTTCTCTCTCTCTCTCTCTCTCTCTCTAAGTTAAAAGCAAATTGTCTTGCAGCTTGTGCATGTTACACATTAAAAGAAATACAACTTTTTTTTAGAATATATATTTAATATGTCTATTATAAATATATTTATGTAAATATGTGACATTGTATAAAAAATTCAACAAACATGATATGTCAAGATAGAGGTGTATATATAACAGTATGATATAATTAATACATGGATTCTTAACTCTGTGTATGTGCTTGGTTCTGGGGGATGGGGGTATGTCACATCATCTCAGCTTGCGTATATGGGTGCTGTTGGCATTTGAAAAATGAACCCATACTTTTACAAACATTTACCAAACTTCCAACTCACTCTATGCATTGATTTGTTGAGACATTTATCACTTAAGTACTTATTCACTGTTATACTGAGTCACACTCAGAGCTACATGTTGCTAGTAAGTGAATATGTATTTGGGAATTCTCAAAAGACAGGCCAAAAGTGAGTGAGTTATACTAAAATCTACTAATACACTGTAATTAAAATATAAAGAGAACTTGCAGATACACATGTAAGGAAAAGAAATTAAAGACTCAATGAAATATAAATTAATTTTTTATGATTATATATAGTATCAGATTGTAGATTGGGCATGTATATTATTAAGAAATTAACAGCCAGTTACATATAATGTATCTGATGGCACTTCAACAGCACAATTAAACCATAAGTTGTGAAACCCCATCCCCTAGCACACAGATACACATATATATTTTAATTCTGCCCACATTTTACAAAAGAAGAGAATTTTATCCCTATAATTCTCCATCTTTACAATCATGAAAAAAAAACTGTCTGCATGTATACTTTGATCAGCATTTAAAAGTTACAACTGTTTTTTTTATGAAAGACATGTCTAGAAAATTGGAGGAAAAAATGGAAAGTAAACATGAAAACATATCAAATACTGGCCACAATCAACATTCAGGAAAAACATTTTTGCTGAGCATGTTCCCTTTCAAGTGTTCAATGTTTTACATATAATCTTATGTACATTTCATTCTAGAAAAAAAAATTCTGTTTAGAGAGCACAGCCATATCAAAATTAAGAAAATACCTATTTGTCCATTACGTGTATTTAAATCTTGATTTATATAAAAAGAATATCCCATTACAACAAAAGCACTTGTTAATATATATATACATTAAAACTTAGCATTATAAATAATTAATTAATGATATTTCATGTGACCTAAATATCTAAAGATAAAATACACTTATGGAATTCTATGTAAGGTTTTGTAAAAGTATAGTACAAATATGATTGATGAAAATAATTAACAACTGCATTAACATTTATAGATATATCTATGGATCGACCTCATTAAAGGGCTATATTTATAAAATAAAGAAGTCTCAGATATAAATACGACATCCTGATTTTAGTTTATGGGTTATGTATATAATACGTAAATTTATTTCTAATGATACACAAATGTACAAAATTTCTAGTTCATGCAATACCAGCATGTATAAATATGAAATTCATTTAAAAAAACAATTCTGTTCATATGGCTTATTAGTACATAGTACTTTTATGATACCATATATTCAGACATATTAATGATATCCATGAAAAAAAATCATTGTATAAAAAGTTGAAAAATGAATATATCATAATAATTATATTCTTAAGTATGATATGTCTCTGTTTTCAGAAAAGGAAAGTTTTATCAACTTAAACAAGATCAATGTGTCTTCACACATATATAAAGTTGATTTATGAATAGACTAGAATTATGTACAATTATCATGAAACTGCCAACAAATGATTCATGCAACAAATAAATAATCAATGATATAATATAATATAGTCATTAAGCACTTTGAAATTATTTTAAATATAACTTTTCAATTTAAAAAAGCAAGCAACTATTTTTCTGACAATTATAGAAAAAGAGTACCCATGCAGGTATAACTTTGAACAAAATTAATATGGAAGAAATGATTTTCAGAGTTTTAAAAATAGTACACCTAGATTGACGATATAATTTCAGAAAATACTAGTTTTTTTTTTGTGGATACAGTGTATCCTCCTTAAAATCCATCAGATTCCACATTAAGTAAATCTGGCAGTTGTCATACTCCAACGGAATCCAGGTGATTGTGCTATCAGTGTCACAAGTACCAAAACTATCTGAAATGTGAAAAACAGCAAAATTTATTTTTAAAACTAAAAAAAGTCAATGATAAAGAAATTTTGTTTGTTTTTTTGTTGTTTAACGCCCCTCTTGAGAATTTTTCACTCATATGGAGACGTTAAACAAACTTTGAAAATAAAGATTACATGTAATTCTAGTTCAAATGAAGTATAATGTGCTTATATATAGGCACTCTAACCATCTAGATTTTTCAAAATCCACAAATCTATAAACCTTATCCATTGACTGCCATCAGATTATCATCAATCAAGTCCATAGTAATTCTAGAGGTCATTTCAGCTGAAAATATGGAGTATTATGTCAGAAACATTGAGGTAACTGAACTTTACGGAGGTTCTAAATGACAGAGATTTAACGGCTGATTAAAACCTGACTTTTGTATTCATGGGTATACCAAAGAGATAGGTGTCAAAAAGAGGGTTAGGAAGGGATTTTGGAGGTTACCCATCACTCTATTGTGTAATGGCAGTTTGACACAGTCTGCTCTAAATCTGACACCAATCATGTGACATTGAAGGTGTCACTAATGTAGTTCCTGAGGAAGTCTTTAAAAAAGTAATGATTGGTCATGTAATGTCTCTGTTGTTGTTAAAACTATTGAAGTATATACACATTGCTTTTGTGTTGAAACCATACAGCTATAATATGACCAGTAATATTGGTAGCATGTTTGTATGAAATATCCTTACAGAAATTCCACTTGTATTTAAACAGACAAAGGCAGTGATTATGACAAATATTTAGTCTTCCACTCGCGGCTTTGTGTGGGTCTCGGGCTAACAAGTCTTTTTATGCAACGGTCACTGGTTCTAGGCCAACTTACTTTGTTGACAAGCCTTCTGTGTAACCATTGTTAATCTGTAGGATTAGAATTGTTGTGTTGACTTAAAAACTCCCTAATATAATGAATGATACGTAATCAGACCAAAGTCACACTAGTTGCTAATTATATATATACTTTTAAAAAGCATGTTAACTTAATAGGAATTTAATGTGTTACAATTTTTTTTTCCTTAACCTAATTAAGACAGAATTGAAAGCTGCATTTTAGAAAACACTTGAATTATACTTGAAGACAAAGCAGTTAGGAAGAAAAAAAAAAAAGATTTAAATATTCTCTCAGGATTTTTTTTCTCAGATGCACCTGTGTGCACAAATGGTTATAATACGTACATTGTAAATGAAAAAAAGAAAATGTTTAAAGACCTTGTTTGAAAGATAAATGATGTAATTTTGTGGAATTCCCAGGGCAGATAATAATCAAAAAAGGCCCAATAAAGACAGTCACGAAGATATATATATATATTCCAAAAGTTCTTTTATAAATAAAATTAAGAAAGAAGTTAAAACCTAAGTCAGACTGGTGACAGAGTGTCTAATTTGAACAAAAGTTAGAATCTCAAAATTGAATGAAATTTTAAAAAAATGAGAGCTCATTTATTGATATTGATCAGAGCTCCACGGTATTAATTTCACAAATTGTTAAAAATGAAACCATTTTACAATAGGTGAATCCTTTAGACATACAGTGAATACAATTCCTGATTTAAAAAATCCTCTACATCAGTGATATACATTCTGAAATAGTTGACAAAATCCAGAGTCCCTTTCCATTTTTAAATACCATTGTATTGCCTTATTGAGTTATTTAGTTTAATATATAAGCAGGGTTGTCCCTTAGACCCATGGGCCGGGGAATTTCCCCACCTATAATGATGTAATCCTCCAATTATTTTGGTATTCCTCTTCAACTCCCCATTAGGGGAGGAACCCCAGATCTATTTCAATTCTTAAGGACAACCCTGTTTAAGATAATCAATATTTAAAATATTAAAATGCATGTCTAAAAGAATAATGGAATCATTTTCCCCCTAAAATTTCATTTAACCTATATTTCATGGATTTTTTTTTCTGTTTTTGTTTTTGAAAAAAAACACAGAAGCTTAATAAGGCAAGTACACAAGATGATTCACAGTAAAGTGATTGATGAAGATAAATACATGTATAAACAAATACCTCTGCATCTGATTATCATACCAATTAACCACTGATCAAGCTGTTACATAGTTTTTTATTTTGTTAAAAACTGAAAACATAAAAGATGAATAATTTGTGGTTAATTATGAATATGAAATGATGAAAACAAAATCAGTATTCATGCATGATCAAAGCTAATCAAATTGAATGTGGAAATCAAAATACATGTACAATCAATGGAAGTTGTACATACATGTATAATTAATGGTCAGTTTTTTGCAGGCCAGAGACACACTCTGATTCAACAGCTGGAGTACGTATACATACCATCATTATGAAAATACACATTACATGTATTATAAATCTTACCTGTAATTAGTGCTTTCACTGGAATTGGACAAGTTTGGAACCGAAATGGATGACTTGAATAGTCCAACATTATTCTCTGTCACAGATGATCTAAAATCACCAACATGAATTTTTGCCACCATGGAAGCCCTCTGGGGAGATAATCCTTCAGACACAGAAACATCAGAATTAGAGTCATCTCCCTTGCCACTGGGATCACTAGCACCATTAGATTGATATTGCTGGTTTCCAGAGTTGTCACTGTTGACTACATATTTCTGTGCTGTTCCTGAATTAGGGTTGGGTACCACCTGTTTGGTGGGGCCCTGCCACGTTTTATACACTTCATTTCTTTGAGAGTCATCAGTCTGTACACTATTGGTAGACATTTTGGAATAATCCATCATAGTGTTTGGCCAGTTAGACCCATTCAACATGAATGCATATGCAGATGTCATATTGTTCTGATTCTGTTGAAGGCCTTGCATCATTCTCATGTAATCATTGAGATCATAACTCATTCCTGGTACACCTGCACTAAACATAGGTCCACTGAATGTTGGTTGTCCACCAAAAGGTACCCCTATTCCCCCATTTTGAATGCCAGGTTGATTCATTATATTTGAAAACTCAAATGCTGCAGGGTTGTATCCCTGCTGAAATCCATTTGGTGGTGGAAGTGGTGGGGCAGAGAGATATCCAAGTTGTTGCTGTTGTTGCTGCAGCAACTGCTGCTGCATCTGTGCTTGCAATTCCAGACGTTGCAGCCTGTCTCTGGCTTCAAGCTCTCTCTGTCTTCTAAATTCCAATTCCGTTTCCTTTTCTTTTTGTTTCTCTTCTTCCCTTTCTCTTTCTTTCTCCTGAACTTCTTTTGAGATTATTTCATGTTTTAGCTCCCTTTCTTTTCTTCTCACAGTGGCATCAAATGTAAACTTCTTCTTCTTTGGAATAATCTTAGGAGCAGAACCTTCGAATCTTTCACGGTCACTTCCATTAACAGTTTCATACTCTGGCAATAGCACAATTTGTCCTTTTTTGTTGACATAAGCCACACCAGCCCGCTTCATTGTGCTGATGTCATGATCTTTAATATCATCGTCATCATCATCACCTTCACTTTCTTCATCATCTCCTCTTCCATTGCTTTCTGATGCTTTACAACTAGAATGACTTCCACTAATACTAGACTCTAAAATAGACTCCTCATCCTCAGAACTATCTTCTCCCCCATCATCAGGTATCATCATTCTGGTAAATGCTGGATCTGAATGAGAAGCAGAAAGCCTCCAATTCCTGGGTGGATCTTGAATAATCTCAAAATCCTCAGATTTCTGCTTCTTCATAATTTTCCCTGATGCTTTACTTATGGAGCCAAATGCATTTCTGACACTCTTGTGTACAGATTTCTTGAATTTCTTAATGCTGTCAAACTTTCTTCTTTCATCAGCAGAGGAGTCAGAATTTTTCTTGTATTTCTTCTCCTTTACTTTTGGGGGTTTGCTCTTGGTTTTTAAGTCCTTGACCTGCTGTGGAATTATGGATGTTTTGAATCCCTCCATTCCACTTCTTGGAGATATCATTGTCTGATCATCAGAGAGATTATCATCTGAGAGATCATCTTCTGGTACCCAGTCCTTTCCTGCATAAACCGAGTCCCGATAACTTTTGCTTGAATCCTCTTCATCTGAGTCTGGCATACGTTGCCTTGAATTTTTAACAGTTAGTCCACTAGGAGCTGTAGAACTTTTCTTCATGAACTTTGGTCTAGAGAATTCTTCCACCTCCTCTTTCTCATTAACAATCTCCTTTTTCCCTATTTCTCTAGGTTCATTGACTTCTTTCTTACTTTCAGTTCGTCTGACCGTAACAATATCTGATTTGAACACTAAATTCTCCTCCTGCTCCCGCTCTTTCTGTTCTGCCAGCTGAGAATCAATTGTCTTGCCTTCCTTGCACCTTGCCTCCCTCTCTGCAGCAGCTTTCTGAAGTTGCTCGCGAAACACTTGTGCAGGGTCTTTAGGTTTCTCTTTCACAGGGGTTGTGTGCTTGACTATTTTTGTTGCTTTGGCTTGAGCAGCAATTTTTATGTCATGTTGCAGCAAGGAATTAAGCCTCCTTGTTGCTGGTGTTGTGTTGCTTTCATTGGATGAAACAGCACTGGTTGTGGAATTTTCTGATGACTGTCTTTGTAGTTTTTCTTCTGATTTTTGTGATTCATTATTTGCACTTTCAATGACTCCTGAATCAACTGAATTCTGTTTCACAAGTGGAGGAGGTCTGGGGGAATATTTGTTCTGAGTTTCACGAGGTGTGGCTGGGGCACTTTGGAAGACAAGATTAGGTTCATCTTCAGCTATCGAAATATCTGTGAAATTAAGTTCCTCCACTTTCTCAACAGTCTCCACAGCAGGTTCTGCACTTGTAGCTTTCTTATTGTTTTCAGCTTGCTCTGACAACTGTCTCCTAAGTGAAATGCCCTCTGCTTTTTTATGAATTTCCATTAAGAATGGGTTAGTCTGATTTGCTTTTGCAGCAGGTGGAAGAACTGGAGGGGATTTGTAAACTGAGGTAGAACGAGGAGTAGAAGGTGCACTTTGTGCTTTGGTCTCTATTGCACTTTGTGGGCATTGATTGTTTGTTCTATAGGGCTCACTTGTCTCTGATTTTTTTAATATGGACTTTGTCAAAGGAGGAGGTGGAGGTGGTATGGCTGGTGTGCGTAAACTCTGAGAGCGCTTCACTTGTGCATAATCTAAAGTGTCCATATCATAATCAATAGGCGGTTCCTCAAAAGAATGGGCTTTTTTCTGTGGAGGTTGAGTTGGTCTTTGAGGAGGTGTAGCAGATGTTTTCTGAGGTGCTGTGGTTGGTGGTTGTGGTGGAGGATGGTTAGGAGGTGGAGGAGCTCTCTTTTTCTTTTTCAAACCAGAGTCTAAACTAACAGCACTTTTCATGCTCCGAACAGATGGCTGTCTAGAAAAAGACCCTTCCTCAGCATTGTCTGCTAAGTCATTACTTAAGTCTTCCAGTTTTTTACCAGTTCGTTTTTCAAGATCCATTAAAGTTTTGCTCCTGCGAGCTTCAGCAAGTTGGGCATAAGTCATATTATAGGACTGATCCAAATCAAATGAACTTTTAACAGGAATAGACACTTGTGAATTGTAACTTGTATCCATTGAAATTGGGTCAATTTTTCCACGCATTTCCAGAGATTCCTCATTTGGATCCTCTGGAATTGTTTCACGGATGTACAGACTAGATGTGGCTGACATCTGTCTGCGATGTCCTCTCACTTTTCCCGATGCAGATTGCACAAGCACTCCATTCTCCACAGAACCACCATTGCCACGATTGGATGAGCTTGGCAAGCCATTTGACAGAAAGGAACTCTGCATGCCTGGGTATGAACTTGACAAAATAGCATTGCTGTCACTTCCATTGGAAATACCCTTGTGAGAAACATCTCCATTTGGAATATTTCCATTAATATTCACTTCTTCCTTACTCTGGTCATTTTCATTGGGATCAGGACTAGAGAATATTTCCTTGAAATCAGGGTGATATTGAGAGAGCTCATGTGAAACTGGTCTGAGTTGAACATCCTTAATCTCAGTCAGCACAGAGGGCAGTACACAATTAGCTGGGTTGTAGTAGCTGGGACTTTTAGGTCCAAGGTCACTGACAAGGCGAGATGTGGGGAGCTCGGTTGGTCTGGGAGGGGGGCCCTTGATCTCCTCCTGTGGTGGGGCTTTAGCAGATTGATTCTGGCCCATGGCTGAGGCTCAGTCCTGAAATAAGAGAAAAATTTATTAAACTCTGTTCAAGTTATTCAATGAGATATTATACAAGAAGATCAATTAATATAATCAAAAAGAGTTACATAAAAATTGATTTTTAAAACTATACATGTATTTTATTCTGGCTATATATATTTAATTCATACATGAAATAATATATGATTCATTGATTCCAATAAAACATCAATAATTTAATTAATTCAATAATCTTATTAACACCTTCTGCTTCAAAAGTTTATGTATATTTAAAAATCTCATCAATTTTCATTATTTATCATTATTGTTTTAAAACAAAGAATTGATAGGAATTTGATTCACCATCCCCTAAAATAATGCTATTAAACACACCAATCTCTTTCATTACCATCATATAAATATTTGCACATATCAAGTTGTATGTATAAATTAATGATTTCCGTAAAATATACTTCATGACATCAGATATTTTACCAAGCAGGTTTTAAATTTTCTTTCTTTTTGTACAGTTCTGAGGCATAAAGCATAAAACACCCTATTCATCACCTACTTTTAAATCACCTATGTAGGATGATTTGGGTTATTCCTAAACATTGCTGAGGATCCTCAAAACATATAAAATAAATTGCTTCCTAGATCCTTGAAGCTTTCATCCAATGATATAATATGTACCCATACAGAGCTACTGATGCGATGGGTAAAGAGACCAAACCTTTACACACTTTTTAATACACATGAATCACAACTTATTTTAGAACATTCCGGGTAATTATATACACCCACAGCTGTTCCATCTCTTGTCAACACTGGACAATTGAAATGAATGAAAAACTGAACTAAACTAAACAATACATCCCAGAAAAAAAATCATTTACAACTGCTTCGAATCAAACAATACACAAAGTATCCTACCACTGAAAAATCTATCCAGTCAATCAATGTGGTACAATTTAACAGACCAGGTAAGTATATACAGTGTATACCTTAAACCTTTTTGGTCAGGTTACCTAATTCTTCAGGTGAAAAATGACAGGTCAGGTGAAACTTGATAAACAATTACATACAGACACCACAGATGGGATGAGTAGCTGTTCACTTGAGCCAGGGGGGTCAACCAATTTAATATCCTATCAGGTGTAAGCATTGTAATATAGGTATCATATCTTCTGAAACAAATATATACTCAATCTTAAATTTCACTCACAATAACAAAAGAGAAATTCTTATCTTACCAATTTTGTACGAAAATTGAATTCCATTCCTAGAGCACACAATCCAAAATTTTTCTTGCTCTGTTTCATTTTGTTACTTAAAACATAGGGTTCTATTTCACAGCCATCCCTATTTTTCTGGTTGTGAGCTGAGCAATGAGAATGCTCCACTTTGATTCATAACTACCTTTAAATTACAACAGACCTCTTAAGTCATTGAAGTCACTGAAGCATTGAAGCATTGAGGATGACTTTGGTTCCTAATGACATACATTTTTATAAGGATAATAGTATTAAAAAGGTCACAGATCAGGTTCACTGACTAATGAAAACAATCAGGCCATGACCTTTATTTTACCGAAAATTCTTCAAAATAATATTGGATAAAATATTGCACAACAATTTGTCAACACATTGAATTGATATATCAATTTTAAAAAAAAAAAAAACAACAAAATAAAATATAATACTGAAAAATAATTCTCGAGAGAGAATAGAATGATGTACAGTATTGAGGAAAAGCACTAAAACACATCCTCCATTAACCTTCTGTGATAACTTCAAAGAATAATTATCAACTTATAAAGAATGATAATCATGTTGGTCCTGTCAATCTTTTTGAATGTCAGACTTACAGTTGCTCTCTTAGCATATGGAGGTTTTGATGAAATTGATGAATATGATATAAAGCAAGAAATTGATCTATACAGAGTGACCAAGAGCCAATATTGATCATCAAAGAGAGTTGTAAAAAAAATTAGTATGGACGAACTTGGTTTCACTCAGAGGAGAGACATTTATAAATTAAGAATTATCTCTGAAGTAATGACTCTTAATTTTGGAAAATGCACAGAAAAATTAAAAAAAAAAAAATGAGACCAATCCCCTGTGCTCCCTGAACTCTAGACAGAATTACGTACTATATGGGAATAGCACTAAGGAGCCTTTGCACCCCCCTCCACCCCCACCCCACAAGATGCAAACACAGGCTCATTCCCACCAGGTTAATTTCTGTTTTTATTTTCAGGAAATGCCACTGAACCAAGTGTAATGGTACATTTAAGGAAGAAAATGTGACAGACAACACTCTGATTTGAAATGGAGCCCCTGAACTTCTAGAAAGGTCCTCTACCAAATTGAACTTGTATATCTGAATAAACCTGTTTGATGACCAAAAAGAGGTGAAAATGTAGCTTGGCTAAAAAATTTGAATCAGCCAACTGATCATTAAGCTTTCCAGCAGTCCACACTACTTAAGTACTTGGTTAAGTGTTTATCCAGTTCCAGTAATTTTTTAACACTCAAGACTTAAATCTGCATTTTCAATGAATCAATAAGTCTTTCTGACCAAAGGACTGATCAGAAAACTCTACACATATTGTACTTAAAGCAAATATCAATTTCTTTATAACATTTACTTGCACTTCAGAATGAATCTGTTAATCAAACAGATTGGCTCTTGAACTAAAGCAGTCAGGGAAGAGTCTCGCAGAAAAACCTACAGTCGGATTCCTCTTGTACAAATATACATTTCACTACCAATTAACTGAAGCTTTTCCACTACTTACTGAAATACTAGGCAGAGCTCAAATATCACCTGGTTATCACATCTTGTTGACATAGGTATAAAGATCCTCGGGTGTATACAAAAACTCTTAATGAGGACATGGACACGTGATAATTTCCTTCATTTTTTGGGGAGGGGAGGTAATATCAAATCATTAAAAAGGTCAGATATAATTCTTTAAATTGATTGCTCTCTGTAGTCTTTATGAAATAATTATTTTGCAAAAAAATCATAAATTCATATCTGATCAATGATCAATGAGGATGCTCATCCATTGAGAACTCGATCTCTCCCTCTCTGCATGGATATGACTTCATTTCTTATTGCTACAATTTAAAATCAGTAGAAGTCAGTATGGTTTATTTGCGACTTTATAAGTAAAGTCAATGTTAGGGCAATGAACACAAAAGATCAACAATATTACAATGATCTTTGTTAAACAAATTCAAAAGCTACCATCACAGCAGGATATATATTGCATTCATTTTTGGTAACCCCTATATAATTAGTTGAACTATTTACATTAATAATATATGTAGAAATCGATTTCTTATTGACAGAGGGTTTGGGTGCTTTTGTAAGGACTGTGTCTTAATTCGGTTATTCCATTGTACCAATTTGAATCTGACACCCCATTGGTAATTGTCAAATATAAACTTTCCATCTTGGGTTAAATGTTGACAATCAAAATTATTTCCAGTCACTTCATGGTACATGAAAGGGGCAATCAAAATTGTTCATCAATCCTTCCTACAAACTAATAATCATGGTGTCAACCATATCCCACCTCAGCCTTCTGTTTATACAAAACATAATGAACAATTGGGCACCTTACTTGCCTGGACATAGCAAAATAATTGTTTCATAAATTTAAACAAACTCTATTTAATTCCACATTCCACTTGGTTTTAATCTCATTTATTCTTAATATATAGTGTTACTAGGTCATCCATGACTGAGAAAATAGCCCCTAGACCCAAGAATGGACAAAAATTGACACCAACCAAAGGTCAGCGGGCAAAGTAGTTGCTCTTGAAAAATTTGTGGTATTAGTATTCTGGGTGGCTGTGCAGGATTAAATTTCTAGATGACAATAGGCATGTCAATGAAAACTGTACCCAGTTGCCTTTTGAGTTGACTTGGTAAAAGGTATTGCCCTGCAGTGTTCAATGGATTCAACCAAATGGAGACTTGATCGTTGGAAGAACATTTTTTTACTGGCCATGTACATTAATTTAATTATCTCTTTCCTGCATGAATAAAATGGGGGTTAAATACTCTTGTGATGTCATCATCTGATCACAAAAATTAAAAAAGCACAAATTTAATGATAAAAATAACACTCAATTCCAAATGAGCCTTTTCAAAAATGCATGCATCCACCATGAGAAATATTGTTTGTACGTATCAATGATCGACATACTGTAAACGTATTACATTTGGCTGTGTATTCTATTTAGCTCCTTTGGTGGAAAGCATGCAGCTTCCGCTAAATCAAGTACATAGCTAAATGTCTTGTGTATGTATATTTATGACTTGCACAATCACAAAGCACTAAATCTTTGATAAACTTGGTGAAAAATGATATTTATGCCAAATATCATTCATGCTAAATATAATTACAGTATCCTTTGAAGTATGCATTATTATGACAGAAAAACCTTACATAACTGATGGAAAATCATGAGGAATATGCATACTGAGGCTTTGAATATATTCTTATGATTTTTGATGCTTGAAAGATTGAACTTTTTCAATGTCTTAAAACATTCTTCCAATAATGTAATAATCAATTATTAAAGGAGTTAACTCAGAGACATTAAGCAAAATATACTGCTTTGAAACCAAAATTATGCCAACTCTATCTGCTTTGCAGAAAAATAAAATTGAAGAACTCATTCCAGCATTCTAACATCTCAAAATGGTAAGTTAGAACTTCAAATAATTATGTTTCAAAGTAAAAGCATAAACCCCCAAGGACAGTGCCAAGTCTTCTCAAATACAAATTGGAATTCACCTTTTTAGAATCATCTGGCTTTTAAAAACAACTAAAAAAAACTGCATCACATTTGCTAAAATTTATCAAGTAAGCTACTCCCATTAAGGGACAGAAGGACAATGCTAACATAATCTGGAATATGAGAACTCTAATGCTGGTCCAGATATGCACTGATCGAGATATTCAACATTCAAAGTGTTCATTTAAACTTCTTAAGAGCATACTTCCATTATCTATAATGGTTTACTTCCAAACTTTACTATATGGAAATCAGAAAAATTTGAATAAAAAATTGAGACTGCATGTCATTAATTCATCTACTCCTATATTGCATTCTATTTGCTGATCATGCAGTTAACAACGAAGTCTGGGTTAGAAAAAAAAAACTACACTGAACCAACAGTGCAATAAGAAAAACTATTGCACTAATAAGAAAAAAAAACCTTAAATTTAAAAAATTAAGGTTTATTGATCCTCTGATATGAGAGATAACTTTAACAGGGTTCCAAATTATCATGCCCACTCGCAAACTCATGTAATTTTGTCTGCGGGTGACCAAACCTTGAGTATGTTTTCGCCCATATAGCAAGTAAAAACTTTTCTGGAACCCAACCATCATTTCCTTCTTATATTAAAAGCACTTTCGTTTTTCAATATTTCCTACCCCAAAAATGTTTTACAGACCCTGAATGGCATCAACAATATTCCATGTGAGGTCTCAAAGTGAAGGAAAACTTGTTTAATATGGAATTTCATACAAGTGATGACAAAATCCACAGAAAAATGAAAGACAGCAGAGTATGTGTACTTCTCAGAGATTCTGATATGAAAAGATCAAGAATATTTTTTTCCTTAGCTAAGTGGACAGAAAAATTGTGGGCCCCAAAATATTGATGTGGGCTAGTAAAACATGTAAAGTTGCATGGGTCCCACATGGCCTGTAAGGTTATAAAAGTTATTTGCAACCCTGTCTAATTGGGAAAAATTTCTATTATTTCTTTATAAATTATCAAGTTTAAAGACAATTTTTGTCAAATTTTGCCCTGCAAGGTATGTTGAAATTGTTTGCATTATAGTCAAAAATTAAACTTAATTCTTTTGAAAAACCATAACCGTTAAAGCAAAAGTTGTTTTTCTTTCTGTTAACTGAGGGATGGTGATCCTTAATTTACAAAACATCAATTTCCACAGAAGACAAATTCCTACACAGCTTTTCAAATAAATAAAGAGAGTTTATCTAAATGCCTTTAGAAAAAAAAAACCCCACTAATATCTCTTATATTACATGTACTCAATTTTCGAAGTTTTCAACAATGTACAATTTAAAGAATGTAAAAAAACAAATACAAGCAAAATTCAAAGCAAACTTCATGAGAAGTAAATGGATATGATGATCACATGATGTTACCTGAGTATTACGTAATTACTATTGTATCATGAACTGAATCTGCGAAGTGCGATCTGTTAATGCTTTCAGCTCTGTAAAACTTACATTGGTTTTTACACCTTTTGTATACAGGTATGTTAAAACGATTCTTAGGACTATTTAGTCTCAAGGACACAAATTCCAAAAGATCGTTATGCTATTAATTTTTTTCTTGTCAGGGGACATTTTTTATGTGAATAAAAGACAGAAAAACATGACACATACATCAAGGGAGACATGCTCATAAAAATTAAACATGATTCATGTCATTAAAAGGAATAGAGAAGAAGACTTGATCAAACAATTTTTTTCTTAATATATAAAAAAATTATTAAGTGATTTGAAGTGTTGAAATAAGCTAAGTGCATGTTTAGTTGCCTTGTACGGCAATTTCATCTGAAGAACCTGACTCTGCAGGAGTTGGTCATCAATACCAAGTGGAATCTCATGCAAGGTTTACCCCTTACATACATATACCTATAGATATCTCAAGTGCATGAGAGATTTTCTATTGTCACTTACTCAAATATATTCAGATTATTGACTATGTGAAAGTCTTAGCTTATATTTATTTAATATATCAAGATTTCAAGCACTCATTTTAATTAACAGCTACTGGTTGTAAGTTTCATGATGCATAAATGTACAATGTATCCATAAAGTTACTCAGGTATTAAATTCATATCCTTAAACTCCTGATTTTTATACAGTTGATATTTATGTATGATTAGTTAAGAATTAAATATGGTGACTCACAACAAGTCTAAGAGATCTTCAACATAAATACGTATAATCCTTTATAATCTTTAGACTGTTACCTTGAAAGTAAATTAACCAATACATGAGCCGAAGGAACATGCAGATATGACAATTTAACAAGAGTACTTTTTTCAAATTCTGAGGTATATGACACCTGTCCTGTTTTAATTTTAATTTGAACAGCCCAAATATTCAATCCATAAACCCCTTAAAAACAAAAAACTTAAATACTATAGAGACATTAAAACTTACCATATTTTCTCAAAAACAGATTGTGAGTGTAGAAAAAAATCAACAAAATGGAGGTATATTTTTCATTCACTTCATAAATATTCCATTGACAGTCGTCTTTAAACAGCCAAGATCCCTCAGATAATATTCAGGTAAATCCCTTCCCAATAGGTGTAATGTCTAAACTACTGCCACGCTTCAGCGAAGCCGGGTACCTTTCATACAGAGCCCATTCACCGCTGTGTGTCTATAAATATGTAGCAAGTTTCTTCTTGTTAATTTTCTCCAGAATAGCTCTATAGAAAAATGGTAAAGTTTGTTTATTTTTATCGAGACATAATCATTAAATATCTTTATCATGAACATGTTAAAATTACATGATCAAATACATTAAACCATCAATTAACAATAAACAAGCTTTATGACCATTAATTAACGTATAGTTACTAACGAAACTCTGTTAAGAGTGAAATCTTATTTCTACTTCCTTGATTTAGGCATGTTTTAAATTCATTTCATAATAAGAATCTTCAGTGCAGTGGGGGTTCTGGTGATCATTTGATATATGACTTCAATATTTGCCAACAGGTTTATCGATTGATCAAAAACATAAGATTTAACAAATGATAAATTCCTTTGATCTAAATCACAATTTCTCAAGACTTTAAATATGTTCATATATTTAAAAAATATCAAGTTACATAATACATGTTTATCTTGGATATCATCTCTATTTTGCCTGTATTAATATGAGAAAAAATAAACAAAGATATATTCTTAAATTCAGTTTAAATATTAAACATAAATGAAGAATCAATCATGATCAAGACCTTAAATCAAATTGATCAGTCTTAAAAAAAAAGAGAGATGTCAAGTTTGTTTCAAAATTTGTTACAAAAACTTTAATGTTTCATCAATTCTTTCCCTCCCTTCCCCCAAAACTAAAATATTATTTTCACTTAATTTCACAGTTTACAGGACTATTAATACCAAACATCTGCATTAGTACAACAAAGTCTCTATAAATTATATACTGCAAGGTATATTAATGATGCATTTGTCAATTTCACGGTATAAGCAAAAAATGCAAACAATTAGAGGCCCACACTCATTGCAGTCCAAAATGTACCACTCTTCGCAGAACTAAGACTCTACACCACTCCGTTCAAATGGAGTCATCCCTGATGACCTATGTCTAGAATCTGCACAACCATCAAAAATTTAATTCCTAGCATTTAAACTTCATCATCACTCCAATGCGCGTCTATCAACAAAATCTTATTCAATCTTCAAGTCTCAAGGCTGCCAGATAAACCTTTTGTGTATTGAAAGCAGAGATCTCTTATTTCTATCACCACCCTAAATCAAATTCAGGGTACATGTTTACTTTTGTATCAATTCAGTCTACATCCATCAAGACACACAATAAAATATCAGTACAAGTAATTGCAAGCATTTCCAATTTCTTCAAAAGACAACATTCTGGATGACATTATAATTACTCATATCACAAAGTATTCAGCATAACAAAAAACAGTTGATTTCTCACATTTCCTCCCAGTAATAACAATATCTATCAATGTATATAGAATATCACAATCATCTGTCAAACTACAAAAATATATTGAGGTAAAGTTAAAAGCTTCATACCAAATCAAATCTGTATTCCTTAGTCCACTAAACTGATGTTAATATTAAAAGCAATCTTGCACCTCTGAATGGAATCCAATCTGCAGTTTAACTTACTGACATTAAGTTACAAAGTATTGCCCCAGTTGACTATGATTTTTCATATAACAAAGAGGCCAAATTTTCCACAACCGAAATCAAGTCAAATTCTTCAGAAAGAACCCCACTCTCACTGTCCTTTCTTATCAGATGTTATGCTTTTATTATGCAATAATTACAAGTACTTATGTATTATTGTCTTTTTATGTGCATACTTCATGTGTTTACCTGGTTCTTAATGATCTGCTGCTATCATATAGACATTAAAAAACATGTAACATGTGACACTACTGACAGACACTTATAGGAAGATCCAGTTTAAGCAAGATTATAAAAGAAGAAACTCCTGTTTCTATGAAAACACAAAAAACCCAACTCATTGTACAAGAAGTATTAGGATCCCAAGCAGTGTGATCTATGAAATGAATTTGCACAATTCTT
Organism: Saccostrea echinata; assembly: GCF_033153115.1. Classification (NCBI taxonomy): domain Eukaryota; kingdom Metazoa; phylum Mollusca; class Bivalvia; order Ostreida; family Ostreidae; genus Saccostrea; species Saccostrea echinata. Next base: position 28,239,763 of record NW_026889750.1, read on the forward strand.
AGTTGTGCAAAGAAACATATTCTTTTCTTTCTATTATCTATTTATTATCTATTACTTTTTATCCTTACGTGCACTGTATAAGATTCAAGACTTAACTGATTAATGGACATCATAAAGATTCTGGCTAATTGAGTGAGAGAAAGGGTTCAAGGGAAGTTTTTATGTATATAATGGTACAAGTGTCTCTCTTAATTAAGCAAAATGAAGCTACTTGATAACTTCAATGTTCATTGGAAAGAAAACTCCTCGGCAACAACATATTGTTTTAGAGCAACTATATCTGCAGCATTAAACTTAGCAAAGTTTTATAGAAATTAAACATGCACCAAGAGCACTTAATTAAAGTTAAGAGAAGCAGGTCTATATTTTTTACAGTATTACACGGGAGTGATCACTGGAGGAAATAAAAACAGCCTATCACCATACACCCAGTCTAGAAATTAAGAGAATCGAAAGTGCAACATATTGAAACCTAGAGGGTTAATATAAGATCTTTGCACTCTTATCATTGGCTCAAAATGGTTAAAAAGTATGCAATTAATGATCAAAGGTTCTTTTTCCTTAGGTCTAATTTTTCTTTAGGAGACTTCTGGCTCCTCCAATTTCAGTCTCTCCTCAACACTGGTAAATCTACCTTAATCCCTGTATACGTTCAGTATTGCAGAAGAGACACTTTATCAGAGAGTGGCCAGTTCTTGTCTTAAACGTTCAATTAGACAGTTTTCTAAATTCTATTCAAAGACTTGTGTTATCTTCAATAGGTAAATATATGCTTGATAAAATCAATCGATTGTCATAATGAATTGAAACGTTTATCACATAGGCTGGTAGTTAGGAAGGCTATTTTATAGACAGACCTAATGAGTGATGGAGGGGACCCTTCAAAACTAAACGTGTACCACTCCTTATTTAAAGGGAATCTGTGATTGGAGAAATCAAAATATTTGTGAACAGTGTCTAAATGAACTAAATAAATCGATTAATTTATCCCTTGTTTACACTTGTACATAAGTATATCTTAAATCAACACACTGATTCATCTTTTCCACAGGACACAGTTCCATGGCCCGGTGAAGTAATTTTTTTTTTTTACCCTACATTCACCAGACAGACAGACTTAGCGATCTTAGCAAGAAAGCTTGTACAGTGCAGCAATTTTACTCAATAATGTACTGAAAAATCCCTCTAGCCCTACAACATACGTACACCATAAAAAACCTTTGTTGGTTAACTCCTAAAATACCTCTTTGCACAAAGGGACATTTATATACCAATTTTTACTCATATAAAAAGACACTTATTGATTTTCATTGTAGGGTACTTTAAGGATAAGTTCTTTGACAGAATACCTCAATTAAGATACACATCTTTGAATCAACATTAATCTTCTAATCATATCCATTTTGTATCTTTACATGGGTGGCTTTTAGTTTAGAACCACTGCTGGCGAACGTCATCACACAATTTACTTGAAAAATTTTTGGACCGTTTTCAAATCTGGGAGGGGAGAATTTTATATTTATGAATGTTGTAAAAATTCAAAAGGGAAAAAGTAATGACTTCATTCACCCTTCTCTCTGCATAAGTATTATATACAGTTCAGCAATCAAAACTTCACAAACTACTTAACAATTCTAGATGAAGATTGTTGTATATTGAGAGTCTTGTCCTTTTGGTGAGGACAAGGTTGTTGTACTGTGGAGTCAACAGTACAAGGCCAGGGAATGAATTTAGCTGAAGGTGCATTAATGTCCTAACATAAGCTAGAAAAGTCACCTTAAGACCTCTTTTACTACCCCTTCACCTGAGCTTTTCATCACAAAAAGATATTTAAAGATAATAAAAAAATCTCCCCTGGCAAAATATAAACTATAAATCTGTCATCGTGAACACAAAATTTGTTACCCTTGCGTACCCTTATGGTCCAAAAGTACACCCTAACTAGAGCCCAGTCCTTACTGTAGTAATATTAAGATACTTCAAGATGAAGCTGCAGGGACTTATTTATGTTTAGTTGAACTGTAAACTATTGAAAAGACCACAAATACTTAACATCATCTGAAGTTCCTCTGATCCATGAACAAGAGATCAATTTCTCCATGTCTTAATTAAGAATGTTTTGTCCTTAAAAAAAGAATACATACTTTACAGTAAATTGATGATCAAGTAGTCCATCTCAATCTCTCTGTGATACACAAGTGTGTGGTCTGATGCTTATAGATGCCTTCTACATTTTATAGTACAACATTAATTATACAAGAAAGGAAACTATGTAAATCAATTAAGTGAAATTGGACAGGGTATGACTTTGAAACTTCCAACAACTTCTTCTCATCAATCTTTGTGACAAGGCCCACTCCATTTTTTATTATGCTTTATTTTCAAAGACTGGCAGGACAGATGAGTAATAATCACTGAGAATTTGGGGAGATTTAGCTCCATTGAACTCAACAATGTCTACCACAATACCTGAATGTTGCCAATTGATCAGTTCTCAATAAAACCAAATAAGAGGATTTCAAAGTGGTGATAACATTTGTCAATTTGTGTTTTCTTAGATTCCTAGCAACAACCAAGATCTGTTTCAGGCATTCACTTGACAAACATCTTCGTGATAAAACTTCACCTCACAGCGGTCTCACAGATTCTTTGGGAAAATATACAGGATGTGCTACAATGGGCTCTTGTCCCTCCATACCTTAAATACAACAGTTACCAGGAATGGGTCTCAAGAAAAAAACCCAAAAATGTCTCCTACGAACACATTTCACAGAACAAAACTTCCTAAAGAGAATATGAAATATCAAGGGAGAATGTGATAATAATGGAAAAAATAAACTCTTTGATTCATTTGGACAATCAAACTTACAACAGAATAACAGAACAAAAGGAATGCCATTCTTTACAAAGATTAATGAAAATTTTTGAAATTCAAATGTTGAGTTCCTGACTGTACAAAATAATATCTTAATACACAGATCTTTGTTGAACACCTGCAACATAGATACTATAATCAAACTATTTTCATGATTAAGAGCTGAGCTTCTGTTTATCAGTATAGATCCTGATCTTTTAAATTGAACTCCAAAATTTAATTTTATACATTGTAAAATTTAGATTTTTCAGAAAACTACTAATCCAAAAAATTTTCTCCAAATGTAGTTGTTGCAGGAGACCCTTTCAATTGGCTTGTTTATGGAGATGCTTCATTGAATGCTTTTGAATGTGTTTTTTGTTTTTTGTTTTTTTTTCTTAAATAAAAGATAAAGGAAAACAAATGAGATCACTGTACAAAATTGTATTAAATCAAAACAATATCTCTTTAAAATGTAGGTAAAAATCCTAGATTTCAATTCATGTACTAAATAGGTATTAATGCAGAAAATTACTGACACTGATCAGCTAGAGATCTCAGTCTGTCGACATGTTAGGGTCACTACCTGCCTTCTGGTCATCTCTGGACAATACTTATAATACACCCATATCAAGTATACAACACAAGTTCTCAGTCTGCTTAAGGTCAACCAAGTTATCATAACACCTAGATATTTCTCCAAGTGTTAACACAAACATGCCAAAATAGTATGTGTACTATAAGCCATCATGCCATAAATATAGGTAAACATATCAGGTACCCAAATTCCTGAATAATTTTTTCTCTATTTATTAAAGTATACAAATTCATGAAATGGCACAATGGATGCAGATCATGCTTTATAGTTTGCATTTGTAGCATATTCTTTTTTCCATAGATTCAGAATAACAAACATCTAAGAGTGAACTATCTGCAATGCTAATTAACTATTTAAATTTTATATTATCTTGCCTTGATGAGGGTTTGCCCCCCAAAATAATACTAAACCATTAATTGTATGCCTAAAAGGATACTCAGGAAATTATACCAAATCTGTATTCCTTTAAACAGCAAAGGCAGTTGTGCATGAAACCATTAGTGGCTATCCACAGCAAAAAGAATGCTTAATTGGTATTAGGGATACTTTTATCTATTTATAACTTATCTGGAAGTGAATTATCTTTCTAAAAAGCTTGTAATGTTCAAAAACAGTTATCTGCATCCTGTTTGATGAAAATATATTTTATACAAAGAAATGCTCTTAACCAAAGGCCATCTAAAAAAAAAGATATCACCATGCAACCTTAGATATATGAAGGTCAGACACATCTCAAGGACATCTGAATAAATTTATATGTACATGTACAAAAGAGAGAAAGTTTGCTGTTGGCACCCAATCAAATACCTGTGATTTAAATAATTATTTAGACTTTGATAATCTTTGCGTTGTAATGGATAACTTGGAACTGATAAAGTCATTTACGAATCCTGCATAAATCCATAGTTTAATTTGTTTCTTTATGTTGTAATGTATTTAGTGATGAGTTTTTCCGTCAATGAATCTCTCCGATCCGACACAAAATAAAGACAGGGTGGGGCCCTAAACTTAACACTTCTAGTCCATCAAATGACATTAAATGTCACAACAATCCCTTGTCAGGTGTCACCCCCTGCAGTTATACTTTATTCTGTTTGTTGATACATAAACAGCTGATGACCAATGTGATACTGCCGTGGTCAAGTTAAATACCTACTGGTACAAGTATCTGTATACATTACAAATCAGACTGCGCCAAGGATGAATCTTATGGTTCTTTTTTCATTTACATACTGGTATATTTTTTTATATGTGAAAAACTTAGATATCAAAAAAAATTAGACAGATTAAAAAGTGCAATATGCCTACAGTATTTACTAGAATAAGTTACGAGATCAAAAATCTAAAATAACATTCTTCAATTATCAGTATTGCTTGAATGCTTCAAATCACTTAATATAAATTTGTAACTGAAAGGTAATTTTCATTCACATCAATAGATTACCTGATAATCATTAAATGACATATGTGTATATAAAATTATCCAAACACCTGATCACTTAAAAGTCTATCTTGCAACAGACCTTTTTACCTAGCTTAAGTAAAAGGGTATAGGATAATTAGATATTCCTCATTTATCATATAATAAATATAGCGACTTGATGTTACAAAGAGGAGCTGATTACACAGTGATTGAATACCTCTGGTTATATCAGCGCTTCAATTGTTCACTTCACCTTATAGACTTCATGGAAATCCCATAAGATTGCCTTTTTATGGTTATAAATGATGCAATTTCCGAATCAATACATGCATTATTTGTTTTTGGAGAAATTTATAGTACTTCATAAATCAATCTTTCACAAAAGTGAAATAAGTCTAGTGAAATAAATCTTCAGATATACTTACCCGTGTTTCTACATTCGGATTTCCATAAAAATTATTGCACTTTATCTGGTCTGTTTAAATTAATGTTCTCCTGAAAAAAAAGATAACATACATGTACAGTAAAACTTGATAATCTTGAACATCGACATCTCAAATACCCTGGATATGTCAAAGTGATCGAGTTGGAAGTCCCAACCATGTTTTCTATAAGTATTTCATTTAACCTCAGTGTCTTGAATTCTCAGATATCTTCATTTTTTTCTCAGTCCCATCGACTTCAAGATAACAAGGTTTGACTGTATTACTTTTAGAAGCCTTCCTTTAACTTTAACTATGATATTAATCTAATGTGATTTTTCTGTTGCAATTTTGTTTTTGAAATTCTTCTTACAATACAATTACATACAATAAAAGAAAATAATTTTTAGGAATTACAGAAAAATAAATACACAAACAATTAAATAACTAAAATGTACTAAAATAATTTAAAATAAACTAAAAATAAATATTAATAAACTAAAAGACCTATAAAAAGTGATATATCAATTTTACCTTTATTTCCAATAAAATACTAAAATATGTTCCACTGAGTTATCAGAATCACTAGTGACACTATGAGGTAAATCCATTAACTATCAAGTAATATTAATTCTGATTACGTTCTAACTGTTTATCTTTATATGCATTACCTGTCAAGAAAGCCTTGGGGTACTTCACGATTACAAAGTACGTAGAAACTGATGATTTACCAAGGTACAGAATATACCACACCCCCAGGTGTCAAACGACCAGGTAAATCCTGAAATCTACAAATAAAATCCTTTATCTATATATTCTGTTTTCCCCAGGTTTTAATCAAGGTGTGAGAGACATTTGTGAATCTCTATATTTAGACAGGATTTAATTCTAAACTTAAAAATTCAATTGAATTTAAATTTCATAAATGTAAGGAGCATATGGGATGTTTTATAGTGCTGACACAGTTTCTGAAACATTCCTGACTTTATTTAAAAATATATTTAAAAAATGATGGGTTCAGTTTGAGTATAACATGCCACTTTAGTTCAAGACTGGCACAAATTAAAGATACATCAATCATGTGCCTACCTGTATATAAAGCAATTTCAAATGGGACCAGATACCTAGTAAACATTCTAACAGTGTGTTTTATGTGTGAACATATCATCAAATCTACCTCAGACTATTCATGCTAAACTGGCACTGCATGTTAAATACCAGAGATGCTCCGAGAGGAATGAAATATTATAAATTATATACTAATTCTCCTAAATACTAAATCCCATAATATGTTCAAATATCTGCGTAGAAGACCTCACAGGACCAATACACAATATACTGCAAATGCATCATAATTGTATGATATTTGGTAGCAAGTAAGCAAAGATTTGAATAATTACATTTCTGAATATATTAATACCAGTACATACGTATGACATTTAGCTATATGTACTTTAATTAAAAGAAGCTGCTTTCCACCAAAGGTGCTTAAAGTAGAATACACAGCCAAAAATACATTTACAATACACTTTTTATCCTAACTGCTAGAGATCAGATATAGCTAATTATTATTAATACTTATATTGTTGATAAAGAGACTACTTTTATTTGCACAAATATTTATCTCAAAAGGACATGTGTGGAATTTAAACATTCATACTTCTCATTTATGCCTTCAACAAATAACGACCAAATTTTAGGTTTTTGATTTATTTTTAACTATAGATGTGTCAGTGTGACACATTAAATGCCACAGCTAACTTGTAATTTTTAAATATACAGAAGTCCAAGGATATGAAAATACGAAAGGGTGGAAATTAAATAAAAATTGAATAACATATTTCGGCTATTATTTTCTTGAATGAGTTGTCAATACCAAAACACGCACAACTTCAGCTGCATGAAAATGATGATCAACTACATGCAGACACACAAAAAAATGTCTGGAAAACAGTTATGTATTTATAATTAGGAATTTTCAAAATCTAAGGGCAACAACTTTTGTGAAAATGGGTCAAACAACATGAAACTAGAACCTGATATGTAAGTCGTCAGTAGAAAGACACATATCAAAAATCAGCTCATTATATCTACAAGCAAAAAAAAAAAAAAAAAAAAAAAAAAATCCGGAAAAGAGCAAATAATTAGAAATTTTCAGAGTTTAATTAAGGGCAATAACTTTTGTGAAAATGGGTCAATCAGGGTGAAACTTGAACTTAATCTGCAAGTAATCAATATAAAGACCAGTTACCTCCCTATCTACTAGGACAACTGTTGCACAAAAAGGACCAGAAACAGTGAAAAATAAAAACTTTCAAAGTCTAATTTCAATAATGTTCATGAAAATGAGTCAGCTCCATGTAAAACTCCAACTTAACCTGTAAGTCATTAAAGACAAATACTAAATATCAGCTATATATTTACAAGCACAGCTAAATAAAAATAATAATAATAAATTTGATGGATTGACATAATGTAGAAATGAGGGATGGAACAGGGTTACACTATATATACTCCAATCATTTCATGCTGGGGATATAAAAAGCTTTTTAATATAGGATATCACCCTTAGTAAATTACCATATATCCTCTATTTGCACCTCAGCATTATAAAGAAAATATGTGATTTGTGACTTAAAACATCAGATTAAAAGTTATTTGTGAAGTCATCTGTTATGCTTAAAACATATAAAATTGACTTTTAGTTTGTGCTACTGAATAAAAAGATGTCACCGCTAGGTCAGTGAACCTGCAAGGTCTTATATTGGATAAAAACAGAAAAAAATAAACTTAAATATATTTCTTTTTATAAACCTCACACTTAAGGGAGGCCATCATAAAATGTGTAACAAAAAACACACAGAAATGGAATAGTCAGGGTATAGTACAGGTGAGGAATCTCCACTAACATTAACATAATCCTGTCACATTCATTTCTCATTTTTGTTACATCTCGCTAGCGATATACATTATCATTATTAATTGTCAAGCCATAGGGAAGAGCAGCATAATTATCTCTCCATGCATGGTAAGGCAATTAAAATTTGCGAGAATGTTTTACATGTATATAAAACACAACCATTTTATTAAAGGTTAACAATTATACAGCCACATTACAAAAAAAGAATTAAAAACAAAAGAAAAAAAACAATTATGTAATTATAACAATCATTTTAAATAATAAAAAGTTTATGATGTAAAGGATGTATAAGGTATATAATAAATATTAAGCATGCTTTACCTGTAAGCGAAGCCAAGCTTGCTCAAAGTTAGAGGATCCATAGGAAGATGATGATAATGCCAAATCTACGCAGCAATGCCTGAAAGATCAATCTATTTGAATTAATCCTAATCAACTTTTCATTATTTGTCAATAATGAGATATGTCAATTAATTAGAAACTCTTGCCACTCTCCCCCACAAGAGCTAGGAATTTTATTCACATATCAATACTCTGTTTATTTTCTACTATATGAAAAAACTACTGCTGCATCCTTCATTAAGTTAAGTATCAATTAAATATAATAGAGGTCTGATGAGGCTCATCAATGGAAATAGAACATAACCTAATGGTGAAAAATCCACAATAAAGAGAAGAAAATCATTAGGGACTCCCTAATTATAATGAGAAATAATAAGCACTAAGGTGTCAAATAAATTCATCAAGTCGATGCCTGGCCACTATAAAACAATTTCCACTGTTTGGACAGGTGAATGGAATGGTCTTATATTGTGGTCAGTTATGTTCATTCGTTGTTGACCAATATGTACTAGTCTTTGGTTCCTGGTTAACCCCTAACAGGTGTCTCTGATGACAGATTCTGTCTGAAGGATAAACAGATTTATTGTGGCCTTAGAGGACTTCTGATGTATTAAACAAGTGGTCTACAAAACACAACGTACCTGTACATAACCATCAGGTTAGCTTTTACCAACAAATATAAGTCTTAATGAAAGCTTATAAAAGCTGCTGAAATAAACAATAAGCTTGATCAATACCGTATTTTTTTTTTTTTTGAGCAGGGATCCAACTGCTACTCCAGTCTCCTGGGCTAGTAATATTTTTTTCCCTAATGCTTTTTGGGAACATAGTTTTTACCCTGTTTTTATTTCTTTCAGACTGGCTCCTCTCAGATGTCTGGTACATAATCTGGTACATTCATTGGGGAATATAGCTTAAGGGTTTGGCATATCATCATGCACAAGCACTCACAGCACACACTTGCTCAATTATAATATATTAATAGATGGTATTCATCTTATTTTCATTTCCATAAACTTATGCTTCTTAGACAGTACAATGTATTTCAATAATCAATGCAGATCTATCAAAGTGTATTTTTTTAAAAGCATGTATATTTGTTCACTTGTGCAGACTTCCGAACATTCCCTCATCACTGATTATTGTGTTTGTGTCTTCTGATTAGTCCCATGATTATCCATGACATTACAAATTTGATAGCAATCCAAAGGGGAACAACTGTAGTAAGATTTTAATTAAACATAAAATTAACTTTCCCAAAATATTTAATGTTCAATGCTGCCTCTTGGAAAAAATTCTAAAAAAAAAAAAAAAAAACAAGAAACAATTATAAGAACTTTGTATTCAATGTTTTACGAGGATGAACCGTTGATTTGTATTGAGCCATGTTATAAAGCTTTTTCTGAGATGGAAGTCAAAGATAAATAGAAGAATTTTAAATACATGAAAGGATTCGCTACTCTCACTTTTAGATATATATACTCCAGGTCCACTTCCAAATTTTAAAGACTGTAAATTAATCCACATGTGAGGTTCACAAATAATTACAGTGTACTTATATGTGTGTTCTGGAAATCAAGACTACAAAAAACGTTTATAGTCAAAATGTATTTTTGTTATACCTTTAAAAATTGGTTCCTATATTAATCTTTACTTTAAAAAGTCTAACATTTCCCATGTTTTACTGAGCGGTTATAAAAAAATCAATGTTTGACCGCAAAGTGAGATATTGGACCTGCCGATGAGATATTGGACCGCTTTACATCACACAGTGGGCGAGATCAGCTAAATCTTATTTGCATTCGTTGGTGTTCGACAGTGGCGTAAATAAATAAATAAATAAAAGGTATAACAAAACATTTATGGACTGTGTTCTCAAGCAAAATGTGTTTTGTCGACCCCTTGAACCAAACTGTTTGCCTTCGGCCTAATGGCCTCGGGCAAACAGTTTGGTTCTTGGGTCCGACAAAACACATGTTGCCATCGAACCCTGTCAATAAATGTATAATATTGACTATACTGATTATATAGGAAAAATATTTTTAAGGTCTCCCTTAGTACAGTGTAAGTCATAAACTAATAGTTGAAATGAAAAATAAACACAGGAGGGCAAAATACTCTCTAGTTGAAAAGTCATCACAATATTCAGAAAGTTTTTTGTTAATTTGCTTTTTGCCTTAATCCCGATATTTTTTCACCACCATTCATACATTTTGGTAAATTGTTTGGCAAAATGCATTTTTAAACAAAAAAGTAGATGCACATTAAGTACCTGGTACTCAAAATTTAGAACAAGTTAACACATGTGTAAATGAAGCATGTAGCACTTTCCTTAAGCCATTACTCTGTTGCAGTTGAGCTTATTTCTACTTGATTATAGGTTTTTTTATTCTGACTTGAAAATGACTTTCTGTGGAAAACTGTGTTCCTTTTCTCATTTAAATTTAACAGTGACATACCTAAGAAGACACAGACATACTATTTAAAATGAGGCAAAGAATCTTGCTGCATGCTTATTCACTAAATATTGTCACTTGACTTTTCTTTGTTTAAAAAATTTCAAAACATTGATTTCTGTTCTTTATTCTTTAAGTCCTGTTTATATCTACTTACAATGCTTAAGGGACTTTACTCTAAAACAAATTTTTGTACATGTATATGTACGTACATGTATGTTGTTACTTCACAATCATCATCTCCATTCAGTTGCTGTCATTTTGAAAGTCAGAAACTCAAAATATTCAAATATAACACTGTATTGTGTGCAGCTCCAAATCAAATTTTTCATTCAAGAAAACTAAACCATTTTACAAATCTTAATTCAGTTTTAGGGTGTAGCTTACAAATGCAACCGTGTTCCTTTTGCATCGTGGTCCTCACTACATTGCACAAGTTCAGACTAAATCTGGAGTGCCAACTGAAGATTTCACGTCCCTTCATCAGGTTTTAGACCTCTGATTGATAAGTCATACACAACTTCTTCCACCTTCTTCAAGTCATATTTCAGTCCATCGAACCTCTTGCGCAGAGCATCATTTTTAAGATTCAAAAGTCGGAATCCAGCATCCAGTTCAGCCACAAAATTAGCAATTTTCATTGGTCGGTTAAAGTCCCCAGCGGTTACAGAGTTTACTGCCAACCTGGACTGAAAAAGTTATGAAATGTTATAAAGCATGGAACACTTAAAATATTGGAGTAACAAATATCCTTGTATCAAAGTAATAAAATACATGTACTGCAATCAAGGAAATAAACTGTTGCGAAAAAACTGACAAAAAATGTAAAACTATCCAAAGATCAAGAATTTCAACTTTATACAAAATACATGCAAGAAGAGAACTTGTAGATAAATACAGTTGAATACAAATCATACTAACCAATTCACTAGCCATCTGTAGTAAACCAATCAAATAGTCATCTAAATCCATATGAAAACCTTCTTCTTGTTTCAGTTTCACTAAAGTGACAAATAATTTTCATCACAGGTTACCCAAAAATTTTTAATTAGTTACCGTGGCACTGACACAGGTTTAGACCTCAGTCAATATTCAATCATCTGTGAGATGCTTATTAACTGTGAATCGAAACTCAAATTTGCAGGTAACAGTACTTGAATCACATTTTTCTTATGTTGTAATATTTGGCTTGCACACCATTTCAGTACAGCAGACATATTTTGACATCGGTTTATATTCTTTCATGATCCCATGACAAGTATCTTCAATTTTAACATATACAAGCTGACCCTGTTTACTCTTATTACCTCCCATCATCCCCGCTGTCTCCTCCCTTGTGATAAGTTTTTCCATTTTGAGGTAGGTAACTAGAGCTGACAAGAAAGAAAGCTTCTGAAGAGCAAATTTCCAGTGGTCATGAAACCTTTAAGAAACAAAAAGAACAACCCTGTACATTCTGGCATGAAAAATACCAAAAATGGTAATTTAGTTTTCATAAAGGATTATACAAATTTTCCTTTTCAATTAAATGTATACTGATTTTATATAATTTATTCTCAAATTTGATGTTTTATCTATCTGTACATAACTTATTTGTTCTGTACATAACTTGTTAATTTGCCATTCTTTACAGAGTGTCAGAGATGAACTAGTATACTGGGTACTAACAAAAATCACTTAAATTATTTTCATGATGTTAAATTTTCATCGTTTGAGGAAAAAATATTGGTTTGTGGGGATTTGATTTCGTGGTTGAGGAAGTGTTTAGGTGTTTTATATGAAAAATTAACATTTCGTGGATGACATGAACTCATGGGTCTTCCTCATACCATGAAAACAATGAAAATTAAGCCCCCATGAAAATTAGTGATTTTACAGTATATAAACTAAGGATTGGTAAAATCTTTCATATCACATTTGTTTGAAGGCTTATATAGACACTGTCTGCTGCCTAATCTGTTTATGTATCCTACATAGTAAAGTATGTTCAAGTCAAGTGACAATTTTTTTTTCTATTAGAAGTAGCAGTGCAAGAGTATATAATATTTTTTATTACCTATAATACTGATTTTCTGCAACCTTGGAGCTTAATTCCTGAAACTGCTTTCTAGCTGTTTCAAAATATGAGTCAGTGCTTTTGCATATATTAGCAACTGAAAAAAAAAAATTAAACGTTCATCTATAATAAAAACATAATTAAGTATCTACAACATGTGAAAAAAGATACATGGATCATGAAAATGTTAATACCATTTTTACTTCCATCTCTCTGATGTACTTGTTGCAGAATTGCATGAATTTCCCTTGCTGTTTGTTCTAAATCACGAACAGATGATCGGATTTCCTAAAAAGAAATAATAAACTGTTTCATAATCAAAACAAATTAATATAAAGTATCTACATGTAATAAAGCATTATAGATTACCATAAAATATCAAAATAATTCTAATTTACTTTTATCACAATGTGATCACCATCATTAAGTTGACTATTTTCTCACTGTTGGTTTGCTCATGCAATTTTTTTTTTTGGAATGAGAGAAAAAAGTGTGTTACATATTTTCAAATGAATATAAAAATGGGAGTCAGAAAATATTTGATAGCTTGTAGTCTCTTTTAAAGAATAAAGAGATCATAAAGTTTGGTAAGGCATTCCAATTCTTGATGGTCCTTGGGTAAAATGATTTTTTTTTCCTAGTTGTGATGTTTGTTACTTGATGGTATCTATCTGAAAGGAATTCTAGAAATCCTATTTGGTGGTTTTTGGTTCATAAAGATGTAGTCTAAAAAATAGTCTTTATTGATGTTGACTTCCCTATTTTTGATCTTGTACATTAGAGATGCATGTTTTTCCTCTAATGAAGATTATGCAAGTTGTTCTATCATATCTTTAAATGAAGATGTGCCAGCACTTGCTTGTATATAATAAATGTAACATATCTTGATGATCTTCTTTATATGATTTCTAGCCTTTTTTTCTTTATTATTATTTTCTGTAATTGACTCCATAGAGTCCATACAGAACTTGCATGCTTCACTCGCAGGTCTTTGATCATTTTAATCCGACTGGAAAACTGAAGGTATAAAAATTAATAAAGGTGTGGAACTTCTCAGATAAGGTACCTAATTTCAACAAAGAAATACTACTAAATTAAATGACTTATTGAAATGAACTAGTGAATTATATTTTCTATTCTAGTTTTCTATTCTATTCAAGCTAGTTTCAAGTAAAGAAAAATAGGTCAATTTTGGAATTGATGTCAGCATATCTTTGGTAGCATATGGAATTTTGAAATGAACTTTGGTAGTAATGTAGATTGTTTATATGTGAATAGACAGGAGTAGAAAATATAATTCTAAATCATTTGATTTATTAGAATTTCATTGGCAAAATTGGGTACCCTACCTGAAAAGTTCCACACCTTTATTTTTCTATACCCCTGTTTGTCAGTCTGAGTCAGATTAAAAAAATCTAAAAGCCTGTGGTTTCACAAGGCAAATCTAGGGCCTTTTTTTCCTTTTGTTTTAAGAGACTGGATAATTCTGCAGAAATTATGGATCATAAATTGACATAATAAAATCCTGATTGTAATTGTAAGTTAATATATCTTCCAAAAACTGGTAATTTCATGATTAAAAAGTAATAATAAATCAGTTTCAGTTTGAAGTTGACAGTATGAATCATTTTACTTAAATTATACCAAGCTAAATTAACTGAAATTTAATTTCCCTGAAATAAATTATTTTTACAAAAGGCCAAGTCTGTGCGAACAGATCTTATTCTGACAATCTGGCCTCTATTCTAAATTTCTAATCTCTCTATATAAAGTAATGATTATATTAAAGTAAAGTAATATAAGGTACTTATGCACCTCTCTTAAATCTTGTTCCTTGTTGAAATACGATTGAAAATCAGCAAAAACGTCGGCTATCCTCTCTGCAGACTCGTGGTCATCCATCTTTTGGTCGTGCAGATATTCGTGAAATCGTTCATTAAATGATTCCTACGTGCATTATAAAAGTACAAAATCATGTTTCAACAAGAACTTTTATGCATGTATATTTTTGAAAAATGCACAGTAAGATTTCAATATTTGAATGTTATTTTCAGTAAAAGGCGTAAAGATATTTTTTCCAAACGAAGAATAAAGAGTCTGACTTATCCAGAACCTTGCATTGTTTACCTTGGATTCTTCGCACTTGGCACGATGATACAGCTTTTTCTTTGATTCCTTGCATGTTTCACCGAGATAAATCAATGGAAAAGCTATGTCTTATACAAAGAAAACAACTGCTCCTCAAAAACATGATAAGGTAGTTCTTTTTTCCAAATGAACGTCATTTTTATTTACATGATTCGAATTTCCTCTAAGATGTACTTCATCTTATATCGTCGCGAGCCCTAAATCGGTGGGATTGTTATTTTTACATTCAAGATGTTTCAGACAAATCCAGAATTTTCTTGCTAACAAGGACGCACAGTTCTTAAATTAATGAGAACCCTGCTTATGGGTAAAATTTGGTAGACAGACACCTCGACCCAACGACACCTCGGCCCGTCACGTTTGACACCTCGGCCCTGACAGGTCGGACCAAAATTATTGACACCTCGGTCAATACTAAAGACACCTCGGCCCAAGGAATTTTTTTTTTTTTTAGAATTATTATCTGTATTCACTATGGTAATATAAATGTATGTATGTTTATAATGACGATATGTATACGATAAACGGGCATATAATTTCAGAATTTTTGAACGAACGACAGCATAGATGTCAGCTGCTGTATTTATTGAGTGGGAGATAGGAGGTCTATTTATTTATTTATTTTGTTGCTTATGAAAATGCAACTTCATTCATTTCATAATATTTAGAATTCTTTTACTTAAAAATCACTTTGTAGTAGGGGCGTATTGTACACTTAAGTATATATAATAATTATATGTATAAACCAGTGCACAGTAGCATATGTCCTGAGGTATTCTGTCCTGATCAATAATATGTCTTAATTGATTTTTTTTTTTAATTTATAAACTCAACTTAACCTTACACAGATAGAAGTTACGTTAACCTGATAGATCTTTGCGTAATATTAGAGCATAATGGATATATTTCCCTAAACCAACCGAGGAAGATATGTGGTTTGTACCATACAATTGGATTAATTTAGCCTGCTCGTAATTAACTCCTCATTGTCACCATCCCATATGACACGCGCTTGAGACTTCAAAGGATGCGCTGCGTCATTTTGTTTGTTTAACGATTAGCACTATGTGATGGACAATTTTTTTTTTAATTACCGTCAATTTACTCTCGGAAGATTATTCAATTATTTTCTTTTTTATTTCATGGATATATAATAATATAATCCGTCGCATATAGTCCCTATAATAATAAAATACTTAAGAAAATATCAAATAAATATGTTTAAAATAATACATTTTTGTTTGTGCCGAGGTGTCTTTTACGTGAGCCGAGGTGTCTCAAATCTTGGGCCGGCCCGTTGGGGCCGAGGTGTCAATGGGCCGAGATGTCGTTGGGCCGAGGTGTCGTTGGGCCGAGGTGTCTGACATTCATAAAATTTAATCCTTATTATGTTTCATAGTTTTTCATAATCATTCTTGAATATGATAGAGGGCATTATTTAGAGGCTGTTGGGTCAATATACTTGTGTGAGATACAAGAACTTTTAAACATCATATTCTCCATTTCAAAAATGATAAATGTTCTAATCAACTATTAAAAAAATCATCGTAAGAGAGATCCATTATCCTGTTCTAAATCTGTATTCATAAAATAATATTTGTAACATTACTGGATTCTGTCCAAATTCTACTGAGCTGGCTAAAGCCACTCAGTCTGTCTATTTTTGTATGCTTCAAGTGAACCTGAAAAAACGAAATAATGGCCTTGATCACAATAATGGGAAGAATAAATGTGTGAACATCTATTTCTATATACATGTACATATACATAATATGTATCAGGACAATTATTCTGAAATCATACATGTTTAAGTTTTCACTTTTAATTTCAGGAAGGTACATCATCTACCACTTTAGCAGCTGTAGCATTCCAAGATCATCTTGTCCGTTCACTAAATTTAGGGGCACCAGTCAGAATAGGACCCAGACAGATAGGACTGGGTCCAGCAGCTAAAGCCAAGCAGAAACAAAAGAAAGAGATCAAATCACAAACAGATACAGGCCTGAGGAAAACAAGACCAAAGGGTAACATATATTAAACTGTACAGGACAAGACCTTTTCAGGGCTACAGCTAGACTTCTGCCAAAGCTTAGGGATCATATCACAAATTGCCCTTCCTGTATAGATCTCTTAATCTACAGTTAATTGAACTTCGGTATCTCTAACACCGATATCTTGATTATCATGGATGTGTCAAAATGATTTGGAAGTTCCAACCACTTATTCATAAGTACATGTATTTTACTCTGGATATCTCGAATCCTCAAATATCTCCTGGCCACATTTTTTCTTGGTCCCATTGAGTTCCAGCTAACTAGGTTTGACTGTATGTACCCAGAATTTAACAATTTATTGTTACCAAGTACTCATAGCTAAATTACCTCTGATTCAATACCATAAATTGAAGTAATGAACATATCTATTTAATATTATTTCAGTAGATTAAACATAAACATAACCATCTTTGATGAGTTGTGAAAAAGATGTATTATTTTTTATCTTTCTGTAGGATCTGCCAAAAAAGAAGATGAAGAGTATGTACTGGATGCAAAGCCTGTCACTCTCACACTTGGTAAGATGTTTGAAATACAATTACACAAAGAAGTCCTGATGTACTCATCTTCTGTTTATGTGTTGTGTTTTTTTAAAATAAATGCATGAACACATCTCATCCCTTTCTATATATATGAAAAAAAAAAACAAACAAACATGCAAACTATCTTTCAGCTCAAAAAATGGGGTTGGTTGAAGCTCCTGATCAACCTCTTTCTGAAAAAGAATGGCAAAATATGAAACTCAAGTCCAATGAAAGAGATGATTCAAAATTACCATGTGTCATATGTAAAGAAGATTTTGGAACCCAAGAGCAGGTACTTGTTGTTAAGAATATTATAGAAATCATAGAGAGAAAATAGTATCAAAGGATGTATGTGTATGCCAAGGCTTTCAATAATTTTGAAGTGAAAAAGTGAATTTATCCACTTGAAGAGGCTGCTTTAGAATTATTTCCAATAGTTTACATTGCCAATTAAGAAATTTGAAGCGATGAATTCTGATCATCAAAAAGGTGATAAATCACCTATAACCGTCCCTTACTGAAAGTTGATTTGCAGTTGGAGGTCTGTCAATTTCTATTCAGAGGTGCTGAAAAATTCAAGGTGCATATTTTGATGCTTAGCTTTTGTTTCGTAGGTGCTGCTGTCTTGTTCTCATGTTTTCCATAGGGTAAGTATCAATCTAAAAAAGTACTGCTATGAACTGTGCATTATATCATTAAAGTATATATGCACATGAGAAATCAATTTGGTTTTTATGAGATGCATGCATACATAATGTATATAATAAACACATTTTGTAATTTCATTTAAGGCATGCCTGCAAGCCTTTGAAAGGTTCACTGGCAAAAAAACATGTCCGATGTGTCGTAATGAACAATATCAGACCAGGGTTATCCACGAAGGAGCAAAACAACACAGAATAAAATGTGCTACAAGGTCAGTTTAAAAAGTTGGTAACTTAATATCAATTTTTATGTCCCTCAACTTTTTTTAAAAATTATTTATACACTGATTCTTCTTACTTTGTTCAATATACATGTAGAATCCAAGCTGCCTGGAGAGGCTATGTGGTCAGGTGTTGGTATCTGAAGTTGAGGGAGTCGGTTCCACCCACAGATCCCAAGCTCCGAAAAAAATTCTATGCCAGTAAGGTGAGAAATGTTTAAGGATGATGTGTTATATCATTGAATTCTTCTCTCAAAAAGAAATTATGAAGTTAAGCAAAAATGCAAGTCAGCATATTATTGTCTATAGCTAATGCATGTACTATCAACACTGCAATTTTAATTAGAGAAATCTTTCCTGAATATTTGTAGTATGACAAGGAGTGCATGTATAACAAATCTGTAAAGTCCCCCCCCCCCCCCCCCCAAAAAAAAATATTCTCTCAAGTTCATATTTACACAGTATGATAAAAAAAATTAAACTGATGACAGGTTCCATATTTGACTCCAAATATTTTATAGTTTATTTGTACTTCAGCTGTCTAGCATAACAGATAGAATGCTGCGATCTTGTGACTTCAACATTGACGTCTTTCTGACTGAAATTGATGAGAACCTGGCAGCAAGCCGTGCCGTGTTCCGCAATTTTGATGCTACTTTCAACATAATGTCTGAAGAACAATGGGAAGAAGTTCAACTAAAGGTGATTTTTATTTCATTAAAGATTATTTCTATAGAAGAACTTACTTCCATTCTATTATTTTGTGTGTGAATCTTATTATCCTTACTTCAAGGTGAAAGGGAGTAAAAAATTAAAGGGGTATAACTCTGCAGAGATTGATTTCTCCAATTTTTTTTTTTTATCTTTACAGGCTGTGATGAGACAGGAAGTTGAGTGCCCTATCTGTTTAGGAGCACTGGTTCTACCAGGTTACATGGGAGATGGCCCAACTTTCACTACACAAGAACTCCATAATGCCATGTCAAACATGTCCAAACTTCCAGATAAGACTGATACAAAGAAGTCTTTGGGACTAGACAAAGACCCTATAATTAGCAAACTGACTTCACAGAGCACAAACAGTACAGATCATAACTGTAAACCTAAAGCAGGCTTAAGGAAAACAGTTCTGTTGTCTTGTTCACATGTGTTTCACGAGACGTGTTTGAGGACTTTTGAGGAGCTTGCTTGTGAGGAAAGACCCATATGTCCCGTGTGTAGGTCCCTGTATCAAAAACGGGTCATTAGTCTGTAGACTTTTAATTTCACTTGCATCTTTAATTTAACCCGTTGAAAGTACTATTTGAAACAATTTAGAGATGCAAAATTCATACATGATTGGAGCTCTAGAAAAGTTGGTAGAATTTTCTTACACAATTGCCAAATGCCTACACATATACTTGTCATATTTATTTATTGTCAATAAATGGCTAGTTTTTCATCAAAAGCAAATTAATATATTAACTGTTTTATTGCTTCTTAGCTTTATTGCTCACTTGAGTCAAGCAACTCATGTGAGCTTCTAGATCTCTGATCGAAGTTTGTCCTTTGTCCATCTGTCTGTCATTTGGCCTCTTTTTGTTTTTGAAAGATTCATTGTATAGTATAGATTCTCTAAAAGGAAATATGTGAGAAAGTGGATGCCGTACAGAATTGGGAGTCGAAAGTTTGCTACAGGAAAAATCTATAAATATCTCAAGAACTAAAGATCATAATTAATCAAATTAATATGCAACAGGCTTGAATAGAGTCATAAAAGGAAAACATATTCTACATAGGAAATAATGGGGAAAACCTTTAAAATCTTCCTCTCAAGAGTGGACCACAGTAAAATTAAGATGCAGTTGTCAAAAAAAATTTCAAGCATCCTCCTGTATTGGAGATGTAAAAGTTTGTGCTTCATAAACCCCTGGAATCATGGTTTGGACCTTAAAAAGGATACAAATTTTTACATAGGAATAAATATATAGCCTTGCTCAACAAAAATATTAGATAAGCGAGATATCAGACAATGTACTATATTATATAAGATTATTTTCGTAATTTTTATTGGCTGAAAGGACGTCACATGATATTTGTCCTTTTGTAATATTGATGCAAAAGCGCGTCCGCAGAACATGACCTCAAAAGAAATTGACCTTAGACACAGAAAATGACAGCAACCGCTCAAGCTCGGTCACTATCACTTCCTGTGTCTTCAGTCAATATCACTTGACATGGGTCCTTATAACCACTTATCGACCTACACTGAAGTCCATCAATGTATAGTATATTATTGAAAATGTACTTGATGGTTTCTCATATTGCAAAATGAAATGCTATTGAATTCCACATACATGTATATCAGACATTTATGAGATGAAGTAGTTAAATTGTAAGTCCAGCTCAATACACTTACATAAACTTTTTTTTAAAAACATCTTGATGTTTAAACACCATTTATAAATAAGACCTTGACCATAAAAGAGCCAGGCCCTGGGATCATGAAACATCTTAAGCTTAAGTCAAAATCTTTATGTTGTACTAAAATATTGAAGAAGTCAAATAGACCAAAATTAAAATATTTTGCAATACTGCTTTACAAAAGTGTTGCAATTTGCAAATTTAGAGATTAACTCAATAATTATTATACCTTTTACAGCTGACTGAAAATTTAACTTAAGTGTACGCATGTCTGTTTCATGATCCCGGGGCCTGGAGTTTAGGGCTACATGCAAGAATTTCATTGATATAACTTTATTTTTTTTAGTCAGAAAGAGAGATGTGATTCAGGCAAGCATTATTACCATATAGGCCTCTTGTTAATTATACAAACTTTTATACAAATGAAGAAAATGCTTTGCTTTTTTTGAACATCCAACACATACAGACAAATATCCACAAAAGACAAATAGACAAATAAAGTACCTTCAAAAGAAGATCAGTTTTTTTCCCTTAAAACTTGATCTACTAAGATCTACATACAGTGTATGTTCGCAACTGTGTAAAGTCTCGGACAGCACTTCTCCATCGATTTTACTTCAACACGATATGCCAAGATGCACAAACAACACTTTTTACACTATTGTCAATATGGATTTTATTATTCTTAAAAAACAGACAAAAAAATATGCAACAATTTTTGCTACCATAACAATAATAATATATTTGATTGCATCACAGAATATTTTTTAAATCATGATGCATGAATTTTGTTTTGTTAATGATATTTGAATATACAGAAATGAATGGAAAATAATGTAAAATGATTTCCCTGTAAGTTCATAACAATTCATCTACCCTGCATTCACCTATATAGTCAGTAATTTTTATTTTATCTCTATCACATATAAATGTACATGCAGCTGCTGTCAAACTTCAGCTTTGAATGGTTTTTATGAGCACTTTCAAGCTCAGCATATTTCAAAGGTGAAACAGCACTAGTTCGAACAGATCTTTAGAAAACTACAGGTCCTCTGGAATCAAGGCTTGTCAAACATCAGCTTTGAATGGTTTTTATGAGCACTTTAAAGTTCAGAATGTTTCAAAGGTGAAACAGCACTAGTTCGAACAGATCTTTAGAAAACTACAGGTCCTCTGGAATCAAGGCTTGTACCCTCTTTATATTCTCAATGGAGTCATCATGCCATATTGACCTAACAATAATAATTGAAGTTTATCAATCAATTAAGGTACCTCTCAATTTTAATTTCAAAATCATAATATAGAGTCCAAATTTGAAGCAAGAATTGTGAAATGTATCATATTAATACACTATACTATTTCACTTTTTACCTAAATAATTTTTTTAGTTCGACAGACATTTCAAATTCCTTTGCCTTCTCTTTGGCAACTTTTACAACCTACAAAAAAGAAACAGCAGATAAATTTATGTATCATCTATGTGTATAAAGATGCAGTTAAGAAATCTAATTGGTTAGTATATAGATTAAAATTTCTAAAAGCTGAATCAATTTTCTTGTATCACGACCACTAATACTGGGGTCTGGGGAAAGGTACACTGCATATATAAGTCCATCTTAGTCCCACCCTGGGAACTTCATCCTGGACCTGATATGAGAAATTCATAACTAGCTACTCATTATAATAATGAAAAACTTGGCCTGCTAGATGTCCATTAGCAAAAGGTTTTCAAAGGTGTAATGTATTTTCAGTATGTAACCATAACATGAATTTACAATTTAGTAGAGGACTACATTGTAACTAATCTACAAGTAACTCTACACCCCAAAATCTTTGGGACCATGGAAACACTTTGAGAGATCAAGATTTAACTGTATATAATCATGCAAACAGTTTGCATGTTAGACATCCAATGACTAGATGATTTTTGAAGATTGCATGAATTTTTATTTTTTGGGCTCCATCCCTCAGGTCTTATGGTGGTATTTTTGAAACAATATTCTGTATTATAGGTATATGTATCAATACCGAGTACTGGTATTAAAATCTAAATGAAGTATTGTTACCTCCTCAGGAATGTTGGCCAGGCGTGCCACATTGAAGCCGTAACTTTTAGGACAGGCCCCTTTTACAAATTTGTACAGGAATGTGATGGTCTCCTCTGTTGGGTCTCCTTCATCTTCCACCATACAAGACTAAAACAGAGAAACAGCCAGTTGTTAATTTTGAAGGAACATGAAATGTGGATGAAATATCCAACTGTTGAGTTTGAGGGTACATTAACCTGTATTACCGGTAATGAAAACAAGAGGCCCATGGGCCACAACGCTCACCTGAATAACTTTGGCCCTGCTGTTATTCACCAGATGATCTTTTTGTAATACCTATTGTGGCCCCGCCCTACCCACGGAGATCATGATTTTAACAATTTAAAATCTACAGTACCCTAGGATGTTTCCATATAAGTTTCAGCTTTACTGGCCAAGAGGTTCTTGATGAGAAAATTTTTAAAGATTTTTCCTATATATTTCAATGTAAAACTTGGATTCCCTATTGTGGCCCCGCCCTACACCCAGGGGTCAAGATTTGAATTCTTTAGAATTTACGCTGCCCCAGGATGCTTCTACAAAAGTCTTAGCTTTTCTGACCAAGTGGTTCTTGAGAAGAAGATTTTTTTTTCTATATATTTCAATATAAAAATTGGATTTCCTATTGTGGCCCCGCCCTTTCCCCGGGGGGCATGATTTTAACAATTTAAAATCTACACTACCCCAGGATGCTTCAACATAAGTTTCAGCTTTTCTGGCTAAGTGGTTCTTGAGAAGAAGATTTTTAAAGATTTTTTCTACGTATTTCAATGTAAAACTTGGATTCCCTATTGTGGCCCCGCCCTTTCCCTGGGGGTCATGATTTTTACAATTTAGAATTTACACTAGCCCAGGATGCTTCCACATAAGTTTCAGTTTGTCTGGCTAAGTGGTTCTTGAGAAGAAGATTTTTAAAGATTTTTTCTACGTATTTCAATGTAAAACTTGGATTCCCTATTGTGGCCCCGCCCTTTCCCCGGGGGTCATGATTTTAACAATTTAAAATTTACATTACCAAATAATGCTTCCACATAAGTTTCAGCTTTTCTGGCCTAATGGTTCTTGAGAAGAAGATTTTTAAAGATTTTTTCTATATATTTCAATGTAAAACTTGGATTCCCTATTGTGGCCTCGCCCTTCCCCCGGGGTCATGATTTTAACAATTTAGAATTTACACTACCCCAGCATGCTTCCACATAAGTTTCAGTTTGACTGGCTAAGTGGTTCTTGAGAAGAAGATTTTTTCTATGTATTTCAATGTAAAACTTGGATTCCCTATTGTGGCCCCGCCCTTCCCCCGGGGGTCATGATTTTAACAATTTAGAATCTACACTACCAAAGGATGTTTCAACATAAGTTTCAGCTTTTCTGGCCCAATGGTTCTTGAGAAGAAGATTTTTAAAGATTTTTTCTATATATTTCAATGTAAAACTTGGATTCCCTATTGTGGCCCGCCCTTCCCCCGGGGGTCATGATTTTTACAATTTAGAATCTACACTACCCCAGGATGCTTCCACATAAGTTTCAGTTTTTCTGGCCCAGTGGTTCTTGAGAAGAAGATTTTTAAAGATTTTTTTCTATATATTTCAATGTAAAACTTGGATTCCCTATTGTGGCCCCGCCCTTCCCCCGGGGGTCATGATTTTTACAATTTAGAATCTACACTACCCCAGGATGCTTCCACATAAGTTTCAGTTTTTCTGGCCCAGTGGTTCTTGAGAAGAAGATTTTAAAAGATTTTTTTCTATGTATTTCAATGTAAAACTTGGATTCCCTATTGTGGCCCCGCCCTTGCCCCGGGGGTCATGATTTTAACAATTTAGAATCTACACTACCCCAGAATGTTTCCACGAAAGTTTCAGCTTTTCTGGCCCAGTGGTTCTTGAGAAGAAGATTTTTTAATGACCCCACCCTATTTTTGTCTTTTCTTGATTATCTCCCCTTGTAAGGGGGTTTGGCCCTTTATTTTAACAATTTAAACTCCCTTTCACTCATGGATGCTTTGTACCAAATTTGGTTAACATTGGCCCAGTGGTTCTTGAGAAGAAGTTGAAAATGTGAAAAGTTTACAGACGGACGGACGGACGGACGGACAGACGGACGGACAGACGGACGGACGGACGGACGGACGACGGACAACGGGTGATCAGAAAAGCTCACTTGAGCTTTCAGCTCAGGTGAGCTAAAAATGCAGGTAATGTGATAGATTGAATTTCTTCTCTATTACTACCATTATACAATTTTGTTCTACCCAGAGAGAAAGTATAAAAGTACAGTCAAACCTACATTATACTACTTATCAATGGAAATTTTAAATAGGTCAGATGGGCTGTAGCTTAATATAGGTCAGTGGGCTACTAGACATTTCTGAGATACCGTATAACGGGTATTTTCTGCGGTTGGAAATTTTTGCGATTTAACCCCTAAAAGATAGCAAATTAATTTCTGCGTTTTCAATTTCTGCAGTTGCATTATACCGCAAAAAATTATTTACTGGGTATGATCACCAATCTCTAAGAATTATCAGATAGCTGCCATGTTTACGTTTTATAAATTCATTGAGACATATTGATCAAAGTTGCATGAGAACTGGTATTAAGCTATTAAGCTTAATTAAACTACTATTTTTCAGTTAGTCTTTGTAAAATTATGTCGAGTCCCAGTTGAAATGAATTATTGCAGTATCGGTCCACCCAAACAACAATAAAAAATCTTTATTCTACATTGTAACAAACGTTTTATGCGATCTATTAAAATATTTTAATATATAGATACTTAATGCATCCAAGCCATATTCTAAAAAATACACTTATAGTTAATTGCCATCAAAATTAATCTGGTGTTTATATTTTAAGCTCAAACAAACAGTTGCATAATCAAGTAACCTAAAGTTGACCGTGTACAATCACAGGTGCCATGTGCATTGAGGCGTAACTAATCCTGTCAGTCGTCTGCATTGTGTGAAATTCACGAGACAATCAAGCCACTTTGTGTATACAAGCAGTAATTAATTGCGAAATCTCTTTTAGTCATTTACATGTACACGTTTATCCGTATAAAATAAAGAAGTGGGTACAAGAAAAGATGTTTTTGTATAAACTTATTAAATTGATATTATTTACAGCAACGTTTTAATTCAATATGTTTTGGAAAAATCCTGATATCTAAAATCTTCGAATTTCGATGACACCCGAATTTTCTCGCTAACGAGGACATACGCACCACTTATCATACTTGCATGTATAAAATATATATCTGAAGAAATATTGAAAAATATTTTGCAATTGTAATTGTAATTTTTGCGGATTTGTCCTATCCGCAAAATTCTGCAAAAATTGGACAACCGCAGAAAATACCCGTTATACGGTATACAAGTAGACTGAAAGAAATTTATACATACTGAATACTTCTACTACAGACAAATTTTATTAGGACATTACAAAATCCCTTCCATAATTAAAAGTATGACAGAAACGACTTACATATACCGCAAGCATATAACAAAGTTGTGCCAAAAAAGCAGTTACATGATGCAGGGTTTATAGCATGATGGGAAACCTAATTATAGTCATTGGTTGTGTCAGACCAATACAGTCAAGCCTTGTATATCTTGATGCTTCAACTTTCAATGAAATTTGAGCGGAACAGATTCATATTCACAAACTGTAAAGTACGTTTCAGGAATTTGGACACTTCATTAATCAGAACAGAACTCTGGAATACAAGTCTTTGGATTAACAAGGCTCAATGATAACTGCATAATGCAGGTAAAGGTAGAAAATTATTGGGAGAATTTCTTATAGTTCCTTGTGACAGTCACTAATACAGCAGGTCTATAAGGCAATTTGACTGCATATGGAATGATAATTTTCAAAATAATATATTTACCATGTGGCCTAGTCTGATGTTTGGATCATGAGAGAATTCCTCAACCAGTGAGTGATAGTGTGTGGAGAATAGTGTCCTACAACAGATGTTCTCAGAGAGCTCATTCACCACAGCACAGGCAATGGCTGTACCATCATACGTAGCTGTTCCTCTACCTGATAAATCAAATGTTACATATTACATTAATAAAGACAACCATCACAGGAACTGCAAAACAACTTTCATTTGCAGACATTTGCATTATTGTCAAAAGTGTTGTCATTTAAGAATATTAACAATATTCTTCTGCATACTTCACCATCCTCAAAAAAAAAAACAAAAACGTCTATCGTATTTCTGAGTCATTTGTAAAAAAAAAAAAAAAAAAATAGGTAATCAGAGATTACAGAGCTCATCTCAACAAATGTTGTCTTTAAGTAAGGAAAAGTCCCACAATATAAAACTAATAATCTAGTAGTGTACATCGCTAGATGTAACATTTATGCAATTCTGGTCCAATTGGGCTTGCAGTTACTTGGGAATGGACTAACCTTAAAACTTTAAACTAGTCACTCATCCAGAAAATTTATGTCATATCCAGCATCTGAAGCAAGTTTGAGAGTGTTCATCCCGTGATGCATCATCCATGCAAGTTTGGTTCAGATAGCCCTTATAGTTTACTTTAACCTGGTCACTCATCTGGAAAATGTAGGTCAGATCCAGCATATGAAGCAAGCCTGGTAGTGTGCATCTTTAGATGTATCATCCTTTGCAAGTTTGGTCAACGTAGGGCTTAAAGTTATTTGGAATTGAGACCTGCTCCAGAAACTTTAACCTGCTCCAAAAACATTAACCTGGTCATTCTTCAGCTGAAATTGCAGCATCTGAAATCTTGACTGGTACAATGAAACACACTAGAAGCATCCTCCATGCATCTCTGATTAAGATAGGGCACTGAAGTACTTGAAAAGAAAACTGCTCCAAAAACTTTAACCTGGGACGCCGACACCGAGGTTATTACATAAGCTCCCCCAACTTGGTTGAGGTGAGCTAAAAATCATAAATTTACAGACAACTGTGTGCAAATTGTACAATGTATTAAATCTCTAAATACCTAAATTCACGTGTGTCTACAAATTCATTCGTACATGTAATTGATTAATATGAACAGTTTTTATAAGAGATATATCTTACCCAGTTCATCTATTAGAACAAGTGCATGTTTGGTAGCATGTTGTAAAATAGCTGCTGTCTCACTTAACTCCACATAGAAAGTGCTTTCACCTGAAACCAAATTTAACTTAGTTATCACTATTTTATTTACATGTGTACTTGTAACCATGGCCACAGTTTTCCGATGCTAATAGGATCTTGAAAAGTCAATAAATGTTTGCAAAAATGTTTAATACCTGACATGATTCTATCACTTGCTCCTAGCCTTGTAAACACCCTATCCACAGGAGTCAATCGACATTTCTCAGCAGGAACGTAACAACCCATCTGGGCCATGATGGTAATTAGTCCAACCTGTCTCATGAGAGTGGATTTACCTCCCATGTTTGGACCTGTTACCAAGACAATCTTACTATTGCTGTTCTCTTCACCCCCCTCTGTGTCAAGTTCCTGGAATAACAGATATGTTTGAAATACCATCCTCAGTATTTTTAAAGAACTCCATATGGTGACTTTACAACTGCACGTAATGGGAAGGAGGAAGGGGAATTCATGTTAAATTTTGCTACATGTACATATGACTAAGCCCTTGATCAAGTGAATTTAAAATACAGTAATTTTCATATTGAAATTTTGCACACAAGAAAGATATAATTTATATATGTGTAAGTGAAATATTAGACCTGCTAAGGACAAGGTATGGTAACGGCCAAATAGGCCCCTTATTTCATGTAAAAATCAGAACGCAGTTAAAAATGTGATAGTTTGTAGTTAAGAACTCAAAACGATGCTTGTTTTAAAACAAGCACTAATTTTGATTCAAAACTTACACAGAGGCTACAAGAGGGTGCAGAAGTAGGACATTTTCCCGAATTTCCTCAATTCTGTTGGAAATTTGTCAAAATTGAGGTAATTTTCACTTCAGGAAACATAGAGCACAAGCTTGCCTATCTGAGATTTTTTATACACAAGATGCATCTGATACAGTGTATGAAATATATAAATTTGGTAGATAGGCAAGCTTGTGCTCAATGTTTTCTGAAACAAAATGTGGTGTAAAATCCATGGAAATTTGCGTAAAAATGAGAAAATTCGGAAATTGACATATTTTCTGACCTTCCTGTGACCTCTGTGTATCCCATAATTTAGAACCAATACTTATTTAAAGACAGGGGTGACAACAGGTTTTTATTGATAAACTGTGGCATCATTCTAAAAGACACCCCAAACCAGGGGCCAAAAGGGAGTCTTAGCCTATCTTGTCCTTTAAACCAGAAGTCTCTAGATCATGTCAAAACATAATATCTACTGTTCCTGATATTTCATTACTCACATCAGGGATGCCTATAACAGTGTCATTGGGAATAAAATCCCCTCCTCCAAACGTTCTCGTAACACAGGGATGTCTGGCCTCTCTTATTTCT
This sequence comes from Saccostrea echinata, assembly GCF_033153115.1. Taxonomy (NCBI): domain Eukaryota; kingdom Metazoa; phylum Mollusca; class Bivalvia; order Ostreida; family Ostreidae; genus Saccostrea; species Saccostrea echinata. The sequence continues at coordinate 28,269,439 of NW_026889750.1, forward strand.
ATAAATGGCTGAAATCAAACAAAATCAAACAAAATGTCATACAGTATCTCCCAAAAACGCCAGTGCAATATTGATGAATAAACTGATTTCTAAGCTTATTCTACATTACAGAATGGTAACCTTTTGACAGTATGCAGGGCTTAAATGCCAACACTGTAAACTAATCATCACTTGTGATAACTTTTATTTGTGTTTCAGAAGTAAATGGTTCCTGGCAATAAATACATGTATTTGTGAGTAAAAGATACTAAAAATCTCCATATTTCTAGCATGCATGTGAAATTTGGTTTTCAGTAATTACATCTCCTTTTGGTGGATGTACTTATACCTCTGTGTCAGATGTGGGGTTTACTATCTCAGGTCTACATGTGACTCCATCTGCCGCACCAACGTACTTAGCCAGGGACATCAATACATCCAGAACAGATAGACATTGCAAAGCTGTGTCCCATAATTTGTACCTGCAAGTATGTAAACATTATAGACCTTAAATTGATATTTACCCCCAGAGAGCAGGAATTCAGATGGTACCAATTTCTGGACATCCCAAAAAAATTTTGATACCTCAGATACATGTTTATTTTCAAAATAAAATTTTCATTCCACAATGTTTACCTTTCATCAAAACTATAGAAAAGTCTCCTCATGGTGTCCTTAAGGGCAGCATCTTTACGCTCCTCTGCATCAGTTAGATCCACCAACTGATCCTCTATCTCCCTGGTCCTAAATCTCTTGGCCCCCTTTTTTGATGACATCAGGTTATATTCATCAGGGACCCTTTTCATTACACTCTCTGGAACCTCGATCTGATATCTATTTTTCCCAGAGCCCCAGTATGTTAATGTCTGGTGAAGAAAATAATTTTACGAACATGAGACACACTTCATTTCAAAGTGATGTTTTCCAGAACCCAAAATGCATACAGACTTATTTGTGGTGGACAAAACTGTTCAGGGACAAAAAAAAGAATGAGGTCTCAGCAAAATTCTATCTGACATTATATCAACACTATTAAGCCACATTTTTCTTATTTCTTGGAACATGGATCTGCCACCCTTATTCGGGGGGGGGGGGGGGGGGGGGGGGGGGGGATCAGGAAAAAACCCCATAAAATTCGAACTTCTAATTTTTTTTTAATCCTACTGATTGTATTCAACATACCAAACCAAAAGAACTTACTCTACACCCAAGCCTCTGGCGCTGTCTATCTAAGTATTCTTCTAGACCCCTCTCTGCTGCCTTCAGATCAGATTTTGCAGAGTCATACTCTGGGCTGACTCCTTCAATAAAGTTCATTTAATTTAAAAGTTGGAAAACATACTGTAAAAAATCACATTTTATTTGTGAGATTTTTATTTTCCTGTAATTACACAAGATCTTGTGTTTGAAAATTTTGTCTTGCTTATAAATACCAAAAAAAAATTTCCTCCAAAAATAAGGATATTTAATTTAACAATGTAATTGGCAATTACTTACTTGATATTCATCAATAAAAATCTATCACATTTTCAGACAGTTGTTGAACAAGGGTTTTAATTTTCCAGTTTGTTAATTTTTTATTCTTGTATTAAGAGTTCACTATTGAATGGCAGGTTTAATATGCAGTAATTGACTAATGAAAATGTTGCATTCACACATACTGACATACATATAAACTTATATTACAAGCCTGTAATTTTTTCTTCTTACATATAATTTTGAGAATGTGTAGAGAATAAATAAGCATTCAACTAACCTTTGTTTGGTAAAATCACTCCATCCTTCTTTGCTTTAGCATGGTCAAAAGCATTCTGTAAAACAGAAAGAGAACTGATCATCTCATCACAAACCATTTATTTTTCTTTTAAGTTCTTTTACTCTAAGTTTCATTCTTACATCAAAGAATTCCATTTCTTTCTTTAATTCTGGGAATAAACCTTTACTCTCTGATGTCTCTAGAGTCATGGTTTGTTTCAGCAGTTTTGATCTGAAAAAAAAAAAATCATTAAAATATCTGGCATATATGCACATATTCCATTAGTAAAGGTATGTTACAGTGTTGTGCAGTACAACTTGGTTATAAAGAACTTGGTTATAAGGAAATCTTGTTTATAAGGAATATTTTATGAATCCCCTATGTTGCTGATACATGTACCAAAATAAAAAATCTCAGTTAAAAAGAAGTCAAATTCGAAGTCCCAGTGACTTCCGAGTTTTACTGTACATATACGAGGGTTGTTTCAGAAAAACACGAAATTTTTAAATATTTCAGAAACTATCTTACCAAAATTATTCATTTTTGGCACAATCTCGGGAAATGATATTTTCTTCATTTTTACCAAATACTGTGACGTTGGAATGTCACATGCATCTAGAAACAGCATTTAAAGGGTGTTAAATATCGGTGATCAGCGCACGGCAATTTCTTGACTTTCAGAATTAACATTGCCATCTAAATTTTTCTTTATTACAAGGCTATATGGAAATATAATGTGACAAAAATTACATCCATAGAAATTGTACGATCTAAAGTACTTCCGTGTAAAAAAATTAATACTTTGACATTATAAATAACAAAAATATGACGTTATATGACAAAACACAATTAGTTACATATTGTCAAAAACAAATTATCACTCATTACTGTGTGGAGCGGGGTATGACTCCTGTTCATATGGGAAAAGAGCTGGGAACCAGGGAACAACACAAATACATGTATTGAACACTGGTTTATACATAGTAAAAGAGGTTCAAAGATGGATGGACTGGTTATCCGATGGAAGAAGCGTTTGGTAGACCAACACAAATGACGACAGACTGAAGTCTAGTGCTGGACGTCATACGTGAAGACCATTGTTAACTATGTGAGTAGTTAAGTTTATGATCGGGGTTGGAAAATTGTCTATTATAAGAATTAATTCCTTGATTTATTTTTAACTGTAGTTCGCGTGAAATGGATAACTTGGTAACTAAAAATAATCAAATGCAGTATTGAATTTCTGCTTCGAACGAATTTTTAAAGACGCACGATTCCTGAACAAATCCAGAAACTCCACGAGCTACGTTTTGACGTCGTCGGTGTTGCGCCAGGAGCTACTTTGAATGAGTGATTTATCAGAGAGAAAAATGTTATTTATAGAGATATTTTATTGAAATTTCTGTGAATTATGTAAAAAATGTTGATTATAGTGCATGCCAATTTTATAATAACTTTATAATATTAGTGAAACAAAAAATATTGAAAAAGTTCGCATTTTTCTGGGACAACCCTCGTATTTACAATTTTAATTTCTTTACTTACTTCACTTATTACACACTTACGAGAAGTTATCCACATGAGATTGAAACTTCTTTGCTACTTTTTGGGCAACTTTAAATCCCTCTACTGTAGACAGAAAATCCTCTATTTTCTTTTTACTGCAGAAAACAAAGCATTAATGCATAGTATCAAAAAGATCAACACTGATTTTACTTTATTCCTTGAGGACACCTCAACACAGTTTTTAAAACATCTTGCTGTAACTCTGTGATCTCAAGTACTTTATATTTAAATGCCATATATATTTTTCTAATAAAGTGTGTTGAAAGCTTTGGCATTCATAACACAATAACATGGACAAGGAGGTTAAAGGGTTGAAGTTATAATTTTGTATTTTGACCTCAAGCATTTTAATTATTTACAGTACCTGTACGTATGATTTACAGTATACTTATGATTTACAGTATACTTATGATTTACAGTACCTGTATTTATGATTTACAGTACCTGTATTTATGATTTACAGTACCTGTATTAATGATTTACAGTACCTGCATTTATGATTTACAGTACCTGTACTTATGATTTACAGTACCTGTATTTATGATTTACAGTACCTATATTTATGATTTACAGTACCTATATTTATGATTTACAGTACCTATATTTATGATTTACAGTACCTGTATCTATGATTTACAGTACCTGTATCTATGATTAACAGTACCTGTACTTAGCTTCATCAAAGAAGATAGCTCTACTGTCAGGATGATTCTTACTGCGGGCAGCTGAACCAAGGCTATGAAATCTAAAGAAACAAGCATATTTCATCTTAATTTTTATGTCAATCAAAATCATTATCACTAAAATCAATTTTGTAATAACTTATCAGTAGTGCACAAAATTTAGCTTTAGACAGACAGAATCTTTGTCAGGTTATTAAAGCTTTAAGCTTACTTGCTGAGGGTGCGCTCCAAGTCTGGGAGTTTCCGCATCATGTCTGTGACTTCTGCCATAACATCTGGTATCCCATTTAGGTCCTCCACAGCATTAAGTCGATCATCAATAGAGGCAGGATTACACAGAGGAGCACACAACCATTGCTTAAACAACCGCTTACCTGAAATCATCAATTAAACATTGTCTCATAATGTTAACTTGAAAAACAATGTTAATCTGCAGAAATTCAACTAATTTCAAATGAAACGTGTGCTGAAACCCAAAGGGGAGCACTGAGTTACATTCACTGGTAAACATTTACATCAGTGCACTATCTAATGTCCAGTCTATCATCAACTCTTGCTTATACATGTATTACTGTGCACTATGTGAAGTTATGTGAGGCACTCAAAATAATATATATTACAATAAAATTCTTACATCCTTGAAATACACTTACACACTAGCTTATTTACTCAGATCATTTCACTAAATTCTGAAGAACTTAAGAAATCTTACCAAAAGGAGTACAGCACTGATTCAGTCTGGACAGCAGGGTTCCTTCCTGGGATCCATACATGTCTGCCACATCAAGGTTCCTCAAGGTCAGACCATCAAGTACCTAAACACCAATACAAACACAGGATATACAAACTGGTCATTAACATGTACAGCCTTCTCACTAATGACTGTATTGTCTGTTCACTGTAGTGACCAGAGATTTACACACCATGTGTTGATTTTTTGTGAATGCTGACTTCTCTTTTGATGCTGTTTCTCCTGAATCCACTGGAACATATTCCTCAAAGTTCTTCATGGACAACAGTTCCTGGTCCATCAGGCTGTACTGAAGATACCTGAAAAATGGTCATTATTAATTCATCTTTAAAGACATCTACACATACTATATTTATGAAAGTAAAAGGGCATATTTATTCTGTTCTACAAAAACAATCATTCCATGCTCACATATGTTATAATTTAGGATTCTTACCAGACAATAGCCCCTAGTGAAGACACAGCTAGACTATACTCGTCAGCAGCACAAAGACCAATAGTGTCTCCTACAGAACAGTCATACAAGACTATGTATAGTACAAAATGTATTTGCAGATGATTCCCTAACACCTGGTGCTTTATTCCAGGTTTTATACAAATAGTCTCTGGGTTTACCAGATAAAATTAATATCATAAACTGTCCCCAAAATTCCTCAGCAAATTTGCAGGTACAATGTACCTCCTAAATATAAAGGCTTACTCCTACAAAAAGTTATCAAAGCCACCGAATAATTAAAGTGGTGAATGTCCTACCATCAGACATCATTTTTTTGAGACACTCTGGCCACACAACAGTCTCCTCAGTCTTGAAGTACTCCTCCTCTGCGAGAACTTTGAGAGCCTTACTGCTATCCCAGAATTCTGTGTCTGGTCGTAAAAACTCCTTTATCACTGAGGAGAGGTTATTGTTGATCAGGCTTAATGTTTTTTCAGATACTTTCCCCCTTGGCATCAGTACCTTTAAAAGAAGAATTGAACTAATTTTTTTTTTCTATTTAGTTTCAAAATTATTTCTAATCTTCAAATGTACAGTAAATCTTATTGTATTACTGGTTATCAAAACATGCTGATTGTTCTGTACATATTGGAATGTGATAATCAGATAGTAATCAAGGGCAAATGAAATACAGTCATGTTGATGTACTTGTTCACATACATGTATAAAGTTACTTGTTCTCATGAATATTTTCAAGCTCACAATAAATTCATCAGATTTTTATACGTTTTTTTTTTTACCTGTACAGGTGTGAAGTGAGCAATAAGTGTCCGAAGTCTGGAGCAGTATCTGTCATCTGTGAACTGTCCAATCTGTGATAATCACAAAGATACATTTACAGTAAAGTACATGTAATAACAGCTTGTCATTTAAATGTTTACTCACTAAAGTCATTCCATCAGCACTAGAATAAAATCATTCTCAGATAAATAACTTTCAAAGAATATTTAGTTTTGTATTTTTATAATAATACACATCATTAGACTTGCCTGAAATTTTCCAATCGTTGTGTCAACGAAACACACCCCATATATACTCTGTCCAAATTGTCCAGCATCCTGACCAAAGTAAGAATAGACAACTATAAAATATGTAAAAATAAAGTCTGCAGTAAGGATACATGATATCCATTCAAACAAACAGGTCATAATAAATTAATGTACTTGATAAACGTAACACACCATTGCAGTAAGATACCACAAAGTTTGATGATAGCAAGTCTCAGAACATAACTTGATTATGTACAGCTACAGAATTTCAAAATGAGATAATTTTAGGTGTAACATTGTGCAAGATACATGTACATGCATAATCCAGACATGAATTGAAACAGCCAAAGATTCCAAAATGAGGTTACAGTGACCTACAGTTGGATCTCAACATTTTCTACCCAATATCTGTCCACTGACAATGTTTGGCAATATTTCAAATTCTCGCACTTTGGAAGATTTCATCCAGACAGGATTTGACCACGTGTTGCCATAAAATTCTAAAAAGAGGTCATAATGACCCACTTATGGATTGCGACATACCCCTGAAGAGCATCAAATGTCAAGAATTAATGATTCTAGGCCTCACACACTGACAGATAGACAGATACACAGAAAAACCTGAACTGTAAAAGGGCCCATGAAAAGAATGTGATATGAAAATCACTTTTTTTCTATAGGACTCCTCTATTTAGGACATTGACAAGAACATTTCTTTAAAGTCACACTTTAATCTCTCTCCTTAAAACAGTGTTCTAAATACATGTAAATGTCATATGAAAGGAAATGTGAGTTCTCTATCTCATACACCACCTTTTCACAGAGAGCCAGTAAATAACTACTGGAGGCTTCAGCAATATCTCCATCCATTACATTAAATGTCTGGGTCCCTTTACTCGTGATGCGACAAATCTCCCTCTTCACCACTTTGTCAAATTTGGTAGGAGGGAGTCCCACTGTCAAGTAAAACAACCATATCTATAGTAACCATAAATCAGAATTTTTTTTAAAATACACATGTACATGACGTATTAATGAAAGGTAATTTTTCCAACTGCAACAAGGATCTGAATTTCTTGAAGGGAGCTTATGACTTGAACATTTTTTTGTTTTAAAAAGCCCATCATTATAATTTTTTTTTAATGCAGAAAATTTTCCCATCTTTTATTTTTGTTGAATTCTGAAGACACAACAAAGCAGCTTTTGAAATGATATACAGTATGATAATTTTCCTACTCATTTCTTTTGATATAATATATGACAATTTTCCTACACACAGTATTTTTCTATAATGAAAAGAGGCGCATACTTACTGTTTTTGACTCTCTCTGTCATCATGTCTGGGGTTTCTGTCTGCTCTATCCTTGCGACCTTGTAACCTTTCTGTATCAGCTGGTCAGCATATCTACTATAGGCAATCTCAGGAAAGCCAGAGTGAGCTTGTTCTCCCTACAAAAATTCACATTGACTTTATTCTACCTCGACAGCAAGTTCATTTCCAAAGCGTACATATGAACCTGTTCATTGCCATCACATATGGATCTTCACAAATACAATCAAAGAAAAAGGTTTTTTTTTAAAGATTAAAATTATTTCTAAAAGACATAATTTTATCATATCCTTATTGGTCTTATGCTGGAACATATGCATTTACAACATACTTTCATGTATATCAATCCTAGTTCCTTCACACCAATGTCAGCATCCATGTGAAACAGCTCATAGAATTTCCCCATCTGAAAAAAAAATATTCATTCTAATTTCTCTGCATATAAAAAATCTACAAGTACCTACATACATACTTGTAGAGAAACAGCAAGTCATTTACGTAAGTAGTACATTTCAAGTTGAATCATAGCTGATCAGGTTAAGTTAGACACTTCTCTCAGAATTGAATAATTTTTCTTTTAGGCTACATATACAGTAATTGAAATTACTGTGCACATGTGCAGCCATTTTGAGGTAGTTGCATTGTAATATTTATGGTATTTTTGATAAAATAAAAAGTTGGTAATGCAAAAACCAATAGGGGGAAAAAAATTCCTCCCTCATTTTCTTGTAGTTTTGCACTCGATTTTCATTTCCAGCATCCATTTCTTATTAATTTGGACAGTCATTTGACATGGACACTGTGTTCAAGAAAAATATGTGTATATTTGGTAATTTTGTGAGATGTTAAATATATCTACAGAATGACTCCAGTATAATTATTAAGGATGAATTTTCATTTTTATTTTTTTGGAAAATTCTGGAGTAAAAAATGCCACCCTTACGTAATTTATTGCCAATAAATAGGTTACAAAAAAGAGCCTCCTGCCCTCATCTGTTTTTTAGAAAATTGGCCTGAGAACCATAAAATTAATTTTACTTAGCCTTATTTATACATTCATGAATACTTAATTATCTTTCAAAGCATACCTTGAAAAAAAGTACGGCATCAAAATGTTTGGATTTCAACTCCCACCATTGCCTCATAGCCTGTAACATATGAATATTAGTAAACTTTATGTCTCCCAAAACAATGCAATGGGTTCTACTACAGACTATACTGATCACTGATCTCGCTAAAGTAAATGTTTTTAGCCCTGGTAACTTTTGAAAATCATGTTTGTGAATTTTTTAAATAATGAAAACACATGTAGCTACTTGGACAATATTTACCGGTGTTTGTTGCTTGAGGAAAGATTCTGGAACATACAAAGTCTTTGGATCATAATCTGGGTCACTCTTGCTCTTCTTCTTAGCATCCCTGTTGTGATATTCATGCATATCAACATACATTTGTATTTAACATTTCATATATTTCCATTTCCAAGCATATCCCAGATTATTGTGGACCAGCAAAACAGAACATGTATGTCAACTTTCGGATGGTTACACATTATGAAACAACTCCATGCAATTCACAATCTGGAGAGGACTTATGTAAACTAAAATTCTGTCTCACTTCCAATTTTCAAACAGAATATTAAAAAATTACATGTATTTATCAAACAAATGAAACTGAATTTATGGATCATATCTTCTATGGGTCTGAAATACATGATTCTTATTCCCCTATCATCATTAAGTTGTGTGCCTTACTTTATTTTCTCTGGCTGTAGGAAATCCAGTTTCAGGTGGGGGAAGTTGGACTCCTGCTCTGGTCCCTTGACAGGTTTGGTGTCCTGAAATAAAATATAAAATCATGGCAACTCTCAGTATGTAAATCCTATGGTATTTTTAGATGTACATTCAGAAAAAATGTTTCAATTATAAGCATCTGCATTTAATCAATAAGTAATGAACTAACAATTAATTTCCATACATTATTACACTGTACATACATGCACAGTTGTTAAAAACATTACTAACTATATCAATGGCGGCAAAAGAGGCAAGCTTGGATTTGGTTTTTTCTCCAACAGTTGGAGTGAAGGAAGCTGGAAGACGACTTGTGGATGGAGAAACTTGTTCCTTTACAGGCTCCTCATCAGATTCAGCCTTCTCTTTTGCAGTTGGTCGCCATGGTTTTGTGTTCTTTTCTGGTTTCTTTCTCTTCCTTGAGGGTGCTTCTGCTTTTTTTGATTTCTATAAATGTGTAGATCACTATATCAATATCAAAATTTTTATAACAAAGAAAACACTTACATGTATTTGTGAAATATGCAATGATCTCTTTATCCTGAGATTTGATATTACTGTATGTGTAGAATTTTGAAATTGGACTTTTGAAAAAATTTCCCTTACTCACAATTTCTCCATTATGGATGTCATACAAACTGAATGCCATATACCCAACCCTTTCCACCCTCATGTTTGGGGATAGTAAGTAGTAGAAAACAAACCTTTACTGGGGAATCAATTTCTGATTCTGACTCAGGTTCGGAAATCTCTTCTTCATTCACACCACTACTGGCATCATCAGAAGATTCTACATCTGAATGGGGCTTGAAATCATCATCTGTTAAAAACAGTTACAAATATTATCTTATAAAATGTTCTAAAGCAATACCCAAAACTTTTTTGTAAAGGTCTAAATAAAGAAGATATAGCAATAGATTAATGGTAGGTTTTCATTTGAATGAAGCTACCGGTATTTCTTTCCTGTGCTGACAGTGAAGACATTGAATCCATTTCTAAATATCACTAAATGTTTCTTATTATCTTTAAAAAGTCACACAGGCAAAGTCTCAATAAAACATGTACTACCAGTAAAATTAGAAAAGCCTCACCTGATTCCCCGCTGTCACTGGCACATATGATCCGTCTTCTCTTGGTGGGTCTCTTACTTGTTCTCCGTTTTGATTTCTTAAAAAAAAATAAACTGTTTCACCAGAATTATTTAAACACTGTCTTGATACAAAATACTTGAACTTACTGGTAAATATAAAACATAATTATGTTACAGATATAACTTGTTTTTAAGAACAATTTCATTGCTGAATTTCTTTTTTATAGCAGTGAACTGAAGTACCGTAAGTTTTGGGGTATATGTCGATGGGGTATATAGGTCGAAAGGCTCATTTTCAGCCATAATTTCTAAAAAATCCTTAGATAGGACGATTTGGAAGATAGGACGAGGCTTTGTTTATCGACTTTCTAGAGATTCTTACGTAGAAACTACGTATCAGAACATGTAAAAGTCTTTAACTTAACCCGTGATATTAACGTATGAAGAAAATAAACTGGTATTTTTATGAGTACAGCATTTTAATAGTGTTTTATAAAAACGTAGTTAAAACTTCCTTGAATTGTGATATAACGCATTTTCTCCAACTTGCCTGTTCAACGCCTTCGTCGTTTGACTCCGTCGTTAAACACAGAAATACGGTAGTATACAACAGCTATAATTAGGGAAATACCCGAAATCAAACAATAATCATTTCCATTTTAGAACATCGTGGACACATTCATTTATTCCTACATTATTTACCGGGGTACAATATTAAGTGCGATGACCGCCATTTTTATATTTCTTGTTCAGGGATTTGCTAAAACACGCAAATGACTATTACATGTAACAGTGAGCAATTGAAATTAATCATATTAACATGCTATAATTTGCTTGAGATATTGTTGTTAAAAAATGAATTTAATTGAGAGTACATTCGCAATTAAACAGTCATCAGGAATTTCACAGTTTTGTTTGTTCAATGATGTTTAGCACTAATACCCCTGTAACGGCACGTGGATCTGTTAATCATGCCCCGCAGGTGTTTAAACCTACAGGTGTTAACACCTTTGTGTACACAGTGTATATCCCTCTATCTGTCAGACAATTAAAATTCTATCAGAAGCCAATCTTTGTATAATTCGGTGTACCCCTTGGATATAAAACAAAATAGTTATGACTAGCGGTATTTTGGGAATTTACCGGCAACAGTTTATTTCACACATTTTACATTTAAATAAATATCACAAGACAATGAAAAAATATTTAGGTATACTATTTTAATTAATCGTTACAAATAAATAGTAATAAAAAAAATTCAATTGCGATTGTGAAAACTCCTCCGTATTTTAAACTTTGATACGGTTGCGGTTTTATTTTTAGTAAACGATTGCGACTTCCAACTTCACAAGATGGACACAGCATGTTGTAAATATACTTTGAGACATTATTGATGATATAATAAGTTTTTTTGTACATCGACGGATATTTAATGGAACTTATTTTGTAAGAAATCAATGGAATAAATATTTAATTGTTTATTGTTTATTATTTTTTTCTCGGTAAAGTAATTTAAAAAAAATACGAAAATGGCACAGATTTGCTTTAAAATTGACGTAAATTTTACTGATTTGGGGGCATTTTTCGTAAACTTGGGCCTTAGATAGGTCGATTCGTTAAATAGGACGATCCCAGCGGTTCTGAGAAAAAAAGTATCGTCCTATCTTCCAAAACTTACGGTAGACTACTGTAAATCACTTTTTATTCTCGAGAACTTTATTTTCACCTTATTATGCGAGACTGTCTGCTCGTGAAAGTTACAATCTTGCTTATATTTCTACTATTAAAGAATATATATATATATACAAATAACCAAAATTCGTAAAGATTTTGTCTTGCACAGAAATACCAAATAAATCATGAAAATAAGATGTGAAAATTTGGTGATCTACAGTATTCACTTATATAGTGAGATGGCTGATATCAGAATTGAAATATCATACCAATTCATCTTCCTTGTTTTCCTTGCTGTTGTCAGCTTCATTTTCTTCACTCTCACCACCCTCTGCTTTATCAAATAAATTAAAACAATATAAATTTCATCACCCTCTGATCAATCAAATAAATTTAAAAAATAATTTCACCACCCCCTGTTTTATCAGATAAATTAAAAAAATAATTTAATCTACATTGTATTTTACTAAAATTATGCACCATATCATAGGAACCAAAAATGTTATTGACCCAGTCCTGACTTGTTACCTTCATATTCCATGTCTTCTTCCTCCTCCTCATCGCTGGATGGTTGTAGATCCACCACTAGTTTTAGCCGCTCCTCCACTGACAATTTCAGGGCATTATCTGCCTCCTCTGTTCCCTTTTTCACTTTAGGATTAAGCGAGTAGCATTTGCCACCTTTCTTATAGTCCTCATGGTCTGAGCCATGGTAAGGCATTACATTACTGCAAAAGATAAAGAATTAATGCTAAAACAAATCTTAAATCAAAAGATATTTAGGAGAGTTGGAAATTTTTACAATGACAACAAGTATTGTAAATGAAGTTAATTTACCAGTAATCATATTTTAGTGCCTTTTGTGTGGCTACTTGTTCATTAATTCAAGTACACACTAATGTATGATTACAACAAATAGATATAGAAGCTTGGCTCCAACTGCGCTGATCAGTTGATGATGAAGCATGCACTAAATCTTGAATTAGAGTACGACAATTTATGTACACTTGTACTGTATGTTTGGTAAAAGTTGCTTGTTACAAATTTAACATTCCAAAGTCTCTTTTTTATCTAAATAATTTGCATAATCTTTACTTACTTCTCTTTGATCCATGACCTTGTCGGTGGTGTGTCAAAGAACTGAACATGGAATTGTGGGTTCTTGCCCTTTTTTATATGGGTATTTTCTGTTGGATGAGAACAGACAAGTGAGGGCCACCATGGATAACCTGCCAGCTTACTCCACACAATGTCACCCGCACCAAAACCTGTCAGAAAAATGAATTGTTGAATTTTTGGTGATTCTGGAAGATTTTTTTCTTCTGGTAGGCAGATTGAGCAAACAGTGTATATGGTTACTGATACAAATCATGAAAAAGTTGACATCAGTCTGTAATTTCACTTCAATATGAATATAGAGTGCCAATTGGTGGCATTTGGTGCAGAACAAATGTGAGAGTTTTTGCCCTTTTAGTTTCTCTATCTAAAATATTAGTCCTAATCACTTTCATAACAATATTACTTTTAATCAAAACAATTAAATATAATGAATTACTTTGAGTCTCGGCTTGTTTTTTCGCCTGTTTTGCAGGTGTTGCTTCGTCCGGTTTGTTTGGTGATTTCTTCTGTGACAACACATCGGATCCATTCAAATTTGGTTGACTATTCTTCGTCGCCGCTGGACTTTTCGTAAAATACGAAAATAGGGTGTTTCCCTTCTTAGACGGGGTTGGTTTTGGCCCCATCGGAGCTAAAAGTATCTCCCGCGGTTTTCAACACAAACAGGATATTTACCAGCTGAACCAATTTGAAAAACGGCACTAATGGCAAATACAATTCCGGAATACGCCGAACCTCTTAAACAACCAGGGTTGATATTTATTTTTTGTCTCCCGCTTTCGCGAAATTGAGGGACATTAAATCTCTTTCATCTGTCAGTCTGTCACAAAAATTCTTAAACTTGGTCATAACTTTTGAATGAGAAAAGATAATGCTTTCATGTTTCACATGTACATTACAAGATCATTCCAAATATACTATGATTCTTGACCCCATAACCTTGATTTTAAAGTTTGACCTACTTTTCCAAAATTTTAAAATTAATTTACTTTTACCTTGGTCATAACCTTTGACTGAGAAGAGATAGGGCTTTCATATTTCACATGTGCATTACCTGTGAAAGACCTTTCCAAATATAACAAGATTTTTGACTCCGAGGCCCTCGAAGTTTGACCTATTTCTAAAAAAAATTAATATTGGTTATAACTTTTGAATGAGAGAAGATAGAGCACTCACATTTGGCAAGTGCAGTTACCTGTAACGACACGTTTCCGATCATCCTTTGATTTTTTTTACCCGTGACCTTGACCAAATTTTCTTTTTAGATTATCATTGCTGCTAACTTTCGAAGAGAGAAGATAGGGCATATATATTTGACATGTACATTACCTGTGACAACCCCCCCCCCCCCAATGTACTAAGATTTTTAACTCCATGACCTTGGCCTTGACGTTTGTCCTAATTTTTAAAAATCTTAACATTGCTGATAACTTGAATAACTTTTGAATGCGAGAAGATATGGCATATATATTTGACATGTGTATTACCTGTTTCAAGACCTTTCCGAATGTACTCTGGTTTTTGACCTCGTCATCTTGACGGTAATGACCTAGAAGATTAACCTACAGTCTTTTTCATTTTTTTTTTTTTTTTTTTTTTTTTTTTTTTTTTTTACATTTTATTCTTTTTTTTTTGTTGTTGTTGTTGTTTTTTTTTTATTTTTTTTATATTGATAAGAATTTTTGAATTAGAGAAGATATGGCTTTCATATTTACATGTACATTACCTATGTACAAGCATTATACACCTTCCAGAACGGTTTATCATTTTTGATTTCATGACCTTGATCTAGAAGTTTGAAGGACACATAAACAAGAAAGTTACAATATGCCATAAATAACTGCATCCCAACCACTAAGGCACCGAAAGCGGGGGACCACAGTTCTTTGAATTTGCTTGTTTGACTGGTTTTAAGCAGAAATTACATAAATAATTTCTCAAAATATAAAGAACCGTTTACCGTGTTCATGCGATTTTGTGCCATAAATCTATACTGATAGATTTTGCACACATTTTATGAGATTATCACAAGACCTTACAGAATGTCTACATTTACTGTGGCAAACATTATTCAAATTATTCATCTATACATTAAATTGTTAGAATTATTCCTGATTTCTAAAAATGTTTGTCTGACAAGTGTGTTATTTATCCCGCTTAAAAATTACAAGAGCGAATCATCTGCATAGGGAAGGCGTCTGTGTTCATTATTTTCTTTGCAAGTCGGGGGGAACGAAGGGAGGGAGGGATTAGCATTTTTTTAATAGTTAAGCATTATCTAACAGTGGCATAGTCACAAACTTGAAAAAATGTGTGTGAGAAAAGGGGGGAGTATCAGCCATCGAGTGGAAAAATTGCATATCATGTGTCAATGAACATATACCAGGAGAAGTTGGTTTAATTAATAGCCAAGCCCCCGGAAGCTCCTGGATTCGGGAGATTTTGTAGGGTAAAAATGAGGTCTACCGAGTAAACATTTTTACATTTTCTCGACGAAACTATGATTCACGCTAACTTTGACAATTTTAGGGGGCGCCCCCCCCCCTAAATCCGCCACTGGATGAATGGCTTTTAAAAGCGTTGGTTGATAAAATAATTTGAAACATATCGTGCTCTACACTATATTATGCAAAACATTTTGTATAATGATTTTCATTTGAAAATTAAAACTAAGAACAGGACAATATAAGTATTTTATACATTAATAGATATCCAATAATATTACACATATTTTTGATTTACAAGATTAGAATATTGAAATATAATTTGGATTTTAATAAATTAACTGCAAAAATGGTCAATTCCTGGGAGATCCAGTCAAAGGTGGGTGAGATATTAGTAATATACATGTTGTGTCTATATGCATGTACACGCTCATAAAAAGGTATATCTTTTCAATTCATGATCAAAATAAAACAAAACTAATCGACATTTGGAATTATTATTTAATTAAACACGTTCATGTTGTAAATCCATCACTGTACTGTTCTCTTGTTTTCTTTTAGCTAGAGATTCCTATTTCACTGGAAAAATAAAAAGTTCATTGTTCTTAATTTGATGTTAAATATCATTTCTTTCAGTAGGCAGGGAAGATTAATTTTGAGGGGGGGGCGTCAGTAAGGGTAATAAAAGATTGGAGCAACCGGATGTATAATCTCGACCGATTCCTTTACCTGTTAGATGGGATTTGTGGTTGATGGAGTCCGGAGGTACAGATTCGGTCGAGATTTGTCAAGTTAGTACAGAGGAAGGACGTTGATAAAATATTAACCCTCGCTCAATCCACTTTCACATTTTTCTTCATGGAAATGCCATTAATAGTATTTTTGGTAAAACCGGAAGAGAGAATCGCCTGCATGAGTTAATCACAAGGAGTTCGGGTTATTTTGGTATGTATATAAAAGCTCTATGGATAAGTATGAACACTAACCATCTGGTAACAGATTCCTGTCTACGAACACGCCTCTCTGCCCATCTTTTCTTTGCGTTTTCAAATCTCTCACTTTTCTGCGACATTCAAGGAATAAAAAAAATGATAATTTCACTTCTTGAAATAAAACAAGTCCAGATATATATTATTTGCACATAATATGTCTTATATATAGCTCCTCTATAAATTAATAAAAAGTGTCATTAACCCCACTTAATAATGGTCATGAAAGGTATAAATAAATCGAAAATATGGCCTAATGCATTAGGAACACTTAGTAGTTCTTTATGGGGTAGTCTCTCTCTCTCTCTCTCTCTCTCTCTCTCTCTCTCTCTCTCTCTCTCTCTGCCCCTTTCAAATATAATATCTGGCCAACAATTGTTCTTGATGGAAATCAGCAACATTCATTTATTGCACTTCAAAACTCCGTTATTCTTCATCATGAAGCTTTTGACTCATACGTTAGACATGATAATTTATTATTTCGCAAAAACTGACCGACTGTTTCATGAACAAAAATCAAATCTACTGATATTATAATTATTAATACATGTAGTTATCAATGGACGGCACAAAATTCTGATTCCTTTAATTAGAACAAAAACTTTAGAATGTATAAAAAAAATACTTCATTATTTTTTTCTTCTTCAAATTATTCTTTAAAACAAAGATTAAGAGAAAGTGTGAATTTTCATCCAGTGTAAAATAATTGTAGTGTATACAGAAATGTCAAATGATCAGCATGATTTAATTAATTACTATATCAGAGCAGTGCTAAAATGGGAATCATTTCTGTGCATTGAAAGACGGCGAATTTTCTGTCCATTGAAAATGTGAATGATATACATTTGCAAGTCTTAAAATAATGTTTAACAAATAATTTTTCGCAAATATAGTGAAGAGGCAAGAACAGAAACATAAGGATTGATTTTTCTGTTCTTTACAGAATGTTTCTGAAACAATGAATTGATAAATACAGTATGTAGATATATTAATTTCCTCGGTAATTTCAGCATTATGCGTCCTATCAAACAGTACTGTGCCAAAAAAAAGCAATATCAGTATTAGATTCTTTCCCTCTCTCTCTCTCATATTGCCATGACTATATATTTACGCTGATGGCGGCTCTTCTGTGAAGGGGTCCCGGGAACGATCCCTGTTGACATCGCGGGTCTGTTGAAGCCTCCTCGATGGTGACAGAACCGGTCAGGAACGCCTCCTCCTGTAACGGTAGGTAGTCCCAGAAGGTAGAGACGCTGTTTACCCCTGGATAATAGGACAAGGTTTTAAGGTTCATTGACCCTTTGATAAGAGGGATAACTCTTACTTGGGTAAATGACCATCATTCCTTTATAAAATTGTTAAAGTACCGGTACCATTTCTGCCTAATTTTGCCCCGCCAGGTA